>NC_142625.1:14063876-14701019 GCF_059453375.1 Lepisosteus platostomus | reverse complement strand
GGGATGCATTATATACTGTATAATAGTTGTCTTTTTGGCAGATTGTATGCATTTGTATAAAACATTTCTTTCTTGGTATCATCCCTCAGGCTCTGGAACAAGCAGCAGACCTGCCTGCCAAGGACTCTACAAAAGGCTCTCAATAACCCTGACAGATTCTGAGGCGGGATCTTTTTCAATGATTAACCGTAAAAAATTTGTCTGGGTTTTTATCTGATCTAAATAATTGAAAACTAGCACTAGCAACACACCGTTCGGTCTGCTGGCAAATTAATCACTTTTGTGTAACCAGATTCTTTCTGTAGATATTCTATGCAAATGGGTAACAAGAACGGCACAGACATTTGAACATTTGGGCATAGACTTTTACGTCAAACATGCCTACACAACCTGTCATCGCATATTAGGCTTCACAATACTTTACAAGATGTCTCCATGACAGAATTTCCTTCCATCCATCTCTCTCCAGAATGTTAGTTCTAAGCACATCAAGTCTAGTTCTGGAATAGTTAATTAATAATTATAATTGCTTACACTTATATAGCACATTTCTGGACACTCCACTCAAAGTGCTTTACAGGTAGTGGGGACTCACTCCCCTCCAAACCACCAGTGTCCAGCCCCACATGAACAATACACCAGTACGCTCCCCACACACCAGCTATCAGTGGGGAGGAGAGCCGAGTAATGAAGCCAGTTCAGAGATGGGGATTATTGGGAGGCCATGATTGGTGAGTGCCAATGGAAAATTTGGCCAGGACGCTGGGGTAACATCCCTACTCTTTTCGTGAAACGCCCTGGGATTTTTAATGACCACAGAGAGTCAGGAACTCGGTTTTAAGCCTCATCCGAAGAACGGCACCTTTTTACAGTATAGTGTCCCCGTCACTATACTGGAGCATTAGGATCCACACAGACCACAGGGTGAGCGCCCCCTGCTGGCCCCACTAACACCTCTCCCAGCAGCAGCCTTACTTTTTCCCAGGAGGTCTCCCATCCAGGCACTGACCAGGCTCACACCTGCTGAGCTCCAGTGGGGCTGCCAGTTGTTACAAAGATTCCCAAAGATCTTAGGGTAGGGTAGGGAATGTCATGTCAGGAAGACATTAGGGGTGGAACCCTTAATGACAAATTAGCAGGCCTAATTAAAGACACTTCACAGCTACAGTCAGACAACAAGCAACATGAGTTGCAAACATGAAGGAAAACTAACTGCTGCATGTCTCTGTTCTCAGTCTACCTGTCCTGGTAGCAGATCCAGTTTTGTGTGTCTTAAATTAACATGCAAATATGTTTCTTTTTGAATATGAATTCATAGTATTGTGGAAGTCGTAAGTCACACGATTTCCATGTTGGGCAATGCATGTACAGTAAGTACAAAAAGACCTGCTTTTGCAACATGCAGCTAGTCAGCACCTGTCAGCTCCATGACCATGATATTTTGCTGTTCAATCAAAAAGTAACAATAGCAAAGCGATTGTTTTTCCCTAAAGATGTAGGCTACTTTGAACCTGTTCCTTAGATCATGACTCTAGACTGAATCCAGCAGTATTCTAACCAAAATTCAGAACATTGTTCCAGATTATTAGGCATTATAGCAACACATCCTGGTGTAGTTTATAAAGTGCCTTTTTGTATTGCAAAAGAGTCTTCACAGTCTTCACGTTTTGTTTTTTTGAATGCATGCAGTCATAACACTTTTAATATTTGTTATAAACACATTCTCCTCCACACATTCAAAGCGAAAAAACAAAAATAGATTAAAATAAAAGTAAAAAGGAAAAGTGATAATTGCTTAAGTTTTCAGTCCCTTTTCTGTGCAATTATACTGGTTCTCATGAGTTGATAATAAACTTATTTTTCTCTGAAATTTCTCTCCATCATCTAGCGAATTTTAGCAACGATCCACCCATGCATAAATCTCAAGGATAAAAGCACAACGATGGGAAGGATACACAAACATTTCAACATTTCAAAGAACCTAACTAGCTCTTTGAGTATGGTGTGGCCAGTTATTTAGAAGTCTTCATTTTGAGCATTCAGATTTTGACTAAGGCACTCTATAAGACAAGAGCTTCCAAATTGTCACGTTTTGTAGCAAAGGGAATAATGACATTCAGTGGGGAAGTCAAGGTCCCATACAAAAATAAGGTATGGGACAGAACCTGTAAAAGAATCTGTGAAATCATAGCGAGAAACAAATTTTAAACAATAAAGGGTGAAAACACTAAAAATCTCAAAGGTATTAGAAGGAGTATTGTTGTGATTGTGAGAAAAGGGGTACAATTCATTCTAGTGAATATAGGGCATTCTTTTTTAGTGAAAAGAATAAGAACTCATTCCCAGAAGCCTTCTTTTTCACTGTGGTAAGGAATACATTTGATTTTTAGGCGGAATCTGATAATCTACCTCTCCAAAGATTTTCCTGCTACAGCATAAAACAAGGTAATTGATATTTCTCTTGTACAAGGTAATTGATATTTCTCTTGTACTGTAGATATTCATCTTAAATCTCAGTGATCAAGACAGACAATGACATTTTTCTAGGAAACATTGACAGTTGAAACCTTTAAGTTCATCGTATAATTTGAGTAGTCAAAAAAGTAATTAATGTTCAGTTAGGTGACAGTCACATTATTTTTGCAATCACAAGACTCCAAGGCTGGATGTCTAGACATTGTAACCGTACAGCTCTACAATATGTCATTTTTCTTTCCTGCATGCCTTTTCGGCGTGTCATTTTGAAAGTCCTATCAGATTTCCTAAAGTAGAACATGCTGAAACCATTACCTTAAGACATGAATTGTGCTGAAGCAAGGTTATGTCCGCAAGCATAGCTGGAATAAAAGATAGCTGATGAAAGCTGAGCGTGTTTTAATCACTTCTACCCTTTAGAGAAACAGCCGCTGAACAAATCTGGTGAACCCTATCATTTTCTGTGTCTTGCACCCTCAGAACAATATCTGTATCTGTAAAGAACGGTTTACAGATTGGTGTTTGTCATTATTCTTATAAATGTTTATTGTACTCTAATAGTAAAAGCTGAAGAAAGTATAGTAAAACACGATGAAACACTAGTAAGCACACTATTAAGCAGACTAGCGACAAAAACTCATTATCACACTCCTTCTGAATTTTTCTGGCACAGCCCAACTTCTCAATGTGTAATGGTCCACGAAGGTGTTATTACTTAGCCTTGACACAATGGTTGCGTGTACTGTCTTACTCTTGTGACATACCCAGTGCTGAGACGCTGAAGCAATGATCTTCTAGTAGGAGGGTCTTGGTACAGTAAGTAGATATACTGGGTGTACACAGCTGTGAAGTCAAAAGACAAGAGCTCTTTCACATACAGTAGGACCCTGTTCTAACTATGCTTTGCCTAGTTTGTTCCTTTCAATCAACAACCGGACAGCTAAGATGCTTACCAGTTTCCCAGCGTATGTTTCTCTCGCAAAACCAAAAACACTCTCAAAACTAAAATGTTTCTGAACTCCCTACATCTACAAGATCTTCCACTGGTCAATCTGTTGCTCCGTTCTCCGACTGATACAGATCATCTCAGAAGCTCTGCTCTCTTCCCTAGATAGCAGAGGTTGATGGTCTCCTGGTTAATCTTTACTTGACCAGTTGTCTTCAACAAGCTGGTCAGGTGCCTGAGTGCCTGAGAATCTTGTCTGAGCCTACCATCCTCTTACACTACAAATTAACTATATATATATAATGTCATTCTGGATAGTATCCTTACAATTGACTTGTAGCATGAAAGTATTTGAGCATTCTTACTTTGATGTAGTCCAGATTCAAGTTTCAAATAATTTGAGTACTTAATTACCTTTCAAAATTTGACTTCAAGGCCAAGGAAATGAAAAAAAGATAATTCGTTATTCATCACTGTTAGTGGGGTTGTTGACTCCCCCCTTGTGAGGATGAGAGATAATTTTCCTTTCAGCACTACAGAGGGTCCATATGTTTTCTACAAGAAATTATGGTTTAATAGCCTAACATACCTTAAGGGCTTATTTATATTGTGAGAGGCTGCACTTTCTCTGAAAGAATCCATATCAAGTGAACATGTACAGTAGCTGTGCAATGCGGAAGCTCTAAAAAAGGAAAAGAGATGCAAATAAAAATTGGAGGAGATGATAATCACTGCATTTATTACCAACTTGTTTTATTTTATGATTTTTTTTCAAAGCAGAAACAGAAACAGGTGGCGCATTCTTCTTTTGACTGCTAATTGTTTATTTATGGGAAAACGCCTAATGAACTATATGAACAGAAGTATTTTTCTTCATAAAAATATCAAAACTAGTACATGAATTTAAAAAAAAATCCCTGTGCTACAGCATATCTATGTGAAGAACTTTGCTATTTATTTTTAGGCAGGAACTTTGAGTTTCAGTAAAATGAACAAACATAAATCTTTGATTTACGCTAATTTCCTTGCTATTGAAAGAGCAGAGAAGGGAAATGGACCACATACTCGGAGCTTTTCATCTCAGTTAATGCCCTTGGTAAATACACAGCAAAGGTATGTGTACAATGTTGACTGAGCTACACTCCAGAGACAAAGCGAAATGCTTTATAAACCTGGTTTCTTGCTTATTTGCAGTGAAATGCACAATAGTACATCTGTTTAGTTCTGTAAGCTAAAAACAATCTGATCTGTTACATACTATTTACCTTTAGTGTATAATCCTGCAGTCGAGAGTTACTATCCAAGGGACAGTTGCTTTTTCCGAAAATAGATCAATGGTATGTTTAAATATAATAAGCTGTGATATAACAGTTACAATGCCATCCTTTCAATATTGGGACAGAAAAGTCAAAATGGCTATTTTTTGCTGTATACTCACTCATGCAATTCAGATTTGAGAGGAAAAGATGAATATGAGGGATAAGTACGGACCAGTGCACATTTCTGTTCATATACTGTATGCTTTCAAGTTTTAGAATAATAACACTGTTTGTATTCAATCCTCCCATTTTAGATGAGGATAAGTATTGGGACAACCTAATTTAAATTAAAGGAGTATAAAACGTAGCTTTTGGTTGTAAATCCTTTGCACCCAATAACTGCATCAAGCCTGCGACCTGCAAAAATAGAACTTTCAACTTCACTGTCCCAAGACTTTTGGAGGGCACATCTTGTAGTAAGCAGTAAGTCAGTGGACTTACATTGGTTAAGATATATTCTTGCTTTCCCTGACCATTCGAACGTTAATACTAGGGCTGAAGCCCTAACATTGGACATGTCTGAGGACAGTGAGGACGGTCCTTATCTGTCTTGTGATTGTTCAAGGGTCAAAACAGCAGAACACCAAGCTGATCGTAGGTGGCCTAGCGCAAACTGAGAGGGGCAGTGTGAAAGAAAACAACAGTAATTTGAGGGTTACCACTTTTAAACGAATTATATAATTAAAGTTTGTGGAAATCTAGGGCACACGATGTTTTTGAACCTGACACCCTGGTACCAGATAGTAACCAAGAGCCCGATAAGCTGCAAGAGCTGAATGGTTCTCTCATTGGTAAGAGTTTCATCCATCTATCCATTTTTTAACTGCTTTAGCCATTATAGGGTTATGGGGGAGCTGGAGCCAGTCCCAGCAAGTTATGGGTAGAGCATGCACCTTACATGGGAAATCAGTCCATAGCAGGGCACACACACACGTACTCACACTAGGACCAATGTTTCCCAAAAGCCAAATAACCTACCAGCATGTCTTTGGACTCTCGGAGGAAACCCATGTGATCAAAAGGAGACCATACAAACTCCAAGCAGATGGCAAACCCAGAATTGAATCCGGGGCCGCACTGCTGCAAGGCCCCAGTGCTAACCACTGCAGAACTGACCTGCTAACCTTCCTACCTGTCTTATATAAGCAGTGCCTCTGCTGAATTCGCATGCATTCTCTAACATTGATCAATTTTCCCTGATTAGAAATGTATTTTATAAATATTGGTTAAAGCACGATTGCGAAATGGATAAAGGCCTTCATCATGGCTGAAAGCATTTTAAAATGTTTATGGCATCAGTATTACAAAAGTAAACCATTCAACTGATTCTTACTAGACTCCACACTGTACACTTTGATGTATTTACAGTATATATACATATAGCCCCTGTATACAAACCTTCCTTACCAAAAACTGACACATACTGTGCATAAATCATTAGTCACATAGAGCAGTCCTGGTCTTCAGAAAAATTGATCCCCCCTCCCCCATATCTATTAATTATACAGACCAGTTTCTAATTTCCACGATCAATTCTTTACAGATTTTCTGCCACCTGCCTGCCAAATGTCAGCATCCCCGTGTTACTGAACATTCAGAGACTTCCTTTTCTGCAGGCAAAGAGACAGAAAGGCGAGCTGCACATCATTTTCCCTGCTGATGAAATGACACACGTTCTCAGAATGATTACCCCTGGTGCTTACATTTGCATGGACAAGATCCTGCATGGGAGGAAATACAGAATGTCTGAGTAGGTCAGTGCCGCGTGACCATATTGGCAACCTACAGCAACACAGAGATAGGAGCGGGACCCATTTTTAAGAGCCTCAAACAAGGAGCTGTGTTTTAGTTTAATGGTTTGTGATTTCGTCCATGCTGGATTAATTAGATGGCTTATTCTGCACCATCTAATTAAAGGGAATGGACATCCATTAGACATCATCAGATTCAGCAGCCTGCTTGACCCACAGCTGTCTCGATTTCCCTGCTTTTCAGAAGTATGCTAATCAGCAGGAATGCTCTGGGACAGCCCTGCCGCCCCTAAGAATGTAGGAACCACTCCCCACCCGGGCACAGAGCATCCTCACTGTATTAACCGCGACTAATATTGGTATTCATTTGCTAAATCTTTATTTTTACTGTTTTATTTTATTTTAAAAAGCAGCTTACATCATACCCATTTATACAGCTGAGGCAATCTGAATGAATTGGACTCCGTAGGCTCAGGAGTCCACCCGCAGTGTCTCAGCTGGGAGTTGAAGACACAGCTGGGAGCTCTAACCAGTACAGCTGCCCCTAGACCGGTCTGCTGTGAGAGCGGTGTGCTTTGAGTAATCAGTGTTATCGCTTGATTTGGTGAAACAATCTTATCAGAAAGAAGATGAACAGTATATATAATGGATTGCCAGTGGTAGAGTATGCATCTATTCATCTGCATAATTAATACGACTTAGGCTTGTAATTCTATGCATAAGTGCCTGCCAATAACAAGCTGATCTGCGAAAGCATCTCTTTAGCTGCATGCCTGCTATTGCCATACCTCCCAAACGTTTCATTATCTACCTACGCTGGCTGTCCATGACCAAGGGCTATTGAGTGTGCAGTTGCACTTTGAACCCATTTTGCTTTTAAGAGCAGAAGGGCAACTGTGCAACTCTAAAGAGTTGGCCGGCAGCCCGTCTCTCAGATCTCCCCAAGAAGAGCAGAATACATCATTGGTTTGCTGCCGGGCTTTTCCAAGCAGTGGCCTTCTGGGGGGAGTCCGGCGAAGTAATGTATTGAAATTTGATTTGAATGGTTAACACGCGGGTTTTTTTTTTTCATTAGAAAAGACATTTCTTCTGCACCGCAGGGAAATCATTCGGCGGAGGCTGCTGGAAGCAGTTGCTCCTGCAAAGCAGGGGAAGGGCATAGCTACATACTGTAACGACTCAGATAAAAATAGCCCTGAGGCTGCTGCTGTAGCTCGCTTTCCAAGTCTGCTGGCTCCCATTTTGATGGTTTTCCTCAGCCAACCTTCTTTCTGTCTTTCTTGACAATATCTATCCCTCCGTTTCCTGTCTGCTTTATCCTATTCAGGCTCATGCGGGAGTCCGAGCCTATCCTGGCAAGGATGAGGTGCCAGTCCATAGCTGGGCAGATACAGACATGCACACGTTCAGTGTCCCTAGACGTAAATTAACCTGCCGGTACGTCTTTGGACTGTGGGAGGAAGCCAGGGCACCCAGAAAGGGAACCCACACAAACACGGGGAGAACATACCAACTCCACACAGTTAGCACCTCAGAAATTGAACACAGGGCCCCAGCGCGGAGAAGCAGCAATGTTCACCATTTCTTGCAAACAGTATGTATTGTTTTAGTAACAGATTTTTGCTTGTCATTCAGAAGGCAAACTGCCTGTTTATTTCATCTGAAGCCTGTGGGATAAAATAGTTCACTCATAATAATAATTAATAATAATAATTGCTTACACTTATATAGCGCTTTTCTGGACACTCCACTCAAAGAGCTTTACAGGTAATGGGGACTCCCCTCCACCACCACCACTGTGCAGCCCCACCTGGATGATGCGACGGCAGCCATAGTTCGCCAGAAAGCTCACCACACATCAGCTAAATATATACAATTAGGGTCATAGTCTATTCTAAAGTTATATCAAAACTAATTCGACCAGAATGAGTGGGATTTCAGGGCTACTATTACTTATCCTGATCATGCAGTTCAGAAACATTCGTGCAGGACTGTTTTTCATCTGTTTCTTGTCTGTATAAACCTCAAAATCCTGGTTTTCGGAATCAAGCTGGTTATATTGGTGCCTTTGAAAAGACAAATGCATTTGTTCCATTTACACTCCTTTTTTCACCATTACTGCAGGGAATGGTAGATGTATATGGTACCTAATGACTTCTTGTGGTTTTTCAGTGAACATTCAATCAGCTTGAGAGCTTTTAACACTCAGGAGCAGAGTGGTGATGACCCTTCACCCAGAGGTCACATCCCTACTCTACCCACGGTTGTACGGTTTTGCTTGTTGAATTTAATATTATGGTCATGCTCACCATATGAGTGCTATGCTTGGTAAAAAAAATATTACTTTTTTAAAAAAGGCCTCAAGTTTTCTGAGAGTTACCTGACTTGAAGACATAAAACCCCAGGAGCAACAGTGAGTCACCTTTGTTGAGTCACAGACGACGTGAGGAAAGGCGGCACAAAATGAGGAAGAAAACCAAGAAAACGTCAACAACTTTTGCTAACCCACGGAACTAACAAAGCAGCCATGTTGCTACACATTTACTTGAAAAGGATTTAGTGTGTGTGAGGTAAGGGGGAGTTTAGGCTGGCTGTGTGCATTAATAGAGCCCAATTAAAGCAGGGGTGACCTTCAGAGAGTATGAGGCAGTGAGCGCAGTGGTGCCAGGCCATTCTTTATATAAGAGATCACTTTATTGGCCATATACAATTTCTTGCATTAGCAATTTGTCTTTTCTCACACCCCAGCTTGCTCTCCATGAGACACACAGGGAGAGAAACTTGGGGTTAGAGTGATTTATACAGCATCCCCTGGAGCAGTAGGGGTTAAGGGCCTTACTCAGGGGCTCAACGGAGAAGGATTTTTCTGCTGGCCAAGGGATTTGAACCAGCAACCTTTCAGCCACAGGCACCGATCCTTAGCCACAGTGCCACTGCTCTGTTCCTTAGAGAGGGTGAAGGGAAGAGGGAGAGCTGTGGATTGGAGCCCTGGAATGTCCTTAATAGCGGTAAATCGCTCCCAGTCACACAGGGGTGGGGCTGCCCATTGAGCACACACAACAGGTCTCCCTTCCTCTGCCACGTGTGACTCAGGGAAGAAAACCACATAGGAGAGAAAACGTCCAGTTTATAGGACCACCTGCACCTTCTTATTCTGTTATTTCTCCTGGTCACTCAGCGGAGAAGACGATTTGACACAATTTAGTGTCCATTTAAATGTAAGAGCACGTGCATGATTACAATGAGTGGGGGGCATTCTGTCCAGTTAGTTATTTGTTTTAGTAGTGGATTTATCGGGGGGATTTCACACAACCAGCCATTTATTTAAGGAGACCAGGTTATCAGCTTGAACATCTTGAACATCGTGTCTGGTTTGCCTGTTTCAGACTCTCACAAACCTGCCCGTCAGCTGGTTGTGTAATTTGCTGTTATTATCAGCTAAGCTACTTTCGGCTGAGAAAGGGAATCTTTACTATGGTCAAAATAATTGATGTTATTGTGGTGTAGAAAAGGAGACTTAAAATGTCAGTCAGAATGAATGAGTAGATAATGATACATATGATCCGAGAGATTACAGCAACCTTTGTTAAACTGTTGTGTCTGCTACAAAACACAGTAGATCAACTACAGTATATTAAATCCTTCTCGCTATAAGTGTGTGTACCCCCTTTTAATGTCACCCTTGCGGTTTTTATCATTTTTTACTTTTTCGTCCTTCTGTTTTGTGTCATGTTTCTCTAGTTCGTCACTAATGTGCAGCTGGTCCCTTTTCATTCTCTCTACCTTTAATAAAACCTTCAGCGATTATTAGCTTCAGCCCCCATCCAAGTCTGTTGGCTGTTTGATCTGATAATATGAGCCGTTCTAAAAGAGACCTGTATAAGCAAAAGCAAAATGCCTAGAACCCAGACTTAAAAAAAATGCTTTTGTTCCTTGATGTTGTATACCGACAGTACTGTCTTTTCAGTGGATACGATATTTGTTAAAAATGCAGCTGTACGTATTGGAGTTAGAGCATTGGACAATCTTTATAACTATAGCTGCAGTTAGTTTAATCTAGATCCTTGCCAGAGTCCACAGCCAGGGCTGTGAGAGAGCGTATCACAAGGACCGTTGGAGAAATCTTTCATTGCCAGCCAGTGTTGTGGGTCAGTTCCTGCTATCTGTCTCAGGACATTGTGTATATTCTGTAATGGAAATCCCTGTAGACTCCACTGCCTGTTTGGTGTGAATCCTATTATCAGGGGTCACACAGCGACTCCATCAGCAAACAGGTTCAGAAGTCAGCACCCTGTGGATCTGATGTCCTCTCGTTTACTGCCCACCCCGGGAGGGGAAGCAGTTGTGTTTCTTCATGATATGACTATGCTAGAGGGAATTTTAATAACCCTTCTCAGTTGTAAAAGACATGAAAGGCAGGGAGCACTGTTGAGTGAAAGGCTCACCCTGCTGTTATTCTACATCAGTTCTTTAATAACCTTCCAGTTTGGCTTTTCCTTCAGCACTGAAGGGATCAACAGTTAATTCCAGTCTGATTCAACATGGACGCTTGAGAAACGGAAAGGCCTTCTTTCTCCTGTTATCGGGGGATGATGGTCACTTCATGCTGTCTTCATTTTCTTATTCTTACTACCAGATGATTCACGGTGCAAAATCTTATCACAGTGTTTCAGTACCTTCCTATTGTAATACTTTCAAAAGAGAAACAGTAAAACACCTATGATTACAGCATGGCTATAGAGGATAAGGGAACATCTCTACCCGCAAAATCACAATGACAGAGGCATTGGATGTCCTCTTTTATTGTTTTTTTTTTCCCCATAATCATTTTATGTGCTTATTCACCTATTTATATGGGCAAGCATGCCTTTTCATACGGTATCTCTCCTTGCAAGGATGGAAGAGGATTCTGATTGCTCCAGACAAACAACACAGAGGAGATTTTAAAACGCTCATTTCCAGCATTCCCCATGTGGAGGTGTACCTCTGGAAGAACACTGCTAGGGATAGGGCTGGGATTAATTAGCCAGGGTATCCGTGACAAAAACGATTCCAGGAAGCTGCTGGGTGATGCTGGTTTGCACTGAACTCAGTGAGGGTTGTGCTGCTACTCTAGTTGGAACCAGTTCTCAGAGCTGGCTGCATTTCTTAGACTGATGGCAAAGCGGGTCAGTAGAGCTTGTCACTCTCCCTGTGCAGTATGGGGGTTCTGTGTGTGAACCACACTTTGGGGTTTTTCTGAATCAAAAATCCATGTTATCGGAAAGCCACCTACTCCTGGTGAGTATCATGGCAGCTCAGATCCTGTCTCGCAAATGTATGGCACAAGGCAGGAATACACTCCAATTGGAATGCAAATCCATCAAAGGACACATACGGTGTGTGCACACATGCATACAAGTATACACACCCATGCACCTAAACACACAAGCACATACTGTACATATGCACACAAGGACACACACATACACCCAAGCACAGAAGCACACAAATGAAATCTGACACTAATCCACATAACCAACATGGAATGTGATAGGAAACCAGGGCACCAGGAGACAACCCACACAGAAGGCATCCCAGTTCCAAATCAATCCCACGACCCAAGAGCTGTGAGGCAGCAGTGCTATCCACCACTGTACCAACCAAGATGAAAAGTGCCACACAGAAGAAATGCAAGAAAATGAAAGGATGTCACAGTACAGTATGTCGGTGGTGCATTGGCGTTTAATATCTGGCAAACTGATCTAATGTGCCCGGTCCATGCATTGATCTCTTGAGGCCATCCTGGTTACCAAAAAGTGAAATAAAGTAATTAAGTAACAGCATGAAAAAGGTAGATAACAGCCACCTTGACATCACACGGATAATGATACCGGCTCCTCAGTTTGCACATCAAAAGATAAAAAAAAACCCACAAGCACATCATAATCCCTCTTTTTAATAAAGGAAAACAGATAAACAGGCTCATTCATCAGCCTGTCCCATTACTCACCCTGGTGTTTAAAATGATACAAAATTGCATTTTTACTGTTCATTATGGAGATGTGTCCCACAGTGCTTTATGGAGGGATGTCACAGATTTTTTTAATCCTCCCTTCTATCTTTTTGGTGTTGTTTCTGGAAAACATGTCACATATCTAGGGCTCGGAGTTTTCACTGCAGTTTGACTAGGATGCTCTAATACCTATGTAAACCAAAAATTCCCACAAAACAGAAGTCAGTGAGTGGGGCCTACAAGCCCACAGCCTGTCAAAGCTTCTCTGGACATGTTAAGAATTTCATTCACAGTTCTAGGCATCTGCAACGGCCTTCAGTCTAAGAGCCTTCAGTCAGAGCCCTTTGTAAAAAGGTACATGAAGGTTAGCAGATTTGGAATTACAATAAGTACTTAGCTTCTGGCTGCTGTTTATAGTGATATTAAATCCCAACAGCACATGTTTCAAAACTCATTATATCTAGCGCTGTTCACATAACTAAGCAATAAATCAGCCATAAAAACTAATCATTCTGTACTGTAGCCGTTGTTCACAAAGTTCGAGAGCTGTCATTAGATTTAAAGACATCCAGGTGCTACCTTCTGTTTTTTTCCTCTGAATGTCACCATAGAGATCTCTTAGTTATCCGGTCTCTTTTTGTAAGTCACAAATCAGGTATTCATTATTCATCTTTATTCATCATTAGGCTGGAAACACATTCAATTCAGTTATAGTTAGTTAGTTTTTATTTTAAAACATGCTTTTTGAAGCTTTGAAAACTAGCAACATGCATATATAACATAGTTTTTATTTTGAATTTATCTTTATATAAATATATAAAAAGGACAATATCTGTGTTACCAGAATTTTGACCAGGAATGCATGATGATGACTATTATTAGTAGTAGCAGTTCTAGTATTAATGCAGAAATGCCAGTCATTCATTTTTTCTAAGATATGGCAAAGGAACAAGATTTGCTTTGGCCCTTAAATATCAACTTTCAGATTAAGGTTTTGGCCTTTTCCTTTAAAACAGTTTCTGTGGCCTGTCCTAGCCTTGTCAAAGGAAAGTAGAGCATAGCAGATCAAGTCAGAATGTGGATATTATTTTCCTGGCATCCAGAGAGAATTAATCTTTTTCTGCGACAGTTTTTGACAGTCTAGCAACTGTTTTGAAGGTGAAATGTGCAGAGGTTGTACCTGGAGACTGAAAATGAACTTATAGCATGTCTTCTGCTACTCCCCTTGGTATGAAGATCCAATGCATTTTCTAGTTAAAATAAAGATATGTCTTTCAGGTCACTGGATTTAGTGAACAGTGAGTAAATTCATTTCACACTTGATTCATACTGTATCAATGACTGCTCTATGTTATCTATTGTCCAGGGTCACGTGACCCTGCCTGTGAGACACCTCTGGCCAGGTGACTTATTTGCTAGTTAGTGCAGGTTGTTATAAAGGATTAAAAGGTGACATGAAAGCTATGCAGAGCGCAAAAAAGCGGAGAGTGTAAGACTGGCGCTATGAAGGAGCTGCCGTATAAAAGTGAGCAATAGCACCAGTCACTGATTGTCACATTGCTCAGAAACCCCGTATCCCCCAGTCCTCGGTGACGCAGGCGGTGCCCAGCTGTTTTCTCGCTTTCGGGAACCTTGAGTGTTGAACACAGATATTTTCCACACGGTGTTGTTCCAACCCGAACCTAGAAACAACCAGCAAAACCCACAGGACCTGGCTATCCACAACAACCTCGGGAAGCCACCTTACGAAGTCCCGGTCACTCCCGTCCTATTCTGATAGACCGCTAGCAAAGAAAACCAGAGCCTGATTTTGCACTCTGTAAAATATTCAGAATGTCTTGTTTTGGATTGTTGGATACAAAATGAGAAAATTAGAACAATACTTCCTATTTATAAACTAAACGAACTTATTCTATCTTTCTACATCTGCCTTATACTATGGTCTAGTACTGAACTATATGTTATATTAGTTCAGGTGGGGAGCTGCGTCAGCATGCATAGGCTGCAAAGGAACAAGTAATAGGTTTATTCCATGCTGAAAGGAAAAGAAAGAAAACACAACGTTTCGGTCGTGGTGTTTTTCTTCTCTTTCAACATTTGAGATTTCCATGGCAAAGCTCTTCATCTTTGTGAACGTCACGAGAATGTGTGATCATGAGAAAGTCAATTAAGCACAATAAATGGAGTTTGCTTCCACGGTATATAAGTTTTGATGGAAGGGTATGATTTCGAATTTTACAACCATAAATGCGTGTTGTGCCAGAGTAGGGTCGTATAGAAATACTGCGATACTAAATGTACGTTCCCCAGTGAAGCGGCTGTCACTGAATGAGAAAATCAAGGCAGGACAGTAAAACTCAGAGAAAAGCAATAAAACGGTGACATGTTCAGTAAATTAAGATAAAATATGACAGAGTGATGGAGAAAACAAAATGAAGCAGAATGAATTCATTATATAAACCTGTCCAAATGCAGTATAGTACCGAAAAAAATGTAACAATCAAGATTGTATGTGTTACTGTATCTATTTATGATGCTCACACCTACCTAAAATAATTTTGAAAGTTTGAGCTCAATAGGTTATAAAGTGCCTTCAGAAACAAAAAGGTACTAAACTCCAATTTCTCCCGATCCCCAAACACATAATTTATCTGGCTTTTGATCACAGGTTAATAAAATAATTAAAAGGACAGGTCAGCTCTCTGATTCCAGCAACATCTTTTTTTGTTACGTGGTGACCAATTTAGCATAACGTTCCTTAATTCTATTTCTACAAGTTTCACTATCCATCCGACCATTCTGTCTGTCGTATTTATGACTTCTCCACGTTATCTAGAAGATGCTTATAGCCAGCAGCCATATCACCCTGCAACTCACAACTGGCAGCTCCACTGTTGCTACTGGAAGAGGTGTTAGTGGGGCCAACAGGGGGCGCTCACCCTGCGGTCCATGTGGGTCCTAATGCCCCAGTATAGTGATGGGGACACTAATAATAATAATTGCTTACACTTATATAGTACTTTTTCTGGACACTCCACTCAAAGCACTATACAGGTAATGGGGATCCCCTCCACCACCACCAACACTATACTGTAAACAGGTGCCATCCTTTGGATGAGATGTAAAACCGAGGTCCTGACTCTCTGTGGTCATTAAAAATCCCAGGGCGTTGAAAAGAGTAGGGGTGTAACCCTGCCGTCCTGGCCAAATTTCCCATTGGCCCTTATCAATCATGGCCTCCTAATAATCCCCATCTATGAATTGCCTACATTACTCTGCTCTCCTCCCCACTGAGAGCTGGTGTGTGGGGAGCGTACTGGCGCATCATCCAGGTGGGGCTGCACATTGGTGGTGGTGGAGGAGAGTCCCCATTACCTGTAAAGCGCTTTGAGTGGAGTGTCCAGAAAAGCGCTATATAAGTGTAAGCAATTATTATTATTATCGTGTCCCAGAATACACATTCGGGCCCTTTTCATCTGCAGTTCTTCTGGGTTCGCTGTTTCTCATTTTGTATTTATAATTAATATGTCTGCTGCATGCATCATTCTACAATTGTCTGCATTAAATGAAATCTGGCAGGTTTTGGCCCAGTCTTTTTTAAAATAATTTCTTTAGCAACATATTTGTCAGTCAGACTTTTTTTTTGGCGGGGATTTAGGTATATTAGTTGGATAAGTGGTAGGATGTTAATTTGACTGTTTATTCCTCAAGGAGAATAGGATATATCAGTAAGGTGCTATTTGCACGCTGCGATTTTTTAAAAACAGTTTTAATAATTTATCAAACTCGTCCAACAGACATGTCAGACCGCCTGCACACTGATTATTAATATGTGAATTTTAAACATACTGGCACAGCGCCTGGAGTGGGAGGTATGCTCTGTGCGCATGTGCGGTGTGGTCGTGGAGCATCTGCCGCGCGAACTGCAAATACACGGAGCAGCTTTCTGCAGGGGAATAGGGGAACAGAAATCGGCACCGAAAGACTGCTTTTATAAAGACACGGTAAGGAATAAGAAATGCAATAACACTAGGTAACCATCCTTCTGGCTGGGTGCTGTACGTTGAGATCCAGGCATTTCCCGACTTCATACCAAATACTAGAGAAAGCAGTTGTTGGCCTAGTGACTGCCAACACGCAGTGCATTTTAAACCCACTCTCACGCAGGAGTTCAGTTTGACGTCTCTTTGTGCGAAAGCCGTCTTTCTCGGGTTCCGAACTGTCTGTACTTCCAGCATTTTTCGTTGTTATGATTGGAATGATTTGGCACCGTGTGTATTAACGAACCATTCGTAACAATACTTAATTTAAAGGCTTATTTTATATTTTTTAACTAGATGGATGTTTGCGAAAGCATGCTGATTTAAGAGCTTTATTAGCTTTATGTTTCACCTGTTGTCACCGGTGTAAATGTTTGTTTTATTTCGGTTTTAGTAAATTGATGCATCCCTCCTGTTAAGCAGGTGCAGAGAATTAGTAATACGCTAAGTTGAAGAGTAATAAGGTTTCCTGTTTCGTTCAGGCGGGTATGAATCCTGAATATGATGTAAAAACAACAGAAGCTTACATGTTTGTCTTTTTCAATTGAACGTTTCAGTCTCTCTCGTGGACAGCTCCGGTGGAAGAAAGTAACATGCCAAAAATTACTCTAAAAGGCATCGCCGTGGATTTTCCTTTCACTCCCTATAAATGTCAAGAGGATTACATGAACAAAGTCATTGAATGCCTGCAAAACGTAAGTTCAGTACACGATGTTTTTTTTCAGCTATGTTGTTGTGCAAGGGGAGGTAAAAACAGGATTCCATAAAGTTACGAGACTTAATGTTTGAGTAAGTGGGTATAACTAATATTTCTGTGTCTGATTGTCTCGTTTTATTCATTTCAGAACTTCCTTTATTGTTGTTAAAGTAATTGTTAAAACAGTAGTTTAGATATCATTGCTTTCCAACCCGGAAGCACGTTGTTGTTAGAGGGCTGTTTGGTTTAGCATCAACCAATCATAGGGGCGAATGCCCAGTCCTCGTTGCTTCATTGGCTGGGATGTCCAGATTGACAAGTAAGTAAGGAGGCGGGTTGACCGACCACGTTCCTGTTAGACTGCAGATCGGTCTGAAAATTAGCATTTCCGTACTAAATATACTGTCGCACCTGAAGTGAATTAAAGCGGTTTGAAAAGCAAAATCATTGCTCACTATGAGCTGTTGTATAGTTTTTTTCCCTGTTTTTTTATGGATACATAGCTGTTAACAGCGGCAGCTCATTTGAAGGGAAACGTAATGCTCTCATACTGTACATACGAGAACAAACACAAGCAGCTTCAGATTGTTGGAAAATCGTCTGAAAAATATTGCAGATGAAAGGAACTGTTGGGAACTCTAGATTGACTGGAAGATCATATTAAACGGGTAGTGGGTTGATCTAATTAAACAGCACCACTACTACCTTCAAAGCTGATCTCATGGAATCTAAGGAGCTCGGCCTGCTCACTGCTGTGCTGGGAGACCTCTAAGGAAAAGGGAGACGTTACACTAAAGCCTCGACTCCTTGGTCATTAAAGGCCTCTGGGTGCCGTTCGTATGAATAGGGCTGTTATCCTCCGATTAAATTCCACTCTGGATTCTATTAGTCTGGGATTTCAGAACAGTTCTTCCCTAACTTAGCTGGTGAAGCAGTTTGTCACTCTGCTCAGAATGGCTGCTGTTCCCAGGAGTTGCACTGCAGTGCTGCGTGACGTGGGTCCCCTCAGTTCTTTGGCATCCTTCAGAATAAAAAGCACTATAGACATGCAAGAATGGTTATTAAATCCAAGCCATGTTTATAATAATAATAATAAACTTTATTTTATATAGCGCCTTTAAAGGTGGCTTCTCAAAGCGCTTTACAGGATGACAATAACAATAGATAAGAGAATACAACAATAAGTAAAAAGAATACACCAGATAAAACACAATTACAATATATAGAGGAGACCGTGGATGGTGGTACTAAGAAGAGCGGGTGAAGAATGGAAGAATGGAACCAGTTCAGTAAAGGCTTTTCTGAAGAAGAGGGTTTTGAGTCTGGATTTGAAGGAGTTTAGAGAAGGTGACTCTCTGATATCCTTGGGGAAAGAGTTCCAGAGCTTGGGGGCATAACAGGAGAAGGCCCTGTCGCCCATACAATGTAGATTTTTAATTCGCTCAGGGAAACGGAGGGACGAGTTATTTGGTGATTTGGATTTTTGAAGGGACAGAAATATATTTAGCTTCATACACATCCACGAGGGTGCCTAGATCAGACAGTGACCACTCTACTGTACTGCAGCTCAAAAGGCTTTTCTCAATAACATTGAAACACTGATTTTGGTCATTCGTTGTGGATGACTTAACTTGTTTTATATAATACGTTTTTTTTCTTGCCTGACTTGGATCAGCCAAGTTAAGGCTCGCTCCGTCGTTGAAGAGAACTGCACATGATGAACTTAACAATGATTCCCTTTAATCTGGTCAATGTAATCAACAAGGAATACCAGCTTTGATTGGGTACAATTCAGAAGGATGTCTGGTCTGACCTCCTTTGTGAAATATGTTGTGGGAGGTAGGGGCTTTAATTTTAAAAAGAGATCCTTGTTCCACTTCGTGTAACTGGGCTCTTGCACGCTCAATATGTTATAGGAGTGCCATCGCTCTCCTAGAAGCCTAGACAGTGCAGAATTCAACCATTTAGATGCAATTGTTCTTCCTGTTAAGCAGAGCTATCTACTGTCTAGGGAGTGGCACTTCCTGATCACTCCAAGGACTGTCCTGGATATTAGGATGGAATTTGATGGACTCCAAGACAAGCCTGGAAGGCTTCAGCAGATTTGGCTCTTTTGTGGGTCCCAACTCTGGCCGATTGTGCTGGTGTGGCTCTGTGGCTCAGGATCTGCGCCCTTGGCTGGAAGGTTGCCGGATCACATCCCGCGGCCGGCAGAGGAATCCTACTCCTGAGCAAGGCCCTTCACCCCCACTGCTCCAGGGGCGCCGTATAAATGGCTGACCCTGCGCTCTGACCCCCAGCTTCTCTTCATGTCTGTGTCTCTCATGGAGAGCAAGTTGGGGTATGCGAAAAGACAAATTTCTAACCCAAGAAATTGTTTATGGCCAATAAAATCTCTTTAGCAGGTCCAGCTCTGCTTCAGTTCCCTAGGCAGCAGACATTCGGTTTCATATAGTTTGCTCCCCTCTCCAGTGAAGGGACATCTGTTTATTCTCCTCTCCTGTCAATGAGTCAGATCAAATCAAACAGGCTGAGGATCAAAGAAGGAGGGTATGTCTTTCTACATTGCACTTGTAAATTGCCAACCTCAGTCTGTATGGGCCCAGTTTTTATGCTCTCTGTTTGGTTTACAACTTGATTGCAGATCTCTATTATCTGTTTATCACCGGACAATAATAAGTTCACACAGGTCAGGCAGCAGGCCATAGTGTGGACCCTCAGGCTAAGCTTGACTGGCGCTTAATGTATCCCTGCCTACTTACAGAGGCCAAACACACTGTCTAGAAAATTTTATACTTTATTTTGTACTTATTTCCATTGGCTTCTTCCAGTTCCCTAGGCCTAAAGGCATGGGTTTGTTTGCTCTCTGTATTGGGGTGCCAGAGGGCTCACTTTAATGGGGGTTGACAGATTGCATTGCTCTTGATCGCTGTGTCTGAGTTGTATGGGCCGGAGCAGCAGAACATGATGAGTGAATCTTTGACACCTTCCCCCTGCTTATTACAGTGGGAGCTTGACATTTCATTTCACGGTACAATACCCCGATAGCTGAACCCGTTATTGTTATTAGGGCTTTGTTTCTTCTGCCTATACTATGTAATACTGTATAAAGAATTAAAGATGACTAATACGGTGCAGAGCTTTGACCTTTTTGTAGTTTTTTTTAACTTTATTTCCACTGCAGTGTACAGTGTTTTTTTTAAATGTCATTTGAGTATTGTTTTATGGTTGGACGGTGCTATGTCTGTCTTAATTTTTTATTATGAAATAATGATTTGTGCTTGTCCAGATATTCATGTTTGTCATTGCGGCCGTTGTGTTCGTCACCCTGTGCAAGAGCTGGGCTGACAGAACGATGAGTGTTATTTTACGGGCAGATGCCAAGTAGTGTCTTTTGCAATCTCTTGGGTGTTGCTTTGGAATACTTTGGATAAATGCATGCCTGTGTAATTAGTAGTGTAAACATTGATCTTATACCTTTATTAGCATAGCGGTATTGGTATTGAACCAAGGCAGTCTCTGGGGAGTAGAACAAATGCTGTTCCTTTGTCAGCTGTGCTTTAGAATTGTACATTACTGGAGAAAAATACACTTTATCTTTATTCCTTTACTTCTAGAGGGTAAATGGCGTTCTGGAGAGCCCGACTGGCACAGGGAAGACTCTGTGCCTGCTGTGTGCCTCGCTGGCTTGGAGAGATCACTTCAAAGACACTATTTCCGCCAGGAAGATAGCCGAGAAAATGGGCGGAGTGGAGCTCTTTCCTGACAGGCCTCTGTCTTCATGGGGCTCTTCTGCTACAGATGGAGACACACCTGGTATATGTTCTTTAATATCCATGTCAAGCTTTTGCGCTAGTGGTTGTATTAAAATGACCGGGAGTTTTTTAAAAAATCAGTGTTTCCTTAGTGTGCAAGCGTTGTGATTTTCTCTCGTAATATGCTGTGCATGCATGAGGGTTTTGCATCATTCTTGAATACTTTATCACATTGCATAAACATTAATATGGTTTAAAAATTCTATGAAATAGAATTAGGTAAGTATGAAGTTCAGATTAGTATGTAAACTGACGTTTATTTTCATATGAGTCTGCAAGTCAAAACATGAATATTAAAAAGAACAAAACTGTTTGGGCAGTGATTCTTTGCACTGGAAAATCTCAAATAAGCAGCAACTTGTGGCTAAAGTGATGGATGGGAAGATAGATCAGAATGTTCAATGCTATTGTGAAAAACGATCTTAGTGACCTAAATTATGAACGTCTTCAATAAAGACACTGACATGTTGTCCCTTCTGTAACGCTGGTTATTTATTTGCCAGACCATTACATTTAAAAGAAAAAACCTTGTTTTACATAATTTAACATCACTAGTGTGGAAGAATCTAATTTGGATCGAACTGAGCTAGAAATGTCCATTTATTTTGTCAGATTAGAAAGCTTTTAAGTCAGTAGTTTCTGGTGGTTCAGTATAAAACACCATTGATAGCTGCTCTGATTTCTCTCATGTCCCTGTTTTTTTCTTTCCGAACCAGTCCTGTAAATCTCTCTTCACAGGAAAAAAATGTTTTTTTTTTCCCAGTAACAGGATATTCTTTTTCCCTAAACCGTTTTCTCTTTGGGGGCTGCAGATCTGACCAAGCTTATGTTCCACAGAAAACAAAATATACAAATCTGCGAATGAAGTGTTTTCTGTAGTTAACCGGATGTTCGATGGATTGCAACACTTTCTAGGATACTGTACTTCCCGGCGCTAAATATGTTTTTAACAGTAGGATGCTATTCCGTTGTTTGAAAATATTTTCTGCCCGTATTTAAAAAGTTAATTCTGCCTCTTCAGCTGTTTGCCTTTCAAAAACCTCCTAAGAAATGAATGAGTGGGTTAAACTGTGAAAGCAGATGTGGGGGTGTGGTGCAGAATTCTGCCTGGCACCCCTAAGCATAGAACTCAAGCACAGAGACAGCTAAACTCTTCCATCCTTTTCTCTGTATGACCCAGCTGGAGCTAATTTCACGTACACAAGTACTGCACCCATGTTCTTACTGTTACACAGCCTGCTTTATCTCCTGTTAGTACAAAATACAGTTCTAGTTCTGGGATAAAATTCCCCCGTCTCTCAAATCGTTAATCATTAATAGATTGGAAATGTTTTTTAGCATTCGTACAGCACTTTCATTAACGAGCTCAACGTATTCGTTCTGTAAGAGTCTTTTATGGGTTCCCAGCATGTTTTGCAATGTCTTTTTTTTTTCCTCCTGGATTGTGTGTGGTGGATGAGTAGGGTCAAAGGTTAACGACAGCGCGGCTGTGGCAGGCGGTGGGGGGACAGTCCAGAGGAAAATAGGGTCATGTAACAGATCACCCTGTGAATATAGATGAGCGAACGTGAAAAGACTGTAGACGGTGCCAATAGAAATGCAACAAAGGACCGCGAAAGGGGGAAAAATAATGAGGCCTGTCAGTGGAAATGATCCATTTACCTTAATTGGATAATTAGATACAATGAATTTGGTTCAAAAATAAGTCATCGAGTTTTCAGATAGGCGTATAAAGAAAGAGATTGAGGCAATATAAAGCATTTTATAGGAAATGTCCTTGTTTGTTGGCAGGAGAGCATGTTGGTTACAGGGGCAGTAATTTTCTGTGCAATCGCATGTACCCCTGGTTTATCAAGAGATACTGTAAATGTATACGTTGAAGGATCTGACTTGAGTGTAATGAAGGCGGCTTAACGTTTTGAATGAAAATATCTTCTGATTTTTTAAGATGATACATCAGACCTTTGGAAGATTTCCTCTTGCTGCTTCAGTTCTCCAAACAGTTAAGATCACTTCAAGTTGCCGTAGTCTAGATTGGGATAGAGGCTGGTCGTTCAAATCGTCCATGTGAGGTTTATATTGAGCAGCACTGTTAATATTCCCTTTTCACCAAAGGCTTTTTGTTCCTTCCAGTGCTATAATAATGCATCTCGGGGAGGGTTTGCATGCTTTGTCATTGTGTGAGGATTGTGTGCAAAGAAACAATGACCGAGTCGAGGGAGTCGGAACGGGATTTGTGTCAGTTGACTTTTTTCTTTCTATTGAAGAACTTTTCATTTTCTGTGACATGCCAGGGTGCATGCATATTTATGGTTTTCAACCTTTAATAAGAACAGCGTTTCCTTATTCAAAGACCGCATGCCTGTGCTATTATTGTTGGTGCTGTAAAATTGTGCAGAGAGATATGACTCCTGCCTTTGACAAATGGCATTCATTTTAAGTAAGGCACTGGCATATCTGTAACCCAGCTTTCTTTGGCTAAAGCACTGACTTTAAAAAACATGCAGGACATGGTCAATCACTTGGTTAATGTCACTCATTAAAGCTATGTTTACTTTTATTAAAGCTATGTATTCGCAAAACACCTGACGTGTAACCACGTTTTTTAAATGGGTGTCGCCATTTTTTGCATTTTTATTCCCCCAGTTTAGACTTAATTGTTAGACTTAATAGTAATTGAATAATTGTGTGTTGTCAATCAATTCGGCTCACTGCAGATGACCTCTATATGAATATGGGAGAGAGGAAGGCCACACATTTCTCCTAAGCTTGCATTGTGGACCCACCTGTGTTTTCCTGCACTGTGTGCGCAACAATGCGTATAGCACAGCATGGCAGTGGCTGAACAGCTTCTCTAGCTCTTGTTGTTTGCTGCTCCTTCAAGGGCATTTAGCAAACAGTGCCTGCCTCTGTTCTGGGGTGAGCTGAGGGTACTTACCCACCCAGTGCCTGTATCAGTTTGACAATTTTCTTCATGGCCTGGAGAATCCAAGTCGCAGCCAGCAGATGACATATCTCTAGACTTGAGCCAGCGATGTGTGCAGAGTAGGTCTTAACTTGTCCTCCCAAACAGTAGCACATTTGATTTTGACAGGTCTGGACATACAACTGAAAACAACAAAAATTTCACAACTTGTCCCGGGTTTCTACTTTATGCATTTTTGAAAAACTTTTAGTCCTTTGTGACGCTGTGCCTAATTTTCTGTTTGTTTGGTGACAAATTCAAATAATGAGCAATTTCTGCCAAATAAGTGTAAATGTATCTCTTCAATAAATGTAATACATGTATTTCTAACATGCTATTAAATGGAATTTATTTTTTTTATAAACAGGTGAACACGTGCAAAATTTTAATCAAATGTTTTTGAACAGTTAAGGTTAATCTTAATGTAATTTTTAAAGATGGATGCTTTATTACACCTAAAATCTGTTGTTTTTGTTTTCCAGCTTATTACACAGATATTCCGAAGATTATTTATTCATCCAGGACACATTCCCAGCTAACCCAGGTCATCGGTGAGCTAAAGAACACTGCATACAGGTTAGAGCTCGTTTTCGTCCACGCCGTCATCCCTAAGGGATATAAACGGACATAAATTGTATTTCAAAACGGTTTAGATCTGCCAGTATAGGGCACTCTCTGTGAAATCTTCCGCACAGTCAGTTCCGAATTACACATGAAGGCGTTCAACACAGCTGTTGTGGTTGAAGCGCCAGGTGACCTCATTTGATATTGGGCTGGTTGTTAAAATGATTCTGTATCGGTGGATTGTAATGCTCCAGGCTGTTTCAGCACTTTGAACATTGGAAGATATTGACTACCTAGAGACTGCCTTTTATCTATTCAAAACTGCACAGTATGATATGCCGACAAATAATAATGTTTCCTAGTTCATGCGGCTGGAAATAGCTGTGAGCATTTTCCATTTTGGGCAGTTTTTTTGTAGTAATTAAAAGCCCTTTCATATGGCATAATCAGTCCAGTGCTTCTTGTGCATTTAACACTGATGCGGCAACGCAACACTTGATCTTTAAGAAACCGAGGCTCTTCACAGTATGTGTGCATGCAGCAAGAGGTATCTTCGGTGATTTGGTTAACCTGTTTTTGGCGTAATTGGCGGTTTTTCTCTTCTGGATGTGCTGAACTGTTATGTATCTGCCTTTTCCTCTCAGGCCTAAAGTGTGTGTGCTGGGATCCAGGGAGCAGCTGTGCATCAACCCCGACGTGATGAGACAGGAAAGTAACCACATTAAGGTAATAAAACAGGGGAATGAGATAAAAGAAGGCACTTAAATCCCGTTTATCGCTGGCTCACATCAGCCGAAGCCTAATCGCTTTTTATGGGGCGCTCGGAATTCTCCTAGTTGAGCTCCCTGCTTCTGTCCCACGTTCCTCGTTGCTTCGTATTTATAGGCAGTGAGCTGCAGGGAAAGTCGGAGTGCTCACCTCTGCTCCTGGGGTTTCTAGCTTGGGCCCAGAAGGACTTGGGAGGAGGAGTCAGTTCCACCCGATGTACCTCTGACAATTATGAGTCTAAAGTGAGAGGTGTTGTCCTCCAGGCAAAAATATCCCATTAGCCATGTTGAAATTATTTCCATCACATTCGAATGCTAACAGCTCTGAGAACAGAATGGTCAAGCAGTTCAAATCCTTTACTTAAAAGCCTAGAAGATGCATACAGCATACTGTTTTGAACTCCAGGCTTGGCCCATTGCATTCCTGCCTTAAGAGGGTTGTAAAATGCTGCTGCATACTGTACATACAAACCTTTTATTTAGGAGAGACATGAGAAAGCTTTTAAAATGCTTTCATTGCCCACGGGGTTGAAAACCTGGATTTTCGCCAGTCCTGAAAACGAGTGTGTCCCAGCTCTTTTCTCTGCAGTACCCAGCCAGCAGTTTCAGGTTTGTCTTCAGTTGAAGATGCCAAGGGCAGCACCGTGGTGCAGTGATTAGCATTGCTGCCTTGCAGCACTGGAGCCCTGGGTTCAAATCCTGGAGTGCTATCTGTGTGGAGTTTGCACGTTCTGTCCACATTTGCGTAGGTTTCTTCCGGGTCCGTGGTTAATAGGCTTCTCAGAAACCTGGCCCTGGTGTGAGTGTGTTTGAGTGTCTCCTTGTCCATCTGCCCCCGCGATGGACTGGCATCCAGTCCAGGGTGTGTCCTGCCTTGTGCCTGTTGCTTGTGGGGATCGGCTCCCACTCCCTGTGACTCTGTACTGGAGGAAGCGATTAAAAAATGGATGGATGGCTGTAAATGCCTACTTTTGCACAGCAGTTCAATTAGGCTGTACGAATTAGTTTCAAAATCAATCCAGAAAATAATTTCTAATCCAGAAAATGGATGAATTTGACTGTTCCAGATGGAAGCACTTTGGAGAGCTGTTGTATTTTATTTTTCCTGTCTATTGAACATTTCATTGGAACAATTTATCTTTATTTATATCCGGATTTCTGGATTAGATAATGTCACTATTTGGTTTGTGGTTCAATTATGAAAATTTGTAACATAAATTATAAAGATATATAAATTTTAGAGAATGTTTCTGCTTCCCTTTCTTTTTTAATAAGCTGTTCAGTGGAATACGTTAACAGCATTTTTCTCGTTGTTATTGATCTAATGCCTGTACCAGTAGTATATACAATACGTAATGACATGTTTCCTTCAAAGTATAATCTTTGTTTAAATTCATGTTGCTGCCATGCGTGTATATTTTGATCTTTAAGAGAAAAACACGAATTGTGTTCCAATTAAAAAAAAGGTGTAATCTTTACAGTATTTGTGTGCCTTTTATTATTTATGTGCAGTTGTTTAAAACTTTAATTTCTTTTCAGGTACACATGTGCCGAGCCAAGATGTCAACTCGCTCCTGTCTGTACTACAACAATGTTGAAGGTAGTCACCAGATTCCATTATTACTGGAGAATAATCATAATAGTTTTCTGATTACACAAGATTATCTGAAGGAGTCTTCATTTTCACCTTTTCACACCCTTAAAAGCCAAATTGCCTAAATAGAATTCTGATTCCTCTTTGTGTATGTGAAGTCAGTCTTAATAGCCACGGACAGCTGTAATACACATGTACAGTAAACATATACCCACGTGGCGCAGTCCCAGACAGTCCTAAGTGAACGAGTGTTGAAAGGTGAGCAGACTGGTCCACAGAGAGATCAAGAATGATTAAGACAAAGGGAGGCAGCCGGAGCTGAGTGAGAGAGCTGGTAACAGGGCAGCAGCTTGTCCTGAGCTCCGGGTGAAAGCCAGGCTGGAGAGCAACACGCAGCCACTGCTGGGAGAGGAAAGCAGAGAGTCTGTGTGGCGCCACCTGCCTGAGGGGGACAGAGAGAGGGGAGATGGAAGACAGGGGGATGGATCGGGAGAGATGAGGGATCAGGGATGTGATTCCTGCCTGAGGGGAGCAGAGAGAGGGGAGAAGGAAGACAGGGGGATGGATCGGGAGAGAGGAGGGATCAGGGATGTGATTCCTGCCTGAGGGGAGCAGAGAGAAGGGAGAAGGAAGACAGGGGGATGGATCGGGAGAGAGGAGGGATCAGGGATGTGATTCCTGCCTGAGGCGGGCAGGCAGGGGGATGGATCGGGAGAGAGGAGGGATCAGGGATGTGATTCCTGCCTGAGGCGGGCAGGCAGGGGGATGGATCGGGAGAGAGGAGGGATCAGGGATGTGATTCCTGCCTGAGGCGGGCAGGCAGGGGGATGGATCGGGAGAGAGGAGGGATCAGGGATGTGATTCCTGCCTGAGGGGGGGAGAGAGAGGGGAGAAGGAAGACAGGGGGATGGATCGGGAGAGAGGAGGGATCATGGATGTGATTCCTGCCTGAGGCGGGCAGGCAGGGGGATGGATCAGGAGAGAGGAGGGATCAAAGATGGTTTCGTCCTTATGGGAATATACACCCAAGGGAAATATTTAATGAATACTGTATCTCTGACGTTTTCCTTTCATCCTCTTAAAGTTTCTTATAATCATCTTCCAGAAACTCCATGCTTTAAGGTTCCTTTGCTGTTATGAGACAAAAACCCTTTTATTATTTCAGTTATTTTGCCAAACTGTGTGAAATATCTAAGGATAGACACAGAAAAATAAAAGAATATTGGTTTAAAGAAGACTATTTAATGCAACATTATTTATTAACAAGCTGATGAAGTAGGACTTGTCGAAGGAAAGGCTTTATTTATGTGTTTCAGTTAGTCAGCAGTTTGAGACATTAATCAATTCGATGCAAATGCCTGGAAGCTTACTTTCTAACTTTTCAATCTTTTTTTTTTCTTGATGCTCCACTAGAAAATGCTTCAAGTGTTTTTCCTCTTTCAAAATATACTTCCGTCTGCTGTATATGCTGTCTGAGACTTCTTGTTCAGAATTCACTTGACCTGTTAAGTCATTTGTCTTCAGATTTCTGATCCGGTGTCTGGAAGTTTTGGCGATAGCTGCCAGTAGGGTTTTGATAAAGCTCTCTTGAGATTCAGAAACAATTTGCACGCTTGGGTAGCTGCAGTAGAAATAGCTGTGCTTCTTCCCTTATAAATATTGCATAATTGGTTTTGGGCATGCAATAAAAGAGAGTGGACGTGGTATTCCTATATAGCTTGTAACTACAGGAAAAAGAGGACTGAACAAAACGGGGCTTACAGCATCTTTTCAACAACAGCAAAATGTAAAGGCATTTAAAATAGTTCCCGTAATTGTTTTGCAACCGTGTTGCTAAGCATTGGCTTGTTTTTTTATAACATTAGAGAGTTGCTTAGTCCATTTTAATTATCTAAATCAGGGACAGGCAACACAAGACAAAGAAAGCAACAAGACCTGTTTCCTTTTTCCAAATCGAATCTTAATTAGTTTCTAATTGAAAAGTCCTGGACCTGTAAAACACTCAATGTGAATTCACTGGAAATTAATCAATTCATTAGAAACAATTAGCATTGTTTCAAATGAAATCACTCAATGTTTTTGTCTGCAATAACATGTTATATTAGAATGGGAAGATCTCTAATAGAAGAAATGTTTCTATTCACACTGTTCGTGCAAAGATCAGACACCTTTTTTAAATACCTCTCAAGACTGCTGTGCCATGTTTTCACATTGTTCTAGAAATGAAAATTGGGAGAAAAAGGAAAATAAGAATATATAAGAGTATACAAATCTGGCTTCATACTGTAACAATTTATTTGAAGTAGCAGGCAATAGTATAATTTGAAGCCCACTCGCTCTGTGAGCTAACATTTAAAACCATTTTAAGTTAATTTATAAAATTAAGGAAAGGTTGTGTTAAATTTTAGTGTTGATTACAATTGATTGTGTTATTACCTGAACAATTTGATATTTGAATATATTTAATGTTTTAGCTTTACTTAAATGTGTTTGAAGAGAGTCTGCAGAGCCTTATGCTTGCAGGTCTCTTCAGTTGCTCAATTCAATTCAATTTATTTTTATATAGCGCCTTTCACAACAAGGTTGCCCCAAGGTGCTTAACAAAGCAAGTGACCACACATGTTATGAATACAGAACAGAAAAGACCAGAAGACAATGGAGGAGAGGAACCAAAAACTTCTTAGTAAGGAGAAAAGAAAACTCTAGGGGTCCAAGGTCAACTGGCTGCCCAACCCCTTAGGGGATGCTATCATTATACAATTAAAAAAAAAAGAAATAAATGAATGAATGTTGTTGAAGTCATTAAGGCCTGAGATTGCTTGAACTGCTTTTAAATCACAAAGGAAAAGTTACACGTAAAGAGATTGTTGTTTGTAACAATTAGCTTGAATCTCAATCATTCCTCAAATAGTACTGATCAAACTGATTGAAAGTCCTCATTGAAAGGTCTCCTTAAGGATTCCAGACCAGCAGCTTGGCCTAGTCCAGTGCTGAAACCACACTGTGTGACAAAGAAGGCATCGTGATCTCACACTTAATCGTGCTTCCTCTACAGTTTCCACCTGTGGTCCCAGATCACTGCGGGTCTTAAAGTATTGTTCTGTTCTCTGAATTGTTTTTACAAGTGTGTTGCAAGATTCCAGTCCTCTTGTGGCCTCTCCACTGTTCAAAACTTAAGAGGTCAATTTAGTGTGAGACATTGAGTGAAGACGAGGAATTACCACTCAAATTTCAAAGAAGTAATGTGTAGTTGTGGTCTCACTGCAATCCGGGATGTGATTTTATTTAATGTACAAGAAAAAACGCATGAATAATGTAACTGGGAAATGTATAGCAATGAATTTGTTATGCTAGCTGTTTATGCTGTAAAGATAAAATGCTGTAAATATTATACTATGCATTTACAGATGTTTAGTATAATATTGTATAGTTTATCTCTTGACCAAAATTGTGTTTTGTGCTCATGTATACCTGAAGGCAGAACTTCATAGTTTAGCTTTGAACTCGGGTCCATCCTTCCAGTTTCTTTATCCAGTACAGGACTGCAGAGCAAGTCTATCCCAGCAAGCAATGGGCACAAGACAGGGTACATCCTGGATGGCTTACCAATCCATCACAGGGTACACACAGACACAGACATGCACAGAGTCACACCAGGGCCGGTTTTCCCAGTACCAGTTAACCTACCAGTATGTGTTTGGTGCTAGGAAACCAGAGCATTAAGAAGGTTCTTTTTTTAATGTATAAAATTCCTTCAAAGAAGTGAAATGTTGAAATGGTCCTTGGGCTTTTTTGGATCTTTGTATTCACTCGGCAATAGCATAGCAAAAAGAGTTCATAAAACCTAAAAACAGAAATAGGAGAAAAACACAAAGCACCAAAAGAACTTACAACCTGAAATACAGCACTAGTTTTAGAGATTGGTTTACGATGAAGTCTTTTAGTATTTTAGTTTGATTTTTTTGTTCGTTCACCTTCATTATGAAATGACTGAATTACAGTTTTAGACTCCAGTCTGAGCTAACTCTTCAGCTGAGCATTTCCTTTTCTCCATTTCCTTTTCTCCTCCTCTTCAGAAAAGAGCACCGAAAAGGAGCTTGTGAACACTATTTTGGATGTGGAAGATTTAGTGAAAAGTGGCAACAAACACAGGTATGGTTTGAAGATTATCGTAGTGGTGCAGTCAGAAAGGTTTGCCGATAGCTTTAAAGGCTGATGCAGTTGCTTCGAATTAAACACAGGCAGAAAATGAATGTCTTCAAATATTATGTGAGCTGTATGATCCCAGTAGCAGTGATGAGACTTTGAAATATTGCAAAAGGCAACCCTGTTGTCTGGTTTTAGTGAGCTCTTTTGAAATACCACCTACAGTACATATTCAGTCACAGCATTGCAAATATAAACCACTGTTCTCTTTTTAAGCCGAATGAGTTGGAAAATATATGGAAAACTATCTAGAAATAAAAGATAGACTTGAGTGTGTTATTTTTTAGTACAGCTGTATATATTTTTGCACGTACTGTATATACTGTACATATCAAACAGATATGTGCCTTTTATAAACTAGAACCCTTTTTTTCTTTAGTACATTGATATTAGTTGATGTCAAAATAGGTGCTGCAGGTGTATGATTTATTTTCCACAATTTAGCAAGGGAGGAATAATAATAAGAAGAACAATTATTATTTTAATTTGGGGAAAAATAGCCATCGGAGGTGGCTGTTGAGGCTGCCGTTGTATCAGGGGAATTGCAAAGGTGGTGATTCACTGTTATTAAAATGTAGCCAGATATTGAGGAAGGCAGGAAGGTGGGCTCAGTATGTGGGCACAGTGAGAGACGGTGTGGAACATTTTCTTGCAGCTGATTGATCTGATGACTTTCATCAAGGTAAGAATATAAAAATGTTAAAAGGCATTTAAAAAAAAGTCCTCTGTGCCAAGCTAGTGAAATAGGCATTTTGAAATTTGTTTTAAAAAAGCAATTCAGCATTCAAAGACTGCCTTAATGCTGCATGTCTTTTGTATTAAAATGTTTAAAATATTTGTTACAAATGTGTAAATACTGTCTCAAGCCTAGCTGCATGATTTGACCATATTTAAGAAACTTTTCTCTTATTAATTTTCCTGTTTTCAGTGAGAGTGACTTCGTGAAAAGATCAGAACCATTCAGTTAATTGGAAATTTAACCATGTCTTTTGTATGACCGATTGCATTGTTTTAGTTGCTTTTGTCTTCTAGTTTAGTAAGGTATATCAATGTATATTCCTTCTCAAAATGAAAAGTGCCTTCTAGTTCTGTCCGAAGTTTCTTAATGATTTTATTGAGAATACCTAGTGGGTGAAGAATCAAATCATACTAAGCCCTACTGTACATAGTGCTGAAGATCACTCTTCTCCAATATCCAGTTTTGTTCCTTCAAGCAGATGAACATAGCTATCTATGTTCCTTAATTAAGTACCTTAATTCACATCCTATTTAATTTTAGCTTTCTGTAAGGCGCAATAATAGCACACATCTTGTCAGAGCAATGTGCTCCTTTTCTCCTTACTTGTTTCAGCATGTGCTCCTGTTTTTATCTTCCTCTCGCACAACAACAGGTTGGTGTGTCTGTGAAAGGATAGCCCTTCGATGCCTTTTCTCTCTTTCCTAAATTTAAAGAAAAGAAAGCTTTTCCAACAGGAATTTCCGTGACCATGAAGTCTTTTTTTTTTTCCTTGACGGCTTCCCCTTGTTGTCCCGGTATTCCAGGGTCTGTCCGTATTACTTATCCCGCTCCCTGAAGCAGCAGGCTGACATTATCTTCACACCCTACAACTATCTCCTCGACCCAAAGGTGAATTGAACACGGTTTGTGTTTGTTCGAAATCGCAGTGAAGCAGGTAATGAGCAATTCACAATAAGCATAATAAGCCATTCCACGTCCACCTCCCTAATGTACGGAGGTAGTGGCAAACCTTTTTTTTTTTTGCCGATTTATTTTCTTCCCGGAGATTTGTATTTCCAAAAAACAGCTGCGTCTTACTTTTTTTGTAGATCATTATTTCAGCAGGAATGAAGCGACCGTTTAATGAGCTATTACTAAGGGAAGAAATTAGCTGCTCTAATGGGGGCTGTTAATCTCTTAATGTTGCTTCTGAAGCTCCCCTTGAAAAACCGTTAGCGTAAGCTTCTCTGTGCACGGATATTGGAGTTCGCGGTTCAGTCAAGAACCGCAGAATCTCAATTGAATCTGACTGCGCGCGGTTGAAATCGATCAGGCTCCAACATCTTCTGTAGGGCTCCACAGAGCTGCTATTGTTTCTCGTCTCTCCCTCGTGTTGTCAAAAAAGTGGTAATTCAAGAAGCTGGAAATGAGCTTTCCTGAGCATGCAGCCCTGATGCTGACAAAAATCTTGTTAGCATCAGTGATGTTGTTGAGTCTGTCATATCCCCCCGAGTTCCAGCCCTTTAAAAATGATTTTCAGACAGACAATCTTTAATCTCTTTTGTGTGCTATTGAAATGAGGTGCACACATGCTTAGGTAAAGATACCTTCAATTTCTAGATATGAACTGTAGCTATGGTACAGTTTTCCAGCACAGGGTTTAGTCTATTGAAAAAAAAAACATACATTAAATATACAAACCGTATATGAAGTAAAATAGTGGCAAAATAGCCTTAAACAGGTTATTATGCTCAGGGTAGAAATTTCAAAAAGTAAAGATGGTAAAATTTCAGTTGTGATTTTCATAATATCAATTTTTTCCTCAAGTGATATTTGCTATGGACTATATAAACCATCTTATGGCTTAAAATAAACTACATTTCAATTTCACAACAGCAAGAATCCAGGCATATTTAGCGGATTAATGTCATTACAGAGGTTACATCTTATTACTTTTGTTATTGCTATGCTATTGATTTTCATACTAATGTCATTTTATTGCTTCACAGAGTCGAAGGGCACACAATATTGATCTGAAGGGTGCTGTGGTTATTTTTGATGAAGCCCACAATGTGGTAAGCAGTTTTAGGAAATATTACTATTTGATCCATGCTAGACTTTTTTCTTTGTTCATCTACTTATCTGAAGCCTCCGTAAATAACGTACCCCCAACTAGTCTCAGTAATTCACCCCATTGTGTTAGAACACATGCTTGATGAAACACTGTGAAGGCCCACCTTGGTCAGATGCATCCTGGCTACATTAAAGCCTTTTAGACCCTGTGCGCCGATTCTCCGGCAGACAATTTCTGCCTTTCAGGCTCTGTGACATGTCTTTAGTTTTGCTTGCATGTAATTTACTCGGCCGATTCATCAAGAACGAAAAAGATAAAGGGCTTTCAGACCTCTTTCCTGTGGGTATTGTAAATCGCTAAGCAACATGGACGCATGCTGGTGGTGTCCCGCTCTGATTTATGAGAATGGGGTGGCAGAGGAGGACAGAGGAACGGAACGCAGTTACACAGACGGAAGGAAACGGGAGCGAAAGCAAGGGTCTTTCCAGATTAGCCCGGCCGTGTAGCCTGACATCCTTAATACAGTAGTGGCTCAGCGCACAGAAGTCCCTGCAAGAGAGCATTTCTCCCATAGAGTTCCAGCCTCGCTGTGCTGACTCGCAGCCGCTGCCTGTACTGTAATGGGATTCCAAGAGAGTGGATATAAGGAGACACTTCTGTCTTCCGAGTGTGGTTAATCTTTGGGGGGAAAAAAAACAATAGAATATTGTCACTAAGAGGAAAAGAGTGGGTGACGAATGTATTTTGAGCAGTCCCTTCTTTTAATGTATTTTTTCCTATCGAGTCAAAATGAATTTTTTAAAGACTTTTCATGTTTCTTAAGACACGTACATCAGAGCTTGGAATTGGGGGCAACCTAAAAAAATGATTTTTGGATATGTAGAGTATTTTATAGTAGTCTCTGTTTCACACTGTATTTCTTTGACTGAAGTGAACAAATATTTGATTTATGATTGAATTTGACATCTTATTCTGCAGTTTTGTGGGTTCCAGTACCAATTAATATACTCCTGGTTTAAAGCAGGCAGCTTAAAGAAATCTCCTATAAACAAAAAATGTCCAGAATATTTATAGGTGTCCGTCTCACAGCTCTGAATCGTTTTAATTCGAATGCTTGCTATAGATATAGACTCCAGCATTGAAACGAGGGCTTACATCTCCACGTGAGTGTTTATGCTGGACTGCGTTGATGCCTGGGTCACGCCCCGTTCTTTGTTAGGCGTGGTGGAGAAAAGCTTTTCCCCGGGTGAGTGAATGCGTATTGCAGGGTGCCTTTTTCTTCTCCGCCTGGGCTCTGCAGGCTCTGCAGTGACACTCGTACAGCGTGGAGGGCTTGTTACAGTGCAGGTTCCTCAGCTGCCTGCTGCAGCTCCATCATATATTCAGCTTGAGTTACACATGCGGTGATTTCTCCAGAGACACATTTCAGTGATGTGCTCCTGGTGGTTTCCATTAACTTCCTGTTCATCCCTGTTCCCCTTTTTTGGTGGGGGTGGGGTGCTGTGTTAACGGGTAATTTATCTGTTTGCTGCTTTTCATTTACCTGGTTATTGTCTTGTTTTGAGGGAAATGTGGCCGTCTTGTACACTAGTGGTAATTTATGACATAGGTCTTTTCCACCTCTTCTGCTCTATGAAATGTTTCTATCTCTTCAGTACAGTTTTGTAACTGCAGTATAATCTTCGATTTTACACTTTCATTTAGTATTGTCTTTTATAATGAGTTTTGTTTTTAATATTATTAAAGTGAGCGTGGCTGTGTTAGGCAATCGCATTTCTTTTGTCTGAAAGCATGCACTTATTCTTAACAGGCATTACGATATAGCATCTTAATATGATCTTTGAATAATAAGAAATTAACATTTTTGAACAAGCTTTGCAGCCTCTTTGAATCTGTGTCACTTTTTAGTGACGGTACATTTGTTATCTGACTTTTTTGTGCTTCAGTTCTGAGATGATGCCTAATGTAAGCTAAATCCCCTTGTGGATTATTGATCTAATCATGAAATTTTAAGGGGCTTGCCTTTCAGTAAGGAATAAAGGATTGAGGGATGGATATTGAATTGATGCTGTTTTAGTTTTTTTTCAGTAGGCAAGAGGCAAAGGCCGATTGCTTCTGATCCAATTCATTTCTTTAATGATCAATACAGTTTAATTCCCTCAGGATGGAAATTTCCACCTTTGCTTCAGGAACAGGAACAAGAGCTCCTTTGGCTTTTGTTCCGTCTTCCATAAGGGTTTTGAATGCTTTAGGTTTGTGGGTTTTTGAATGTGCATTTGGGTTTGTACGTTTGTTTGTTTTAGTGGCCCGTGGTACAACTGAAGTCATTTAAAGGAAAGAAAGGTATTTGAATTGCTTTTCCTATCCTTCAGTCAGCTGATAGTCCCTGATAATAAAAAAACAACACAATTTAGTCCCTTCTACTGTGATGACTTCCAGACTCCTCGCAGAATATTATGACATGATGGATTATGTTTTTAAAATTATTCCCAGTGTTTTTTTTTTTATTTTACAGCAAAATTTCTTATTTCAAAACGGGAGTGGGAAATGCATCCTATTCTGTGCACTTTTCTGAAAGTGCCAGCCGTCGGGCAGTCTAAAATAATGGAGCCTGCCTGCTGCTCCACTCTCACTCCGACACCGCCTGTCCTTTGTGCTGTGCCTCGGATTTCAATATAATTGGTGCTTAGGGAGGAAGATCTGAAAATCTGCCAAGATTTGCTTCCTGCAGCTGCGAGCCGGGAGCTGGCTGTGTTGCAGCACTATATATCATACCACACAAAATCCAGCATGTCAGCTGGGAGATTGTAGTTTTGCTGGGTGGAAAGTGTATCAGAAATGCTGCCTGCAAGACCAGTATTGCATGTCATCACCACCATGGCTCACACTGATGTTTAGCATTGCAAAAAATCAGAGCCGAAATGAATTCTGTTTATGTGAGACATGTAGTTATTTATAGGCGGCACAGTGACATGGTGGCTAGTGTTGTCGCGATTCAGCAATGGGTTCAATCCTGGGCCCGAGGTACTGTTTGTGGGGAGTTTGCATGTTCTCAAGTGCCAGGTTTGGTTTTCGTCCCTCAGTCCAAAGACATACTGGTTGGTTAATTGACTTCTGGGAAAACTGGCCCCGATATGAGTGTGTCTGTGTCTGTGTGTGCCTTGTGATGGACTGGCATCCCGCCCAGGGTGTATCGCACCTTGCACCTGTTGCCTGCTGGGATAGGCTCCGGCTTCTCCGACCCCTGAATTGGAGAAAGCAGTTAGAACAGGGGTGGATTATATTTATGTACATGATTGATTTCCTTTCTGTAGGAGAAAATGTGCGAAGAGTCTACCTCGTTTGATCTGACTCCGTATGACCTTGCCACGGGGATTGAGGCTGTGAATCAGGTCCTGGTGGAGCAAGCCAGCCAGGCCGGCCAGAACGATGTGAATGAGGACTTCAACGTGGAAACTCTCAATTCAGGTTAGAATTGAGCCTGGAAAATCTCTCTCTCTCTGTTTCCAGTTTGCTTCTGTCCGCTGGCTCACGGGCATCTGAAACAAAGGTCACGGAGTCATCTAACATTGATCTGACACGGTACCGAGAACTCTGCTATCCATCAGTGACACAAGTTGAATTTGCTGGTATTTATTACAGATTGCTGTATTGAAGGCAGCGCTACCCCATTATATCAGAGCCCTTTGGAGTGCAGACTCAGTTATAATAGGGAAAGGTTGTGGTTCCCATTTCCTCCAGTTTGGCACCGCGTCACGAAGCGTGGAAGGCAGCAGAAAACAAAGATCTTATTCTGTCAAAGTGAAACTAGATGTGCTGAACTCTGAGAAAAGATGAAGCCTAGGCAGCATTTTCAAAAGACGCACGATGAGGAGTCTACATTGGCTAGACAAACAAAGACATTTTTTATTGTAAAATTGACACTGAAGCGGCCTGTTCCAAGGTAAAAAATAAAGCAGGGCTTTCAGCTGACTCTTTCAGTGACTTGATTCCTGCAGGAACATCAGTGGGCAATTCCAGTTTGGTGCCAGTATTGCAAGGACTTTTAAAGCAAGCATGGGGTGGTTATGAACTTTATAGAAAAGGCCATACAAGCATTTCTATGGGGAAATAAAATCTAATCATAAAGCTTCAGAAACACTCTTAGAACATTTTATAAGTGGTGGATGGGTCTGAATTTATTGTGACTCATGTTATGAAAACACTTGCTGCTTCTCTGGGTTCCCTGCTTTTGTGCTGCGGACAAAATGGTAAAGCACCGCACTTTTAATCTAAACATTGATTCAGTCAGGACTATTCAAAAAGAGAGCGCTTAGCAATTAAAAAAAAATGCTCTTAAAGCTATTAACACACATTGAAATTGGTGAGTTTTAATCAATACTTAAAGAAAACTCCAGCATTGAATCACCTTGTCTCATTTTACCAGTGACTCATTTCTGCCACTGTAACTAGAGGGGTTTTTTAGAACTATTACAAAAAAAACATCTACAGTATGACTGAGAAAGGTGTTTGCTGCTGTCTGTTCTGTTTTAAGTAAAAAAAAAAGGGAAACATTAGAAATAGAGACACTCGAAAAGAGAAAGAAAAATAATGCTATAGTATGATTTTAGCTTTTATAGTATCGTATTTAAATGCATTTATCTTGAAACTAGAACTTATAAAGGAGGTGGGACTCTTTCCCCTGGACCAGAATTTCCAAACCTGTGCCCTAGTGAGGTGACTGTGGGCAAGGAACTTTACATTGGGTGAAACGGAGGGGAGACCTCCTGGGAAAAACTAAGGTTGCTGCTGGAAGAGGTATTAAAGGGGCCAGCAGGGGGCGCTCACCCTGTGGTCTGTTTGGGTCCTAATGCCCCAGTATAGTGAGGGAAACACTATACTGTAAAAAGGTGCCGTCCTGCGGATGAGACATACAGCCGAGGTCCAGACTCTCTGTGGTCATTAAACGTCCCAGAGCGTTTCTTGAAAAGAGTAGGGGTGTTACCCCGGTGTCCTGGCCAAATTTCCCCCTAGCCCTTACCAATCATGGCCTCCTGATAATCCCCATCTCTGAACTGGCTTCATCACTGTTCTCCTCCCCACTGGGAGCTGGTGTGTGGGGAGAGTACTGGAGCACTATGGCTGCCGTCGCATCACCCAGGTGGGGCTGCACACTGGTGGTGGTGGAGGGGAGTCCCCATTACCTGTAAAGAGCTTTGATTAGAGTGCATGTGCTATGAACAATAAATAAATAACGGAATCCTTGAATACGGTTTTGCAAGGTTTACCATAATTCAGGAATATAGAATTGAAATCAAAGAGTTCTATCGGCTAAACTTCAAACTGCCGGAATAGTTGTTTCTATTATATACTTAGTCTGTGAATTAGGCTTTGTAGGCATTGTAAATCATTTCAGAAAGAGCGATATCAACCTGGTTTCCCACATACTAACTCCAGTGTCGGTGTTATGATAGTGTAGCACTGGATGGGACTTACTGTATATGTATATAGTCTACTCTGCACTCTGTTCTCCTTCTGCACAGCTCAGGAAGGGCTTTTATGTCATGCAGTGAGTGATCATCTCTACGCATATCGGAAGCGCTTCCTTTTTTCCTTACATTGGTCGTTTTTTTCCTTATTTTGAAACAACGGTAAAACAGGCCTAATAAAAATGGGGCAAGGTTCATACAGACAAAAGGAATAGGGTGTTAAAGTTCTGCCGGTGAGACAAAGCATCTGACCATGCGGTCACAGCAAATGTAGCAGGAACAGGAGAGGACTTCAGCAGCACAGTAGTCTGTATATACCCAAGGGACATTCCCAGCAATTTGTAGTTAGGTACTGTATGTAGACTGAAAGTATTTTTTTAAATGGGAGAAGCTTCATTTTAACTACCAGTATGGTGTTTACGAGTGAAATGGCAACCGTGATAGATAAATTAAAATGAACCAGTTTATTTCTTTTGTTTTAGAATTACAATTCTACAAGGTTGTGTGGTCTGCAAAGATCATTTTTAGAGAGATTCTTTCACCTTAAAACATACTCTTACCAGCTCAGTTGGGATATCAGATATTTTTTCTAGCTTCTTTGTGGTAGAAGCTTTACAGAAAATAATTACGGTTTAGTGAAAGATCAGTTCTTGCCTGACTTGGATCCCGGATACTCCTATATCGGTTTCTGTGAATTGACTTCTGAGAGTCTGGCATTTGTTATTAACTGGAGTTGTTTATCTTTAATTAAAAAATGTCTGTGAAGATGCATATAGCAGTGTAATGCTATAGACTGTTATAACTTGATTACCTTGTGTCCAGTACTGAAGTAAGTGGCTTTCAAAAAAGACTGAAAAAGACGCCTTTTCAATTTACTTTTTTCTCTTTTTTTCAGGGTTAAAAATGGACATAGCCATTATTGCCAAAATCAAAAGTAAGTGCAGTTGTTCTCAGTTTTTAAACATAATTAAGAAAGTTGTTTTGGAATGACTGGGTGAATAGAAAGCATTTACATTTTGCAATTGTGGTGCAACGTTCTAACGTTGAATTACAGCAAACTCTTGGTTTAATAGGGGGAAAGGGGTGTTCTTTATTGACGAATGTTAAATCACAAATTGTTTTTCAGCCCCAAAACATACTCTTAATATAGTGTACAAATACAGTGTAGAAATATATATATAGTTAAAAATAAATAGGTTAAGAAATTAGAGAATACCAATGGCATAATCAGTAATTAAGTATAATAATTATAACCCCCCCCAATTTGTTTGATGTGCTGTGCAGGAATTCTTCTTGACCTTGAAGCTGCTATTGACTCCTTTGAGATACCGGCCGATGGCAAGGGTGTAACTAAACCAGGAAGGTGAGCTTGTGTTCTAAATTTGCAAAAACAAGGAGTTATCCACAAGAAAGAAATGTTTTTTTTTTGCTTTCCTGGAAATATGGGGGATGCTGTGCACTGTGTCTTATATCCTGCACCTTGACCGGTGGGTTAATTTAGTCTGATGTATGGATTTGTGAGAGTCTATACAATCATTGGAGATTAAAAATTAACATTGTCTTCTTTAAAATAAAACTTGTTGTTTGTGAATTAATATTGGCAAGAGGCAGTTTTCATTTAGTTTTAACATCCCTAAGTAACAAAAAACAAAATTTGAAAGTTTACTGGATACTGTGCATTGAATCTATAGATTTCACATTCATATATCAGTACTTTGCAAAGCATTAAAGCTGGAAATTCCTAAATGATTAGTTCTCTGTACAGTTTAGGTGAACCAGTATTCAATAAGTGGGTAAAAGTACCAGGATTTGCAGTCTTTTTTTGTCCTTTTTTGTCCTTTGAAGGACATTCATCAAGAACTCATCAGTGCGTTCTGCAACGCGCCACTGTACTTTATTGCTGTCCTCAGCATGTTTCATTCATTTTCTTTTCCAGATTAAAAGCCTGTTTTTTCACTGGCCTCCTAAATGCCAGGGTTTGTTAGAACTTTTTCATTGTTTTCCTAAACCTCTGTGTGGAAATTTCCATGCTCTGGGTTTTAATATTCATCTGTTTTTTTTAATTGAACTATTCTTTGATTTCTACTTTTGTTTTATTTGTTTTTATGCATATAAGGATGTTATATATTGTATGTAATTGGATTTTAATATTCGGTATTTGTTTTTATGCATATAAGGATGTTATATATTGTATGTCATTGGATTTTAATATCCGGTACTTTATGCAGGTCATTTTCCTTGAAAGAGGCTATATTAAATAGTTTAAGTGATGCATCAGTCTTTGAGTACAAAATGCAAAATAAGACAGATTTCAGCTCTTTTCACATACTTAGGGGAACAGAGTGGAATCTTTGTAGTTGTGCTTAAATCTATTTCCCTTTAGCGGGAGGTATTAAAAGCCATTTTCATTGAAGTGCTTAACGAGTTGAATGAATCTAGCAAAGAATACGGTCAGTGAAGTTCAAAATACTTTTTCTGCGAATAGGGTACTTTTGTACTAAAATAAATGGTCGAGCAGGTGACATTAAGAGCAAACTGATAGGACCTGTTAGGTCCTGTGTAATCAACACTAAATAATGTATCTGCTGTAAATCTTGCTGTAAGTGAAGATCGATACCTATTTGTTCCGCCTTATTTTTTTCTTGTATGGCTAAAGCTTAGTATGTGTCTGAGTACCAGGCTAGGAACATGTTTTGGAATACAAAAGCTCACTGAAGCCTCCATGAGCTGAGCTTTGGAACGACCGTGTTATGTTTTTTGTAATGGAGCCTCTTTCTCTGCTGGGGGAATTAGAATTATGCTCACGGAGTTGCACGTACCCTTCATTGATTTACTGTTTAATAATACGCTTTCTTCTGTTGCTGGGATATTTAAAAGATTTATTAGCATTTGACTCTTTATTAAAGAACCATAGAGAATGCCGTCTTGCTAAATCATAAATTCTGGTATTTGTTTCATTAAAAAAAAAACACCCACGCATGTCTGCTACATCAGGAGGTGAAGGTATATTCGTTTGGGTGGATGACGCTACTCTCCACACAAACTGAATACCAGCCAGCTGTCTTGCCAGATACTTGATAACACTAACTGCAATAATTGTGCCTTTTGCACCTTGCTCTGTAAGTAACTGACAGACGAACTACAGTCCAACAAGCGCTGCTACAGAGCGAGTTAAAACTAGGCCTTTGTCTTTCCTCTCAGTGGAAGGACAGAGAGAGAGCCTCCAGGTTCAGTAACATTCTCGGGATGATGCCCTGCAAATCAGTGACAGATCCTGGGCTTCACTTCTACTTCTCTTGAACCATTGGACCTCTTGGCTTTCTTGCTGGGTTCTAGAGAAGCCTTGAGCATCTGCACTGTGTGTAACAAACAGATGTCCAGCCCTGAGTTTTTTGGAGAGCTGCAGTGTGTCCGTCCTGTGCTGTTAGGTTCAGCACTGTGCCACAGTTGGGAGCCTGTTGTGATTAAGCCACTCAGGAGCATCTGTTCCCCAACAAGAGACAAGTACCTGTCAGTGCTGCCTCACTGAGATTCACTTTAGCAGTAAATAACATTTCTATTTACTGTCCTTCATGTTCAATTCAGCATTAATTTAATTCATTTCATAACGTTTTCGGTTAAGATGTTTTTCTTCTTTGAGAATTGGGAGTGCCTTCCGATCATTTTATAATGACCTGATCCACAATGCCAGAAATGGATTTTCATTGATTTCTGTGGTTCAGCTTAACTTGAGGTTGACTTTTAGTCTTGCCTGCAATACAAATTCTATAAAATGAGCCGGTTTTCTTACAGCCCAGATGCTCTCTTGTCAGGTGGTAGCTCAACACTTATGTGTAGGAATCTCCCGAAAACTTTTGGTTTTCATGTACCTTAGATGGGAGCAAGAGCAGGCCAGGAAATTAGACCTGCTTTTTAATCTGCAGGCTTAATGTCATGATATCTGGGACTGCTGCTCTTTTTACAGTATTCATCTGTGACGTGGTGAAACATTGCTCCCTGTGTCGCAAAGCCTGAAATCCGTGAATGAATCTGCACCTAAAAGATATTTTCTTTGTACTGACATTATTACAGCTTGACCTTTTAAAAGTTGTAGTCCTCTTCTGAAGATCTAAGGAACTCCCTCTGCCACAAAATTGTCCTCTGGGAAAATCTGCGATGGTACAAATTGACAGTAATTGGACCTCAAAAACAAATAGTAAGGTTTGATTTGGGGTGCTCTTTAAAGAGCTGGAGCACTACAAGCGTTTGAACAAACGAAAACCTGACCTTTTCGAATTAATCACCGGCACAGAACGCTGGTTCTGGGCTCTAGTGTTGACCAAATGCCAACCTGAAGTTTGGGAAAAGAAGTCCTTCAGGCATATTTCCAAGAAGCTTTAAACATCAGTGCTAGCTGATCAGCCACATCAGTTGAAGACGCTGTGCTGCATCATGCTTTTCCACAGTCTGCAGCTTGTTTAAGGATTTATAAATATGGAAACTTCAGGGTCTCTGGGGAGGGATGCTGAAAAATGGCTTTTGGCACGAAGCACGTTGCGTCACTGGCTCTAGTCTTCTGCGTTGTGACTGCGGGAAACAGGAGGCCAGGAGTAGCCAGCAGTCTTGCGTCTGTGAAACATGTACTTCCATGTTTTATAAATCACCCAGAAGCAAGCTTCAGGCTCTGAAAGAGCTGGCGCTCTTGTAATTGTGTTGAGTTGGAAATGCCTAACAGGGTGATTGCTGACAAAGGAAACGTGAAAGGCGGCTGGTCATAAACCAGGTTGACCTTTTTTTGAGACAAATCCAGATTTGCCAATTATTTTGTTCTTATGGAAGGTACCAGTCTAAGGCTCTTAATTAAGGTTTGGTATCCTAGTAACTCCCAATCAGGTGATCAAGTTACGGGCTGCACAGTGCCTGAGAGGAGCTGATTGGAGGAGTGGCGTGTCTTTAACTGAGGTCCCTGCAAGCTATCAGGTTGCCAAATTATGGCTTGCCATCTTTCCTGGCCTACCAGTATATACAGTTGTGAACCGCAGCTTGGGGAATCCGGACTGCAGTCATCTGGGCTACTGTATAAGGGAGCACAAAGGAGGCGGGGTCTCTGTACCCTCGAGCTCAACCTGTGTTCTGAGTGGGAGTCAGGAGTGATGAAGCCACTCAGGAGCATTTGTTCCACTATACAAGACAAATACCTGTCAGTGTACAGCAACATTTACCTCATGTCAGCTCAACTATCTGATTTAGTCACCGGTCCAGTTAAGATGTTTTCCATTTTTTGAAAACTGGGAGTGCTTTTAGATCGTTTGGTAATGACCTGATCCAAAATCCCAGAAACAGGTTATCGTTGATTCCTGCAGCTCATTCCTTCACTTTAACTTGAGATTGAATGTTATCTCTTACCTGTAATATACGAATAATATACAATGGGACAGGTAATGGTTATTCCATGCTGGGAGGAAAAGAAGAGACACAACGTTTGGGCTGTGGAGTCTTCTTTAGGTGCCACCTTCACATTTCTGTTCAAATACTGGATACATTTATAAATATAGAGATGTATTCAATACAAAATGGGAAATGCTGAGTTTGAAGAGGCTTCTTGTGAAAAAGACTTAGGTATTTATTTTGACATATTTACATCTTCAAGATGTAAATGTGATGAAGCAATAAAAAAGGGAAACAAAATGTTAAGATATATAATTAAAATCGTAGAGTTTAAATAGAGAGATGTTGTTAAAATTACAATGCACCAGTAACACCTTGCTCAGAGTATTGTGTACACTTTTGGTCACCATGCTATAGAAAAACATCTGTGCCAGAATCTGTCCAGAGCAAGAGCAGACAAGTTTAAAGGAATGTCCTACATTGACAGACCATAAAGACTGAACATTTTTAGTACTGAAAATCCTAAAAGTCATTGAGGGAGTTAAACCACTAGACATCTTCTGAATCAAGTGAAACAGGACACAAAAGGAAGTGCATTCCAAAGGGTGTACAGGAGTTACTTCTTAGCGCAAAGGAGGGAGGAGTGTGGAACAAGCTGGCCAGCCATGTTGTTGAATCTGATACCCTGCACATAGGCCAGATGTGCGAAAAGGGCACCCGTTGTTTGTAACTTATGTCGTTTTAGAGCCTCAATTCGAAACCATCCTTTTTAAGCTTTCTGCATTTTGTATTAAGGTCTGGCTGAGATTTCAATTTACCCATGATACTGTATGTAAGCAGTTTGAAATATGCCTCTGTTTAGGCACTAAAAGCCATTTATATGCAAATTGTCAGTTATGTGAGAGCTTAGCTAGCATGCGAAAGAGCTGTGAGCATTGATCTTGCACTTTAGTTAAGGGAATAGTTATCCGTGTTTACTGGTTTTATGCTACCAGCCTCTTAGCCTAATGGGCACACTACACAGCCAGAAACTTAAGAAATGTTAGTGGTCCACGTTATTCAGGGGCTTGCACCAATGTAATGATGGAAAAAATATTTCCTGCACCCATGACTATGAAATTGTGTAGTGACAAGCTATACAATTATCTAATTTCTTGGCTACAGCTGAATGCAGAAGCACTTTATTGATTTCGTTCTTAGTGAATGTTCACAAGGCCATGCAGAGCAAAGAGAGAGGCTGCTTTTGGAGGCCTAACTGAACAAGGATGTTTTTTCAACAGATATTTACAAGACCTGCAAACAATACGTGTCTCGGCATTCATGAAACAGAGATGGTCTGACTGTATTTGCGACTAATTGCTATGCTAAATAATATGTATGGTATGAATGTGATGTATTCAGAAAAATCATTTTCATGTTTTTAAGCTTGCACGGGGCTGCTGTTACATGTTCAGACACCTTTTATAATGTTCTAATGCATGATGTCAAATCTAACGAGACTCTTTTTAATTTCACTGTAGCTTTATTTATGAGCTGTTCAGGAAGGTGCACCTGACATTTGAGACAAAATCTTCTGTCCTGGAAGCACTGGAGCAGATAACTGGGTTTTTAGCTGGACGTAAGTTCTGTGATCTTTTGAATTTTTTTTGGTCTCAGATATATAAGAACACTCTCTATAGCAAAGTTACCGATATCTGTTGTGAACCATAGAATCTCAAATTTGTTAATTCACTAAAAATTTTAATTGCTACTTTCTAGCATGCACGAGTGACTGCACAGTAATCTTTAAGGTCAAATAATTGTTTAATGATTTTTGTTACTTGGGTAATTGAATGGTGCACCACTATCAGAGTTGAAGGATGCAAGTACTTACAATGACTGTGCATGTGTGCTTGTATTTTGGTGCTTGCATTACCAGCTGTGTTTTTTGTTTTTGTAGATGAAATTGATGTTTATATACTTGGCTTTGGGGAAACCACAATGCAACAGGTTTTCTAGGACTAGCTCCACACCATTATAAAATAATTTAATGTGCACATTGGAGCACTGGGTCATTTTAACCCTTCCTTCAGAATTTGGGCTGTTAATGATTAAGGTACATAGCATGCAGAAGTTCTGCGGCTGTGTGTTGGAGATCTCCTGTAAAAGAGCTGAAAATTCACTTTCTGGGGAAAGTAGGGTTTTATTTTTAGGCCTTGTTGACTCATGTTTTTTTTTGAGTTACTGATGAATAGTGTTTTTCCAGCTTTTGTTTTATCTTGAAAGTTAGATGTGCCTCCAGTGGAATTTGCTGTAGCCATACTTTGCTTGCAGTATGTGGCACTAGGGTGCCACGGAGCCAGATGTCATTAGCTCAGACAAGGCTATTTTCCCGCTGTACAGAGAAAAACCACTAATTCTCCAATGGCTCTTGCTTCTCCGGTGTGCAAGCTAGATGGCAGTTCTTGGAGGGTATGATAAGTCAGGAGATAATGAACTCCTTTTGCATGTGTGTGAGCGTGTTTCGGCTTTAGTGCTTTAAAAGACGGAGCACCCTTTCATATAAATCATCTGAAAATAATCCATTAAGTGGCTCTGGGAGGATCATTCCCACTTATTAGCAGCAGGCAGGGTGCAGTGAATTGCACTGAGGTGGTTTCCTGGACTTTCACTATAGTGACATCAGGCTCCTTGTCATTACTTCTCTTGGCTCACTTTGCTGTGTCACTGGTGAAGGAGGAAGGGAGAAGCAGAACAGTTCAGATCATGTTCTGATGATGCTGGAAACTGAAATCAATCCCTGCATAAATGCTTACGGCTTCAGCTGTTTTTCTCATCTGAGGTTCTGTTTTTTTTTTTCTTCTTTGTAGGACCTGGTGTGTTTATTAACACGGCAGGGCTCCAAAAGCTCTCGGACATCATCCAGGTAAGAACGTGGTGGTGGGATCGTTTTTCTTCCCATTCACTGTGACATTGGCAGTTCTTTTTAATTCCACGAGTGTCCAGTTCTGGCTGGTTGCAGTAGTGAATCCCTTGCCTGCTTGGGAGAGAATTCGGCAGGGAGAGGAGTTCCTCTGACACCCCCACCTGCAGAGCCATTGCTCCTTCATGTCATATTTTAATACCATCATTGCCACACTGTCAATTGTACTAGATGTTCTAATGCTGAGCATGAAACCTTTTATGAGGTAAAGAGGCTTCAAAATGAACAATCCAAATCAATAACAATTGCATACATTTTGCCAATGGCCACACACGTGATGTGATGTATAGTCTGCCACAAGTCGAGTTTGTGCAATGATACAGTGTGACACATTGTCAATGGAAGAAATCTGTATGGATAGCAGAAAGCAGTTCAGCAGTATTTCCTGTCCTTGTAGATTGAGTACTCGACAGCAGATCATAACATGTAAATTAACGTGGTTTATTAAGATTGCTACTGGAATATTTAGAACACATTTTAAGGGCCAAATTAGGCAGTGACTGAGAAAATGTTTAAAAGTAGTGGCGAAAGCACTGTTACTTTGAGCTGTGAAGTCCACAGTACCTTACATTGTTGCGGATCAGGTCCCAGATCACAGCAATGGACTTTTATTCACGCCTTGAGAATCCTGTATGTATTTGGGTACTAATGCAGACTTACTGTGATAGAGCTATAGAGGTACCCTGTGATTGGGATACATTTGAAAGGACACTAATTGTTCTTCCGTCCAGCAGTTCTGTTTCACCTGGTGGTAAATGGGGATTGTAGTGTTAAAACAGCAGCTTATCCTCCGTGGATAAAGAAGAGTTTACCTCTGGGGTCTTTGCTGGGAGTTCTTAAGTTGAATAAGATCACTTTCTTGGCCATGTACAATTTCTTGCATTAGGAATTTGTCTTTTCGCATACCCCAGCTTGCTCTCCATGAGACACACAGGCAGGGAGAGAAGCTGGGGGTCAGAGCACAGGGTGTGTCATTTATACGGCGCCTCTGGAGCAGCTGGGGTTAAGGGCCTTGCTCAGGGGCCCCGAGGAGTAGGATTCCTCTGCCGGCCACGGGATTTGAACCAGCAACCTTCCAGCCACCGGCGCAGATCCTGAGCCACAGTGCCACCGCTCCGCCCGAATGGCTGTGAACTGTGCCCACTTACAAAAATATCAGGACTGCCCCGTGGATGGGTTAGAGCAGCATGAAGAGGTTGAACAGAAGGTTGAGGCTCAGAAATATTTGCAACTGATTCTAATCTCTTATTGAAGGAGTGTGGTGGGACTGCTGAAGTCGATTAATTGTTTAAAATGACTGCTTCAGTTAATATGCAAAGCTGAAGTAGATTTAATCACTACTTCTGTTTTAAGTTGAAACATTTTCTGATAGCGTTCACATAACCATTCCTGATGCACCATTCTGAGGGGTTGATGACATTTTGCCATGCCTAAAAAAAGATTTTGCCTCCTTTTCTCCCGTGTGCGTTTTTTTGTTTCGTGCTCTGTCTGTGTACCATAAGCTTGAGAGAAGAAATTGTTCAGTAGTTCACTCCACCCCTTTTCTGCTTTTCTAGATCGTGTTCAGTGTGGATCCACCAGAGGGCGCACCGGGATTTGACATGGAGCAGAGCATCGCAAAACACTACAAGGTTTGTAGAAGTTCTCATGCTACCGGTCTCATTAAACCATGGAAGCTCCTCTTTATTTATTGCATGACCTTTTTGTATTATTTGAGTTCTGTTACTGTTGTTACACGTGATAAACATTTCCCAGTGTATGACAATGTCTTTCTTCAAATGTCTTGGAAAATCTTACAAGCTTATTTCGGCTGTTTTTGCGCAAGTTATTTTATACTGTATCTTTTTTTTCTTTTACTCGAGCGGCACGGTAGCACAGTGGTTAGCGTTGCCGTTGTGCAGCACTGGGACCCTGGGTTCAATTCTGTACCTGGGTTGGTGTCTGTGTAGGGTTTGCATGTTCTCCCAGTGTTCGCATGAGTTTCCATTGGGTGCTCCAGTTTCCTCCCACAGTCCCACAGTAGAGTAATTGGCTTCTGGGAAAATTGGCCCTGGTGTGAGTGGGTGCAAGGATGTCTGTGTCTGGCGTTCGATGGCCTTTTTCCTATTGCTGTGCTGTTGCTGTGCTAGACAGGATAGGTTCCCCTTTGACGTCATATTGGATGGAAAAGGTTAGAAAATGGATGGGTCTTTTGAAACTGTAGCTATTTAGAGCTTTGAAATCATCTTTTGGGATGATGTATTTGGTCATTTATGGATGTATTCCATGGATCACCGCCCTGCAGGTGATCTTAGCTTTTTTGTTTCTAAAAATGAAGTTAGATGAAGCAATAACAGCCGTGAAACAATAAGATCTGTCAAATCCTCTGTTTGCACAGGTGCATATCCATCGAGACACGAGCAGTCACAAAAAGAAACAGAGCACGGATATATGGTCGTCGTCGTCCTCCAAAAAACAAGGTACCGAGGTTTTCATTTCTTTTTGTTTAGCGTGGTAAACCATGAAATGTTTTTTGGTGAGCTGCGACGTTCTGCCGGTATCCCAAGCCACCAGTACCCCTTACTCCTGTGTAAGACTGGGAGCCCCCCTCCCCTAAGCAGACAGATTCCTTAGACAGCCTGCACCCCAACCCTGTGCACTGAAATTCAGGGGTTCACAGCACCAGGCCTTGAAGAGCAGAGTAATACAGAGAGTTTAAAGCTCACCTACACCCGTCTAGCTCTCTGGTCTTCAGCTGCTACAGATTTGAACTGATTTAGAGAACCCTTTTCTTTAATGGAAAATTATTTTTCCCCCTTTTGTTTCCTAGAACAACTGTGAACTGACCCCTTTTTTTGCCCCATTCATCTTCTCAAGCTGCCTTTCAGGAATTGGAATATTCCCTGTATTTCTTTGAATTGAATGGTGAAAAGAAGAAATCCTAAACCTGAACATGCAGAATAGGCTGTGAAATCCCACTGGTTAAAATAAGTTGGATGTTTTGGTTAGGCTGCCCGATGTCAACTAGTACTTTGTGATCTTCTGTTACTTTATGAGACTGCAGAGTAAATCAAAGCAGATTCTCTTCCGGCCATCTGGGCATTGCAGACTAGCAAATATTATTTATGGCACTTCTCCATGTGTCCATGTCCTTTTTCATTTTCAGATTTGTGTCTTGCTTATCTGGAAGTGTCTCTGTATAATCTCAAGATCTGGGTGAGGAGGCACGCTGAGAATCCAGTGGGACGAGAGCATATCTCTGAAGTTCAGACAAAGCAGTTGTTTTTTTAAAACCCGAAATGAAGCACGTGTCTTCCCAGCAAGTCGGCCGTAAAAGCCCGCTGTTGGTTCTGTCTGCCTCTAAAAGATGCCTGTGTGGTTACCGGTGATGAGAGGGGTACTTGCCAGAAGTGCTCGGCCCTCCACGAAGAATACAGTCAACTGTAAAACCTCTTTTATTTCTGTTCTGCTTCTTGGGAAGAGGGCTTAACTGAAAGGGCTTTAACTGGGAAGAAGGGCTTCCAGATAAAGAGCATTACTCCTGTTTCTGTTCTGTTTTTCTTCTGCAGGGAATGTTCTGAGCTACTGGTGCTTCTCCCCTGGATTCAGCATGCAGGAGCTGCTGCATCAGGGCGTGCGCTGCATCATCCTCACCAGTGGGACCCTCTCCCCGCTGTCCTCCTTCACCTCAGAAATGCAAATGTTAGTGTTTGTTTAGTTTTTTTTTCTCCCCCATGTACCTTTTCAGCTTACGCTCACAAAGGTCAGGTCTACAAATTGTAAAGATGGATATAACAGTGTTATGTATGCATTTAGGTTACACGTTTGATCAGAAACTTCTCCAGCTCTGTAGAAGGATTGAGAGCTCGTTAATGCACAGAAAACACTTGAGTAATGAGATGAGAAACCCATAACCAGAATTAGTGCTATACTTCAGCGATTTGCATCATGCTGACTGCTATTCCCAATGCATAGCACTAACCGTAAACTGGGCATAGTAATCTTCTAAAATCTGTAGATAAAACAGCAGCAAGGCAGGCAGCGAACACCAAATAAGCCACAAAGGAAATCCAGTCATATTTCGGGCGTGTTCTCAAGGGGTGTGCTGCGTCACAGCTGACGTCGGTGCCGAGTGCGCACGACAGAGGCAGGGGGACACCCCGGGAACTCGGGTTGCCAGGCAGCAGCAAATACACACCAAGCAGAAGAGCACACCGACACACGCCGAACACGGAAGTCGTATTCCATAATTACCATCGTCCCGGCACGCCGTCACGTGTGTTTTTGTAACTGTTCACATAATCCTTTTTTTGACTGCAATATTATTTACATAACTGAAGAGCACTTATAGGTTGGGGAAACTCTGGCAACGCTAGTGTAACATTTCATTTTTCTTCTCTTCTGTCTTCAGTGCCAAGACGGCTTTCTCCTTCTCTCTAATTGGCTGGTGTTGGTTTATGTCACAGAGCTGTGTGGCAAACGGCCTCTCTTCTGTTTGTAGCCAGTTTTAACGGTGTCTCGTGCGTTCTGTAGGTTTGAAACATAAAGGCCAAAGCACAGAGAGCAGAAGAAGCACTGCCAGTATACTGGGACCTTGTTCAGACTCCCTCACTCTGAGGCAGGCAGGAGTTCGCTAATGCCACACCCTTTCTCCAGTGCCCGCCCCCCCGACAAATATTTTCGTCTGGGGAAATGAAATTGTGGGTTCTGGGAATTCCTGCTGCTGTTCTCGCTCACTTTGGTGGCTGGAGTGTGCTGCCTTCCAGCTCACCCAATTCACAAATTGTGGTGTACAGCATGTTTGGAAAACACTAATTACTGGGTAGGGTTATGTTGTGAAAGAAATAATGATACATCGAAAAAGGGTCACTGTGTTTTAACTCTTGTGTCCGTTACTACATTTCTCTTTGATGTTTGTTGTTGAACGTCAGGAGTAAGCTTTGTAACGGGGTTATCGACTATTACTCAGTAAAGTCTGTCAAAATATCCCAGTCACCATTTACTGCACAACAGGAAGGTGATGACTGTTTTTCTTTTGAAACAATTAGGAAAACAAACGGGGCAGGCCTTGGTTACTGTAAACTCTTATGCGCACTCAGATTTCTGCATAGTCCAGGGCCTCCTGTTTGCTGAGCAGAGGGGTCTGATAGCTTTGATGCACACATGCCACAGGGTGACTATGAGGTGTCACTGTCTCAATTTTAAAAAAAGTCCCTAAATAGTTTTTTGTGATTGTCATCATGGCATATCTGTCCTCTGCTCCAGTCACATGCTTGTGCTTTCTGTGTTCTAGGTATTTTTTTCCCCACAGTGAACTTTTTATGTTGACTTCTCGCTCTCTCTCTCTTCCAGTCCATTTCCAGTTTCCTTGGAAAACCCTCACGTGATTGCTAAACATCAGATATTTGTTAGCATCATCCCCAAAGGGCCAGATAACGTCCAGCTGAGTTCAGCCTTTGACAGAAGGTGAGAGAGTAATTGCAGCAGTTGTCTTCTCCAAAGGAAAGGCTTGACTCGGCTTTCTACGGAACGCACACATTTCCATTTCACAGCGGTTTTCCAGTTGTAAACACCCAAGACCCTCAAAGATCGCAGATTGTACAGCTGCATAAATATATGGACAGTCCCGTCTCGTAATGGGTTCCTGCCCTACTTTGTGCATGGCTGAGGTCACACAAACGCATGTTTGTGCGGTGAAAAGTCAGAGAATAAATATAGAGGATTCTGCATTCAAATGGAAAAAAGAATATAAACACTCACAAATTAAATAACAAAACATATTTAGGGAACAGTTATACAGCCCTGAATAGTTACCGTTTATGTATACACGGCTGTGGTCTATGCAGGCCTGAATTATAAAAAATCTGCTGTGGTTTTACGGAAATTTGAATTTGAGTAAGTCGAGCATTGCATGACTTAGGGAATGCCTGTGTAGTCGGAGAACAAGTAGGGGCTGCTTTCCGTGCCGAAAACCAAAACCATCCAGCTCTTGGGGGTCCCCTCTGTCACCCCCTTTCCAGTTTCATATTCCCCTTGTTCGTCCTCTTATCCGATCCTTTTCTGCTCTTGTGAGTATCCCTGCTTTCCCCTGTCCTCACACAGACTAAACATGTTTTTTCTTTCCCAAATGGAATGAATTTCTACTTGTTCTTCTGCAGCTCCCTGCTCTAGCCTCTGTATAGTCGGCTCTTCTTGCAGAACAGGATTGCATGGCTTTGTTCAAGTTATAGCTACACACCTAAAGGCTCAGCTTTGTGTTTTTTCCCGTTTGTCAGGTTTGATCTTTTTTTTATCATTTTTTTTATGGAAATATCTCTCTCTGTGCTTAAATCCAAAAGATTTGTGCAGTGGTGTGACAACAATAGCCTAATTTTGAATGCTAAAAAAACAAAAGAAATAGTTTTCGAACCCGGAGCAGTTGGTGATCACTCACAGGTTGTAATCCAAGGCGAATTTATCACTCAGGTTGATTCATATAAGAACTAAGGTGTACACATAGCCAGTAACCTGTGCTGGACTACTCATGTTGAGAGTGTTTGCTCCAAAGTTCAGCAGTGCTTATATTTCCTGTGAAGACTGAGTGTTTGGGGTTCGACAGGAAGTAATGCTACTCTTTCACCGTGCTGTAATCGAGAGCATTATCAGATATGGTATTACAGTGTGGTTTGGTCATCTATCAGTTCATTTAAAATCGCGAATTACCCGCCGCATCCAGACAGCTGTGAAGGTCATGGGAGTGAAACAGCACCCCTCCCTGCAGACAATCTTTGAAAAATCCATCATCAAACAGGCAGGGAAAATTATATCAGATCCTTCCTCGACTCTGTATATCAGCTTCTTCCTTCTGGTAAACGTTTTAGGGTTCCCAACTGTAAGTCAAACAGATACAAACATTCCTTTGTTCCACAATCCATTAAAGCTGTCAACACAAATGTCAAGGATAAACACAATTTTGACTCTTACAACCCATGTGCAATAGTATAATGTGCAATGTTTTTCTTTCGCATTCTATTTAAATGTACAGGCATGCTGGGTGTCCATAAAAAAATTCCCTCAGGGGACAATAAAATCTTATCTTATCTTAAAAGGTTTCTACCTGAGTACATGGCATCCTTGGGGAACACTGTTGGTAAGGCCAATGTTATTTCTTATTCATTTTCAATCCCGTTTCATACCAGCAGTTTCAAATAATTGATTTCTCAACAAACTACTACTTTTTCCGAAGTATCCCCTATGCAGCTGTGATGTATCCATTGAACCCATTTTTTTTACAGTTTTTTCTTAATTGTTTTTGAAAAGAAACGAAGGTGTAGATCAACAGAATTGTTTTTGGAAGCACTGTGCTGTCGTTTCATCCTTGTCATGACCTTGACCGGTTCAGAATTTCGCGTTCAATGGAGGTCTCTTCTTCCTAGCTGTTTTGAAGTTTTGCATTTCAAGGTTTCAAGATTTGATTTAATTCTCTGTGGAAACTGTTCCCATTGACTAGAAATTCAGAATAACTGTTTTTTTTTTATTGTTTTAGGAAGCGCAGTGTTTTTTTTTTACTTTTCATGGTTCCCTTTCAGTGAACGTTGGACGAGTAGTTCCTCACGGCTTATTAGTGTTCTTTCCCTCCTACCCTGTGATGGATAAGACCATCGAATACTGGAAGGTAAATTTGCATCTTGAAGTTTTTGTTTCCTAAGTGCTGCAGCTCTGTGAAGTGAAATAATTGCTCCTCGCTCTCCCAGGAGAAAGGACACTGTGGCAGAATCGAAGATGTCAAGCCGATGTTTGTGGAGCCCCGGGGGAAAGGGACATTCACTGAGGTTTGCACACGCAGTATACATTATTACTATTGGATTTTAGTGATGTTCCATTTTATGATATGTATCATTGACTTGTATTATTATTAGATAATGTATATTATATATAGTGATATATATATATAATATATACAAGAATGCGATAGATCATAATGTATGTATTGTTATACATTAGTGTGTATTATATTATTTTATTAACGTTTTCTCTGGGTCTAGGTAATTGATGGCTACTACAGTAAAGTGATCGACCCTAAACTGAATGGAGCCAGTTTCTTTGCTGTGTGCCGAGGGAAGGTATGGTGCAACATTGAGTCTAATACTTTCTTTGCTTTTCCTATATGTCGATTAAGGCTAATAGCTAGTGCTGGCAGTTTCTCTTCTGCGATGCTGTCCTGCCTGGCTGAGAACGTGCAGGTGCAGTAGCTCAGAGTGTCAGATTAACAAGCATGACTAACGCGGGTTGATCACTCTTAATCACTCCTTTCAGGTTGCGAACTGCACAGCTGTGGTTTTCCTCCATGCAGTTTCACTTTGGTTTCTCTGGGAAGAATTGGTTCCAGTTTCAATTTGATAACAGTCTGCAGGTCACGTTCAGTCCTCCAGGTTTTGATTTGACTCGTTTTCATGACCGGTAGCAAATATAGAGCCCAAGAAAGATTAGTCTCGTACTGTATGTAATCGGCTCAGCCTCCCACCCCTGCTTGACTGCTAGCTCGTTGATCTGAAGATCTCATCCAGCCATATCTTGAAAGGAACCTGTAGTTCCACACTGGTGCACTAAATGGGAGGTTTCTTTTCACTTTTTTGATCTGAGTAGAAAACAAGTTTCTGCTAGCAGTAAAACTGTCATCCTGGAGTGAGGCAGACTAATTGATTGTTGTACTTTCAGCTGCATTTGCTTTTGGATTTTAATGTGCACCTTTTGTTTAGGGCGGTCTTTAATCATTCTGCAGGTAACAAAGTACTGACGGTGTCCGAGTCTTTTACAACATGTACCCCCTGTGTTACGTGATAATGTGTTTTAAAGGGGACCTGCAGTCCCAATTTCTCAGTCTGGTTCTTAAATCTCGGTAACGAAATTAATTTAGGGATGATGTCACCAAAAATGTAAAAATGACAGTTCACTGCAGAAATGCTCCAAAGTGATCTGCATGCAAAGTTAAGAAGTAAGTAATATCTCGAACTTGAGAGCAATATTTCTATTGGACGTATTCATAAGCCTGCTTATTTATAATATAATTATCACCAGATATTTTGTTGCTTCATTACTAATCACAGAACATGGTGCTGCGCATATCTGAACATTTCGGCTATTTTGTGATGTACATTGGAGGTTTAACACTTTACTGTGTACATTTGACTTTCACTGTGCTTTGAAAGGCACTCATCAATGCCAATTCTCTCGAACTCCGAGATGTAATAATGACGCTGCAGCTCCCCTTTAAAGGGATGTGTTGGGGTCTCTGTTGTGGGAAATTCTACATCAGAGGAGCAGGACACAGTCTTGTGCAGATTCAGTTTTATTGAGCTCAAAAAGGCCGACAACGCGCGCTGGGTCTGCCCCCACAGAACAGACAAACTGCAAGGGTTTCCCAGCTCTTATATACAGTCAGAAGAAAGTTTGTTTCACAATCTGAGTGCTTGTCCTGTTCTTTGATATGTAATTACTTGCTCTAGGTTCTGTCCTTTGATATGCAGCAGACATTGGTCTGGTTTATCCTGTTTGTGGGTGTTGTTCCTGTCTTTTACTATGTAGCGTTAAGCCACTGGGGCTGCTAAAGCAAGTCAGCTTTATGACATCTTAGTGTAACTTTTGTCTGAGGCTAAATTAACAGACCCCATCAACACCTCTCACAATGTGCTTAAGTGGTGATACTGTGATGCTGGATAAGTGAGATATATACATGTCCCACTTCAGTCTCCATTTAGAGCGCTCTAGTGCGCGTCCAGTACGTCCCTGCACAAACGGCGACAGCATACGCGGTAGGCACCCCCCAGATCCACAGCGCTCTTTTGCTCAGGTCTCTCTGTTTGGCTCCCAGGCCAGCGAGGGGCTGGACTTCTCCGACTCGAACGGCAGAGGGGTCATCATCACCGGCCTGCCCTTCCCCCCTCGTATGGACCCGCGGGTCATCCTGAAGATGCAGTTTCTCGACGAGATGCGGAGGAAAGCGTCTGGTGGGGTGAAGGTAACGGGCGAGAGGGGCTGTTTGATGCTAAACGGGGGTCCTGCGTATTATTAAACCACGGCCTTCGAAAGAGACGTATAGCTGACGTGCACGTTTTTTCGATTCTTCTCTAGAGAGTTCGCTGCCACCCTAGAGCTTTTCCACTCCGTCAGCTTAATTTTTAACACGTAGGTGCCGGATATCTGTTCTTTCAAACGGCGTTCTGCCGTTGAATTTTGATGAAACCTGACACGAACTCCTCTTTTTTTGTCTTGGCTTTATTAATATACTTCTTCACATCAGCACATTCTAGAAATACTGACTCAGCTAGGGGTTTTTTTTTTTAGAGTTAGGTGCTGGAAGAACATGCTAATTGATTGGTAAATTAAAATGTTATTTTCAACAGGAAAGATGACTAAAAGGAAGCACAGTAAGACAATGATTAGATATAGAAGCTATTGCTGACATTTCACTTTACCTGTGACAAGCTGCTTTGATCTATGGCAGCTGTATCACCCAGGCTGTGAGGCAAAATGGTGTCGTAAGGGATATTGTGACTTTGTGATGTAAAATAAAAAAAAACAGGTCTAACAGGTTTATGCCCTCTGAACTACGAGGTAACTTCACCATCTTAAAGTGGTAACCGTGTTGGCATTCCGTGAAAGACTCTCGTGAATCCACAGCAGAGTGTTTTCCTAGGACACAAGTCAAAAACATGATCCTGCAAATAAAATGACAATAACCTAGATTTGAAATAATAGGTTGCATCTATTTATCTACCTATTCAGTAGCCAAATAAAATGGTGAAGACATTTTTATGCAGTGGAAACTTACTGATTTCAAACACTCTATAATAATAATAATTATTTGTAACGGCAGGAAAGAGCATTTTCCTGGCGCCTCTCGGTTTAGGATATTTTGTGCGAAATAAGGAGACCAATAATGAGTGACTTGACCATTCCAGGCTCTTGCTCAGAGCGCAGGCTGAGCTGTTTAATCACAGGTTCGTGAAGCCTGGGTCACGCCTGCGACCCAGCCACTCCGATTACCTTTAGCATGACGGAATTGCTGTACAAGAGCAGTGTCTGTTACAGTATGTGTTTGTCTTTCCCTCTGACTTAGCTCGCAATACAGGTTCAGTTGCTGGAACCTTTGAATGGCATGCAGTCCTGTGCCAACACCTAGGCTGTGTAACCACAGAGCAATGACCTATAATTGATTAGTGGTTCTACAATGGATGGAGTTAAAATTACAAAAATCAAGCATGAAAAAGAGAACTAGGACCTGATGTCCTGTCCCTGTCCCTGCGTGTGTTTCTGGATCAGTACCTGTCGGGACAGGAGTGGTACCGGCAGCAGGCATCCCGGGCTGTCAACCAGGCCATCGGCAGAGTCATCAGGCACCGGGAGGATTATGGCGCCATTTTCCTGTGCGACCACAGGTGAGCAGCAACACCTTAGCAAGAGCGCGGCTGTGTCGTCCTCCTTCTGTCCCACCTGACAGGACGTGGCTCTGAGCGTCTGCAGAAGTCGTTGCGATTTTCAAGCCCACACAGCACGGTAGGCAGGTATCAAAACCATCTCACTAACACCTGTGACAGTGCTTTACAGTGATTTGTCTGATAGCATAGTGGGCACTGAAGTGCTCCAATTGCCGATTCCTTCTTTTTAAGTTTTGGAAAAGGATGTTTTGACTTCTCAAATTGGCAGCCGCTACATTTACAGGCTACTGACATAATGGGTGGCCTTTGAAAAAGCAAAGAAAACAAGCTTTCATGTTTTGTTGGGCTTTTAGAATGCTGCTTTGTAAGCCGGGGGTGAAAAAGTATTTTCTTAATGACAAATTTAGAATCATTGTTTAGAAAAGGGAGAACATTGCCTGTTGTCTCCGTCTTTCTTTTCTTATACAATTGTATTGTTGTTAGTTTTTTTTATACTTCTTGCTGTCTGAGAGCTAGCTAAATAGCATTTCGTTATACCATATACCTGTATATGAGTATAATGACAATAAACTCATTTATTGTCTTTGGGGGGGGGGGGCTGTGGTGCCAAGAGATGAGCTCCAGCCAGCTAACCCCCACCCTGCTCTTGTCAGGCCAATCGTGTGCCCAAGTATGGGGAATTCCAGTCACAGTCCGCTAGTAACGTTTCCCAGGCTCGAACAGACGAGCACAGAGATCAATGTCCGTGTGGGCAACCCCCTTTACTGGAGTGAGTCACTTGGGAGTGACTCACTAACCTGTTTGTTTGACTGTAAATACAGTAATGGCAAAAGGGGTGGCATGGAGGCCTAGGGGTTAGCGCTGCTACGTCACTGCTCCTGGGTCCTGGGTTGCAGGATCCAGTAATCGGTGTCCCGGTAGCCCGTCAGTGTGCAATGGACAGGCGTCCCGACTAACTTGAGGACGTTTTGTGGTGATCCTGGAGCTGTCTGGATACAGGGTGGGTGGGTAACGACCTGGAAGAGTTGACGCCTGCCGCCTTGTCCCTTCAGGTTTATGTCCGCCGACGCGCGGTCGCAGTTACCCTCGTGGGTCCGCCCCTACGTCCGAGTGTACGACAACTTCGGACACGTGATACGAGACGTGGCGCAGTTTTTCAGAGTGGCTCAGAAGATCGTGAGTAACCGAACCGGCGGAAAGTTTTAAACCGTAATGTAACAGAGACATGGGTGAGGTGGGATGGCGTGGCCAGACAGGATGGCAGGTTAATTGTTCTGGAAGAATTGGCCCTGGTGTGTGTGTGTGTGTGTGTGTGTGTGTGTGTGTGTGTGTGTGTGTGTGTGTGTGTGTGTTACTTTGTGATGGACTGGTGTCCTGTCCACAGGGCAACCAAACATTGCTCCCATTTCTCATTTGAAAGTGGTTAGATGTCAGGCTACAGAATATTATACTTGGACCTACAGTGTGACATTTTTTTATTTCATTTATTTTACAGATTTCTGGTATCTTTTTACTTTCCTTAGAGATTCTCGACGTAAAGAGTGCACTTATGGGTCAGAAGTCTAAAAGGAGAAAGTGTTATCTTTACAACCTGCGGTTTTGACTCGGGTGCAGTCTGCCCCCCCCCCCCGATTACAAATACACCAGGGCTGTGGGTTCTGCTCCATTAGGAAATGAGTTCCTATGAAATCGCCTGAGCTTTAACTTCCTCACTAGGTGTTTTTTTATTGCATTTTAGATTTTTCTGCTGCCTTTTTTGGTGAAGAGTTGTCAGAGCATTGGTCAGCCATCGGTCTGGATGCATATTATTTTTATAAAATAGAGAAGTAAACAAGCTTTCACTTCTCCAACTTTTTTTTTGGGACCATCACGGATGGCCATGGCAGAGAACGGAAATGAGAAAGTGTCTGACAATTCAAAGAAGTTAGAAACAGATGGCCAACCCTCATCAAATGTATTTTAAAAAATGAGGAAAAGGAATCATTTTGCTGAAGACATGCATTTATGTCTGCAGTTTGAAGATATTCAGTCCCGGTAAATATCTTAAGCTAAAACACAAGCAGGTCATTCATTTATAGCCATATGGAAACCCCCCCCCCAAAAAAAAACCAAAGCTGAAAAATCCATTCTCAAGTCAAGATGCAAATAGCAAACAGTTATCAGATCCAAATAATTGATTGTTATAATACATACATCAGGCTTTATAAGTATTAATTCAATAAAATGAGAAATGCAGATGAATCCCAACTACATGACCGAGTGTTTATTAAGCCACATTCATCTGCATCTCATTACAGGTCTCCAGCCTTGCAAGTCATTGAGACCACTATTGTGAAATGGTCAGGCCATTTTATAAAGTTGACTGTGGTGGTGGTACACTTTTCATGCTAACTGAGGGAGATGTGCTATAACTAAGCCTCTTGGTGCAGGTTGAACAGATCAGTACAACACAGTAAATGCATTTACACGTATCGGTAAACTCAAATGGTAATTATACTCTTTTTAATGATTATGTATTCTAATCTTTTTTTTAATGAAAAGAATAAGTAAAAAACTGTATTATTCTGTAAGTATTTCTGCTATTGGCTGCACAGTGCTATAGCACTTTGACAAGGGATTCAGTTCCAGAGCTGGGGTGCTCTCTGAGGTGTGGAGTTTGTATGCTCTACCATATAGTTTGTGTTTCCTCCCCCAGTCCAAAGACATACTGGTGGGTTAATGGGTTTCTGGGAAAATGGGCTCTAGGTGTGCTTGTGTGCATGTCTCTGTGTCTGTCTGCCCTGCTATGGACTGACGTGCCACAGGGTGTACCCTGCTTTGTGACCATCACTTGCTGGGATAGGCTCAGGCTCCCCCACAACTCCAAATGGGAAGAAGAGGCTGGAAAATGGATTAATGAAAGTATTTCCCAATTTTGTTTCCAGCAAGAGAGGCAGTAAGAATCCAAGGTTTTTATTTGTGCCTCTGAACAATGGTCTGCTTGCTTTCATCACGGTCCCCTGTGTTCGGTGTGGACACAGTCGGCCTTACTGACCTGCTTTGTTCTGACCGCTGCTGCGGTTGTAACGTGGTTGCCCATTCTGGGTGAGACACCCGAGCAACTTTCCTGCGCTCTTGGAGTGTTTTATTCTGTAATGTGGTTCTGTAAGCAATGCCTTTATCATTGAAGGCTACAAAGAGGAAACGGTAATGCTAAAAGTGGTGGCCCACAAAAATTCACAAAGACCGTCTGTGGATTTCATGCTGCCCCAGTTTTCCCTTTGCTGCGCGTTTCTCTGTAAAGAGTTGATTCCCTTCACAGTTCTCCCCAAGTCCTCGAGGAACTCTGCAGGAGTAGCTGTACGGAGGAAGACGCGTGTCACTTCTCCTTTCAAGCTCTTTGTTTTTTTATATTTGGCTGCTTTGGTGATCTGCCTGCTGTCTTTCGCTGCCTTGATCGATATGCCTTCGTCTTGCAAACCGTTCAAGTTGCGCAGGAGAAGGTGATCACTTTTGTGCAGCTAGGAATAAAAGATGAAAGGAGCTGGGATTTTCAGCTAAAGAGACAGGGGGGAGCAGACGTTAGCAAAGATGATCTGCACACAGGAGAACGGAAGATAAGATACGGTCAAAAGCAGACAAGGATGACGGAAAAGGATATGGAAACCTTAATTGTAAAATGGGAACCAATCTTACTGATCCCACAAGAGACGCCCGTCACCTGAACATCTGCTGTGTCCATATTTCTCAGGTGCCTCCTCCCAAAGGAAAGGCGTCCTTGTCCAAGTGTGCGGCAGTGTGTTCTTCGAGGGACACGTCCCGCAGCTGCGCAGCCTCTGCCTCACCGTTGTCAGCCCGGGGCCTCTCGGTGCAGAAAGCCAAGGCCTTAGACGCACACGTCCCGAGTCTTAAAAAGAGACGGCTTGGTGAGTACTCCCACGAAACGGCCCTTTCCCCGCAAGGGGGAAACGGCAGCTCAGCAAACGCGGCGGTGCAGGAAGAAAGGGGATGGCTTAGAAAGAACTGGAAACGCGCTGCCTGTCCAAAAAGGGAAAAAAAAAACAGCGCAAGAGGAGCAGATCTGGATGTTTCACTGCCGTCTGCGCAGTAACGGTTTTGTGAGCTGTTGGCGGCGATTGTGACGAGGACAATCCCACGTGTCAGCGCGGCGCCGGTAGTTCTCCAGGTCCTCCAGCCACAGCGCCGCAGTTGAGTTTCGGCTTGCTTGCTGCTTTCGTTTGTGCCACGTGGGTCCTTCTGCTCCCTCAGATGATCCCGCGGCACAAGACGGCCTTTCGAGGCTGTGCATCGAGTACGAGAGCGAGATGGAGTCGGGGCGCAGGAAGCCAGCGAGCCTGTTAGACGCCCTAGATCATAATGAGAGGAAGAGAGGGGAGGAAGAGGAGCACCTGGTGGGAGAGGAAAAGGTGAGGGGGATTAAAAGGATAGGCTGGAAATCGTTTTTTGTTTTTGTTGACGCTTCATGTCACTGAGCGCAGTGTTGATCGGGGGGGGGAGAAGGCATTTGAAAAGGCTTCTGAAAATCCAGTCCTCAGGGGCTGCAGGCTGATGGATTTTGCCAGTCTAACATGGTGCCAAATTGCATGACATTAGCTGGATGAAATCTCACCTGGACCTGTTTAACCACTGTGCACGGGTTGAAAGCAGCTGCAAACATAAGGAAACCTAAAAATAATCTATTGAACTGTTGACCTTTTATGAGTTCCTTTTCACCACTGTAATTAGTCTGCTTGTTCTTCTCAATTCCAAAGCTGTTGCTGTGCCAGTCTGTGTTTTCCCAGAATGCCTATTGCCTGTTGTGCCGGTAACACTGAGCTTTAACGCTGAGTAACTGATGAGCTTTCCTGAGCATGAGTTAATATCAATAGAAAACTGCACTCTAACCAGAAGCAAAAACAAAACCTCACAGTGCACTCAGGTAATAAAACAACACTGAGTAAGATGTTACAGTGGAAGTTACAGGAAAAATAATGCAAACACTTCCTTCTGTTTTGTAGTCGTCTTTCAGCTTTTTAAAAGTAACTGCTTCCCTGAGAACAGCACAATAAATTTAAGTTTAACGAATTCTGATCAGAGTGACTCAGCAGGTGAGTTTGAAGATTTTATATTTCAAATGAACTGTTGGGAAAATTGTCTTGCTTTTCTGACAAAGTGAAAACCAATACCATGCTCTTTCTCAGATCAGGTATGGTCATTCCAAGCACGCCTATCTGTTCTAGGTCCATATAGCTGTACTGAGCATTGTGTGCGTATTGTTTTCTTCATTATCTCAAAATATACTATATATGTATATATATATTATAGAAAAATTATATACAAAATATATAATATGAAATATGAAAATAGTAGTGTTTATGCAAAATATTGAAATAGGGAACCGTGCCAGCAGCCCCTGTTGACTGCTGTGTCCCCCCTGAGGAAACCTAGAAACAGGAAGTGTTTTATTATTTACCATACCTGGCTGTGGTGATGGTGTGGAGGTTGGGGCTTTGTTTAAAGCCACTTTTTGGAGTGAAAATTCGACGCGTTCTAACTGTCAGTGAGAGGAAAAGATCGTAACTGATAGGCTCTGTGGGTAATAGGTAGCCTGTAGTTTAAAAAAATGGTCTATGTCAGTAGCAAGGAGGATAAGAACTAGAGGTCTGCATCTAGGCTCCTGTGCAGTTCTGAATACATGTAGAGAGAATCTGGATAGCACTGGAGTCGTCTTTTGGCCCCTGTGATTTACCGCCAGCTCTCAGGCTTGCAGCCTTGATTTGATTATTGAAAGAAAGATCTAGAGTGATTTACAGTTCAGTCATTGGGGAAGAATATTCCCACGTTTAGTTTAGAAGGCTTCAGTGTCTCATCAGGGAAGATGATGAGTACTGATTAGAGTATAGTAGGAAGACTGGGTGTAACGGTTTATGCCCCGTTAAGCACACCGGGGTGTGTCAGAGTAGAAAATGGACAAGTTTGTGTTTCATGTAATAAAGAGACATGGAGTGGTGGGGAGGAATTTACCTGTTCCGGCCTTCCAGAGATTGCCTGAGGATAGCCGAGATCATCGGCAGAGTGTTGGCTCCTTCAGAGCTTTGAGGGATGAGCAACTGAGCTGCGCCGGCTTCTCAGAAAGGAGGTTTCTGGTAGATCTAGGAGCCCAGAGCAACACAGCAACAGACCACACTCAAACGCACAGGTGTGAAGGTGGTATGCCGACTCATTTGTGGTTCGTGGGTCAGCCATTATAACACAAGCTTAGTGTAAAAAGTAGAAAAGGGTAACTTAGCTGCACAGGATTTGTTTTACTTGCTGTCTCGATTAAGAAGAATGCGCACATTTTGCAACAGGCCAAAAACAGATAACACTTTGGTTCTGTTTAGAATTCATTTGTTTTCGCCATCCTTTCAGCCCTTTCACTGCCACTGGTGTAGGAGTTCTAATCTTCCATTAACTTGGGACGCGTGAAGACCAATCAGACCTCTCCTGCAGCTACTTGAGCGCAGCTTCAGACTCGCTCTTTCAGCTTTCAGCGCACACAGGCGTACGGGTTTCCCTGGAAGCTTCTGGAAGGCAAAGAGTGGACAAGATCTAAACACAGGAGACCAAGAAGTGAGACATTACAGCTGACAAGCAGGACCTATTTCACTTGCTTGACGCCTGCTACTACCACAGCTTTTTAAATGAGTCAGTCTGGTATCAGATGTCCAGGTAGAAAGTCAACAGTGCTGCTTTAGGTTAAAACGGACCAGCAGTGCTATTTTTATATTTCGGGGTTAGAAAGAATCGCCATTGATGAGTGCACTTCAAACCACAACAAAAGTGACTGGTGAAACCGCCAATTTACATTACAAAATAAACTAAATTTCCAGGTATGTGCAGAAACATGTTCTCCGATTCAGGACGAGGCAACAAAACATCTGGTGACGTGTGCAGCCTTATGACAGTGTAAGCAAGCAGGCTTGTGAACACAACTTTTTTTTTAATCCAATAATCCAATTGCTCTCGACTTCAAGACAGTTTTGCAGACAAATGCTACTTTCTTGTTAACTCTGCATGCAGATCACGTTGGAACATTTCAGCAGTGAAACGTCTGTTGCGCAACCCGTATTTATTCACTCATACATCGCATTACAGTAGTCGTCACCGAGACTAGTGAGCGGGAAGGGCCGAATCACGTCACAGTTCGCGGGAATTCAAATGCAAGTTTGCGACAACATGGCAATTTACAGTGCTTTCACAACGTTCACAAGTTGGTGCTTAATGAGAAATGTGTACATTTTTTTTCTTGAACGTCAATTCATTTATTTTGTTACAGAGATTTAGTAACCAGTCTGGGAGACTGGGATTGCAGTTCCCCTTTAAATCCTGCCAGCGTGCATGTCTAGAGTTCTGGGAAATGCTGATGTGATCGAGAACGGTCATTTTCTTGTGATTAACAGTTCATTACTTTTTTTAAAAAAAGAGAGAAAACTTGAAAACAGAACCCACTAGGAAATATATATATATATGAAGCGTAAACACAAACATAGTAATTAAAAGTACAGTTAAATATTAACTATTGTTAGGCTAGTCTCTAATGTGCACAGCTTCACACCACTCAGTGTGGCAGCTGATTACTCATGATTAACTTTGTCCCTTCTCGTAACTGGCCGGAAACATAATGTGACCACAACAGGTACAATCCAGAGTTCAAGCATAATTTTCTTTGCAGCTTTGAAACCTGGCAGTAAAGTTATCCATGGTGTCCATTCGAATCACTCAGTGAATCATGGCTGGGAAGTGATGTGCAGTGATTTCAAGCTGTGAGGTGTCTTCTCATGAAGTTGACGTAGACCTTAAAAATACTGTTGAATAACACTTGACAGATAACACATACAGTAACAGATTTTAATCATTTACAGTATGACAGTATTAATGTCGTGGCTTTCTTATACTGGCAAACATTAGTTTTTTTTCCTGCTGTCTCATAGGTAGACCCTTCCAGAAGATGCCCTTTCTCATAATGTTTAAAATTAATAATTAATAATAATTGCTTACACTTTTAGCGCTTTTCTGGACACTCCGCTCAAAGCGCTTTACAGGTAATGGGGACTCCCCCCCACCGCCACCAGTGTGCAGCTTCCACCTGGAATTAATTAATTAATTCAGAATTCATTCATATTACTTCTTTACATCTGAAATGTTTTCTGTTCAGGATAGTAACAATGGTTTAATCTGTTGTAAATACTGATTTTTCAGTAATAGGAGATTAGATCTCCTTATTTTTATGGAATCTGTCCCAGATCCTTTATTAAACAGGACACTCGGCAGTTAATTTTTAATGGGAAAAGTGAAAGTCAGGGTAGTTCATTTGCATTGCTGGGATAGACTGAGGAGTACAGTGCTACGTTTGTTCAGAGTGTCAAATCTAGTTAAACGCTTTTTGTTTTTAGGTATGTAGGATAACAATGAAGAAAATATTTCGATCTTTTTAAAACATACTGATAATTCATAGCTTTGAAATAAAACTAGGTTTCGAGTCAATAGGTTTAAAATTCTAAATTAACTTATTCTGGATATTGAGCTTAAATAAGTCGAAAAAGTAATTATGTTAGTACATCCAAAGTGAATTGAATGACCTGCGGTTGGGTTGTGTAGTTGTAACATTTCTTTCTTCAAACATTATTTTGCATTTTAACAAGTGAGAAAAATAGCAAACAAACATAAAATGTAAAGTAAGGCATCTCTAGCCATCACACTGCTTGGCAAATGTGAGGACAGGATTGTGTGCTTGTAAGTCAGCCTTTTCTGAGGATGTTGGATCACATTACAGTACAGCTGAGCTGGAAAATGGACTTGGAGTCACACTTGCTTGGGTTTGTGTTTTCTCTATTAAAGCTCCAGTTCAGCCCTGTATTACATTAACTTTGCTCTCATTACAAGGCTCAATGTTCTGTGATAAGTCATATCGCTGTTAGTTATTATCAGGTTAGCTTTTACATACTTATGATAACGCACATAATAGCAATCCTATAAATATACAGTATTGTAAAAGTCATTCTCTGGCAGCCATCTTCAGCAACATTTGAGGATGTGGTGTTTGTTGTCTTGGAGTTTAATGGGGTCCATTTCAACAGAGCAAAGAGAGGCAAGAATCGGTCGACATAAATACTGGACTGGACCGGTGTAAAGAACTTGGTCTTCGTCAACTGAAATACTTCTTTATGTGAACACTCAATGAACTAAGTTTGGTCCTCTTTGAAATTATCTGCATGTGAAAAGATTAAGCAAATTGCTTTATGTGTACTCCTGCATTCAATGAGAAAATGCATGAATCACAATATGTGTGGAATAATTCTAGTCCTGGTCATTTTAACAGTTGAAACAATAGTGTGACGTATTGTGATGGCCATGCTGTGAGCTTAACATATAATGTATAAAACTGAGAGGCAGTCATAAAATTAATCATTACACTCATCTTTACACAACAGCTTTTGAAGTTGTAGCAATCAAGATGACTCCCTAGATGCACAACACCCTAGATATGCAACACTCATCTCCGGTGAGTGCTTCAAACTGACATGGATAGCTCATTTGTAGCACATGGATTATAGCTCATGAATAACACTTCAAGTTAAATATGATTTTTCTGTTCAGATGAATTTGCATATTCTGTCAAGGTTTGGAGGTATAATTCTGGAGAGGTAACATTTCACTTGTTTTATTTTGATAAAAATGATAGTAAGCCCTTTGCCGTAGATCGACTTGCTGACTCATATGCTTCACGTACTGGCAATATTGGCAGCTTCTCGCCTGTGAAGTGAATGAATAATTGTTTTAGATTCAGATGAGGAAGCATGCTTCCACCAGTGGTCCTACTGCAAGTTCATTATTCCCCTGAAGCAATGTAAAGTGTCTTTTGAGTCATTTTCCTTCCCATGAAGTCAGTATGATAATTATGCAAATCAAATGTATTAGTAATTTTATAGATCTTGGAATTACTACATTTTAAAAGATATTCTATATCAAGCATATTATTGTTATTATAATCAGTTCTCTGGAAACGGCAGTAGTTCCCAACTTGTAAAACTGCTTTTTTAAGGTCTCTTGTAAAACCATGTTTACCTCAGCAGTTCACTTGTAGGTCATTTTAGATTAATTTCAAATTTTCAAAAACGTTTTTGTTGGTGGGCAAAAAAGTTGTGTTAAGACACTGAACCACCTGGAATGCTATTCTTGAAAACTCTCAGTCAGGATTTAGACCACATTACACTAGATGCCATGCTTATTAGAGGATCAGAGGACCTGCTTTTAAGTGAAGATTCACAATTAATGCTGTACATTGTGATATTTTAATAGACTGCTTTGAAAAATGGGTTGGTTTCTGGGAAAGTTTTTATGTGGCTTAGATGATATCTGTCAAAAAGGCACTATTTTGTCGCTTTGGTGACCAGTATTAAGTACACTAAGTATTAACTAAGTACAGTAAATTAAGTACACCTCAGACTCATCCTAGAGGCATTCTTGAAGAACATTTAGAGACCCCAAACATCTCGGACCATCTCAGAGTTCATAATTTGCAGTTTTCCTCCGTCAAGCATTTTCAATCTTTTCCCCACTCTTTGCTTTGCATCAGCCTTGTGTGTGTGTGTGGTTTCTGGATCCTTTGATTTTTTTTAACAGTTGATGTAATTTGTTTTGTGTGTCGTAAATATACTGTGTAGAAGTCACTAAAGTATATAAAACACCCTTCAAAAGCAATTGAAGTACCCATATAGGGCACCTTTGATTTTCCTGAATTTTAAACCTGTAGTATTTATTTTTACTTAGTTGTGTATTAAAATGTTATTGTGGTTGCAAGTCTCACTTTTTACATACAAGGTTCACCTATAGATTCACCTATAGCAGACTTTGTATGTTAAATCCAAAGACTGTTAAATTGAGTGTTTGCTATACTAGAATTGTAAATCTTCATCTCATTATTTAGGACTTGACTGTTCTACTGAATATAATTTAGTTTAGCATTATATTTTTGGTAGTAGGTTCTGTGCCAAAGCAGTATGTTGGATCTGTCAATCTGTTGACAAAGGATTTCAATGGTTTTTTTTTAGTTTAAAATCTAAAGAAAAATATAATCTTTGATAAAAGATTAAGCCTTGATTCACAGCTCAAAAATACTACAAGACAATGTATTATCTTAGAAATATTTCAAAATGATTTTAGTCATATTTTGATGCTGAGAAGCTGGTTCATGCTTTTATTTACTAGACCAGTCTAGCCTAGACATTTTGTAGTGTTTATACCGGTCTCTAACAAAGGTTTGTCACACACAACCACAACCTGTGCAGAGTGTAGTATCATAAGACTCCATTCAGCCCTTACTGAGTTCCCAGTAATACTTTATGTAGGCTGCTTGACTTTACTGATCTCCCAGAAAGTACTGAATACGATTTGCCCAGAATACAGTCTGATTCTGCTTTCTCCCTGTGAGCCCTGAGGTTTTCTGATGCTGTGCTTAAACAATTCAGAAAGTGCAATTGAAGATAAAGGAAGAAGCAGCCTTTAGCATCTGTGGAACTTTTGCTGGTCCTGTCAAAGTGTGACTTGCAAGTGTGACTAACAAATCGCATTAGGCTTGGGTTATCTTGTATGAAAAAGGTGTAATTTCAGATCAGTGAAGCTTTGCGTTTGGTTTTATTGGTGTCCTAGTACTAAGTGTTAGTGTTTATTTTTTGTATGTAGCAGGTCGTCCAGTGTTTCACAGGTTACAGTACACTCTGCAGCACACATACTATTCCTAAAGGTCACCACACATGCACACACCTGAGTTAATGAGTCGTGTATGCAGATGAAAATCATCAGACCCAGTCAAATGTTAAACAGCATGTGTAAAAACAAACAAATTGGCAGCTTCAGGAAAAGGGTTCTTTTTTTATCAAGTCCTTTCTCACATTACTTTTTTTCCACATCCCCTCATTATGCATTTCCCAGGTAATGTGGGCTGAGATGTGCTGTAACTGCTCATGTTTACAGTATGTTTATGCAGTATTTGCAGCCCAGTAACAGTTACTGCAGAATGAATCTCTGAATCGACAAAACAAAATCCTGTCACAGATGCACACTTTTAGATGTACTCGTGGCTCATGCTTTCCTTCTTAAAAGGTAGCTCATTTTTTGCGTAGAATGACAGTACTTCAGCGGGACTTCTGAGATATCCATTCAATGTACTGCTGTACTTTGCAGTTACTCTTTTATTGTTCTGTTAAGAGTAAAAACTGCTGGGCAAACGTTTTTCGTCAGCTGGGTTTGAACGATGGGAGTGGGATGGAGAGTAAATCCTCTATTTGAGCGGTCCCTGGGATTTAGTTGGGTTTAATTGTTTTCGTTGATCCGTTACGGAGCTGGCACTGGAATTCACAGCTTCACCCTTGTAAGTGCTGTTTTTCTTTCACCTGTTAGAATGTCACGGGGTGCTGTTTTGGGGAAATTGAACCTGTATCAGTGTCTGCACCACAGGGATAGCCCTGACCTAACTTATTTCATTCTGTAGGCCAGCCGGTTGTCAACGTTGTCCCTTCAGCATGACAAGCGATTAGAGGACGAGCTGCGAGGAGGGAAGAGAAGGATTAAAGTCGTCCAGGACAGGGTAGGTGTGCTCTACGAATATCCATCTTGCTGCTTTGCTTTTCTGAAAGCGAGCCTGTTCGTTTCCCCAGGGTTACCGTAACCTGTCTGACACTTTTCGTTTCTCCTGTGAAAGTAATTTACATCATGGCTTTATAGTTGGCTGGGCTTTTTCCATCCACCTTATCGTGCAAACTGTGTCACAGATGAGTGGGGCCATGGGCCATGTGTGGATCTCCCCACTCTTAATACCCATCAGAGCGAGAGCTATCAGCTCAGTGTGGCCACCATTTATGTCCAGGATATAAGCTGGTGCTACGTACTGTGTCCCCTCCCTTCATTTCTCAACAGTATTGTTTTCATGGTATGTTTCGAGTAACAGTGGCACTTCTGTAGATGAACTATAGAGATGGACTGAAGGGCAGACCCCACTTGAGTGTGTTATAGCAGTCATTATGCAACAGCGGCCCCTCCTCACAGCATGGCAGGTGGAGAAGAGGCTTCCCCAGCTGAATTAAGGGGAGAAATGTACAGGGCTCAGATTGTAAACCCACAGTGACCTTTAGCCAGGACACCCGAAATTCACACCCCTGCACTCACGAACATGGACTCTTTAGTAAGATGCCATAGTCTGTAGCTCCGTTTAATGACTCATCTGAAGGACAGCTGCTCCTACAACTAATTATATCTGTACCTTGTGCTTTGTAAAATGCGTATAGCACGTTCTTTTCACCTTTACATATATAGTCCAACCTTTATTCACAAATGAGGTGTGCCTGATTTTTCCTTGCTAAAATAAAAATATTTTTAATGTCACATGAATGTGCTTAATGTTCAGTTTTCTCTATTGCTGTCTTTACACTTTTTTGTGAACCGAATTGCTCTTTGCCACACCTGCCTTGTGTAGCATATCTGAAAGGTCTGCACAATCTTACTGTATGTAAGACAGTTGGCATTAGCCAGGTGTAGCCCCTGTTCAGCCTTCGTAGTGGCAAAACTCCTTGACCTCAAAGGCTGAGCCATGGAGGAGGCCATCCTAGTAGTCGATCGTGCAGGACTGACCCAGGATATTCCCAGGCTCCAGCAGTGACCCATGCTTGTTTCGGGTGTCAGGGGTTTTTCAGAATTTAGGTTGGGTCAGGTGTTCTCACGTGCTTAGAAAGTGGATGAGATGTTCTTTTACTTTTTTTGCCTGTGCAGCCTGGTGCTGCTCAGTGGTTGGCATTGCGGGCACCTTTTGTTCAATGCTGCAATATTTGGGGGGCTGTCTGTGTGGAGTTTGTATGTTCTCCCCATGTTCACCTGCGTTTCTTCTGGGTCCTCCGGTTTCCTCCCACTGTCCAAAGACCTGCTGTGCTGGTAGGTTAATTGACTTCTAGGAAAATTGGCCCTGGTGTGAGTGTGTGTGTGTGTGTCTGTTTTTATGGCTGTGTGTGCCATGTGTCGAATGCTGTCCTTTTCAGGGTGTACCCTGCCTTGAACTTATTGCTTGTCGAAAGGCTCTGGCTACCCTGCAACCCTGAATTGTAAGAAGCAGGTACAGGCAAAAATCCATCCCTCTCTGATATTAGCAACGTTATCTGCACACATGTATGGTATGTAAGGAATTTATAGACCGTTTCTATGCAGGACATTCCCCTCCATCTTGTCATCTCAAACAGTAAGCCCGTTAACTAAATGTGTATCTGTGTCATGGAATTAATGGTTTGCAGAATTCCTCCCCACAAACGCTTAAACGCCCATTTGGATTCATTTCAGGTTTGTGGAGTTTTAATAGAGTGAACTTTCCTTCTGCTTGGGTGTGGTGTTGATCGTACTGTATCATCTGTTATGTCTGACTCAAAAAGACCTTCAATGCAGAGTCTGGAGCTAGGCAACAGCTTCACTAAACCCTATAGAGTGTGTGGATTTTTAAAACACATTATATTATATAAATTATGAAATTATATTAATCCTCTTTCCCCAGCTGTGTGAGGGAGTAGGGAAATGAGCTCTGTACTAGCGACCCTGGTGTCATAGTGGCCCGTAATATCTGCAGCTCCATGTCCGTTGGGAGGGGGGGGTGAATTTCCAGCATAAGATCCCTGCCGGACATGAGCCAGCCCACTTCACACGGCTGCAGTCTTGCTCTTGGAAACGTGAGCCTTGCCATTTCCTTTTCCGACCTGGTCCGAAAAAAAGCGCTCTCCGTTTTTTTCCCAGGACCGAAGCGGCTCTCTGAGCGCCTCGGAGCAGACCAAGGCGGACAAGGCCAAGGCCTTCATGGCCGGCGTGCGGCAGGCCCTGAGCCAGGCGAGCTACGAGCGCTTCACCAAGGCCATGCAGCAGTACAAGAGAGCCGACGACCTGGGCGCCGTGCTGGCCGAGCTCGCCGAGCTCTTCGCGGGGGATTCCAACAAGCATCACTTACTCAGAGGTGGGCGGCTGACTCCATTTTGTGTTGGTGTTTGGGACAGTTGTAAATGTACAGTATCCAACACCGCATCCTGTCCCAGAGTCAAACGTTCTGCCCTAATTTCTTAAGTGTAACAACATAAATGTGAATAGATTAATTAATGGTTTCATGCTCTTGTGTTGTAGCCAAGTGGTAGTTATGTCGTCCTGGTGAGTGTCAAGATTAAAACTGCCAATCACAATGTAAACCCACAAATTGGAGTCATTGCTGTCAAGGATCAGCTTAAGAGAGATTAGCATCTCCAGGTTCTTTGGTACTCAGTTCATTTTTTAGATTTGGGTGCTTCTGTCTGGAGTTTAATAATAATAATTCGTAATTAATAATTGCTTACACTTATATAGCGCTTTTCTGGTCACTCCACTCAAAGCGCTTTACAGGTCATGGGGACTCCCCTCCACCACCACCAATGTGCAGCATCCACCTGCATGTTTGCATGTCCCCTCCCTCAGCTGTTGCCTGGATTTTCTCTGAGTGAACCAATTTCCTCCCACCTGTTCTATGTGCTGGCAAGGTTAACCCGCACCCCTGCCCTGTTCCTGTATCCTCATGTGGGTCTAGAACCCGCCCTGGACTGGCCTTCTGTCCAGCCTGTTGTTCTGCATTGCAGTCTATGCCTATGGCACAGGCGCCAGGGTCCCGTGACTCTTCCGGGAATAAGCGGCTTCCAGATAATGGAGACCAATGAGCGAATATGTTGTTCCCTACCATGTTAGATTAGATAATTCATTTTATTTATGAACTTGTTTTATGTAAATGTCCGTTCTAGATCACTGTTTTATCATGTTGCTCACCCAGCAACAAGGACACATTTTCAAATGTGCTCAAATGTTTCAGCAGGGAAAAAGATGGACATTAGTGTTAATATATTTCTATAAAATCAATTTGTTTAAATGATATCACCTTAAAGCCGTATTTGAATAAATGGCGTTAAGAATATTTTTACGAAGCCTGAGTTTTATGAAGTGTGTTCTTTTTCGTTTGATCGGTTGCCAATTTTCTGTTGTTTTTGAGGAAGTAAAATTGAGTTTCTTTAAATAACCCTGGGGGACATTTGAAGAGCAGGGAAAACCAAAACCACTGCTGGTAAGGAATGACTTATCGTAAAAGGAAAGATTAGAATGTTTGACTTTGTGACAGAGGAAAGCAAAAATCACAGTTTTTGAAATCAGTAGGCTGCTTGAGGAAAAAGCAAAATCCCCTTTATAGAATACAAAACTATTAAGGGAATTTATTCAATGTATAATTGTATAATGCTCTTTTTTGTGTAATATACACTCTTGTTTGCAAATTCCTCTTCCTGCTCATGCCTGAAATATAAATAAACCCTTATTTTATCCTCCTCACAATACTTAAATCCTCCTTACAATACTGTAAATATTGTCTAAATCATTATTATAAACAAGAAATGTCTGATCCTTTGAAAGGGCTGCCACAGCGAAAAGTTCATGCTTTGGTTCCTCCAGATTAGATTAGTTTCTGTACAGTATTTTTTATCTTTACTGGTAAAGTAAAATGGGACTGTTCTCTTTCTCTCAAATAAAAGATGCTTTGAACGTAACAGTTCAGAATAGTGAAGTACATTTTCTAAAGTTTATTTATCCCTAGTACTTTAAATAACAGTCATTCGCCAAGTACGCAAGCACTTGGATCTCTGCTCACGCAACACAGAAGTACATATACAAAGAAGGGAAGTGGTGTTCAGGTGTCTCCAAAGCTATGCAGCTTTGCGATATAGAGATACAAGTTAGTTTTTGTTTCTTTTACGTTCTCTAATGTGATGCAGTTTAGTATGTTTAGAAATATTTAGTCTGGCAATCTGTGACTAGTCTCCAGACAGAAAACTGTGTCATTGCTCTTCCTATGGCATGCTCAGGGATCTGTTTACATTTTAGACTCTTCCTAACCCCCCCCGGAAAACATGATGACCTTAATTTCCTAACTCACATTCGGTGTCCAAAATAGGCTCTCTTAGCAGCAAACGGTGTTTAATTGTCTCGAAGAGCAAGAGCCGATCTTTTATCACCTTGCCTGGCTGGAATGCGCAGTTTGATGCCAAATTCCTTTACTCCCCATCACCACTTTGCATGCAAATGGTGGTGAATGGGCTGGAAAATGTGAATGGTAGGAAATGAGATAGTGAAGACCTTTACGCCTTGCTCAAGCTGTTCAGTTGACGTGTTGAAGCACAATGTATTGTTCACTAGGAGGCTCCTAATAACATGGCTAGTAAATATCTAACTAGTAGTATCTGCGTATTAGTTACTTTTTGAGAACACATAAAAGTTGTTAATACAAACAGACTGTTGGCAGGACTAAAACCACTGGTTAATCCATAAATTGCTCAACACCGATTTAATGGCAACTTTGTTTATCTGTGCCATCCTTCCTCTGTTCCCACTGGAGACTTGCCAGTGGGTACGGGGTTTGGAATTTGCATTTGTCCGGCTAGTGGAAGGTTTGACTTCGGGGTCGGATTCAAGGGCCTTGACTCCTTTAGAACTCCTCAGTCCTGCAAGGTTCAGCTTGGCTTTTTCTCTTTGCCTTGTTCGTCCGTCCAGATTTCTATCAGTTTGTTCGGCCCCACCATAAAAGGGGGTTTGACGAGGCCTGCCAGGAGCTGACGGGCAAGGGATGTGGCTTCAAACCCGAGCACACTCTCTCGAAGGAAGAAAAGGAGAAGTTGTTGCTGCAGACAGGTGGGTTACACTTTTCTGTTTTCGGCTTGCCTCCTACGGTGTTTCTCAAAATGCAGCAAGGCCTTGTAATACCTTCATACTTATACCAAGATTGGTTTCCACTGCCCAGTGCTTTAGAATTTAAACTCGTACTGAAACTCCAGAGTCATAAGTTATAAGGCAGCATTTGGTGCAGAGTTGCTTCTGAACATGGTATTGTCACATTGTTAACCGAGCCTTTTACTGTCATTGCAATCCTCTGTGTCTTACCACGCTATAGTCATCTATGCGAATACACAGTAGAGACAGTTGACTGGTTACAGAGGATGAGAGGACGTAAAATGTTGATTATCAGGTCCAGTGTGCACGAAGAAAAACACAGAAAGGAACCAATATCCCCCACGTAACAAGAGAACAGCACCCTGGCACCATCTGTGTTCTGGGGGAAACGCCTTCGCTTTAAATGGACTTGCCAGCAGTGGAGCCCAGTCCTCCTTTATTTAGCATGAAGCAACCACAGACACCTTCATTAATGACCGTCTTTAATTGTGTGCATTTTCATTTTGAACAAATGTAACTCAGTACTACTTATGAGAGTGTAGGAACTGTACTGGTGAGTCCCAGAATCCACCCCCCCCATTTCCATTAATGCTTCTGGAGGAAATTGGTTTGAGAGCCATTGATTCACTATATAGAGCGCTTTTCAAGAATGTGTCTATAGCGTGTAGCGTGTAGTAATCTGTATAATAATATTTAATAAACTTGGTCATTTGTATGTATTAAATGTATGATAATTTATACTGAGGAGAAGAGATTTTGGAAAAAACCTTTCCTGATGTGGATTTAATATGCAGGATATGATCGGGCACTAGACTTTCAATTTGCTACAATAAAATCCTTAATCTCCAATTACAACACTAGGTAAAAGGGTTGAAAATAGCTCTCCAGCTGTTTTCTAATTGCATCATCCAGTTCATGGTCACAAGAGAGCCGGGGCCTGTTTCAGCAAGCAGCTGAGGCCAGACAGGATACACCTTGTGTGGGATTCCAGTCCATCGCAGGGCAAACAGTCTCACACACACTCGCACCAGGGCCACGTTTCCCAGAGGCCAGTTAGTCTTTGGAGTGTGGAAGGAAACCAGAGCACTTGGAAGAAACCCAAGCAAACACAGCAAGAATGTACAAACTCCACTCGGACAGCACCCCAGGGCCCCGGTGCTGCAAGGCTAACCACTGTGCCACTGTGCCTCCTGTTTTGAGGGAGTCTTATTTTATATATTTTCAGCCAATCAACCAGCAATCCAGAAGTGAATAAACATGGTTCTTGACAGACACAACACACAAACCGCTCCCGGCCTAGGAAAATTAATAGGACACCCCCTGTATGTTTTCAGTCGTCACACCTACTTCCCACATTCCCACAAGTGTTGAGGCCCCATTGAAGTGGTTGCGTCTGGGTAGAGTTCCAGCAAGATGACGTCATGACCACAAAACTTGTTAAGCTTTGAAAAATGACACACTGGATGCATTCAAACACCGTTCCAACCAACCGTCCTAACGACACCTAAGCATAGAAACGTCCCAAAACGTAAACAGCAGTCTTGCCCACAGGTCATTAAGAATATTGGATTAGCGCTGATGATTACTCGTCGTTTGTGCAACTTCTTCGCTGATGGTGTAACTTAAGATTTGAAGAATTGTGAATCAGTTTCACGAGGTTCTCATCACCGAGCTGGGGGTTGGCATCAGCTAGCAATAGGGCTTTGTGAGCTGTGTATAACGGTCATCAAAGGAAAAACATTACTCGTGCCTGCAACACCTTCCATACGAATTCAACACTCAACATTCAACAATTCATGTGTTTGAGGCAACGTCCGGTGATTTTATGACACGCCTTCCTGGCCCATCCCACAGATGTTCACTGGGACTCGGGTCTAGTGAGTGTGGCATCCGTGGCAGAACTCTAACATTCTGAAAAGAGGGCCGGGCAGCCTCCCAGTTTGCATATTGTCACGCTCTTCTGTGTTCGCATCCCACGAGAGAGCCATAGACTTATGAGCTGCTGGGGGGAGGTGTTGGCTGTCCTGCTGGGACGTTGTCACTTGCTGATGGGCCCGCAGGAGGGGGTGGCGTGTGAGGTCCCAGGTCGTCACGCACGCCAGTTGGGGGTTCTGTAGCGGGTGCCCGGATCATCACACTGTTGGTGGCCTCCCCATCCATTGGTCTGTGTTGTCCACCGCGCGTATCCTCTGTTCTGCGTAGCTGTGCCACACTCGCTGGCATCCATCAGGGAGGTCAGTTCATCAGAAGGAGGACTGGGCTCCACTGCTGGCAAGTCCGTTTGAAGTTAAAGCGTTTTCCTGGAATACTGGTGGTGCCATGGTACTGTTGTCTTGTTTCGTGGGGGATATTGGTTCCCCTTCGGTGTTTTTTTTTTCCATTTACACTAGACTTGATGATCAAATATTTTACATCATCTCATCCTCTGTAACCAGTCAACTCCCAAGTCAAGGTCAGTTATGAATGGTCAATTAATCCAGTCGATGCCAAAAATATTTCAACAGCATCCAACATCTATATACTTTCATCTCGAAAAGCATACATTCATAAATTAAGTTATAAGTTTATTATACATCAAAATAGACACACTATGCACAGTATGGGAATTAATTAGTAGTTATATTATGCAAAATATAATATATAGCTTTTGTGTAAAAATGCAATGTTATCTCATAAAGCATTAGACATTTTAAATATGTGGTAAACACTGCTTCTTCTGGGAAGGAACTCACACATGACAAACTAATTAAGGTTTTAGCGAATGAAGGGACCTTTTTTAAATCACAGGTAACTGTAATCTGGTAGTAGCAGTGGAGAATCAAGAAAAGACAGACTTTCAAACAGAGATGTCTGGATGACAATATGAACGTAATTGTCTCTAAGGCTGCATAGTTGCTAGGAAACTGAGGAGAGAAAACAAAACCCAAAAAAGAATGAAACGAAGGTTTCCAAGCAGCTACATGCCCGTTGATACCTTTCAATGCTGGTATGCGTCTTGAAATGATAACTCCATTTTCATTACTCTCTGTAGAAAATGTTACACCCAGGGAGAGGAGACACTAGGCAGGGGCAGGGGGGATAATAACGTAATTTACTGTCTTCTGCTAAAAAAAAATTAATGTTTTAGCAGACTTATCATATAGTCATGGTGCAAACATCTGTAGTTCAGTGTCTGAATCTTTGCCTTATAATTTTAAACACCATACACAAAGCTGAATCCAAGAGCAAACAGGTGGTTCAGGTTTCCCTTTTGTCAGTTACATCGCCTGACAATAAAGCCACAGCCCAGACTGTTTATATACATCATCCTAAATCACTGCTTGATACAGATTTGGAGCAAATGTGAGGTTTTGATTCATTCAGCAAGTCATCTGCTCTGTGGGTGCAGAGGTGGGAAACACTGGGGAGGCCTCAAGGCGGAAGTGTTCTGAAACGTTGTCATGATTACAGAGTTAAACAAGAGGCACTCCTAAGTGATGAATCGTCTGTCATCATTAGAAACTGGTGATTTCTGGGTTTGACCTGTGAAACCCGCTGGATGGATCTCTCTGCAAGAGTTGATTTAGAGGCTCCTGGTCTGGTATCTTAAGGTCTTGTAAGGGGGGAAAAATAAGAACGTGCAGTAAAAGAACAGTGGGCTCGACTGGCCCATTCAATAGTCTCTAACAGGCCTGTTCCGGACTCCTACCACCCTTTGGGTAAAGAACTGTCTCCTGGTCTTGCTTTTAGATGCACTTCATCATACGTTCCGCACGTGCACTCTGGTGTTTCACTGCTCGTTCTGCAGAAATCTGCTCGGCTGACTTTTAGTGCCCTTGAGGATTTTGAATGCTTGTAAAGGTTCACTACCTCGGTCGGTGTCGAACTTAAGCCCTTAATCTTTAGCACTGGAATGAATCTGGTTGCTCAACTCTGCCTGGACTGGTTCCAGAGCAGCAATATCTTTTCAGTTAAGTGCTGAATTTTACACAGTATTATAAAAGAGATCTTACAAGAGTGATCTACAATTTTAATATTAACATCACTTGATTTAAATTCTATGCTTTTGACTATAGATCCTAACACTGTTTGCCTTTTTAATGTTTCGCCACATTATCTGTGAGATGTAAATGGTGTGTGAACATAAACGTGTTTTTCATAAGCAGCCTCTTCTAACATTATAGGTTTCTACCAACATGTAAACCCTCCACTTGTCTGCATTGAACATCATTTGTCGGGTTTTTTTCCAGTCGCAAATTTTACAGAAATCTTTTTGAATTTCTTTGGCTGCTACAACATTTGCTAATCATCTGCAAACCTGACTAATTTACCAGCAATACCAGAAGAACTTTATCAAAGCCTTCTGAAAATTGAGATACGGTATATGATCTTTGCAGGATCTACCTTTTGTAGAAACCAAGAAATTGGAGCCTGAAGTGTTCGTTTGTCCAGCCAAGCTTTATTGTATGCATACAAGGAACCACAATAAGCACCATAATAGTTATAGTACCTATCTAGCTCAAAGTGGATATGGTCCTACAGAACTTAAATATGCTTCCCCCCCGCCCCTCCTCTTCCTCCCTCCTGTCTTTGATGTAACCGAAGGAAATAGAAACCTTCCTTTGTCATCAGGAGTTTAGTGTAAACATTCACCATTTGGGGGTAAGTACAGGGGAGGAATGCTTCTGTGATCAAGCGGGCGTGATGGTTACAGTTCAGCATGTAAAAGCTGTTAGCAGGCTCCATCACTTTTCTACATCTATGTTGATGATTCCCTAGGACCGTTTTTCCTTATAAATTGTCTCCAATTTGTTTAAAGTTAAGAATAGTACATGAATAACCTTACATGCAAGAGTCAGCTTTGTCACACTTCTTAAGAACTAGACTACTGATCCTCCAGTCCATACTTCACCGCTTACTGAGTTTCATCTTTCTTTATGACTGTTGGAAGACTTGCGTCAATAGCTTATGTATAACAGCTCCTGATTCCACTTGTACAGTTGGTAAAATACCATCGAGACATGAGGGATTTATTCGGCTTACGTACTTGTTACCCAAAACACTTCTGCCTTTTCTGTGCTGATGCTGTCCAGGACAGAACTTAGCCCTTCCGCTGAACGGAACATATTGTTCCTCAGTGTAATAAAGCAAAACAAATTTAATACATCAGCTATTTCCCTTCATTGTCTAGAAGTTTGGCATTATCATCCTAGACATATTTCACTTCATCCTCAATGGTCCTTTTACTGTAGTAGTACTGAAAACTTATTTTAGCTCCCATTGCAGTATTCCTATCCAACTTTCCATCTTTTTCAGCCTTTTTAATATCCTTTTTTACCAGTGATTGTAAGTCGTTGTACTCCTTTTCTTCAACTGGATTCTATTGTTTTTAATCATTGTGTGAAGGACATCAGGTGGTTTTTATTTAATTGTGGGATAGTTGTGACCTCTTCAACATTTACTGAATTCTGAAGAGAAAAGGATTGTGAGTCAGTGTTTCTGTTTGAGAAATCTCCCTACCACAAAGGGAGATTTGAAAGTTCAGCTGGCCCTGCTTGTTTCCTGTCTTCCAATTTAATTATTCAAATAATGCCACAGGAAAAAAAATATGGCTTCATATCGATCCTGTCCATAGCCCATTGCTCTCGCTGGTCTGTTTTCCTGCTGAGCACTGCAGGCTTCTGCTTCACTGTACGGACTGCAAATTTAATTAATTAAGGCTAGATTGGTGAGTTTATCTCATGTCCACCTGTTTATTGTCATGATAAATGGAAGGACATCCAGTACGGTCATATCCTCCCCAATAATCAGGAATGAGACATGACTTTTGATATGTATGAATGAAGCTTGCAATGTTATGTACTCAGCTTCCCTTGCATAAGGCTGAGAACCAGGGTAAAATGTCAGAGTCACTTTCATATGCTTTTAAACATGACTAATGTGTTTATATGTTGTTAAGAGCACGTGAAACATGGCTAACTTAGCAGCCCTCCTCCAGTACACCTCACAACTCTTCACCCCTGCAAGCGCAGCCAGGATAAACCCATGAATCTGCTCTCCCTTGGGCTCCAGCCTTCTCCTTTGGTTTTTTGACGATTCATTTTAAAGATCAGTTTCTCAGCGAACGGGCTCGCTGGGCCCACATTCCATAGTGGAGCGGATTGGAACGCATCACGTGCCGACAGGCTCTGCCGTCACACCACTAATGCAGAAAATACTTGGAAAAAAACCCTGAAAGACAAGTCTGGGTCTGGATTTGCCCAGAGCATGGGTGAAAGCTAAAAATGATTTAACTGACGTGTCAAACAGCGCTCTGGGCATTGTGGCATAAAGCAGAGCGCGCTGCACGGCGTCAGTTATAAACTGAAAGAATTGTGTAACCTCAGATGAAAGTTTTTTGAAAATCACCATGTATTCTAGGTACAGAAATCAGGTCAAAATGAGCTGCTATACTGATACACTACCTTACTGTATTTCCTATCATTTCTATGGTAAGTTTTTTTTTTCTGGGCTCCAGCGTTTAAGAATGGCAGATAATAACCGAAGAAGAAACGGGAACCGAAAAATCCTGGGCAGACAGTTTAAATCCGTCCCAGCTGTTTTCTAACATTTTGGCTTTATCCAATACGGGGCACAAGGCAGGATAAAACCACATCTTCATCCTAAAACAGTTTGAAATTGATATAAGAGATATAAGATCACTTTAGTGGCCATATACAGTTTCTTGCATTAGGAATATGTCTTTTCGCAGACCCCAGCTTGCTCTCCATGAGACACACAGACAGGGAGAGAAGCTTGGTGTCAGAGCGCAGGGCCAGCCATTTATAGGGCGCCCCTGGAGCAGCTGGGGTTAAGGGCCTTGCTCAGGGGCCCAGTGGAGTAAGATTCCTCTGCCGGCCGAGGGATTTGAAACAGGCAACCTTCCAGCCACAGGCACAGATCCTTAGCTACAGAAGTAGCTAAGAAGTAACTAAAGTAGCACTCAGATGTTCACCTTGCCTGTTTTTTTTTTATGCATTGGTGAAGCCAAGGAGGACAAAACTCAAGAAGCCGAGCGGTGCGCAGCTCCTGGCGAGTCCGACGCCTCGACGCAGCTGAACGCGAGCCTGCAGCTGAACCGTGGGGGCTCTCATCTCCACACGAGGGGCTTGAGCCAGGGTGAGTGATTCTGTCAGGCCTTGGGGCCTCCCAGCGGTCTGACAGCTGAAAGCATGATAACAGAAAAGCACAGGAACACGAGGTCACAGACGAGGGCAAGACATGTAGCAAATAGTAGCTGACTGGCCCAAGGAGCTCATCCAGATAGAGCTTCAACAACACGGCCGGGAAGTCTGTCCCAGACTCCCACACCCCTTTGCGTAAAGAAATACCTCCTATTGTCAGTTTGAAATGCACTTCCACGTCGTTTCCACTTGTGTCTTTTAGTTAGGGGTGTCAGTGTTTTTAGTCGGCAGATTTGGAAAACTTTAAGCAAGATGTTTCACGTGTTTGTCCTGGAACGCTGACTATCGATTCAGTCGGCATCTATGACCATCTTTGACAGAAGCCAGTGCAGACTTGAAACCGTTTCAAATGCTGATACGTTACACGGACAGAGTGTAATGGCACAGTTGTGTCAACAAGGGTGTGTGTAAATTATTTCAACATACAAAAACATAAGGAGATATTAATCTTTTGCATCTTTCAACTTAGCAAAATGTCTGTGTGGCAACGCAGTGACCTGGCATCTAGCTCTTGTGTCCTGTGATGAACTGGTGTCCTGTCCTGGGAAGGACTGGTGTCCTGTCCAGAATTTAGCACCAATCTCATTTTGGGTCTGTTTTCAATTAATCTTCATCCCAATGCATTAGGTCTTACTACTGAAGGGAAAAGAGCTTGCATATTACACAGCCTGGAACAAGCCTGTGCAGTCTTCATCTCCACCAGAGTGTTATCACAGGTCACTGGCAGTTCATCTTGGTTGGCTAACAATTATACAACCATCAGCCATAAATTATGATGCCTGTGATCAGTGCTGTGACACATAAGCACTGTATGACTTGAGAGCTAAGCAATAAGTCTGATAATCGTAGATTACAAATGAGATTAGATTGACTTTTGATGTTGTCTTAAAAGACTTTTCGTTATAGAGAAACCCTCTGGGAGTGAAGTGTTGGATCTCTGACCACAGTCTGTAGACTATAGTCAGACAATAACAGAGGTGTCCAAGTCCAGTCTGGGGGCTGCTCTGTCTGTAGCTTTTCACTCCACTCAGACTGTTAAATACCTGATTGGTCCAGTTCTTGGCTCAATCAACATCAATGGCTGTTCCTAGTTCTTTAGGTGCTGGAGATGTAAAGAGATCTGATGAATTTCAACTCTCCAGGGCTGGAGTTACTGTATGCTGCTGTGGTCTGTAGATTTTACATTCTGTTTATACCCTTTGACATCAGGGCTCTTACTATAAACAAACTATTGAATTAGTACGTGTTTTAGGCTGTGCTTACATTTGACTTGTTTTTCAGGCAGATACTCTCTGTAAAATCCTTTACAATTGTAGCTCTTCCAAGTACATGCACATCCTCTCAGAGCCTGTTACAGTAGAAACAAAACTAAAGCAAATGGAAACACCGTGCAGTCTTAGACATTGCCCAAACAATATGTGGTTAAGTTTTGCCTTCCGGACAACCATGACGATTGCTCCACTAATGCAGCTCTTCCTTTAGGCTATATTAAAAATAAGTGTAGCTATTATACTTAAATCAATATTCTACCGTGTGACTAATGCTTTACTTTATTCATAGTGTACTTCCTAACTACTCTAGAGTTTTATTGTTTATTGTTTAAAGGTTCAAGAGAATTTAAATTATTCCAAGTCATGAGGATGCAATTTATTTATTTTAATGTTAAATTACTGTAAATTAGCAACCCTGGTGAATCAGAAAGATGCACATCAATATATGTCCAAACCTAAACTAACCAGCAGACTGTATACTGCATCTACAACTTTTGAAAAAGGAAATAAGAGCTTGTAAAGCTCTGTTTTTGCTCTAAAGTACTGTCTTCTTAGACAAAGAGTGGCTTTTTTTGTTTTTATTTTCGTAGATCCCCACCCATCCCATCAGATGGTTCCTAAAGACAAACCTCAGAATCTGTCGGCCCACAAAAACCAGGTTCTCTCAACCTACCTGAGCGATGTGAAAAAGGCCATTGGCCCAGCTAAATACAGCCAGTTCCATGAGGCAATACAGCATTACAAAAAGACTGATCACTATGACAGCATGGTTTCTACGGTGGTGGGCCTCTTCACTGAAAAACCAGAAGACTTCCACCTTCTGAGAAGTAAGTTATGTCATGCCATGTCATTTACCAAACCGCTTTATACCATACGGTGTTGTGGGAGGCCGGAGCCTACCCGGCAAGCAAAGAGCACAAGGCAGAGTACACCCTGGACGGGACGCCAGTCCATCGCAGGGCAAGTGCAAGCCAATCATACATGGGGGACAATATGGAGGCCACGGTAAAGGCCGAGGGGGGAAATTTAGCCCGGACTCCGGGATAACTCCCTACTCTGATTGAGAAATGCCCGGGGATCTTTAATGACCACTGAGAGTCAGGACCTCGGTTTAACGTCTCATCCGAAAGACGGCGCCCACTACAGTATAGTGTCCCTGCCACTATACCGGGACATTAGGACCCACACAGACCAGCAGGGTGAGCGCCCCCCGCTGGTCCCACTAACACCTCTTCCAGCAGCAACCATAGCTTCCCAGGAGCTCTCCCATCCAGGTACTGACCAGGCTCAACCCTGCTGAGCTTCGGTGGGGCCGCCAGTTGAGAGCTGCAGGGTGATATGGCTGCTGGCAGAAGCAAGTTATTCAAAACAAAAAAGGGGGTTCATTTCATACTGAAGCGTAGAAGCAAAGAACGTTTCAACTGTGGCTCTTGAGGTGTGTGAAGGCTCCTCCGATAAAATGTTTTTCTTTATTTTTCAGCTTGAGTATAAAGGGGCTCAATTTTTCTTTCATGCTGGCTGATTCCTGGGAATCGGGTGGAGGGATGTGGCGGGTCTGAGGGCTTTGAGTCACTTACAGTACTCACTTGCCCGCATAGCGCAGTGGAAACGAGGATAAGATCTGACCTGAGGAGCCCCAGTGCTGATGCTTCATCTCTGAGTTTTATGCCAAACAATTTTTTTTTGTACTTCTATTTTTGTCCTTTTTTGGGGTGGCATTTTTTAATTCTAATCAGACTTTCATGACTGGAAATTAAGGGGCTCAGCAGGGCTGACGAATTTATAGAATGAGTTATAAAATGATTGCACTAAGCTTTTGTGGAGGGAAAATACAAAAATTTGATATTCAGATTAAAGGTCAGCACTTTTTTCTTTCCGCTTAAAAGAGATGATATTAGAAAAATTAAGCATGTGAGGTTGTGCTTACTTGTTTCCCTTTTACAAAGGTCACGTGAAATTCTCTCGCCCACCTTCATCTTTCTGTGGTTCACATAGCCGGAAAATTATTTTTTTCCATTTGCTCTGATCTTGAAGACTATGAACCAAAGTGAGACACCTTTAAATTACGAAAATTTCACTGCCTATGCGAGAAAAAAAAACCAGCCTCTTTTTTGCTTTACTTAAGGTTTTTTGCACTTTCCAAATACATTTCAATACAATTCATTTCACATTTGGCATCTGCATTTTTATACTCCCGATTTTGGAATTGCCAGTTTAAATTAACTGTTGTTTCAGCAGGAAACGTTTTCCTGCAGGTCACACACAGGCTGCTCCACAGAGCTTCACAGGAGCTTGAGCAGTTGGGTAATACCCTCTGAGCTCACAGGGACCCTACAGATCCTAGGAGGTATTGTGGTATACTAGGGACATGCTGGCCATCCCAGAATGCACCATGGTACGCTAGGGACATGTTGGCCATCCCAGAATGCACTGTGGTACACTAAGGACACCCTGGCAGTCCCAGAATGCACTATGCTATGCCGTCTGACCTTCTCATCTTCAATTGACTGTAGCAGTAACCTCCCAAGGTTTCTCTGTTCACATACATCATCACAGAGGAAAACTAGGATTCTGCAGTTTTTTTTATAATTTTCCCTTTGTTTTTACTAGCATTTGCCATGTTTGTTCGCCCTCAACACAAGCAGCAGTTTCTGCAGATGTTTAAAGAGCTGTCTGGGGAGGAGAAGCAGTCATCTGTTAATGAGAATTTGAAGGCTGAACAGGCTGGCGCAAGCCTTGAGCTTCCAGGTAAAAATGTACAGTTTTTAATGTTTAATGTTAATGTTATCTCACCATCAGCTATCATTATACCTCGGTAACAGGATCAAGTTATAATGAAATAATATCAGACCAGTTTCTGTGTAACAGTACACTAATCAAATGAGCATACTGGAAACAGACTTTTTTTTCTATTTTACATACTGAAAAACTTTGAAATCACAGTTGGAGTACACCAAGGATCAGCACTAAGTCCTTTCCTTTTCATAAACACACTGACAGAGGAGGTAAGAACAGAAGTGCCTTGGGAACTCATCTTTGCTGATGATGTGGCACTGATGGCAGATTCAGAAGTAGAACTACAGGAGAAAGTGTTCAAAAAACACAGTCTGGAAAAGGGTGGACTGAAAATGAATGCAGAAAAATCTGAAATAATGGTAATGGAGAGAAGAGGAGATACTATGACCAATGTTGAGGAGACAAATGGAGGAAAACTGAAACAAGTTGATGGCTTTAAATACCTTGGATCAAAACTGGTAAAGGGAGGAGAAACACTGGAGGCAGTAAAACAAAGAGTGAAAGCTGGATGGAACAAGTGGAGAAAAATAACTGGAATAATCTGTGACAGGAAAATTCCTAGAAAGTTAAAGTGCAAAATGTACAAGACTTTGATTAGACCTGTACTACTATATGGAGCTGAATGCTTGGCAGTTGGAAAGAGGGAAGAGAACTTGATGAGAAGAACTGAAATGAGGATGTTGAGATGGATTCTGCAGATTTCAATGAAGGATAAGATCAGAAATGAAGAAATCCGTAGACGATGTAGGGTGGTGGATGTGGTTGAAAAGATGCGAGAGGCGAGTGTCACGATCGCTAACCCCTCCTCTTAAGGGAGCTCCAGCTCTTCCTCGTTCCCTCCCATTGTTTGCACCTGATCCCTATTCCCGTTCCCTCTTAAAAGCCAGGCGCTGACGCTCATCCGGGCTCTGCATCTGATTTCCATATCGTGCGAGTCCGGGACCTGGAAGCGCCTGGTCCCGTTAAGGTTTCAACCCCTGTTCCTGTTCCTTGTTCCCTGTCCGCCGGTTCCGACCCGGCCTTCGTGGTTTTTTAATTCTTGCTTTGATGGATCTCCTGGTTTTGGACTTACTCGTGTGTTTTGGATACTCTATGGATTACTCTCTGGGATTGTTCGCCTCGGCCACGCCTCCCCCGTGCACCAGCGCACCTTGGACACGCCCCCCCTGTCTTCAGCCCCGTTTTCCTGCATGACGTTTCCCCTGTGTTTCCCCACTCCGTCGGACTGTGTCGTCCGCATAGGGTCCGGAAAGAACTGTTCGTTACAGCGAGGTTACGGTGGTATGGACATATCATGAGGAGGGACGTTGAGGAAGTAACAAAGAGGGTAATGGAATTTGAGGTGGAAGGTAACAGAGGAAGAGGCAGGCCTAGAAAGAGATGGATAGATTGTGTGAGAAAAGATATGGAGGTATGTGAAGTGAGTGAGGAAGATGTGCTCGACAGAGACAAGTGGAGAAGAGCAACCAACGCAGCTGACCCCAGGACAGTCTGGGACTAAGGCTGTGAAAAAGAAGAAGAAGAAGAAGATACTGAAAAACGTTAAACATTTAATTTTGTGGAACCTTCTCCCATTTCAACCACTTTGCATTTTTTCTGAACTGCATTAAGGCAGTAGTTCATGCTGTAGTTCTTGTTAGGCTTTGTGAATGCACAGCAGCTTCTTGTACTTGTGGTTGATGGGGATTCATGTCTAGGAGGTGAAAAGGCCAATATTGATATCCATCATGTTAAATGAGCGATATCAAGTGCTACAAGTAACGTAGGCTTAGAAGTGATTTTGCATTAGCCAGCCTGGATATCCAGTTACAATGAGAACTGGCATGATTTACCACCCCTTTATTTTTGCTGAGCATATACTGTAATTACATTTACAAAACATCACATAATTTATCTGCAAATTAAGCTTTTTTGTTCATAAATATAATCAGAATAATCTTGATGACTGTGTAAACACTAAATGGATTTGATTATTTTTAATACTGCAGTAATCAGAAAAACACTCATTAATGCCTTATTCTTAAAGATTTTGGAAAGTGTATACAGGCTCGGATCTTACATCTTGAAATTCTCGTAATATTTTCAGTCCTATGCAAATAAATTGCTGAAAAGAATAATTTTGAAAAATGGATGCTTTTCTTTATTTCTGGAGAATTTATCATGTTTTTTCTCTCTCTCTCAAGTGTCAAAAGCTAACACTTCTGGAAAAGGACAAAGCAAGATCTCATCTTTCTTCTCCAGCAGCCTGCAAGTGAACTGTAAGTTAGAGAGCAGCCCAGTCAATGGACAGAGCAGCAGCTGACTCCTTTCTGTGAAACACAGACTTTTTGTTTCTCAAGCCTGGCTGCTTCTAAAAACTCATCTGAAAGTGATCTGAGAGATTTTACACTGTGATGTGAACTGCCTTTAAGACCAGTAATTGCCAGTGATTTCAGTAATATAACCCTCGCACTGTCTGTTTTTTTTACTTTTCCTTATTTCATCTGTGGTCTAGCCTACTTAGACTTTGGTCTTCTTTACTCTAGTCTGAATCTTTGCACTGTCCCTCCTGAACCTTAAACATGATTTCAGATCTCCCTCTGCCTACTGTTTCCTCATACCGAGAGCTCTTCCTGATCTAAACCCTCCTTTGATTGGTTGTGTATTGACCCCCTTCAATCCATGAAATCAAACCCAGGACATCTATCCTTTCCTTGGCACTGCAGAGTTCAACAATGGAATTGCACAACTGGACTGACCTCACAGGGTTGTAAGCAACCAGTATAATCCTCATGATCTGGATAAGGTTCTTCATTGTCTCTTAAGGATTAAACTAAACAAAACTAAAAACAGGTGACCAGTCAGCCTTTCTAACAGAACTGCTATTGTGTAAATGTCACGCTTGGTCATCAGGAACTTCTACCAGGAGAAATGTTCCTGTCTTATTGATGCAGAGTCATGCTCTAGAAACATTTGCTTTTTCCATATTCAGCTGAGTCACACGCCGTGTACAGTTCTCAGGTGCTTTTGAACTCATAGGCTGGAGTATCCCTGAGTTTGTTGCAGTGTTTCAAAACAACTGTAATGGTACATTTGTTCGAACTCTTCTTCTATTACTTTATTTAACTTTTACTTGCATTTTTGTCTGACAGTTTAACTAAAATTAAAAAAAGGAAACTAAATATCCTTGAAAGAGTGAAAAACAGGTTTGGAATGAAGTAATTTGCTTCATATGCCTGCCTCATAATGTAAGAATGTTGTGTAATAATGAGCATTTAATGAAAAGCTTGTATGTACTTGGTAAATAATTATTTTTTATATTTCATATTAAAGACAAGTCCTTTTCAGGTGTATATGCCAAAGTTGTATTACTTGAGCTCACTGAGAAACCTAATGATCCATACATGTTTTTAATTATTTTTTAGAACAAAAAATCGAGTTTAGAGTAGTTTTAGTAGTTTGGGAGTAAGTAGAAGTTCTTTTAGGTTATCAAATTAATCTTTGCAAGGTTTTTTTAAGTGCAGAGATTAAAAACCACCAAATGTTAATTGTTGCTAATTAATTTCCGAAGTCTTTTGTTAACGGTCTTTAAGGGAACATTGTCTTCCAGGCATATTAAAATAATTATGGCACAGGTAAAAGTTGGCTTAGGTTAATACTTGCCAGGCTACATCTCAAAGGCATGTAGGACTGCCTGGCACATTATTTTGAGACTTTCTAGAAAAATGTGCAATTGATCTCCTATGCAAACGCATCTCAAGTCAGTATTATTCTCAAGAATCTGTCATGCGATGTGGATGTGTTTTAGCTTTCATGGAGGACATTTGACAATATGGCTGCAGGTACTGCTGTGTCTTTTCTAAGAACTATCTAGGATGCTGGGTGTTTATTTATTGCACAAGGTCCTTATTCATGGAAAGTACAGGTCACACACTTCCAAAATTCTCTGTAATTCTTACTACAGAATTACTGTAATCAGATGAGACAAACTACCCTTTGTCAGCACTCAATGTGAACAGAATTCTCATGCGGGGCTGTGTTATTACATGGGAATTTGAGTATAAAAGAGGGCATTTTGAGGTTAAAACATGTTTTTATGTGGCTCTTTTATTTTGTTCACTCATTTCTAAATGTAGGATGGCATGGTATTTTGTAGGTGTAGGTGTGTTAATGTAGGTGGCTGGTATTGCTACAGTACCTTGCATTGCTGGGGCCCTGGGTTAATTCCTGGGGTACAGTCTGTGTGGAGTTTGTACAGTATGTTCATACAGACATACTGATAGATTAACCAGTATTGGCCCTGGTCGAGTGTGTGCATGCCCGTGTATCTGTCCTGCGATGGACTGGCATCCAGTCCAGGGTGCAGTGTCCCCTGTCTCATATCCAGTGCTTGCCCGGATAGACTCTAGCTCCCCTGTGATCCTGTATTGGGTAAGTCGGTTTGAGAATGGATGGATTTCTAAATGTACAAGCAGTAGCCAGTATTGACTATACAGATTCTGTTCCAGTTGAAAGATGAGGAAAATGAGAGAGACTAAATGCAACAGCAGCTTCCCAAGAGAAGCAAGAGGGTGAAAAAAGGCTCAGTGGAACTGGGTCTAGCAGTGTAAGGACTAGGTTGTGCACACTTGACAGGGGTGAAGGAACTGGCTGATCCAGTGCTGGAAACAGGTCCCACTGCTTTCAGCTCCAGAAAATGCCCTAAAATGTTCAGAAAAGTCATGTCAAAAGATTGATTGTACAGTCATTTTCGAAATACCAGAAATGTGTGTGAAAATGCTTTCTATTTTGATAAAGGCTGAGGTTTCAGAATGAAGGCAGAAAAACTGATTAAGTCTGAGACGCACATCATGTGGGAATAGAAGCACAAAGGACATCTTTTTTTTTTCCCCAAGAAAATTTGTAAATATTACTAATGCACCAGCTGCCTCATGTGATTTATGTATTTCTTTGTTGTTTTTTTTCACATTTTGAAAATTGAAAATCAGTTTCATTCTTAGTGTCATTATTAACAAAATGCAGCAACAGGTTTCAACCACTCTTTCAGGTTTACTTGCAGAATTTGATCTGTGATCTCCACTGCACAAGTCGCACAGAATAGACTAATGTAACCACATATAACCTAATTACTGAAAAGTATGAATTATTAATGCACTAAGGGCAGCTTGGTTCCTGTTTGACTCTGAAAAGAAAGAAATATAAAAGAAATTTGTCTGCAGAATTTTAATAGAGAAATAACAAAAAATGTAGAAGTCAGTTGTGTTCACAGCTCATGAAACTCCATCTATTGTGAGTAATGTGCAATAACTAAAGAAAAATTAAAGTTTCAGTCTTTTGAAAAGAAGTGCTAAAAACTCTGCTTTCAAAACAAGTTCAAAGCAGCACGTTCCATCACTGTTATAAACAAAAATCAATTTTCCTAAATATTACACAAAGTAAAACTTGTATTTTGCTCAACAGGACTGTCGTCTGTGGGAACTAATTAAAGGCAAATCTTTTGTCATTACCCTCACAAAGAAAAAGAAACCACAAAGCTTACATTGGCAGATTCCCACTGCCAAGAACAGTCTGTTGGTTCTATTTAAAAATTAAAACACCAACAGCCCCAGGCCTAAAACTGTCTGTAAACGTGATGCTACCATTTCCCTGTGAAAAACAAGCTGGAAAAAAGAGCTCCATTCTCTTTGTTGACAAGCTATGATGTCATTTAAAATCAGTGTCAATTTTTTTTATCTCTATCTCTACTATCAAATCTTTACAGCAGCTTAAGCTTGCTTAAGAATCCTTGCATGTGACTTACTATTGACCTTTGCCTCATTCATCATTCAGCTCTTTCAAATATGCTCCGTGTTCATCATGTAATCAAACCCGATGTTGCATTATGACTGTGTCTCATCTGTGATAGCCTCATGATGCACGGTAAGATACTGTATGTTCTAAACGTCTCCCCTGCCAAGGGTTAAAGAGACGTTAAGGAATTCAACATTTCTCAGATGTTTTTCTTTAATATGTTTGAAGCTGGGATTCAGGGTGACTGTGTGTTGCTGCCTAAAAGATCTTTGCTTTGATTCTTGCCTGGGGCCCTTTCGACTGGTGTTCATGTTTCCTAACAAAACATGCTGACTAGGTTAATTTCTAAATTTGCCTTGGGATGAACTGGGGTTTGGTCCTGCCTTGTGTCCTGTGATGGACTGGTGTCCTGTCCAGGGTGTGGTCCTGTCTTGTGTCCTGTGATGGACTGGTGTCCTGTCCAGGGTGTGGTCCTGCCTTGTGTCCTTTGATGGATCGGTGTCCTGCCCAGGGTGTGTCCTGTCTTTTGTCCTGTGATGGACTGGTGTCCTGGCCAGGATGTGGTCCTGCCTTGTGTCCTGTGATGGACTGGTGTCTAGACAGGACACAAGAGTCAGAAAGCAGGGCTTCACCCTAAACAGAACACCAGTCCATCACAGGACACAAAGCTGGACTACACACAATACATATGGAGGACAACACACAAATTAACTGAGATCTGACATCTATGCATATAATGTTGGAAACTATAGTCATGAAATATTTTCTGCATGTTCTGTTAGTTATTCTTTATGAAGACTGTAAACATCCATACTGTGTAAGTTGTGATGTTGATAAAGAATTACCTAAACACATCTATAAATCAAACATTTACATAGGAACCTGATTTGTTTGTTTTTTAAGCCAGTAATTGCTAACTTAATCTTTATAATTATGGGTCACAGTCTCTAAAGGCAGAGATTTAGCTAAAACTTTAACCAGACGGGTCGATTAATAAGGTTTTCAGATTTTTGCTTTAGCAGATATCGGACTAGAAGAGCAGTCTAAATATGCGCAGCGCCGTTTGTTTAATCCTACCAGATCTCTTAATCACAGATAATGTGGACGTTGACTGGTTTTGAAACTTGCGGGTTGTTGACGCATGTATAGAAACCATATTAATGAAAAACGATTAAGGGTTCAAGTATCTAAGTTAATTATTTTTTTTAGATCGCTAATGTGTTTTGCAATTACTGGATCTTACGCACCAAATCTGCTTTCCTATTCAAATGGGTAATTGACCCATCACTTGTTCTGGGGCCCCGAAGCAGGTAAAAAAAATCCAATTATGAAGCCCACTAAACACATTCAGAAGACTGGTGTCCATGATCGATGATGACTTTTACTACAACTTTGCATCTTTTGACTCGCCGATCTGTGGTCGATTTTCTTTCAGAAATCGAGTTCACTTCTGGAGTCGACTAGTACGTTGGACAGACCTACCGGTTCCTTTTCAACCAAAGCGCCGGTTTCGCGGCAAATGCTCAAATTTTAGTCTAAAACCTCCCACTCCGCCCACATAACACAGCCAGGGATTGCGGATATCGAACACCTGAAATTAGCGAAGTGGGAAATACAAGAAGCGAGACTCAGAAGTCGAGGAGGTGATGTAGTTTTGGTCTGCAGGTGTGTTTCTGTTCTTTCTTTAGTCTTTAGCGCGTAGTAGCTTTAAACCTAAAGAAAAGGTAATTGAGATTAAATAAATCTATCGTAACCAATCCGTACTCATCGCATTTTTTCCCCTGTTCAGGCAAACCTTTTACGGGATGCGTTTTATTTACTGGCATTTTATAGAACGTGTTGTTTTGCACTCGATAATCATTCAGAGCCGAAAATGTGAAATGGCTCTGCAAGTCAACATACTGTATAAGGACAGCAGTAATATTATGTCCACTTCAAAGAGGCGAGGCAGACGGTCCACCTATATTTCTCTGATAACATGCGCTAGTGTGCAGCGGCCACTACTGTAAGTACTGTAAGGCTTCAGTGTTGCTTGTCGTATTTGCTTTGGACGAGCAAATGGAAGTTTTGAATAACCTCATGTGACGCTTCTTTGGATTTGGATAAACTGTCTATAAATAACGAAACACTAGACCCCCAGAGCCTCCGGGGTCGGCCGCTGATTCTCGCATCGTCCGTACGGTCACCGTTGCGCCCCACTTGAAAAGCCAACATTTCCCCTCGGAATCTCCTGTCAGGGCTGTGCATGTGTTTTATCATGAGACTCGGCTCGTTTCCCCCAGTGGGTTGCGTGGGTGGAGGGCGTCACCGAATGTGCCAACAGATTTGATATTAAGAGTACATCGAATTGTTATAAAAAGCATCTCATAAGACGCAATACAATACATGAGGTGAATTCAACTACATTCGTGTCTGATCATAATGCCCTTATAATTATTGTTTTCTCCGGATCGTGCCGTCCATTCCTGTCAAGCGCAGAATATGTGTACAAACAATTCTTCTCTTGAACGATTGACATAATTTAATCATATAATGAAGCAGTCAGGTCTGAAAGAATGTTTTGCCTGCAATGCGCGGAAAAGTTCCTTATGACACTCTTGTAATGTATATGACGATTCCTGTCTCATAGTACATCGAGGGTGTCGCATCTGGGCATTTAGTTTGCAAAACGATTAACTGATTATGTTTTGTAGTTCACATTGTGGAGACCAGCTGGAGAATAAATAAACGCGCTAATAGTGAACTGATTTGAGCTCTATTGGATGACTAAGCACAAGCGGGAAATTGATCACCTAGATCCCTTTGCCGCAACTTTATACTGATCAATAGCGCATCTAGTTAGGCATTAACAGGGTATCTATATCAGAACACCCCCTCCGTCAGAGTGGAATGAGGGGTATTTGTACCATTATAATTGGGTTTATATTGTAACGCTTACGGTCGACAGGTACTGTGTAAGTCGCCGCCCTTCCCTGTGATAGCAGGACTACAGCTACTGAACTGTAAAGAGATCTCTCTGTAGCTCACCGGGCTGGGTCCTTGCTGAGTGACGCGGGAGTCCCGGGTTCGAGCCGACCTAATGCGGCGAGGGCGCCCGCCTGAGCCCCCGTTGCGTTACATTATTAATGCCATATAACGTGTTAAACTGTATATGCGGTTTACTACATTCCATCTTTATTATTTGATATCTGCACGATAATAAAACGTTTTATACACTCCAGAATCTGTTGTTTATTTTATTTTATTTTTTTTTTCCTGTGCCGATTCTGAGCCAGAGCTCAGGCTGTGGGACACAATCTTCCCCGTTCAGAATGAAACTGGAGCGGGGCACTTAAACCCGTCCGCGACTCATAATAACTGACGCACGACCTCTCTGCTCTCGCTGATCCGATCAAGATCAACACTCTTTATCCCAGGGATCGCCTCGCAACCAAACGCTCTGGGGGGGGGAAGGAGAAGGGAAAATTCCGGGATGTTTTAAGATATTTGAAACTCTCTCCCAGACGCAGATTAAGAACCAAAAGAAGAGGACATGTCCGTGGGGAAAAAACAACAACAACGGACGCTTCGTAACCCTAGGAATTAATTATTTAATTTCAAACTTTAGTACTATCGGTTGTAATTTTATTTTGATATGCATTTTTTTGTGAAGATTATTTCTGGAAAATTTTGCTTGTGGTAAATTGTGATGACAGACGTGTGAGTCATTCTTCCGCTTCAGTGACTGGCAGGTACTGTATAAAAACCCCGGGGCTCATGGAGACGGCATCATTAGAAAATGAACACGGTAAGTGAGCCCGTATTTTTTTCATTAATAAATAGATTGCGGGAGCCCAGATTCCACTGGCCCGTCTGTTGTCAAGCGACTGATTTAGCGTTTCTGAAAGATCATTTTGTAAGAAGGTATTGCTTAGGGCATGAAGATCATGGGTCCATTCAAAGAGTTCCTTAGACTGTTGAGGACTTTTCTAACGGTTCAATGTCTTGATGCTGCCAAAACACTGACAAGAGCTCCTTCAAAGTACTGTAATGACTGGGCACGGTGCATGTATTTTAAGCGCTGGCATCTGGCATTGTAATGTGACTGATGAACAGAAACGATCTTTTCACTGCAGTGACACGCTGTAGACCGTATATAATAGATACAGTAGAAGGGGTAGAACTAACCGCCTGTGCAGATTCAGGACTTTCACCTGAAGCTCCGCGCCACTCAGTGAAATCATGTAACCGCGGACGACTTTCAAATAAGAGCAGCGAAAGACGAACTTCTCTATCCCTCTCTTCAGACGGTGTGGTTTTGCTGCTCTGTCCTGGTTTTCGCTGCGGGCAGCGGCGCCTCGCTCACGCCGACCTACCAGTGGAAGGATGACAAGACGGGGGAAGCCGTGACGTGTGAGAAGTGTCCTCCCGGAACTCACATGAAGCGGCACTGCGGCAGAGACAGGCGGACCGAGTGCGCGCCGTGCCCCGGCCTGCACTACACGGAGTTCTGGAACTACATCGACGAGTGCCGCTACTGCAACGTGTTCTGCACAGAGAACGAGTTCGAGAAGCGCAAGTGCAGCCCGACGCACAACAGGCTGTGCGAGTGCCGGGCTGGTTTCTACCGGAGATACGAGTTCTGCATCAGACACAGCGTCTGCCCAGCTGGCGAAGGAGTTGTTGCGAATGGTACGTGTGTTCGGTAAAGAAAAATAGATTTTATAGACTAAGAATATATGGATTTTTTTTTTGCGTTTGGCATAAAGGCTTAGTGTGTACAAGAAAGTGGACATGAGCGCAGAAGACGAGAGTTTGAATATGTCCCAGGTTGAAAAAGCGAAACCTGGGACGTTTAAGCCCAGGTATTTAATGATGTGTCAAGTACCGTCTCCACTGAATATTTGAGGATGTCGTGAAATAAAAGATAATAGTGCGTAACAGATGCACCCAGCTTGGTTTTAAAAGTCATTTTTTTTAGCTGCACAGACATTGTTCAACTACACCTATTTTTTATAGTTACTGTAATAACGTCTGCTGTACTATAGCTGAACATAGGTCACGTCCATGCGCTTTCAGCTCCCGGCTCACTGCCCGTCTCTCTCCTTCCCGGTCTCCGCAGGCACGGCGCATGAGGACGTGCAGTGCCAGACCTGCCCCATCGGCTCCTACTCCTCCAGGCCCTCCGGCACGGAGCCCTGTCGGCCGCACAGATGGTGCCCTGCCGGGCAGATAGCCATCCCCGGCGACGACAAACACGACACCTTCTGTTCTTCCTGCAAGAAATACGGGAGCGAGGAAATCGCTAAAAGCGTTGAAGGTATTTTTTTTTGTTTCCAATTTAATTTCTTAGCCCTTACTAAGAGGGAGTGATATTACTGAAGCCTGTACTATTCAGGTGGCGAGAGATTTTTTTCAGTTGTTCCTGTCCCCCACGTTTGCAGAGCTCAAGGGCAAAAACTAAAGCTTTATCGTTAGACTGGATGAGTTCGGAGCCCGGGAGGGGCCATCAGTAAGAAAAAGGTTATATCGAGAGAATGATTTACAATTCGTGCGCACGGAATAGTTATATCGAGGGAACGATTTACAATTCGTGCGCACGAAATAACGTTTCTCTTTCCTCTTTCCTTCGGTAGCTGCGCGCACATAGAAAGCTTCTAAACGTAAAACGCCAGCATTATCCCCAGCTCCCATCGACGCTGTATCAAACACTAGTTAACAAGTTACCGTGTCTTTATATTAGTACAATGAAACCTAACTGTCTTGACACTGCTGCAGTTTATGAGAATGGAAAAAGATTAATTGAATTGACCTACTCCAAAGTAAAGAGTTAGAAAAACATTATTTCGTGCGCACGAATTAAAAGAACACGAGGGAACGATTTACTTGTTTCGTGCGCACGGATTGTAAATCGTTCCCTCGATATGATTTTTTTTCTCCTACTAATGGCCCCTCCCGGGTTCCGTAGCCAAGAGCAAAGCACACAATTGTATCAAAACTGAGTAGCCAGAACTCAAAAGGGCACTATTCCTTCTTAGAGTGACAGTGCATCGCAATCAGATTATTGTCCGTAGTTGAATGAGAATCACTTTCAGTTCTCTCGACATTGAGTTAAAGGACACAGCTCCAGTTTTTGCAGGCTATTCAGGTGTACCAGCAGAAACTGCTTCCATGTGACCAGGGCTCGGTTTCCCCTGCGGGGTTCATGACGCATTGCTGGGTATCTGAATAGACGGGAATTCTGTCACTTCAAAAGTGAAAACCTTTATTGTGCGTTTCAGGGAAAGAGTCATTGTGTAGGGTTACAGGTGATTTCCACTGAGCCGGACTTTGCATTGGGATTTTTTTTCCCCCTCTAACTTGTTGCATTCTGGCTCTAAGGTTCTGTTGAAGCCAGGAAATCAGGTGGGGTGAAAATAAATGGGAATGAATGGGTGCCATTTGTTTACACAGCTAAGAGGCTCTGCGACCGAGAAGTAATGGAGTACGTGGCACAGCAGCACCTCTCAGAAAAGAAGCTGAAGAGGCTTATGACTGTGGCCAAGAGGCGCACCCGGGAGAACGCCACTGAGCAGGAGGAGGGCACGCTCCTGAGCTTGTTGGACTCCATCTCGAAGAATGAGCACGGTCGAGATTTCATCGAGGAGATTCTTTTCATTTTGAAGAAGGCCAAGCTGGCGAACCTGGAGAAGAAGGTGAAGAGATGGTTTATGGAGCGTTAAGCCCCTGGGTCAACAGAGTCCAGCGTTTCCAACACGCAGGGCAGGAACTCTGCGTTTCGCAGGTTCTGTCCAATACTGGAGAAAAAGCAGTATTCAGTAGTTTTTGTTTTCCAGTTTTATTTTTTTAACAGTGCTGTGCAAAGCAAGTGAAAAACATTTTTTTGGCAACACAGTTAAGCTCGAATAATTTGTCTAGAATGGAAATCCTTGTGCATGTTCAAATATAGAAAACAAATTGCCTTCAAAGAGTGGATATTGGAACTGTGTTACCAATTTTGCCTGTGATTCCTGTTGTTAGTAGTAAGCCTTTAAGCTGAGGTAGTTAAGCATTATTGTCTTTTGAATAAAGTGCATTTGACATTAATGTGTTTGCTGGGAAAGAAGTGTAGATTGCAACTGTGTATTTAAAATAAGCTTGGGCACAAGACAGATGAATAAGGGTTTATATGACTATAAACTTAAGGTCACTATCATTTGGCTGTGCTCTTCAGCACTGAAATCATTTAGTTCCAGGAGTTTCAGATGCTTAATGGACTGCTTGTGACAAAGTCCTGCATTGTCCTGGATCTGTGTCAGGTTTCAGGATAAAAGACAAGGCAGAAAGGGAACATTTAGGGCTTATATCCAGCTCACCAGTGATGTTAACAGTGCCTTTCATTGGAATGGCAGTTTTCAAGAGTCCATGCTATGGCCATTAAGAAAAGTCTTAATTGTAGCTGCACTGATGTGTAAAACCATTTCAAAACTCAAGAGGGAACGATTGTGCTTTACGCAAGTTTCAAAGGATTAACCTTAAGTCTGCCAATGAAAGTAAAGGTACAGGAATTTCCAGCAGTTCTTTGGGTCTTTCATTTTTCCCAGCCTGCTTACTTACATATCAGGCCATGAGTGGGAATCGGGACCTGCCTGCTCTTGGAGGGCTCAGGCTTCATAAGGACCTGCAAATATCCAGAAGACGAAGAGAAGTCAGGACAGTCTTTCGTCCTGCCTAGATTTTTCTCAGGGTGTACATCTTCCTGCTTACCTTCCATTGTAAATGACATCTTTTATAGCCATACATTGACACATACCGCCCTCTTTGTGTTGTTGCTGGTTGTTTTGTTACTTGTGACTTAATGTTATTGCTCTTAAATTATTTTTAAGACTGAAGTATTTTATATTATGTACAGACTATATACAGAGATATATTTTTGAACAACATAAGCTAACTTTCCTCAAGTCCGTTGCTTTTGCGTGCTTGTCCACCGAGTTGAATGCTGTTGTCCAGTGAGAAACTGAGGTATTGATTATTTGATGTGTTGATTATCCTTTATCCCGAGGATGTCATTGATACAATTAAAATGAATTTCAAACCATAAGACTGTGTGTGCATGTTCTTCACGTCTTTGTCTTTGACTCTCCTGCCAGGATCTTCCTAATTCTTGGCAGCGTTCATTAAAAAAAAATGCTTACAGCTTTCAGTAGTGAAAGTATTTTTATATTGGAGTTATCTTGCAATTTCCTATTGCTCTACTATTTATTGTGGTTTAGCTTAAGGCGACTTTTACATTTCATTTGCAAATTGCTGTTAAAAGTAGATTATGTGCCTCTTTCAATACTTGTAATACTTTATTGCCATAACTATTTGGAATATGGAATTTTGTTTGTTGAGCTCAGACATTTAAAGACGAACAACACAAATACACAACATAAAGCCAATAACAGAAATACATCCAACGAGCGCATTCACAAACCTTAAAACACCAGCATTTAAATAACAGTGAGATATATGCAGCCAGCAGCCATATCACCCTGCAACTCACAACTGGCAACCCACTGAAGCTCAGCAGGTGTGAGCCTGGTCAGTACCTGGATGTGAGACTTCCTGGGTTGTTGCTGCTAGAAGAGGTGTTAGTGGGGCCAGCAGGGGGCGCTCACCCTGCGGTCTATGTGGGTCCTAATGTCCCAGTATAGCGACGGGGACACTATACTGTAAACAGGCACCGTCCTTCAGATGAGATGTAAAACCGAGGTCCTGACTCTCTGTGTCGTTAAAAAAAATCCCAGGGCATTTCTCATAAAGAGTAGGGGTGTAACCCCGGCGTCCTGGCCAAATTTCCCTTTGGCCCTTACCAATCATGGCCTCCTAATAATCCCTATCTACGAATTGGCTTCATTACTCTGCTCTCCTCCTCACTGATAGCTGATGTGTGGTGATTATTATTATTATTATTATTATTATTTTATTATATAACAGTGGAGCCTGATAAGAGTAACAATGTACCATCGACACTGCTCCGTCTAGCTGCTGCTTATCCTGGGCTGAAATTTTGCCAAACTACACAATTATGGGGAAGATCAAAACATTCTCAGGGACAGATCTGTAGAAAAAGGTCATTGCTTCATGTGACATTTCAAACTATCTTAACTGTTCAGGTGGCTCTTTCCCAAGACCAGAGCTTGTTTTTGAGTTTTCACCCACACAAAAACCCAAGGGGTTCCAGCAACATCTATTAACCTAAAATACCTCGTAGACGACACCTGTAGGCTTACAAGCAGCATCTCGAACCATAGTACATCTTCAAGAATAGGATTAACTAGACCTCAGATCCCCAGTCCCATTGTTCTCATACTGTATGTCACCCTAAATAGCCTGTTATTTCAAGGGAAGGGACACCTTTTTAAGCGGTTGATCAATCAAGTAAATAATGTTTCAATACAGGGCAGCATTGGGGTGAGTAGTGGTTGACGTTGCTGAATCACAGTACAGGGGCTCTGAGTTCCATTCCTGGGATGGTCTGTGTGGAGTTTGTATGTTCTGCTTGAGTTTCCTCCAGGTGCCCTGGTTTCCTCCCACAGTTCAAAGACATACTGGTAGGTGAATTGGCTTCTGGGAAAATGGTTCCTGGAGTGAGTGTGTGTTTGTGTCTGTGTCTGTGTCTGTGTGAGCTCTGTAATGCCTTATACTCATTGTTTTCCAGGACAGACTGGCTCCTTCGCAGCCCTGAATTGGATTAAAGTGGTTAGAAATGGATGGACGCTTCAATGAGAGATGAAGATTAAACTGTGTTCCAAACGATCTGTCAATGACTTAATTCAACAAACTGCCTATATAACCGATCATAGTGAAATTGTCTCAGGCCTTTATAAATGTATGTTTTGAAGGACACTTGTAATACCTGTTTGAGGTTTGAGGACCACTGTTTGAGATCCCTGAACTAGATGTTGGAAAATCCACAGGCATCCTTATTACATTTCAGTGTATGTGTGGATGGTCCGTTTCAAAAATAGTTCTTGAATTTATAAAATAGCTCAGGTTAAAAAAAAACAACATTTATTTTTGTAAAGCCTTGGGCCTGTGTGTTATGTCTCCAAAGGCCACCCACAGTTCTGGAACTACATGTTGCCCACCGTTGCTTCTCTAGGACATGAGCCTCTCTGTTGCACTCAGGGTTGTTAGAATGTGTAACGTGTGTGGAGAAGAACTTGTTTGGGAATGAACGGCAGGGACACAGCAGTGGCAGATAAAGACAAAGATGGGGCTTGGAGGGCAAAGTAGGAGTACAGAGGGCTTGTAATGTGATTGGAGGCTTCTGAGAGGCCATCATGTGAACCATGTGCAATTAGTTGAGCTGGAAAATGAATGGCCACTTCAGGTCACACAGCAGAGATGGAGAGGGAGAATTCAGGGCCCTGGCCATCTAGTGCGCTGGACAACCAGTGTTATCTTGGGCCAATTAAAGTGTCTTGTGCTCCCTGGGTGATTGATTCAACAGTCACCACAAAAGATCTCATCTCTGTATGACTTTCCTCTGTCGTTTAAAATCTGTCGCTTGCCTGTTACCTCTTCATGGGGAGCTATACCAGCTGGACTGCAGTATGGGGTAATATCTTCTCTTAAACCACAGAAACATTGCTTTAAATGTGTGCAGACAACATCACCTCATAAGTGGCTCCAAATGTAGACTACTCCCGGCCTTCAGGGTGGATCTGATACCCATCTAACCATTTCAGGAGTGCTCTGTGTGAGAGTGCCTGTGGAAATACTTGGCAATTGATAATGATAAGACTGGTATGATGATGACAAAGCCCTCAAGCACCCAACAATTCTTTCTCAAGGAGAGTTGAAAAATTACTATCAGGGGTGTAAATACTTTTAAGCATCATTTATTTTCAAAAGGCAGTGGCAGAGTAGAGCAGAGGTCGACATTGCTGTCTCTCAGGGCTGGGTCCCTGGGTTCAACTCCGGACCTGGGGTACTATCTGTGTGGAGATGTTCTCCATGTGTTTGTGTGAGTTTCCCCCCAGTTCAAAGACATGGTGGTAGGTTAATTTGCTTCCGGGAATATTGACCCTGGTGTGAGGGGGGTGTGTCTCTCTGTGTGATGGACTGGCGTGTTGGCCAAGGTGAATTCTACCTTTTACCCACTGCTGGGATGGGCTCCAGCTCCCCCATGACCCTGTACTGGGTAGAGTGGTTAGAAATGGATGCACAGATTATGTTGAAAAATAGATACATATGTTGGACAGATTGGGTTTTGTGATACTGAGTACTGACAGTCCTTTATGCAACAAATACTGTAACCAGACATTTGCTTACATTACATCAATCCTGTGAATACTTTTTTTGTCCACTGTACTCTGTTGCTGTACCAATGACGTAAACCCCTGTATGGAAATGCAGAGTCACCAGGTGTCTTCATTCAAGTTACCGAGTGGAAGAAATCACGTCACCGCTTAAGACACAGAGGTAATCACCTTTTTCATTCCTTTCAGGTTGAGTACCAACACCAGTTTACACCTTCCTTTCCCTCAACAAAAGGCTGCCATAAAAAAAGTAAACATGGTTCATTCTGTGTGCAAGAATTCTCTCATTCATGCCTGGTCACACCCTTGCTGACTGCTGTGGCAACGCTTAGTGTGCTTATACAGTACATGCTCTTTCTTCCCTCTTTTAAATGTCATGCAAGTGCATTTAGAGTTTATACTCACGCTAACTGCAAGGGCTGGGTGAAGTGCTGAAATGAAAGTCAACCAAATGGAACAGCTTAAGTATTGCTGTTATCATCACTTACTGTATGTCTTAGCACAATAGTAGATTCCCATTAACAGAAAATAATTATGAATATAATTAATACATCCACTTTATCCAGTCCAGGGCTGGGGGGAGCTGAAGCCTATTCCAACAAGCAATGGGTGCAAAGCAGGATTCACCCTGGATGGGATGCCAGTCTATTTCCAGGCACACACAGATACAAACACGATGTTTTCAGAGGCCAATTCTCCCATGAGTATGTCTTTAGGCTGAGGGAGAAACCCAAGCAAGACCAGGGAGAACATACAAACTCCACACAGACAGCACCCCCTGGTCTGCAGTTGAACCCAGGGCCCCAGCACTGCAATCAGCAATGCTGACCACTGCACCAGCGTGTCGTCCAGCACAGCTAATCGTATAACTGGTCAAAATTCAGACACAATGAAACCAAATCTCGGCACAAAGAATTTGAATAATCATGTGCACAAATTTTATTTTTCAACACAGTGCTGCACACCTGCACACCACTGCACTGCATCACTGCCCAGATGAGAGGGGATCGCGGAGCCCATCTTTCTCAGCTGGTTGTGAGTAGTTATTGGATCCCAGGACCTCATCCAGGTGAGATTTAACAGACATTGGGGTTCCAGCTTTAACTCAACGGCTGGATAGCATATTCTAGACTGTTTTTTTTCCAGTTGCATCCTGTCCTCTGGTTTATTTGTTGTGATTAATTCTGACAAACTCCACTGGGCCAGAGCCTCCCCGCTCATGGCTAGAAACCTTCAATACTGGTAGCCTGTCTGGATAGTCCCTACTCCTTGCTTCGACAGAGCTCTGGCCTCCCCAGAAAATGCGGAAATCATGCAATGGAAACACTCTTCGTCATCGGGAATGTTATGATAATATTATTCGATTAAGAGAAGAGCGCTCACAGGGAAATATGCCTCAGGCACTTAATAGGGGGGCCTAAACCACAGGCAGACAGGATGTGTCAGTCACATGGGCAGGACTAACAACTGTGTATGAGAAACGTAAACTGAGTAAAACTTGAACCCACGACGGGAGAAGTGGGTGTGCTTGTCTGCAGGAGATTAGGGAAAGAAACATATGTAATCTGCATGAAAGAATTCCATGAATGTAGTATTTTGCTCACTACAGCGAGGGAACGCAGACTTATTAGCTGGTACGAGGAATGACATCAGTGAGGTTTTTATATAGCAGCATTAAAGATTTTACACAAAGTTTTATATTGTACTTCTTGGCATGCGTACACAAACAAGGCCTTATTTTTACAGAGCAGCTGTATTTTTGTTCATTCCACAATAACCCCTTCCATAAAGTTTTACAACCACTGTGTTCTTTAAGAAGGAAAGGACAAAAAAACATGTGTGTTGATATTACTCACAAAGTAAGAGCTGTAAGATATATTTGGCCTGGGCAGCACAATGGGTTCAGTGTGTGGGGAGTCTGTGTGTTCTCCACAGGGGTTTCCTCTGGGTGCTCCAGTTTCCTTCCCCAATCCAATGACGTGCTAGTAGGGTTAATAGGCCTCTGGGAAACCGGACCCTGGTGTCAGCATGTGTGTCTGCCCTGCGTTGGAGTGGTGTCTTAAACAGGTTGCGCCCTACCTTGCACCCATTGCTTGCCATGGTAGGCTCCTGCTCCCCTGTGACCCTGAAGTGGATGAAGCAGCTCAAAAATGGATGGAGGGATATTTTATTTGACCTAAAAGGGGGTGCTGGTGTGAAGGGGGTTTTTGCAGAGGGACCCAGTGCAGGCACCATTGGGTGGAGCAGTGGCCCTGTGGCTAAGGATCTGCGCCTGTGGCTGGAAGGTTGCCAGTTCAAATCCCGTGGCCAGAAGTGGAATCCTATGTTGGGCCCCTGAGCAAGGCCCTTAACCCCAGCTGCTCCAGGGGCACTGTACAAAGGCTGACCCCCAGCTTCTCTTTCTCTCTCTGTGTGCCTGTGTGTCTCATGGAGAGCAAGCTGGGGTTTGTGAAAAGACAAATTCCTAATGCAAGAAACTGTATAGGGATAATAAAGTGATCTTATTTTATCTGAAGTAAATCCCACCTAGATTCTCACCAACACATGAAGGGAAGCTTTGCTAAGTTGTCTCTCTACCCAGACAGTGTGTCCCTTTCTTGCTACGCGGCTACCAACATTCAGGACCATGAACTGTCCATACCACAAACGCAAGGAGACATTCGAAATGCTTTTGTTGTGTGTTATTGAATTGGCAGTTTATTTTCTCCTTTTCACACAGCTGAAGAAAAGACTTGCTTCTGTTGTGAAAGTGAACAGTGAGGGCTACAGAGAACAGAGAAGCACCATGGACATGCGCTACAAAGAAATGCTACAAAAAATATACTTTTCTTAAAGGGAAACTGCAGTCCCAAGTTCTCAGACCAGTTACTAAATCTCAGTAACTAAATACATTCATCGGTAGTATCGCAAATTCCAAGTTAAGCTCAAAATACAAAGTACAGTATTGTTGCCATGTTGTCGCAAACTGCTGGTGACATGATGTGGCCCTTCCTGCTCATTAGTCTTTGTAACGACTAATGGAATGCGATATATGAGGGAATAAGTACAGATTGTGCAGCAGATATTTCACCACAGAAATATTCCAATGTGATCTGAATGCAGAATTAACAGTAGTATTTGTTGGCAAAACCTTCTTGAAATCGAGAGCAATATTTCTAGTGGATTTAAAGAGTGTTAATAAGCCTGCTTGTTTACAATGTCACAGGGCTGCTTCATGTCACTGAAGATTTGCCTTGTATTGAATCGTTCTGAATTTGACTATGACGCTGGAGGTTTGACATGTTACTGTGTACACTTTACTTTTACTGCGGTAAAATTCCCCTTTAATACCTGTTGAACCTGTCCTGTCAATGTAGCATTTTTTGAACTTTCCAAAAGAATAACTATCCCATTACGTGGATACCAGTGGCATGATTACTACAGTATGTCTCTGACCAGACAGCTGTCAGGGATATCCCTAATTTTTTTAAACATGACTCAGAGTCAAGCAATAATACTGTCATGTGCAACAGATAGCAAAAATAAACAGTGTTAGTCACTCAGGTAAAAGAGGCACACCGATACTAAAGGGTTGCTAGAAGTACCAGATTTTATAGCGTGATGTGTCTCTGTGTAAAGGGCAAAGAGTATTTTTGAGGAAGTTATCCTTCTTTTCCATGACTTGGCAAAACTGCACGGGGCTTGCGCAATCTGGCCTACCTTAATTTCCCCTTTTAATTCAATTTCTGCAGTGGTCTTCTCTGCCTTATCTGCTGTGCAGAGAGGCTGCTGGTGCAGTCCTCAGACAGTTGGTTAGAGGAGCCCATGGTGTCACACACAAATGAGATACTTTCTTGACAAGAAGAAACACCAGATTATGATCAGTTGTACCAGAAACAACCCCACCACTTTCAAAATGTAAGCAGAATATTTCAGCAACTCAACCTTTATTTTTTATACACTCTCAAAAATTAATTCTATTCAACATCAATTCATGAAATGGATCAAGATTCCGTTTCTTTAATGCAGGGTGATTATTTAGCACTCATGAGCTGAAGGGTCTTGCCACGTTTAGCAGTCTGAAAGCTGAAAGCACTTTGTTTATGGTCAAGGTGTGATAGTATTGTCCCTTCAGGCTTGCTCTGCTGGGTTCTCGATTCTCTGGGTATGATGTTGGTGATGCCTGGTCAGCATCATTTCCTGACAATCAGTGCCAAGAAGCAGGAGAATGCTGGGAAGAAGAGGGGGATTTGACAGTACAGTGGGTGAATGATGTCGTGGGCCACTTTCCTGACTCCTTTCCTTCCAGTTCACTGGAATAATAATAATAATAATAATAATAATAATAATAATAATAATAATAATAATAATAATAACTTACACTTACATAGCGCTTTTCTGGACACTCCACTCAATGCGCTTTACATGTAATGGGGACTCCCCTCCACCACCAGCAATGATTAGCCCCACCTGGATGAATTGCGCCTGTTTACAGTATTGTGTCCCCGTCACTATACTGGGGCATTAGGACCCAAATGGACCGCAGGGTGAGCGCCCCCTGATGGCTGGATGTGGTGGCATGTCAATGAACACTGGTCACTGGTGATTCTCTTCTATTCGTGCTGCTCTTCCTAAACTCAGCTTGAGCGCACCATGCTATCGGGCTCTGACCTTCTCCTTAAACCTCATCTGAAGGGCTGGTTCTGACTTCTGTGCCTGCGCCGTCGCCAGATTAAGACGATACTGAGTGTGTCTACGAACTCCAATTCCAAGAAGTTAGACAAAGTTCAACAGAAGTGGTTCACATTTCTAATGCAAAACAGTACTATGACCTGACTGGGAGTTCTCTTAAGCTTATAAACAAAAAACAGAACTGTATTAATCACACTAGATAAACATCAACGTAAAGCATTTCCATACGAGGAAAGCAGGGAGGGAGCACAAATTAAAATGTTAGAAAAAGTATATTGTTAACAATATATTTGTGTTTATATAGTGCTACTGTATACCCACTTTACTGGAAAGTGAATGGGTTATTCCCAATATATACATAAATAATAAATGAGGGGGAGTAACTCCTGTTTTCAGATAACTGAACTGTTTCCGAGAGAGAATAAAAAAAAAGAGGAATATGAACTTTGAGATTAGTCTCTACTGTAATAGTGGTGAGGGGAAGTTGTACTATCACTGCCTCGCGTTTTTGTCAGTCATTATTTAAGAGCTGGAACTACTGGATTATGGTCAGAAAAGCAGCACTTGCAACCAGCAAGCCAATTCAAAAAACATCACGAGAGCTACACTTTTTCAACATTTTAGAAAGCTGTCCCTGTTGTAGCCGAGAGTAACTGTCCTGAAAGGGGTTACAGGCGTACTGGTTGTTAAATGAATAAGCTGGTATATAAGGAATAAAGATGTCTGAGGCAGTGTGCTGTGTTCTAATAATATAGCTCAGAACGTTATTCCCGGACTTGTTAGCTTTTCCGAGAATGTCTGTCTTTCTCCATTCCACCAAAGTGCTGGGTCATCCAGAGCTCTGAGTTGGCCAGGGTCTTATCAAACGTCACTCACAGCAGGGCAAGAATTAAAATCTAGAGCCTGATGGCAGCTTTCCAGAGGACAGAATAATAATAATAATTGCTTACACTTATATAGCGCTTTTCTGGACACTCCACTCAAAGCGCTTTACAGGTAATGGGGACTCCCCTCCACCACCACCAATGTGCAGCATCCACCTGCAAGCACTTTGAGCCTTGTCTCACAGCTGTTTGTAAGTTGAGCCAAACTGAGATCAGAGGTTGAACCCTGAAGACAAGTTATTCACTTCTATGAGTAAGCATTTTCTACATAGTTCACTTGAGAAAAGCAGGATGATATATATATATACACGTTCAGGTGGGTAGCTGCGTCAACATGCGTAGCCTGCAAAGGAACAAGTAATAGGCTTCGTTTCGTCCGTGGAGCCTTCTTCAGGTGTGAGAAAGACAAGTCACTTACTGCCTTGTCTTTCTCACACCTGAAGAAGGCTCACGGCCAAAATGTTGTGGTTTCTTTCTCCTTTTTTTCAGCATGGAATAAACCTATTACTTGTTCCTATATATATACATGATCAGTTTATATAATACAATACAGAGCCAGAAGTGTAAAGTAAATGAATATATTTATTTGAAAACATTTAAACATAACTAATGGTGACTGAGACTGTAGTGCCCATTTGCTGGAAAATCCTGTTTTCTTGTAAAATTATTTGATTCTGTAAAAATCTCAAACTTCAGTGACTTCATGGAAAACTATTCAGGGAAATTCAGAAGACCACCCCTTTCAAAAAAACAAACAGACATTTGAATTCATTTTCACTATCATTTTATGTACTGACGTACTCACGGTAACCTAATGCAGTTTTACTATGACAAAACAGAAGCGATACTTTATGACAACGTCTATTCCACTCAGTTTACTACTGTGGGAACTGGAAAAATCCAGTCAGGGAACAAAAGGACAGAAGCTCAAAGGACAATACAAAGAAAGATGTGTGTAAACAAAATGTGTAGGTGTGTATTGTTTCTGGAATTGCTATGTACAGGTAACACACACATAATCTGTGGTTCTCAATATAAGAATCAGGCCTTGCTTACTCATTTTGCTTCCCTCAGTGAAACGGGCTACGTAGTCTTAGTTGGATAACTTCTTTTTCCAACAGCAACAAAACGAAACACAGTCTGCAGCTGCAGGCCCTGGTGCATTGCACATCCACCAGGCTGACCTGAAAATGTTAATGCATTCCTAAGACCAATGCGTGCTGGAAAGAAATCTCATTCCATCCTACAATGTCACTGATCACCCCTGATTGTTTGCAGCCAAGCCTCTGAGGCACACCACCAGGAGATCCTTCTTATTTTGCCTTATTTCCTGGTTGACGTAAGTTTGCAATTACTTAACGCCATGGTGGCGTGTGTTACAATGAATAACAATGCACAAGAATGCGTGAACCACACGCAGGATTAAAAAAAACAACAACGTGTGGAACATGTCATGCTTGAAGAGCGAAAAAGCTCCCCCCCCCACCAAGTCAGCTGAATAGCTGAGCTGTTCTACCCCCGATGTGGTCACGATGTGCAGGGTCACACAGAGAAATTACGCAAAATGCTATTCTTTGAAAGCCGGCTACTGTTACAGATTACAATCTAGTTTCACATGGTATAAAAAAGGCCTAGACACCAAAAGAGCAACTATGGGGCATGCAGGTGATTGTCCAATCAGCATCTGTGCCACCACCGTCAGTTTCTACCCCCACAAAGGTACACAAACACAATGCATTTAAGTCTCCGACAGGCGAGCTATACAAAAAAACCCAACACGTTTTCTTCTTGACAGGCCAACAGGAGTGATCGGCAGTACATGTAGCGGGGGCTTGATCCCTCTGAAGCTGCAGGGGTGCAGGGCCTTACGTGATGTCCTTCTGCCTGGGAGGCCGGTGAATATTTCTCACCACACACTTGACCATCCACTCGATGCCTTCGTTGACTCCTTGGCTGCAAAGCAGGAAGCAGAGACAATGAGTTTGTTCACCTCGATCACGTCATGAATTCAAAAGGCAGAGGGGTGACCCAATCAAATACAGCTGTATTGTGGTAACCGTGTTGCACCCTGGAGAAATGGGATCTGATTGTCAGACACGTACTGTAGGATCCAGGGGAACCACTCTCTAGCCTGAGAGATTCTATACCCTGTGTCTGCACTGATGCTATAAACCCCCTCTGGTGTGCACAGTTGATCTCAATAATCCTGTGTGTATTCGTGCATTCTCAGAAAGCCTATCCCAGGAGTAGGGGCTGCAAGGTGAGACCATACGCTGAACAGGACAGCACTCCATTGCAGTGCAAACACACACAGACAGATTAAGAGAAATGTATTAATTAACCTGGCCATTAACTAACCGGACTGGAAGGTGGAAGGAAACTGAAGCACCTGGAGAAAACCCGCACAGAAATGGACAGAGAATACAAACTCCACAGAAGGCTCTCCAGTCTGAAACAGAATCCAGGGCCCATGTCCTGCATTGTATTAAATTCCAGTGTTCCACAGTTTTCTTGTGTGTATAGTAAACGCATTATATATGCTCATTATGAAGTCTTTAATTCCTTGTACAGCCATCTCGAAGAAATGATACCCCTTGGTTTTGTCAATTCTGGCAATGCTGGTCCTGACATCTGAAGACATTCTAAGAGTTTATGCTGTATGCACCGAGAACAGCCTTGAGGACAGATTTCTGTTAACATTAGTTGTGACAAAAGCATTGTTGGCATGAGCACAAAACATGAGCTAGAACACCCTGTCCTCTCCTTTCCATAAACACCTCGCCTCCATGTAAATGTCAACTAAGCAAGTCCGTGTGGAAATGATCAACACTAACGTCAATCTAAACGCAAGGGCTCCCCTGAAAATAAACAGTGCTTTTTGTTATGCGCATTCGCCTCGAGGAAAAACATTCCACATTGAGTTCTTTGGATGCTCTCGGGCTGGATGTCCCAGCCTTCTTCATCTGATTAATGGGAGCTTCCACGCATCAGGGCAGACTTCTTAAACCCTACTGTGCCACTGATCCAGTGCTCTGTCATTGAGATACCTTCCAACCTAGGTAGTGCACTCAGCAATACCAACCTGCATCACTAAAGGAAGGCCCGAATCCACCTGCAAGACTCCTAGTTTGTCCTGAACCTAGTTTGTCTCGTTGTCAGTAACCAGTCTCCTGCTCGGCACCATACCATTGGCTCGGGTCCCTGCAAGATTCCCGGACAGCGGCGCAAGCTGTGCTCGCCTCCAGTGCTGTCAGATCGCGATCGTCACCTTTCTCTCAGTATATCTGCATATCTCCGTCCTGCCTCGGCCGTCTCTGTCAGCCTCCGTTCACCCGCCCACTTCGGCGGTCTCTGGCTGTGAGCCCCTCCAGGTGTTCTCACTTGGGTTCTCGCGCCTGTCTGCATCAGCTCGCTGCGTCATAACGCTCTTCTGCCCGAAACTCCCTTTTTATGGGTGTCCTGCTCACAGGTTTTGATCAAAACTAGCTGCGATCACAGATCTCAGCTCTCTTGGCGGATTTTAAGCACTTTCAGATCTCAGCTGACAAACGTATCGCTCCGTGTAAAAGGAGAAAACGCAATGTATTTACATGTTTAAATGTCATCCATGGGCAACAGATGCTTTCTGTTATGAGGTGAAACCCCAGAAGGTGCACTAGTGGAAAATCAGAGATGCATCATTCTCCATTTCTTATAGCACAACCTCATGCTGACACAGCAGTTAAAAGGGAATTTTCAGAAATAAAAAAGCAGCAAAACATTTTACGGCAACTATGGCAACTGTCTTGGGAATGCCTCTTCTAAAAACAGCAAGCTGAATTTAAACTATTATTTTGCCAAGTACTTATCCAATAAACAGCTCCCCCCCTCAGTTTCTGAGCCTTGATTTCTGTTTCTTTTGTTACAGCAGAACACTCGTTTTATTTTTTGTACATTTTTGCAGTGTGTTTTCTTATTCCCTTGTGCTCTAAAACGAATTTTAAAAAAAGATTCAATGTCTATAGGGGTAGTAATATACTTCCTTGGATTAAGATTAAAGCAGTGTTTTTTTTCCAGTGTAGGCTTGTACCTCAAAAGGGAATTCTTATCATCACTCTTATTAAACTTTATTGAGGTGAATTCATTACAGAGCATTCAAATAACTCCCACACTCACCGATCCCAGTTTTGTCAAAGAGCTTTTTTTCCCCAAAGAATATCCTAATATTGCAGAGGCACTTGAGCCTTCACAAGACCCCAGATGAGATGCAAATGACTGTAAATTCCTGCAGTAAACTGGATAAAAAGGTTGAAAATGAGCCAGTTTCAAGGAGAAAGACAAAGTGGTGCACTACAAGGTGGGTTAAAGGGGAAGAAAATGGTTTTCAGGTAGAAAAGGTGGCGAAACACCAGAAGGTTGAAGAAAAGAGAGGAAGTTGATTCCCAAATCTGTCCAGCTGGAGAGTAGCCTGAACACAACCGAAAAGTAGGGCAATACTACACTCTTATCAGCAAAAGAAAGCCCAGGGCATGCACCACCTGAACAAACACAAGGAGCCTGTTTTATAACTGTTGTTTGGACTGAGTTGAATCAATTGACACACAAAATTCCAATGGGGTCAGGACATCCACAGATCAGCTCCCGTGACAAGTTCGGTTCGTAACTTTGTAGAACAACAGTAAGGCAGCAGGCCGGGCCCATGTGAAAACAAACATATGGGAGTCTGTTTCTCAGATAATGGCAAGACACAAGTCTTAACAAGTGCATTCCCTGTGCTTTACAAGTGGGCGGAGTCTGAGGGGTGTGAGAAGATAAGGGCAGGTGAGCCTAAGAACTCCAGGCCTCTGGCTTTCCTCACGCCCACGAACCACGGCCTCCCTTTGTTCCTTGCTTGCTCTTTTCTCACGAAGGAGTCTGTCTCACACAGATGGCAAACTGAAACACAGGTGAGCCAGGCTACAGCTCAGCACCCTAGCTCCAGAAAACGTCTTGGGATCAAATTCAGAAACTTCCATTCTGAAACGAGCCTTTCTGAAAAACCTGCAGCTTGAGTGAAAAACAAGCCAGAGCCCAAAGTCCAAGTAAAACTCCCAATTCACTTTAAGTGCAAGAAATAATTAACTTAGGGTTCACCAATGTGCTCCTGCCAGTTAGATTTGTGCCTATACCCTCGATAACCTGCAACGACCTTTTCATTTGTGTCATGAACACGCAGAAGGACATTTTCCTTCCACAGCTAAATTATTTCAAAAATAAACCGGGACTTTTATGTAATCAAATGTATCCGTTATGCCAGAAAAAGAAAGCATTTTAAAGATTTTTGAAAAGGGTGTTGTTTTCTCAGTAACATACTGTCCTAATAACATTTAGTCAAATTCAAAATAAGGAATGTCCTTCCGCTTGCTAAAGATTTCACAAGGCATGTGAAAAAAGGTCACTAACATTCGTTTACTGCCATGTCTCTGGACTGGGGCAACAGAAGCGGTAAGTCAAACATCTTTGAAAATACCACAAAATCCCCTTATGTGTGTTAAAGGTAACTATATCAATTACACGTCATGGCGAGATGACTGCTACTCCCCCTGGGTGGAGTCCCGTGTTTCCAAGGCTGTTTTTAATGGCCGTGCTTCCAAATGAACACAATCATGTTGCGATGAGCTTCTGGTTCCAGTTAATTTCACTTGATGTGTCTGTAACAATCTTTAGACATGCAGCTTTTAAGCTACTGAATGTTATTTGGAAACAATAAGACTGGCAGTGTGGTGGATCCAGTTTTTCACAGCTGGGTGGAAACAGTTTCTCACACAGCCAAAGTGCTGAAGGCTGCGGGCTTGTTGCTCGGGAACGCACGCGGGGCTGAGCTCTGAAAGCCCTCCAGGCTGCGCACGGAGCACATGTGCCCTTACCCGGTGAGCGCTGTGCACGGCTGCACCAGGCAATCTCGTTTCCCAATCTTCGGCGCGCAGTCGCTGAACGCCGTCTTGATTTCCGGAACTGACAGGCAGCCCTGGGGGACAAAAAAAAAGCAAGGGGTCCAAAATAAAGTTGTTTTATTTTCAATAGGTTCCACAGCTTGTTCCCATCTCCCCACGCCCCCCCCTCCCCCCCACTGGGAAGAGAAGTGCCTCTGGGTGCCTTGCTTCTACGCGACACCCATTTTTGGCCTCTAGGTCGCGTTTGGCTGCTGATTGTGAAGACATTCACGGGACGGACGTGGTCATTTGCTGGTCAGGATTGTGAACACTTGAGTCCGGGCCCCTCGCAGGTTATCTGTTTTCAGGACTAAAACGATTCCGTTGTTTTAGCCTGTTGATGTAGGACATGCCTTTGAGGTCAAGCAACGTAATGCAAGACCATATGGCAAAAGAACTTTTCCGCATTTGCCTCTGCCTTACAAACACACTGCAGTACTAACTCGGCCACTCATTTTGCAGTTCACCATATTTTCCCACAGTAATACTGCACTATGCAATTCCTATACCTTGTGTCTTGCTGTAGCTCAATTTTCCCTGTTTTCACCTGTGTGTCCTATAGTAAACTCTAATGAGGTGCCTGTAAATTCCTACTGTGCATGTACCATTTCCTGATTTAATTCCCACCATTTCATGTGCTACTGACCTAATGCAGCTTTTGGGGTTTTGCAAGAAGTTAGAAAAGGCCCTGCCACAGTTCTCAGTTCAGACATGTGGCTTCAGGTGCTCTGTAGCGAGAACACTAAGAGGAAATGGATACACGATATTGAATATTTTTAGCCACTCCAGAACAAAAGAACAATTGCAAATGGGGGACTTTAATCAAAGTAGTTTCAACCTCAAAAATATGGCAGAGTAGTTTATTACAGATATCCTTAATCCTTTGTGTGAAGAACTCCCTCTTGTTCACCATTGTTATACGGTTTCCATTTGTGGACCAAAGGCAAGATGTAACTGCATGAATGTACATTTTAATGCCCTGTTATTGACACTTGTTTATCCCATTTGTCTTATCTGTTGTGTGTGCAACAGGGATGCAGAAATTCGAGCCACTCTGAGTCAGTGAAATAGGAACAGGGATCAAGCCCAGGAAAGACGGTTTAGCACAGCCAATCAAACAAAGCTGGTATGTCTTTCGACTGTGAGTGAATTAGCAAGACAATTTAGAGACACCAATTTAACTAGATTTCCTACCACCAACATGGGACGAAACCAGAGAACCCATGCAAATTCCACACAGAAAGTGCCCAATCCCAGAACCTCCAGAATCCTAGAGCTCTGAGGAAGCAGCCACACCGGTGTGCAGCCCAGTCTCCTTTGTTGAAACTATCTTACACAGCCTAGCTTCACATGTCTCCATGCATCTTAGATTAGGAAAAGTCTCCCCCTGGTGGAGACAATTGATATAAACTGTTCTTTGAAAAAATGTGCAGAGATTCCAATTGCTGCAGTATTGGTAGCAACTTCTGCAGTATTATCCGATTGGCATAGTTAATTTTAGAATTTAACCAAAGAACGTTTCCAATGCAAAACTCAGACTTTGAGGAGAGACAAAAAATGTACATAGCAAAAGCTACAGTAACTCAGCACAGGAAATATTGTAAAATAATGTGTCCAGATGTACATGGAACAGTTTACGCTAACCCATAGGGCCTACTGATTCTGCTGTGGTCTTCTGCACAAACATTACTGCTGAAGATGTAAGACTACAGGTTTTGTAAAATAATCAGCAGCACTGGCTTGTACCAGAGCTGGAGCTGGGGGGGAGCTTGATTAAAGCCGACTCTGGTGCTCTGGAGAGGAGCTGGAATACTGGAGCTGGGGGTCTCAGCACTGGTGTGGAGCTGGAATACTGGAGCTGGGGGTCTCAGCACTGGTGTGGAGCTGGAATACTGGAGCTGGGGGTCTCAGCTCTGGAGAGGAGCTGGAATACTGGAGCTGGGGGTCTCAGTCTGGAGAGGAGCTGGAATACTGGAGCTGGGGGTCTCAGCACTGGTGTGGAGCTGGAATACTGGAGCTGGGGGTCTCAGCACTGGTGTGGAGCTGGAATACTGGAGCTGGAGGTCTTTCAGCTCTGGAGAGGAGCTGGAAAACATGGAGCTGGGGGTCTCACAGTCTGGAGAGGAGCTGGAATATTGGACCTGGTGGTCTCAGCTCTGGAGAGGAGCTGGAATACTGGAGCTGGAGGTCTTTCAGCTCTGGAGAGGAGCTGGAATACTGGAGCTGGGGGTCTCAGCACTGGTGTGGAGCTGGAATACTGGACCTGGAGGTCTTTCAGCTCTGGAGAGGAGCTGGAATACTGGACCTGGAGGTCTTTCAGCTCTGGAGAGGAGCTGGAATACTGGAGCTGGGGGTCACAGTCTGGAGAGGAGCTGGAATACTGGAGCTGGGGGTCTCAGCTCTGGAGAGGAGCTGGAATACTGGAGCTGGGGGTCTCAGCACTGGAGTAGAGCTGGAATACTGGAGCTGGGGGTCTCAGCACTGGTGTGGAGCTGGAATACTGGAGCTGGGGGTCTCAGCACTGGTGTGGAGCTGGAATACTGGAGCTGGAGGTCTTTCAGCTCTGGAGAGGAGCTGGAAAACATGGAGCTGGGGGTCTCACAGTCTGGAGAGGAGCTGGAATATTGGACCTGGTGGTCTCAGCACTGGTGTGGAGCTGGAATACTGGAGCTGGAGGTCTCAGCTCTGGAGAGGAGCTGGGGGTCTCTCAGTCTGGAGAGGAGCTGGAATACCGAAGCTGGGGGTCTCTAAATCACTGAAAGAACTAAGGCTTCCTTAGAAAAGGGTAATCTATCAGCGCAGTGCCAGCTGGAGCAAAGTCCATCACAGCCAAGACACGTACGAAACACTGACTGTGAAGCACTTTGGCCCATCTCCATTGGGTCGGGTTGGAGGCACAGGCCCTGCTCCCCTGCTCTGATCACCCCACCCAGGTCCCGGCTCTGGCTGTGATGTCCTGTTTCCTGGTTGGCCATTCGCACCGAACACAGAATTGCAGGCAGTGTAGCAGACCCACCTCCACGTCCTGCTTATTGGCCAACACCAGGAGAGGAACGCCTTCTAAAACCTCACTGCTGATCATCTTCTCTGAGAGAGAAAGAAAACAACTCACAACAACAGCACCTTGCGGGAGCATCCACCTCTGTCCAGTGATGTTGCATTTTGAGGACGTCTTAAAATAGGGCACCGCTAGAAGGGAGCGAATACTTTTACAAGGCACTGTAAATAAGAACATCACAAAAGTGCCTTTTGCAGAATGCTTTTACTGCTGTACCTCAGAATGCACACAACCATGGGAATGCGAAAAACTCAGACATGTAAAGACATTTGTCTCCAAAGCACTGAGTTCTTGGTCATGTTATCAGGCCACAGTTCCCAGTTACACAACAGATGCGACACTGTTATAACATTATAACGTGATTGAGGGGTCCATACCTGGCAGACTGCATCATGTGTGCTCCACATTAGAACAAGGATTACTATTCTTGGTCCTGACTCATTTACAATCACACGAGTCAAATTAATACTCTATATACAGGAACCTCTCCTCCATTCTTTAAAATTGACCCCAGTCTTTCATATACATTACATTTATTATTAATATAAGTTAAGTTTAAAATATACAGAAAATAAAAACATTTGTACACATCTATAACTGTAATGGTTCACAGTTGTTTTTTCCAAAAAATAGGGAAGGGCTTATTTTTACTTTCAGAAAAAAGTATAGTGCTATAGCTTGGGATATAGAATAACTACTGTATCTATTTCAACAACTATTAGTGCTCCAGAGCTTTTGCTTTCTGTGATAATATACTTGTTCTTTTACGACACTTGTATTTTTGCTAAGCACAAAACAACTCAATAAAGCACTGTTTTAAAGTTAATTGCCTTAAGAAAACACTGATGTACATTAATTGCTTTCTCCATTTGACTGGAGGTTGGGGAGTTTCTTCATTTAAAGTGATAACTTGATAAATTAACTTTTTTTTTATTTCTACAGATCTGAACCACGGTAGGAGAGCTGTGTGTTTGAAGAATTCAGCAGAGGGCGTCTTTTATGACATTTAATTTGCAAGTTTAATGCATTGGGGCCCTTACTAATTTTAAAAGTTTTTTTAAAATTTTAAAAAACACTTCAAAATTGCTAAAATTGCACTTTCATTCTGGATAGTTAAACAGCATAACATTAGCAACAACAACCGTGAAACCATGAATTACTTTTAAATATGTTAGACATGTATGGCCTACTGTTTCTGCTTTAGTCTTCTGCACAAACATTACTGCTGAAGATGTAAGACTACAGGTTTTATAAATTAACCACCAGCCCTGGCTTGTACCAGAGCTGGGGCTGGAGGGGAGTTTGATTCAAGCTGGTGCTCTGCAGTGGAGCTGGAGGTTACAGTCTGGAGAGGAGCTGGAATACTGGAGCTGGGGGTCACAGTCTGGAGAGGAGCTGGAATACTGGAGCTGGGGGTCTCAGCTCTGGAGAGGAGCTGGAATACTGGAGCTGGGGGTCTCAGCTCTGGAGAGGAGCTGGAATAATGGAGCTGGGGGTCTCAGCTCTGGAGAGGAGCTGGAATAATGGAGCTGGGGGTCTCAGCTCTGGAGAGGAGCTGGAATAATGGACCTGGGGGTCTCAGCTCTGGTGTGGAGCTGGAAAACATGGAGCTGGGGGTCTCACAGTCTGGAGAGGAGCTGGAATATTGGACCTGGTGGTCTCAGCTCTGGAGAGGAGCTGGAATACTGGAGCTGGAGGTCTTTCAGCTCTGGAGAGGAGCTGGAATACTGGAGCTGGGGGTCTCAGCTCTGGAGAGGAGCTGGAATACTGGAGCTGGGGGTCTCAGCTCTGGAGTAGAGCTGGAATACTGGGGCAGGGGGTCTCAGCTCTGGAGTAGAGCTGGAATACTGGGGCAGGGGGTCTTTCAGCTCTGGAGAGGAGCTGGAATACTGGACCTGGAGGTCTTTCAGCTCTGGAGAGGAGCTGGAATACTGGGGCTGGGGGTCACAGTCTGGAGACTGTAATATACACTGTGCTCTGAAATACTTTTCCAGCATCTCTTCTGTGGTGCAGCCATGGTAATCCAGCCTTTGTGAAAACATTTTTCTCTCTATAAAACAGCACCATTCCTAGATACAGTACCTGACTAGCAGACGTAAGGACAAAGGCTCCCTGCTGTACTCACCAAAGGCATTCTTCGATTCAGACAGCCGCTCTTCATCAGTGGAGTCGATCACGTATATCACCCCATGGGATTCAGCATAATACTGCACCAGGAGGGAAACAGAGCTGAATCAACCCTGAGCAGAGTCTGCATGAACACCTTTCTCCCCCTTTCCCTTTCTTGCAATATGTCTCGGTGTTGAACAGGGATTAATTTTTGCCTCAGTACAAAGTGGGAAAAGACTGCAAGACGCGTCAGTAAGGCCACATCTGGCACATGGTGTACAAGTTTGTGTTCCAGATTACCAAAAGACATTGCTTCTAGGGAGTTTTCCCAGGAAAGAGTAACCAGGTTAGTTCCTGGTTTTAAAGTAATGTTACACACAGAATATCTTTCCAGGTCTTGAAAAAATGAAATTATGAGGACACTTGATTCATGCATTTAAAATCTTTCAGGTTATTAACTCAAATAATCAAGAGTATTAGTTCAGAACCAGATGTCAAAAAAGTGGATATTGAAAGGATGTCCATTCAGTACAAAGTATTTTTTCAACAAGTTACCCATTACTGTTGTTATAATGAAGCATCAAATGGTTCCATATGTTCTTATATATAGGTCCTATGACAGCTTCCTTTTGGTAGCAAGGCTCTGGGAGGTGTGCAAAATAAATGACGGTTGTAATTGGGCTCAGGAATTATATATAACACACCCTAATAAAACAAACACTAAAAAAGTTTTAAATAACATTTAATACCACTGATAACCCTTCAGTGACCTCTAGTGGTCTTAATGGTCACTGCAGGTGTCTCCATGGGATAGCCTACCACAATTGTGAACAGCAGTGCTTCATGCCTCACATTGCAAAGCAACTGATAAATATTTAGGAAGAAGATTCTATGAATCACAATATGAGCTATTCAGTTGCAGATTGTAGCTATACAGTTCCATTATAGCCAGGGCCGCATGGCAGTGCAGTGGTTGGCATTGCTGTCTCATAACGCTGGTGCCCTGGGTTTTAATTCCGGACCTGGGGTGCTGTCTGTGTGGGGGTTGTATGGTCTCCTGTGTTTGCGTGGGTTTCCTCTGGGTGCTTCCATCTCCTCCCACAGCTCAAAGAGATGCTGGTAGGTAAACTGGCCCCAGTGTGAGTGTGTGTCTCTACGTGCCCTGTGATGGACTGGCATCCCATTCAGGACGTATCTCGCCCATGGCCCCCCAGCAACCCTGAATTGGATGAGGCGGTTAGACCAGTTCAGGCAACCCCACTGCCTTGCCTTACTTTGTCCCACAGTGACTGCAGCTCGTCTTGACCTCCCAGGTCCCAGAACATGAGGCGCGCCTTGCCCACATCTATTGTGCCAACTGATCAGGAAAAGGGAAGGACACACAGATCAGTCTGATTTTAAACATTGGCGGTACTGTCTAGATATATAAATATACTGTACAATGCATTTCATACAAAGAGGATCAAAACTTACTGTTCAAGCCCACAGTGGTGGTGATCTTGGACAAACTCATGCCCTTATAATTCTTGCTGAATTTAGTCTTGGTCTGCTCCAGAAATGTCTATAGCAATAAATGGAAATGGATGAAATCACTCAGTTGGCAAAATCTCACTGTCTAATAATACACACACATATATATATAATGCATTTGCAAGTGTACAATAAGAGAATCACATGCAGGATTTTATATTGCCCATAAATCATACTGTCCATAGGTTTAAAAGGCATTCACTAAATTCACTAAAACAACTTACAGTTTTCCCTGCATTGTCTAAGCCGAGGATCAGAATGCAATATTCATCCTTCTGGAACATGTATTTGTACAGACCCGATAATAAGGTGTACATCCTGGAAAACAACAACCAAAAAAAACAAAACAAAGATCATTTAAAATGCCCATTTGGACTTTAAAAATACACATTAACAGATGCTTGATATTTGAGCAAGATCATACGCATTGCTTGATACTTTAAATCAATGCAGAGTAAAGATGTAGAGAAACGAGCCAGTTAATACATAGACAGGTAGGTGTAGATAGATCCACAAGGTAGGTGAAGAAGTCCTTTTTGGATAAGAAATCATGTGTGAGATAGGATTTATTGTAGTGAGAAATTTACCTTTTTTCCCCCAAAAAGCATAAAACCAAGTTTGCTAGCTAGCAGAAAGTAACTTGGTAAGTGTGGCTAATGACAGCCTTCTTACACAGAGCACAAACAGGATGGGAGACATGTGTTGAACTAGTCTTTCCAAACAATCAAGTCATAATATGGTATTCTTTGAAGAAAGTTCAGGTGGGCAGCTGCATCAGCATGCGTAGGCTGCAAAGGAACAAGTAAAAAGTTTATTCCATGCTGAAAAGAGAAGAAAGAAAACACAACAAATGAAGAAATGAAGAAATGGGGACATGGACTCACAGTGGTTACCACTGCAGCCTCAAAGCGCTGGGGTCTAATTTATAACAATGATCTAGATTCCGGCATAGTTAGTACCAAAGTCTGAAGATTATTTCAAAATAGGAGGATTACCAAACCAAACTGAAGATGAAAACACAAAACAGGAAGATTCTGATAAAATGCTCAACTCGGAAACACCCTGTCCTATGATGTTTAATCTAGACAAGTGCATATTATTACATGCCGAAAGTAAAAATGCAGTATAGATACAAAGTGAGGAACAAAGGACTTGAAAAAGCTAAATAGAAAGTGTTTGTTGACATTTTTATCTCCAGTTACAGTGGGCAAGCAATAAAAAGGTCAACAGAATATGAGGGGGAAATTATTAAAATTTCAGGATTTAAATCGAGGGATGATTTGTCAAAACTATGCAATGCACAAGTAAGACCTCACTTAGAACACTGCATGATGGTCACCATGTGACTAGAAGACTAGTGCGCTTCTGAAAATGTTCTAGAAAAAAGAGCAAGCAGGTTCATTCACATTAAAAGGATGCCCTACATTTTCGGGACAAAGTGCTGAACCTTTTTAGTCTCAAAGGCAGATGACAATGAGGGGGACCTGATTTAAGCCTTCAAAATCCTCAAAGACATTGCCAGTGTCAGCCCAGTGTATTTCTTCACAATAAACAGAGAAAGACAACCCAGAAGTTACAAGAGGAAACTAGATTGGAGAACTTTTAAAACTGAGAACAGGATACACTTTATGGAAGGGCCATTATATGTATTATTTTATAGAGTTGATAATGTTATTATTATTATAACTATTACGTTATAACTATAATAAATATTATAATGTATACTCCGGCCTCATCAGGGAACGACTGGATGAGAACCCAGGATCAATAGCTTCTAGTTACCAAACGGGCGAAATGAGAAGAATCGTGACGTTAGTTCCGTGCTTCTGATTATATCTCGGCTAATGTTTACCTTTGTGTCTGGGATCGCCCGCACTTTACTTGCTGTTTAAGGTCTCAATAATCCAGCTGAGATGGAATTGAGATGATAGATTTCACTTTATAAAACCGTACAAAGGCGAATAGCTTACACACTCTCAGGTTAATATAATTGTAAATGCTAGTTCTTTTGTATTGGGGTGGATGTATTTAAAAGTGCGCTGTTAGAGATGACTGGTATTCCATCTAATTTTACTTAGGACTAAAATCCTTGTATACAGTACTGTCAAAATAATGAGCTCAATTACATTATAAAACAAACAAAACCAACTGGTTTGCAGCAGTACAAACCACAGGCTATAACTATTAACTCTGAATCAACATCCCTGTAAAATAATAATTTCTCTAATCCGTCGCTCTTTTCCTTTTTTGTTACCATCCTTAGATGTTAAAATAACCATACATGCATTTGAAAACTGCTCTTATAACACATTTCCTTGAACTTACCTTTCATTTGCGACCAAGTCATCATCCGTAAATAGGAAGTGCTTACCGACTGGCAATGCACTGTAGGAATTGATGTTTTTTGTTGGTTTCACCCCCATGGCTGCTGAACGGATGTCCTGAGCTTGAAAACTACAAATCCCAGGATACCATTGGAAAGGAAAAGGCTGGCGTGTAGTTTGCAGTGGTTACTGGGAATTTACGTTTTCACTGGTGCTTTTAAAACTGTAGATGTGGTCCAAATACACTACAATACCCACAATTCACAAATATACTCTAATAACTTCCTCTCAAAAATGGAAGGATATCAAATTGTCATTTAAATGGTGACTGCAATATCAGAACCGGTAAATGTAAGGTTACATTGCTTTTCTTATACTACATACATATCAGTAATGCAGGATTTCTGTATGGAAGATTGTTACCAACAGTTAGCAACAATTTTTTTTATTTTTGTATTCCAGTTTATATATTTTGCGGTTATACATCCTGATCAGTAGTTACCGTAAATATATTTAAAGGCATCAAACGCAAGAGATAAACATAGTTTTGGTATAAGTAACAAATCTGTGTTTTTAAGGCTCTCTTTGTATGTATCATTTAGTTCTTCGTGAATAAACGATTAAAAGTAAACAGTATTTTAAGAAATAATTTCTGGTTTAATATTTGTCTCCGTTACATGTTATAGATGTTATAAATGTTATTTTTCGTATGTGTAATTAAATTACTAAAGATATTGCTTTACAATTACACATTTTTGAACGGCGCCTTAATTAAAACTAGCAAAATACTTTTCAAATCAAAGCAATTGCTTTAAAGTAGCAATAAATAGCACTTATTGCATGGATTGCTTATCTCAGTGTTAAAGCATTTTCAGAGACAAATACGCTAGTTTTAGTACCCAATTTTTTACCTAGTTTAAACAGAGGTTCATACGGACGTCTGTGAAATGTTGACATCAGAAACCTGCAACTTAAGATGTGAGATCGATCGTTTCGTCTCTGGGATGCGTGACAGGTCTCATCTCCGTGTTAATTTATTCGGAAAATTTTATTGCTTTATTCTTGCGCTGAAGGCTAAGTTGTCGGATTTCTCATTCTTCCAGCTCGCATCCCGGAGTAGATTGCCCAAGGGATTTGGAAATATCAGCTTCGGGAAAGCTTGGTCAGTTTGAGACAAAAGAGAAGAAGCAATCTCATAAAGGTATTTATGGGAGAGGCAGCAAGTGATTGGATTTCCTCTACTTTGAACATACTGACTCAAGCTTTTCCGCATGACTGTATTAAGACGAATGCTCGCCTGCAGTGTGCAGGGTGCCTCAAAGAGCAGGGATAATCACGGTTTTCCGCAGTTTGAACAGCAGAAACAGTTGGAGGAGGGAGAAACACATCTCCAGGTTAAAGCGTTTGACCTCTCCTCTTCCTCGCCAGACCGATTCCTGAATGCCGGCCTGTCCCCCCGGTCGTGATGGACGAAGGTAGCTTGGAGGCGGCCATCGAGACTTACCATGCCCAGCTCCAGCAGGTGGAGACGGCCCTGGGCGCCGGGCTGGAGCCCTCCCAGCAGTCCGACCTCCTGCAGCTGAAGGAGGACCTGCTCCAGCTGATCGAGCTCACCGAGGCCAGCCTGGTGTCCGTGAAGAAGAGCCGGCTGCTGGCCAGCCTGGAGGGCTCGTCGGCCTGGCCGGCGGAGCCCCCCGCGGGGCAGCCGCCGGCGGGGGACCCCGGCATGCGGGACGAGTTCGCTGCGTTTTACGCGGCGGTGAGCGAGCCGTCCTGCGCCGAGCCCTCCACCAGCGAGAGCGCCCCTGCGGCCCAGAGATCTGGAGGAGGATCCGGCAGCCCCGGATCTCAGCAGGCAGCTGAGGAAGAGGAAGAGGAAGAGGAGGTGGAGGAGGAGGAGGATGTGATGAGTGGCATGAAGGTCTGTGCCCCTTACCGCACCTCCTGGGGAACGCTGGAGTACCACAACGCCATGGTGGTGGGCACAGAGGACTCGGAAGATGATGACCCGCAGGTCCGGGTTCTGTATGTCCACCCGACCCAGAAGTCCATGAAGCCCTGCCCCTTCTTCCTGGAGGACAAGTGTCGCTTCATGGACAGCTGCAGGTGAGGAGCTGCAGATTGCCACTGGGAAACTGCATCTGTTCCCCTCTGGATGGGTTCAGAGGCAGACTCGCACAACCATTGTACCCCTGAAGCTGAAAATATGATGGAATGCATTGCAGTTGTTTTAGCTCTTGCATACCTTTCTGTGATTTATTCCAAAGAATTCAAATTAAAAAATACACAGCACCTCCTTCTTTATAACACACTGGATTCTTTATAGCTTCTTGGCTGCTATGTAACACAGACAAAAAGAAACATATCCTAAAATAATGAAGCATGTCCACTCGGAGATAAGATCGCTTTATTGGCCATATAGAATTTCTTGCATTAGGAATTTGTCTTTTCACATACCCCAACTTGCTCTCCATGAGACCCACAGACAGGGAGAGAAGCTTGGGGTTAGAGCGCAGGGTCAGCCATTTATACGGCACCCCTGGAGCCGTTGGGGTTAAGGGCCTTGCTCAGGGGCCCAACGGAATAGGGTTCCTCTGCCGGCCGCGGGATTTGAACCGGCAACCACTGACGTGGATTGAAGTTGGGGTTAAAGCTGCACGCTGACCCCTGTGATTGCCGTGCCTTTAGACAGAACCGTTGTTTATAAATGGAGCAAAGCCGTTGTGATTCGGCTGCTCTGAGCCGGCGCTCCGGATCGAATCGGAATTGGAGTGCCCGCGATACCGAGCATTCCCGTCCGTTCCCACACTGTCGTGAAGCTCTCCCCGAGTTCGTCCTTTTCGCCTCCTTCAGGTTCTCCCATGGAGAAGTGGTGTTGGTGTCCGAGCTGCGGCCTTTCCAGGAATCGGACCTCAGCTCACTCCAGGAGGGCTCAGCCTGTTTAGCCAGGCATGAGGATGGCATCTGGTACCCGGCCAAAATTACAGGTTTGTGGTGATCGCTCATAGGCCCTGAACGCACGTGAGGTACTCATGAAGTCGTCCGCACAGTGGACTGGCCAGCTTGCACTCATCATTGTTTGTCCAGCCATTCTGAAACATACATTCAGGTAACAATTTCAAAAAATGAGACAACACAGCAATATTGAGCAGTGTTGGCATCTAACAGCAGCATGCAACGGCCTAATCTCACCAAAGCCTTCTTTGAAGGGCTCTCAGGGTTTGGTGGATTGTCCACAAATCTAAGTCTTTTCCCCGTGTGGCCCGTGTGGAGAGCCTGTGCACATTGCGGTACTTTGTGTGACCTTTTTGTGTCCTGCCGTTGCCCTTAGATGTTGACAGCGGCTACTACACAGTGAAATTCGACTCCCTGCTCCTGAGGTCCGCCGTGGTGGAGGCTGATGGCATCATCCCGCCCCTGAGGAAAGACGACCCCCCCTCGTCCGAGTCCGAGGACGAGGACATGGTGGAGGATTCAGCCTACGCCCGAGGTGACCCGGGACACGCCCTCGCTGTCGTGGCCCAGCTCGTTAGCGTGCTTATTCCATCACGAACCTCCGGCTGTGCTTCTGGCCGGCACCAGCAGGAAGCATCGGAGAAGATGGGGTGGTTTAGACGGAGTAATCAGACTGTGGTTTCTGTGCTCGCAGTTTTTGAAATAACGTTGTTAATAATCCCTTGCATTTCTGTCACACCTTTCATTCCCAAATAATTCCAAAGTGATTTATCCAGTGGAGGGGATCCACTTCATCCATCTCAAAAGCAGCAGCTGCCTGGGTAACTCACAGCTGTGATTAGGAGCTGGGGGAGGAAAGTGGCACCGTAGTTAACACCCCTAACCTTACGAATTGTGCCATAGATCTTTAATGGCCAAAGCAGGCAGGACCTCAGTTTATTGTCTCATTCAAGTGTGGTCCATCCTACGGCACAGGATTCCCAGTCACCATCCCCAGGGATTTGGTTTGGAATATTCTGGTCCAGAAGGAAGAGCACCACCTGGTCTGTTTACAGCAACCTTCTGGTTTTGCAAACCCCAGCCCAAGCAGGCCCAGATCTTCTGAGATCTGAGGGCCGCGAGCTGGGCGATGGTGACGGTGCTGACAGGGGTTGTAAGATGTGGGATTTCTGCTTCCGGATGAGCGGTCTGACATATCTATCTCTGTTCTGCAGTTGTGGATCTGGCCTCTGAGGCGAATGGGGACTGGGCTCCTTCCTCTTGCTCCGAGTTTGGGGGCTGGGAGGCACATACCCGAGGCATCGGCTCCAAACTGATGGCCAAGATGGGCTACGAATTCGGGAAAGGTAAGAACTGTGGGCGGAACTGGGGTCCCAGGACACTTTGACCTCCCATGCGAAGACCATAAAATTGCATGGAATTGCAAAGCAGCTGCCGGAGGCTTTGCTTGTGCAAGCAGAGGTTTTGCTCCTCGAGTCGGCAAGGGGATGCCATGCCGCAGAGTCACACGGAGTTACGGGACAGGGTTCCCCCTTCTTGTCCTCCGCCAGGCTTGGGAAGAAACGCCGAGGGCCGGGTGGAGCCGGTGCTGGCTGTGGTTTTGCCCAAAGGGAAGTCCCTGGACCAGTGCGCCGCGATTCTCCAGAAGAGAGCGCCGGGGAATCCGGGGGGCAAGCTGGCGAAGCCCCGGAAAAAAGGCAAAATCAGGACGGGCTCTTCCCAGCCCCGCACGGACGTGTTTGACTTTTTAAACAGCCAACTGGGAGACCGGAATCGGCCCGGCGCGGCTGAGGCAGGAGTCCCGCTGGCTGAGAGGAACAGCAAAGAGACCTACAGGGGAGGGGAAACCACCAAGAGGTCCCTCAATGTCAGGCTCTACCAGGCGGCAGAGAAGGTCGCCCAGACCGAGAGAGAGATCGGCAGGATCACGGAGTCCCTGAGCAGGAACCTGGGAAGGTAAGGTCTGCAGAACCGATCGGCGTAGTGCCTCCCTTTCCACTGCACTGCGGGCACCCATCCTGCCTCATTCTGTAAGCATTTCCTTCATCGTGAGCTGAAGAGGCATTTAGTGATGGTAAGTATCACTTAGGTCAAAGTAGTTCTCTCACGCGTAGTGTAACTGCCGTGAGCTTGTTGATGTCACAGGCGTTTTTCTGATGCATCAGTTTTCATAGGACTCCTATAAAACCTAGATCTTAATTTGAAAGTGGACTGCAGTGAAGATTTCACCACACAGGCTCAAGTAGGTTTGCATTCTCTTATACCTTGTAACACCGGGGATAGAGCTTTAATGAAGACGGGTTGGCTTTTTTATTCTGAAGACAGGGATTAGGTCGAACAAATGCGGGGTTTTTGCAATCACAGTCACCGCCGAGCAGAAAACCTAGGCAATTTAACGTGAGCGGACGATGGTTTAGAACCTGATAGATTCCCATTCAGGTTATGTTAATCTGTCCGAATCCATGCATTTTTAAACAGCGGGATTTACATAAAATGGACAGTTTCTGCTGTTCCCCATGAAATTGAAAGGACGTGCCTTTGTGACCGCGCACTACGTAGAGACTCCAGCTGGTATGGGAGCTCAGTGTGAACACCGCGTTCTCCATTCATATCACACAATTTCAGTTTAGTGTTCTGCTGTATTTTTTCTGTGCTATTTTGAGAGTATTGCTTCCCATTCTTGAGCTGCACATCTCTCTTCGCCAGCTGTGTAATTACGGGCCTTACTGCAAGCATTATATCATTATGTGATACCTGCAATTTGTCTTTTCCCCACATGGAGCCAGTATAGAGCTGAATCACCTTTGGAACGCAACTGAGCCTTGGAGCTCTGGATGATTGAATGTGGCCTCAGACAAAGTGAATCTGAATGAATGTTCTCATTATTTGTAATTAATTGATGGTGGCATGAAATCCTCAAGTCGATACACAGCTAGGGAATAAACCGGCAAGACTGATGAGCTGAACAGCTATCCCCTGTTTTAAACTTTCCTAGTGATGTTGAAACTGCTGTTTGGCTCCAGCATAATGATTGATACAAAATACTATGATGTTACCAAATTATTATTATTATTCAAGGGAATGAGGATATTATGTTCAATGCAGTCAAAAGTGTGTGAAGTTTCACAAATTGTTTTACAGTAATTGGAACATCTCTTCTTATTGCATTGTTAAAATGATTTGCATTAAATTCGTAGTAGCACTCTTGATGTGAAGCTGTGTGCTTCGCGATGGGTTTTGTTGTAGAAAGCCAGTGTAGCAGACGGCAGGTTATAACACCCACAAAGCAAACTGTGCAGATGTGTAGCGCGGCTTCCTGAAAACGCTGTTCCTTTTGAAGGGATCTTGGGGTCGGATTTAGCTCTCTGCGGCCCGTGGCCATGGAGATACTGCCCCAGTCCGTGTGTGGCTCCTCCGAGTATAATCTGTAGATGCACCGCCTTCAGCAGACAGACATGATGTTGATGTTCGCCTGTTCAGCCTTTTCTGGTTTCATTTAGCCCTGTAGCACAGTCCGAGGCATGTTCCAATAACCTAAAGTTACAGTACATAGCTCGTGTGTCACCGGTGGCATTCTTTCCTGGCTCTTGACCTGCCCTTCCTGGGGTTTTTGCAGGGATAAAGCCATGACCAGTCACCTGGAAGAGAGGCTGTCAGCTGCCAGGAAACAGCTGGTCCAGCTGAAGGCCCAGGAGGTCCACATCCAGAAGGAGCGCAAGAAAGCCGACACGCACAAGAAGATGACAGAGTTTTGACTCGTTGCCTCGTTTTACTGTAACGGCGCCCGAGCAGTACTTATTTTATTACTTATTTCTGGGGATTTTTTATTTTTGTTCACTTAACTGTGGATATGATTTCAATTTAAGTCGCTAATGTAAACCCAAACCTCCTGACTTCATTTCTTACATTAACTGGTTCAGAAAATTCTGGGCAATTGTTCAAGGATTTTATTTTTAAGAGAAAATTAAACCAAAACATCCATTTATTTTGTAGCGTTTTGTTTAATGTCAAGACCCGGACATTAATGGCCATGATGTTTTCCTCTTTGCATCCAGGGCTTTCCTTGTTGTGTTAAGTTTTGAAGCCCTGATTCTAAGGCAGGTGCTTATGTGGTTCTGGTTCTTATGGGGTCACCTGGGCTGAGAGCTGGGAATTCTGAATTGGACATTGTTTATAGAAGATGATCTAAAAGAGCTGTTTCTGTGGTTATAAGAGAGACTTAGCTCCAGGTGCACCTCAAAAACTGGGGGCATTCGGCTACCACTTTTTCTCATCCGTGCGAAAAAGAAAATGAGCAAACCTTTGTTAATATTTTTGGGGATTTAATCTTGAGGGCAGTCCTGTTTTCTTTTCCCTTTAAATATGAAATGTTTTTTGTCTTGTGCTCTTTGTCCCTGCTATCTTTAAGTAAAGGAATGGAGGTTGTACATCTTTTTCTTTATAACCCTGAATTCCAGAGAGAGGCCTTTGAGTCGATTGTCACTGGAGGCAGTCGAAGGACAGATTCTGAAATGTCGCCTGGTCTGAGACAGTCACTGTGGCTGCACAAAAGAGTTCTCTTTAGAAACGGGGGAATGTATTGAGTAGTTCAGGTTATTGGAGACCTGCAGACAAAGCAAATTGTGTTGTGCAAGAGACTCTCTTTTATAGATAGAACACAGTCTTGGCTCCTGACACAACTTCCTTTGCAAATGAATGTGATCTGTATACAGTAGGTTTTTAAAAGTCTGATTTGTTGGCACATATCAGGTATTGTTTAATGATGCCTGTGATGTTATTAAACGAGAAAAAATATGTTGTTGATTTTATTTTATAACATTGGACATTCTACCTGGTGGAGTCTTTGTGTCCTGAAAAGATTACATAATTAATGACATCATAACTTATCACTTATCTCATCTCTCTTTCAAGTCCCCTGTGTACCAGAAGGATATGTGAGTCGGCTTTACTTTGGAAAGCGTTAAGAAAAGAGTTAAGAAAAAGTGCTTAATTCTTAATTTTGTATTATTGTTTTTAAATGAGGGATATTTAGTCTTAAATCTTTAATTCCTGCAACAATTAAAGTTCTGCTTTAATGAGGAAAGACGTAATTCCTAATTAAAACGGACTTGGGAGTTCACAGCGAGAGCAGATAAATTATTCTCAGTGGGTTGATTTCCACTGTAATTTTCATTTATGCAAGTCCAGTAAGCTTGCTGCGCTCTTCATTAGAAATTACCTTCCATCCCAAAAAAAAGTTTTAAGGGTCAGTAATTGAGCAATCAAATTGGAAACAATAGGAAATCAGAATGCAAATGTGTCATCTAATTATGCCATCAGCTTTTGGGAAGGGAGTTACACATCCTGTTCTGGGCAGAATTAAATATTAGGTGGAAATAAAATGAATCTGAGGTATCAGTGATGGCATTGTTGATTATGGTAATGTCGGGTTGACTGATTTCAAGGTTGGAATGCTGTGAATTGTGAAGGCTCATGGTTATTTCAAGATGCGTTAATTGTGTCTACAGGCAAAATAAAAATCCTGGGTATATAATAGTGTGAGCATTTAAATCACACAATGCCAAATGAATTATCCTGTTAATTGTAGTGTAGAGGTTTAATATGCCATATGTCAGACCAGCACATATTACTTACAATCTTGTAGACTGGATGTTGTCTATGCCTTTGTATGCCTGCCCATTTTTCATAAATATTAGATTTTTCATAACTTGCCAACTTTTAAAAATATAATCTTAGTAGTTCTTTGATTCGGAAAGTATAAAGTGAGTATCAAAGTATCATCTCCTTGAAAAAGAGTTCCTTTTATCTTTAAACATTGTTATCTTTGACAGCAGTGCAGGATTCCCCTGCACTTTGAGAGATGAGAAAAGGGGTTAAACTGCTCCAATTAACCCAATAATAAATGTATCAATAATTCAATAGATCAACTGGGTTGTTAAGAGAGATGAGCTAAAACTAAAAAATGCAGCTACTGTATAGCAGCACTTCAGGAATGAAGTTGGTCACCGCTGTTTTACCCTATACAGAAGGTAGCATTTAGGAAGATTATTTAAGTCACCAGCTGGCAGTCTGTGCTCTACATAGCTCCGTGTGTGACTGATCTAGGGTTTGTGTGCATTGTCCTTTCTGGTGTCTGTCTGTCTGCTCCCTGTCCATCTGTTTTAATGTCTTCCTCCTTATCAACCCAATGGAATGATAGAGGCTGTATGAAGAAATTCTCTGACCTCTCTGTTACCTTGTTGGTTGAAATATAGCTGACATGGGCCCGTGTTTACTATATATAAAGAGGAGCAATGCATTTGGATTTGTGCATATGCAGTATATATGGTGCAGGCGGGAATTTTACTGAAGCTATCTGAGCAAAGTGCCTTAACTCAGGGGTACAACAGCAGTGCACCAAGTGCAATCAGAACCCACAAACTCAGTTATGAGCCCAGCAACCTCTCCCCTTCCACATCTCACAGTTTATTAAACATGAGGTGTGTTTGCTAGTGTGATACTGTGTGCTGCCTGTTCCTTCCATTAATCTATTTTCTAACTGCTTCTTCCAATTCAGAGTCACAGAGGAGCCAAAGATCCATCCCTGGACTGGACTCCAGTCTATCTTAGGGCACACACGAACACAAACACCTGTGGCCAATTTTCCAAGAAACCTATTAACCTACCAGTACAGTATGTTTGGATGGAGGGAGGAAACCCACTTAAACACAGGGAGAACATACAAACATACAAACTCCACACATATAGCACTCCAGGAACTGAACTCTGGGCCGTGCATTCTGCCTGTTTTGAAAGGTCAACTAATAGTTTCTGGGACTTGAATCCAGGATGTTCCAATTTAAATTGTTTTAAAATTGGGTTTTAAATTGGGAAATGAATTGCCCATGTTTTGAGGATGATAAGGGTCTTCTAATCTTTTACTCAAAAGAACAGGCAGAAAAGTGGTTGGAGAGCTTAATTCAAAGCAATGGGCTCTAATTGGAAGTTTTCAAAAAAGCTGGGTCATTGCCAGAATGCAGCGTTTCCAAGACTACCATTCAAGATTTTGTCCTCATGAGTTCCACAGCAACATAAAAGGAAAAGACATGAATATGGAAAAAAAACTAATGGGCTCCTAAGTCAAAGGGGACCAAATGATGTAGCTGGGTGATGGGGATTTGCACAGAAAGGTAAAGTTCATGTGGAAGGAGACCTCGTGTTTTCTGTAAATGGCAGTGAGTGCTTTGGAGCTATTGTGCAGCTTCTCTTCCTGGTGGCTTTTTCAGAATCGAAGAACAGATGGATTCATCATGATATCAGAATCCTTTGAACTGTTGTGTACAGATGCGTGCTCTGGTTGCCTTCCATATTTCAAAGGCATGCCGGCTCATTTCATTGGTGTCAGCTGATGTCTGGTCTGCAGTGCTGGTTTAGGGTCTGGCTCAATGTTACCCTCTGCTGTAAGAAGCGAACAAGTAAAATTTGCCTAAAATTCAAAAAGACCTTTTTACTTGTGAGCCATATCAGAATATCTTTACGAGAATCTCCTATACAGCACGTTATCCCTATGACCTCATTCTTACCTCATTAGCTCCTGGTAAATATGCAATGTTACTGTAGTAGAATTTTTTAAGCAATGCCAAATTCTGTTTCTCAACTCTCAGCAAATAATATATTTAAACAATATCCCAATTTGCGCTAACTTTAACATGGGCTTGCAGATTTTTTCCAACCTCGTGAAATGTATGCCAATGCAAATCGTTCACATCTTCCAGCCCCTGGTAATTTTCTCAGAGATCCTCTGCTTTACTGAAAGGGAATGATCTTATATGATCTTATTTTTGGGCAGGACAAGAGGAAGCAACGTAAGAAGTCGTATACAGTGCAGCTTTTTTAAAACCATTATTATCCATCTGTTCATTTCCGAACTGTTTCTTCTAATTCAGGTCATGGGGAGCTGGAGCCTATCCCAGCAAGCAACGGGTGCATGTCAGGGTCAGGACGCCAGTCCATCGCAGGGCAGACACACAAACACAAACACTTGCATGCAATGCTCAAACCAGGGCCATGTTTTCCCAGAAGCCATTTACCCTACCAGTATGTCTTTGGACTGTGGGTGGTAGTCAGAGCATCTGCAGGAGACCCACCCAAACACGAGGAAAACATACAAATTCCATGATTGAACCCAGAGGTTAGCATTACTACGCTCCTCTGCAAGGCAGTAACGCTAACCACTGTGCCACCCAGCGGGAAATTTACAAATATGCAATTTCTTTTTTTGAAGAAAATTAATGCATAACACTTTTCCCCCCATCCTAATTCTGTATGTTGGCTATGGCAGGCCAGCGACTTCTAATGTCTTTTGGTGCATGATTTAAGAAAACCTTTTAGTGTGACCAGGAGGGGTACTGAACCTCAAAAAGAAAATTATAACTGCAAACAAATTCACAAGTTCTTAGAAATTGTCTTTTTTTATGGAAGTTGTAACAGGTGCACTAACATTGTATTGGACACACATGACACAGGTTAATGTTTTATAATCATAATCATCATCATCATCATTAACAAGGCTGATCAGATGTTAGGGCATACATGCCATGGCATTCTTACCTTGAAGAAAGCTGCTGTTGCTCAAGTCCCTGCTGGGGTGGTGTCCCATCATGATTGCAGCCATGATGTCATTCTTTCAAGTGGAGTCCTTTAGCGACTAGATGCTAACCATCACATCTGGGCCTCCCCATTGACTGATCTGCTGTAGACACTAACTATTGTGTTATTCGGCATGTCTCACTGAGAGCCACCAGCAGGAGTTCCCAAGCAGGATTCTGGATGACTTGAATGATTTGCTCCAGCCCTCAGGTACAGCTCTCAGTTACATCATTGACTTAATGACAGGATACATCGGAATTGTTTGACTGTTAAGACAGATCTTAAACATGTTGTTGGTTGACTTCTGACTATTGCTTTTCCTAAAATAAAATCTCAAACTTCTGTCAAACAGACTTGCAAACATTCCAATCAAGCATCCTGTGACTTCGGTTAGGTAACTAAGCTCTGCTGTAATAAAACCCAAGCTTCTGGAACTGGATTTGGAAACCCCCTTGTCTACAAAAAAAACCTTGATTAGTCTCTGAGGAGGACTTGGCTTCACTGCTTTCAAATCTATCTGACGCATCTCAGTTCCAGTTTTCAGCACGGAGATGGCACTGCTCTCTTGATAAATAGGATTAGCTTGATGAAAGGGTAATTCACCTCATTACCTGTGTATAATCAACTAATGAGGTGATTTTGTGTTTATGCACTAGTCAGGTTTGCTCAGGTGAATCACAGCCAGTCCTGTATAGCCAAAGTGATGCATTTAAAGAATAAACAAAATCTTTGTACTATATTTTTCTAAGAAAAAATCAGAAATGTATTGTGATGTATTTGCTTTCATGCACATTATAGTGTCACTTATAAACTTCTGCTGTTGCCTTCACATTCCATGTTATTGGGCCCTTTTATGAAACTTGGTTTATCATTATTTTGTGCTTCCATCATTGTTCAGCTGCAGCTACTGAAGTTCACAAAGCAAGTACTGCTGCAGTGGGTCTCTCAGAGACACATTCTTTTGAGAGTTTACAATTGTTCTGAGAGTGAGTTTTAGAATGCAAGTGATCACATATAATTGTGTGTGATGTGTTAGTAATATTGTTTAAAATTCCGACTTTTTCAAAGGTTCTCTTAAATGCGTCATCATATGTTCTTGATTCCTGCTGCTGGTAAGGTTATTTTACCTCTGACAGCTTTTGACTAAGTCTGAAAGCAGTGGTTCAAGGGATTCCTATCAATCATCACTCCTGAGAACTGTTCGCATTCCTCTTTCCTGCTGCAAATTTGATTTCTTCAGCTTCTGGGATTGGGAATTAATGAAGTCAGCCTTTGAAGAATTTAAACTGCAGACCCGACCTTCACCTCTTATCCTGTGTAGCAGGATGTTTTGAAGGTATTTCAGAAACTAATGAAATCTACTGGAGAGAAAAAACTTCCACTGAGTACTAAATAATTGCCTTGTACATCTGTGAGTGTGCTGATTAGTTTTGTAAGGAACTGAAAAGAGAGAGAGTATTTCTCCTGCTCACGTGGGAAGTACTGTAAAGTCCTGAGAAATGGAAGAGATGGTACCTCAAAGCTGCACAATTTCACCTCATCTGCATTTTTGTTGTGACAGGTGAGAGTGTTTGAGCTGAATTTTTTTTTCAGATTTACAATAGTGTATGTCCCTTCATTTCTGAATAACAGAAGTGGAGTTACTAAAGTAGTTTGTGAGGAAGTCACTTCTGCTCTCTTAATCACATATATTCGCCTACTGTGCGTCACTTTGCATGCTTCATTCCCAGTACCTCTCCCTTCAGCACATCTTCACCCTTGCAGCAGCGTCCCTGTTTTATTCCTTGCAAGTGAGGGGGCAGCCTTAACTTTTTAGCTTGGGCTGTTTTTCAGGAAATAGCCAGGAGAGTTTATTTTCTCGTTAAGTTACAGTAATTAGAATTTGACCAAACTTCTGAAATGACAGGCTAAGATATCTGGAAGACGAAGTTATGTTGTCTCTATAACTTTCTTCTACCGTGTAATTCAAATCTCTTAAATAGTAGCAGCTACTCCAGATTTGAATGAAAACTGAAAGAGAGACATGAAAAGCAGGTGCTGATCCAACCATGGACACATCTGTAACACAACAGATCGCCTTGACCAATTTGTGTCCAAACAACATGGGACACCCTTAATGTTGCTATTTGGTTATATAAAATTTGCCATTTTCCATCTCACATATTACCCTCAGTTCTGCTGCAAGCCATCACAATCAAAAATGTTATAACAGTGTGGATTAAGACTCTTGATGAAAATCATAACCGCATTCAGTAGGCCTGGCATCACTCTAATTTTCCTTTTCTGTGTTTCTGCATTCTTTCTGTAATAATGGAAACCTCCTGGTCACTTCTTTTGAATTCTATACACCTCTGGGGCCCCTGTCTGGTTTTTGACATTTTAGAGAATAATCCGCTTGTGCTTTGCATTGATGTCTTCACAACAATGTCAGCTTGTTTTTTTTTTCTTCCTCAATTCTTGAGGCAACGTTTCTCAGCACTGTGAATGGCAAGCATCTACACACCTTTGGCTCTGTTTACTACACACCTTGATATAATCCTTTAATATACACAATCAGACTTACATTTACTGTGCAGCTAGGGGCTTTTCGCATTGAGGAAATGTGTCCAGCTGAGAAGCATCAGAAAGATGCAACGTGAACATTAGAACTGGAAAAAATTGAATACAGATCTTACTTATTCAGCATTCTAAGAAGGTATTATAGTCCACAGTATAACTAATGAAATCCTCACTGTGAAATAAAGAGCTTTGGAAACATTGAGTGCAATCCTTTTTAACCCCCAGTGTTTGCTCTAGCTGAAAATGGAACTTGCTTATGGATTTTGGAAAATATATTTTTTTCTGTTTTACCCCAAATGACAAAAAGTCCTCCAGCTTAGTGGTGCTCAAATTCCCTGGTGACCAGAAACACCTGTCCTGAAATAAGAGGCAATTTATTTTACACGAGCTTCCAGTTCTGCGTCAGCTAGCAAAGGTTAGAAATGTTTAGTTTGTGCTGCTTGACAGCTGACCTTTTCCCTCCACTGCGTGGCTGTAATTCGGTGCTAGGAAAATGCTTGGACAAGCATTTGGAACTCATTATTTTGAGTAAACTTTAAACTAAAAATAATGACATACAAATGTATAAATGTGAAATTAAAAGAAAGCCATCGAAAACAAGCAAGTGTTGAGGTGGTATTTAGGAACATTAGCGGAGGGGGTGTTTTTAATATGGTGAGGAAGAGTTTTCCAAAGACAAGCAGCAACTGCTGAAAGAGCTCAAACCGCTAACGTACGATGTTGGGATACTGAGGAGCCAGGACTACCTGAACTAAGTGATGGAACTGGGATATGTGGGGGTAGTAACTCTGGAAGGTATGGTACACAGGAGACAGGCCATGCTGTGCCTGGTCCAAGAGAACAACGGGAGAATATTAAAGGTGTTGTCAATGAAGGCCTGTGCTCCATGTCTACATTATAAGGACATAAGGTCTTGACAGACTAAGGAATTTTCTTTTTTCATAAGAATATTATCCTGAATCATAAAGATAGAAAGTGTTATCCCCTTTTCTGTGATTAATTAGAATTTTGGGAAAAAGAGTAATTGGTCCTCCAAAAAATAATGATTAGATATTTTTCTCTTAAGAAGGAAATGTTAGGACTTTATTTTGCACTAGTAGGGCTTAAATCCATCAAATACACTAGCAGACAAACCAGAAAGAGCCCAGCTGTGGTGAGCACCCCTAAAGTGTCACATTTTATTTGTACTTCCAAAATTCTTTATTAAACATGTTTTTAATGTAAAAACAAGCTGCTTAGAAGACGTGCCTTTAAAAAGCATTATCCTGTAGTGCATATTGTATTAACATGGTATTATTGTGGTCCAGAGGTCTCAGATGTCAAAGATTTCTATTTAACATTGTTAAGACCATTTTAAATACCTTAACTAAACTGTTTTAGCCAATGTTTTTATTAAAGCTTTTTGTTTTACTGTGGTGTTGTTTCATACAAATACAAACCAACACAATTTTCATTTTACATAAGTAAAACAATTCTCTCTAACAATGATAATGATTTCTAATCTGTATTCTGGAACAAAGCTCTTATTTTCTTGTTTTTTTTTATGGCTGTTTAATATACTTTGCCTTCTGTTGATGTTTGTGTAACTTCACTATTAGCTCTGTGCTCTGTGGAGAATTTTCTTAATTGATCTTCAACCCATGAAACAGAAGCCATTATATTTGGGAAGAATTTAGAAATTTAAATGTCTGTATCCCAGTTGACCATTTACTGTACGCTCCTTTTGATCTGAGTCTTGAATGATGTTGGAACAAATTAAACTACAAAGCTACCATCTCCCATATGGTAAAACGTAATTTCTATTATTTATTTTTGAAAGGAAAACGAGTTCAAGGCACCATACATGCCGCCTTGACACTGTGTAACATGAATCACAAGAGGTACAATGATTACACTTGAATCTTAGCATTAATTCACTTTTTTATTTTATAATGGAACAGGGGGACATGCTATATGCACAGATGAGCATCAAAGCCATTTAGGTGTATTGAACAAGCATAATCTACAGAAAAGAACCCAGAGAAAGTATTTTACAGAGTTTAAAACAAATATCTGGGAGAAGGTCGAACCCTAGTCCCGCCCCCTTCCCTCTGCCTACATAAAAGTATCCTGCCTCTTGTTTTAACTTGTTTTCACATCTCTCCCAGCATTTCATCTTCCCTGTCACAGAGACTTGACTCTCCTCAGCCAGGTGAGTCACCCCAGTAAAGCTGCCTGTTTGAATCACGCCCCTTCTCAGTTTTAAATAGGTTCTGACTGAACTACAGAGATGTAGGCAGTGTCTTTCCTTTGCAAATCTAAAATTGCCAATATTTTTTTTATTATAGATCCACCCAATTCGGAATTCACAAGGAATAATGGCATTCAAGAATCAGATGGTTTTTTAAACACACTGCAATCTCTGTTCAAGTGGTTTAAAGGTAATAGGACGAGAGACTTGTCAACAATTACATCACACCAGCCGGCAAACAGCCAGGATTAGCAGGGTCCTTTTTGCTAGGGAGCTCAGAGAGCACTGGTCGCATAATCCCAGTTTTTGCTCTGAAGGCATGGGTCTAATTGTGGTTGTTGTTCCTCTGTCACAGGAGGCCAATGATGTGACCCAGGCTCAAACCCATGACATCTGGATCAGGGAGATCAAGTTGCACGTCCTGTGAGCACTTTTACCACTTGAAACACCCAAGCAATGCTTTTACAAGTAATGCTAACCATACCGAAGATCAGGCAATTGATTGATTACAAACTAAATCTGTCCAGTACATATCATATTTGACATGATCTCTATTAGAATGAGGAGTTCCTTTAATCTCTACTATGCCATAAGGACAAACTGTACAGAGCCGCCTACGGCATGTCTCTGAGATTGTGTAAGACAGTGCAATATCCACCTCTCCCACCCCCTTTTCTCTTTCCTGCTTCTTCAAACCCTTTTATCTGTGCTTCACTGTGTTGTGCCATATGTTTCTATTTCTTTATGACCTATTTATTCATTTACTTCTTTCTAAACCAGTAGCCAAAGCAATGTTTTATCTTCTTTTGTCAGATGACAATAATAGAGGTAGTACACACTGTATGTGTCACGTTTGTGTGAATTGTGTATTTACAGTCTTTAATTAATTTCCTGGTTCTCATTGGTAATAACCAGGCTTGCCTTCTGCAACCCCACAGAATGGCTAAAGTAGAAGCAGTTAAGAAGCTATTTTCTTTAGAAATCAATGTGAACAGCTTGATCTGATTGATTTGCATCAGAGAACCATCATGGACTCATTCCAAATGACTTTGCTAAATGGTGTGATGAGTTCTCTTTGCAGTTAAATGTTTTAAAAACAAAGGAAAACAATGCAACACCCCTCTAACCTAATTGTAATTAATGGTCAGACTTTGGAAATTATCAATGACTACAAGTACTTAGGACTGGTCATTGACAAAAACCTGAACTGGGAAGAAAATGCTGCGACACCTACTGTATGTAAGCACCTATATAAAAAAGGAGACTCTGTTTCTAAGGCAACTAAACCATTTCAAGGTATATAGAGTCATCCTAACACTACAAGTCTTTAATTGAAAGTATTTTAACATACTGTCGCATTTGTGGGGGTTTGTGTGTACCATCAGTACCACGGGGCGGAGCAGTGGCTCTGTGGCTAAGGATCTGCGCCTATGGCTGGAAGGTTGCCGGTTCGTATCCTGTGGCCAGCTACTTCGTTGAGCCCCTGAACAAGGCCCTTAACCCCAACTGCTCCAGGGGCGCTGTATAAATGACTGACCCTGCACTCTGACCCCAAGCTTCTCTCCCTGTCTGTGTGTCTCATGGAGAGCAAGCTGGGGTCTGTGAAAAAAGACAAATTCCTAATGCAAGAAATTGTATGTGACCAATAGAGTGATCTGATCTTGATTATAAAAGGCTGGAAAAACTAATCAAATAAGTAGGACATTAATTGGGGCCAACCAAATCGCCTTAAACATCCTTTACAAAGAGAGGGTGACAAGGAAAGCAAAGTGTTTTATGGATTTTGTCTCTCACCCCCTCCACTGCAAGTTTACACTTCTCCCATCTGGGAGACTCCTCTGTGTCCTCAGGTATGATACAATAGACACAGGAAATCTTTCACCCCCACTGCAACATCTCTTTCAAATAATGTATTGTAACTATCTTCTCCCTTATCTTGATACTGTATAACATTGTTGCACTGATATCTTGGTAGGTAAATTTTGTCTGTCATTGTGTTTTTATGTTGGAAGTGTGCTGTAAAACACATTTCCCCAGTGCGCCAATAAAGCTTGAATTGAATTGAAATGGAATTGATTTGCATGGACTGTGGAAGAAAAGCAGAACCCCCAGAGGAAGCCGATGAGAATATGGGTAGATTATACAAACTCCTTGGTCTGGAACTGAACCCAGGGCCTCAGCACTAACCACTGTGTCACCGAGTTACCGACATGCTGTGATATTAGGTGCAATTTGTACATGCACCAAATATCTTTGCTCTAGCAGTTTTGATTATGCAGTTGTGTCCAACGAACTTTCTTTTGTCATGTTTTTCCTTTTATCATCACAGTGCTTGCAAAATCGCTAATAAAGATAACTCACATTCTAATGGCCCTGTATATAAAGTGCTGTTTTTGTAATCTATAGAGTCAAATTGCAGTAGTGCATTTTCTCTTTTTGATAAGCAACGAGCGGGCTTTAAAGTTGACATCTCTAGTGCTTTCCTAATCTTTATTCTTTTTATAGATGAAGAAGACGTATGTGCCAGAATCAGACCATGCAAGCTCAAAAACAGACATTGACAAGACTGCTTTCAAGAGGTAAGTTTAGATAAATCATGAATCTCAATCAACTGCTGATATAAAGTTTTGGATGGCAGTGTGATACTCTACCACTCACTCTGTCTGAGATATTGCATGTTTTCCTACTTCACTGACACAGCCCAAAGAAAGGCAAATGAAAGTCTGCATCTTCTCCTCTTCTGGCACCAACAAGAGTCCCATTTCAAGCCAGGGAAGAATTTTCTCAATGGCAAACACCCTCACATCTGAGCTCCCTCTGCCTGAACTAATTAGAATAAATCAGGGCTCTTATCAGCTGTCCTCTGTTACTTGGGATTTCCTGGCAAATGAGAGTCTGTGTTTTGACAACTAGATGTGCAGGTGGCTTGGCTAACTGACTGCAGTAATGTGTGCTGGGGTTCAAATAAATTTCAGGAACTGTAATGACAGAGGAACGGATATCCATATCTAGCATAAGGCAAACAGAGCAGCACTGCTGCTGTGTATTTAATAATGTATATTTCATTGTATTTGCTAATGTATTTAATAATTCTAACTTCAATATTGTGTGAACTGAGAAAACCAAATGCTTTGGCACATTCTGCAAAGAACTCTGTGATTTTTTTTATTGCAATATGAAGGGATTTGTTCAGATTTCTTAAATGCCAACAATGAAACAATTATTAAAATTATAACCCTTTTACGCCTATGTAGTTCCATTAATTAGACATCTTTGTGCATTTTTAATTTATTACAGATAAAACCACCCGTCTCTGATTCCCATGTGTATCTTTATAAGCTCTGTATCTACTGTTATTTCATTTCAATTAATAACACTTGCACTATCACTTCAACTGGGTGAAGACTATATGAAATCCCTGGTTGTTAATCCAGTTTAACCCATCTTTCTCTGTGCTGCTTGAACCAGAGTTGCTGTAGAATAGGACCTGTTTAACTCTAAGGAAGCACAGAGTCAAATCATCATTATTGTGTCAATAAAAAACTCATTCTTTTTCATATGAACAAGGTTGTGCAGTGAAAAATTGATGTAATTGATGAAGTCAGTAAAAGAAGGCCAGAATATCACCCGAAGGTTTTTCAATTTAGACTGAAGCTCAAGTACAGTACCATCCACAGACAGGGTTACAGGATTGACTTTACAAAGTTGATGGGGGGTGCTAATAAGCATGACTTCAGTCTTGTCACAGTTAAGATGAAGGAAATTTTGAGTCATACAAGTTTTTATGTCAGAGATGCAATTAGGTGGAATAGAGACAGCCACATTAGTGTCAGGTTAGGTTTGGATGTATAGTTGAGTATCATCAGCATAGCAATTATAGTTGATGCCATGTGATCCGTAAAAGCTGACCAAGTGGAAACATATAAATGCTGAAAAGTAAGGGGCCCATTATTGAGCCCAGAGGAACACCAGATTTAATGAGACCAATTTCAGCCAAGAGAGACAAAATGACAGCGATTGGTGAGGTTAGACTTGAACCATTTGAGAACAGTTTCAGAAACTCCAAACAGTCTCCAGATGAGAAAGTAGGAGATCAAGAAGAATGAGGATAGAAAGAGAACCCGAAACAGAAGCTAGTAACAAAACCATTTGTTTTGGAGTTCAACTTGAATGGGATATACGTTGGCTTTCAGGATAAATGTGCACTGTAACTGAGACAGGTCTTGCAGTAAAATAAGACTTTTATGGCGACATCACTATCTAGGACAGTAGCCTTTTAGAGGAGTGGGTTTTCTGCAGTTTGTAAGGATGGTACAAGTTTGGCACAGAGAGTAGATAGAAACCTCGATCCAATCGCATGTAACACCACCTAAAGTGTGTAACAAATTTCATCCTGTTTCATAACTGCCCTTGGTCTCTTAACAGCATTCAGATCCATTGAACCAGGTCTTCAGTTTAAAGGGTTTCATGCATGTTTAGACTAACACACACTCAGGACTGCACTGTACCTGTGATAGCAGCAAACCGCCTCAAGACATTTCTAAAAACAGATGACTGCGCTCATTATGTAAGTAGATGGCTTGGGGAAGCAATTAAGAACAAAAACCTTGAATTATTTCTGAACACCCACACAGTATTTAATCAACTCTCCCCACCTATTTACATCAAAGTACTTGGAAGATCTGGTCTGGGTTCAGCACTGGTAAATTATGGATGAGCACATTATTGCAGTAGGAGAAAGCTGCACAGAGGCAAAGGCAGGCATATAAGGTACATACAAACCAAATTTGATTAGTTTTAAAAAGCTAGTTTCATAGCATAACCTTTTGATGGGCATTACAAGGTTGTTGCTGGAATAAATTCTTTTGTGAGGCTGGGAGGTGTGTCAAGTATAGCAGAGATAGGGATTCATGTATCTGACTGGCCCATTACAGGTGGTATACTATATGTGCTCAAATGCTCAGACTTAAGCTATCTTGCTCAATTTAAAATCAGGCAATGAAATGACTGGAGTGACTAAACCAGTCCACTGTCTTCCTAAATTACCGGAAAGTCTTTCTTCAATGGGTATCTCATAGGGTACAGAAGTAGTTTTCTCCTGGCGTGTCTCTTTGCAGCAGAGCAGAGGTCATCTTAGTCTCATGGAGGAGAAGTGCGTCATCTGGGATGAGAAACTACAGCATCAGTAGTGATGGAGACCTTTCCCTCCAAAAAGAAAAAGGGAGGTTTGAAACTGAAAGAAACCTGAACAAGTTCAAGCAAATGGCTTTTTGACATTGTTGGCCCATACTCGTCCACTATCTGGATAGTACCAGCGTGACATTTTCTACTTTCTGGTTGTAAGTGGTCTCCACTCTGGTATGGACTCCTCCCTCTAGGAGCTCACAGGAGCTGCTCTTGCAGAAGCCTACACAGACCTCTTCCTTCTCCTAATCTTTCCTTGTGTACACAACTGAACACACCGTTAGCTCCACAGACCCCGGTTTTCTGCATCTTCACTACTTACTAAACTCCTTCCCTCAGCACCCCCTTTTCTCCCAGCTGACCCGGTTTGGCCCAGGATGCCTTTCTAGAACAAGGGCTGTCATCCCTGACACAGAAGCAGTCGGGATTGACATTTCCTCACTCTCTCCAATTCTCAATTTCCGACTGCCCATCTTCGTGCAGCACTTACAGAATGGTTCGAGGAGAACTCACTATTAAGATCATACTATCCTCTCACTTTCAACTGTTATGAAAGAATAACAATAATATCCTTTTACTTACAGTATATAGAGCTTTTTTGGACCCTCCACTCAGGACACTTTACAGGTAATGGAGATCCCCTCCACCACCACCAGTGTGCGGCCCCACCTGGATGATGTGACGGCAGCCATACTGCACCAGTACGCTCCCCACACACCAGCTATCAGTGGGGAGGAGAACACAGTGATGAAGCCAGTTCAGAGATGGGGATTATTAGGAGGCCAATGGGAAATTTGCTCAGGACACCAGGGTAACACCCCTAATTTTTTCAAAAAACGCCCTGGTATTTTTAATGACTACAGAGAGTCAGGACCTTAATTTTATGTCTCCTCCAAAGGACGGTGACGTTTTACAGTATAGTGTCCTTGTCACTCTTCTGGAGCACTAGGACCCACACAGACCACAGGGTGAGCGCCCCCTACTGGCCCCACTAACACTTCCAGCAGCAACCTTGTTTTTCAGGAGCAGTTTTTCCCAGGAGGTCTCCCATCCAGGTACAGTGGGTTGGCTGTTGTGAGTTGATATGCAGTAGCTGCTGGCTAAGGATAACCTATGCCAGAGTAACATAGTGTCGTCTCTCACCCTCACACCTCACACCTCACACCAGAGGTTCCACTCTCTTGCTATACCGATTAGACACAGATTGAACCTCTTTTCCCTAGCTGATCTTATAAACCTCTTAATCACCTAGAGGAGTCCACACAGAGCCTATCCTGACAGTTCCTTTGGAATTTCCTCACATAGAATTTTACTCCCTCTGAGCGATGAAGACTCACTCAGAAAAGCTGTGTATTATTCTACAGCTTTTCTCACGTAACAGGAGATTTTAAATGATAAGATTTAAACAGCCACTACACAGTAAATGAACTACACAGTTAATTTCATTCATTTACTAAATACAGCTCAAATAATTCTGAAGCCATGTCCTCTTAATTGGCTGTAAATGATTTAATCCAATTATTTAAATCCAGATAGATGAATAAACACAATAATTCAAGGTGCGTGATATTAACAAGTCATCAAAAAACACTTGAAAAACATCACTACAGGTGCTGTGCTTGTAATTCTACCTAGCACAAAATTAAAAATGTGTCATCTTTTGATTTATTACTAGATTTTAATTTATTCAAGAAGAAAATAGATGAACAGGCTAATGGATAAAAAAAAATCATTATGTTTTTAGCTTGTGACTCAAGGATGACATGCCACAAAGCATATTAATTTTGTCCAGGGTTCCTGAGTGCAGTAGACATTTAACAATGAAATTAGACAAGGAAGAAGTTTAACCTTGACAGAAGCAACCAGTTTCCACAATGTGCTTACTCTTTTTTTTTCTAACCGATCAATGAGTGTCCAATTCACTAAAGCTTCTGAAATACAATAGCAGTGACCTCCCGCGTTCTGTCTGACTAACACCATAAATTATTTTGATCGGTGGCAAGTTTACTGTCAATACATCTAAGCGGGAGGTTGATATTATTTCTGACTGAGGGACGTCTTCTCAAAAAAGCTCCCAATAATTACTTTTAAAGGTGCAAAAAATGTTTTGTTACTCAATTATGATGATTTCCCCCAACCCTAACCAAAATAATGAGATTCACATCTGAAGATATCATGCATACTCCTCCTAAAAATGATAAATATTTATATATAAAAGAAAAACCAACAAACGGCAGGTCCATTGTATGTTTTAGACTTATAGTGTTTCTTTGCTGCTGGGGTTCTCGATATCCATAGCTTCATGGTTTAAAGACCTTGCATGAGTTAAAACCTTGAAAAAATATTGAATGACCTTTTTGTCATTTTTTTATCCCATCCAGTATATTTAATCTCTTTCTCTGTGAGTTCTTGTCATATCTTACTTTTTTCGTAGGTTTGTCTGTTGGGACTATATGAGTGTTGAAATAAGACCCTATTAGGTACATCAGGCTTGGTTTTAATCTTTGTCACTTGCTCTGTATTTGAGCATCCTCTGCATAGAGGTGAAAAGTTTTAACTGAAAGCAAATGTGCATATTTGTTGTGCATATCACAGATGACCTCACTTGGACCATCAACACCACCTCACTAGCTAAAAAAAGCACAACAACGTCTCCACTTCCTGCGGCGACTGAGAAGGTCAAACCTTCCTCCCATACTATCCACATTCTATACAGGTACCATCAAGAGTATCTTGACAAACTGTATCATTGTTTGGTTTGGGAATTGTAAGGTCTCAGACCACAAGTTCCTGCAACGAATTGTCAATACAGCAGGAAACCTCATTGGAGCCTCCCTTCCACCCACTCAGGACATCTATAGTACCACAAACGCTGCACACACCAGGCATCCAGTATTGTGGACATTCCCTCCCAGCCCTCCTGCAACCTCTTTGCCCTTCTACCATCTGGTACAAGGTATCGCAGTATACAGGCTAGCTCAACCACACTCCGTAACAACTTTTTTCCACAGGCTGTCAGGCTCCTCAGCACCTTGGTACCTACTGCACCTACTCCAAATCTGAAAACCTAGTTCTTTTTTGCCTAATGTCAGGTATCCTGTCTGCTGTCTATGTCTACATTGTTTATAGCATTGCCTTGTCAGTGTCTTCTCTGTAGACCTGAGGAACGATATCTAGCTCCTCTGTATACAGTACTTTTATATGGCTGGATTGACAAATAAACTTGAACTTGATATTTCAATCCTAATCCTACAGTGTAGGAGAGGTGAACTGAATGTGAAGAAGGATCAGGAGTATGGAACGTACGTATAATGAATATTTATTGGAAGTCAGACAGCAGAGATTTCAGTAGCCTTCTAAAAGCATGCTCTCTCAGACATGCTCTCTCAGAAGTTCTTTAAACAAAGAATATCTGTAAACGTCCTCCAATGTACAGTAACATTATTTCATATTCACAAAGTAATGCACAAAATGCATGCGTGACCAGTAATCTAAATTTTCACCCTCTTCATTCATCCTTATACGGGAGTTTTGTGTCTCCTTCAGCATCTAACACAGACTTGTTTTAAAGCCTAGGGTTTGTGAATTAGAATTTGTAATCAAATTTGTAGTTAAAAGAATGTTTTTTTAACTCTGAGGACCATTAGAACTCAGTGGGTCTGCAGATACGCTGCAGAGGTTCAGATAAAATACCAAGGTTAAACCTCTTTTTCTTTTTAAAGCAGCATTCCAGTTTTTCCTCTGTAGTGGAAATTGGTCAGAGGCTGAATGCATTTACTGACTTCAGCTGATAACACATGGGGCATCTATTCCTTACTGTTCCTAAAATCCCACCTATACTTTTCAATAGATTATATTTGCTGTGTTTATATGCTATTAAGTGTACTACAAATGAAGGGACTTAGTATATGAAGGTGGTATTTAATAGCTGTAATTATTGGAGCGTTAAATCATATTGTACTATATATGTTTCAGCCAATTAAAACTACTGTATATACCATCTATTTTAGTGCATACAGAAGAAAAAGGCAAGGTCTATCAAAAGTGGCACAGATTTCATTCATGAATGAACATTTCACACAGAGGAGGGCACATTGCAATCCCAGTAAGCAATCCCCTTTATTTTACAGGCTCATATCTTTCCTCTATAATTTTAAACAAAAGATTCTCCTTTCTGAAATTTCTCCACCGTCCACTGAAGACAATAAGTAACTACACACGGATACCACAGCTTTGTTGCAGTACACGTTTAATAGATGGTTGTGCAAATGGTTCGATCGTTTGTACAGTACGAAAATGTTCACGTTTACTCTCAAAATGTTTAAAAAACATTTATAGTTACAAGGGTATTTGTTGTCCTTTAGAAACCAAACTCTAGTGGTGATCAGCTCTAGAAGGTAAAAAACCTGTGGATTTCCTGTTGATCCTATGACTGCCTATGGCAGTGGTTCTTAATCTGGGGTGCACTCACCCCCTGGGAGTGTGAGATGCCCTTGCTGTGGGTGCAAGACATCAGATTTTTCAGAAGGTAAATCATCAACACAAATTAACCACAGGCATGTGGTTAATTTGTTTACAAATGAACAAATACAGCTACTTTGTCATCAAACCTAGGTATTTTAAGGCAAACTTAATTTGCCATGTCTTAATGTAGCGTGAAATTAAAATAAATATCTTTAATGCTAAAAAGCAAAAAATGTTCATGTTATTTCACTGTAAAATTAAAAATAAGATAAAATTCTCCCTTTCAATTCTATTGATAAGAAATATTTAAGCTTTAAAGAACAAGCCTTAATTAATTCAAAATTGTTGAAGTAGGTTAAAAAACAGGGACTACACGTTTTTAAGTGTTCTCAGACATGAGCGTTTAATGAGTTTTCTTGAAGTTCTGATGAGCAGATCTAGAGGTCTCAGGAAAGGCTGTGCTGATAGATAAGAACCTGAGAACGATTTCAGACAAGAGAAGGGCCTTTGATCAGCTGAATTTATTTAGTTGCTAGTAGCTAAGTGATCCAAATCTCATCCAGCTGTTTCGTAAAAGAAGAGAAGGGTTTGATTTCAATTATATGGCTGGGCAGCTTGTTTCACACATCGAAAAAAAAATCTCTTTTGTTTCTGCTTCTGTCCTGTAGATTCTGTTTCCCTGCTGCTCTTTAAATCCATTGAGTTGATTTTGTTAACATGCTTGAGGGTTCTGAATACTTGAATTGGTCAGGACTAAGAAGTTCAGGACTAGGTTTTTTATTTTAATTATAGTTGTTTTATTGTTAACGGGCCACTGAAACACATTTATTTAACTACGGGAATATGTCTAGCCACTCTACATTTGCCCTATTCCAGAGCAGCAATATCTTTTTCTGAGACATTAACAGTACAATATTCTAATTTATAGCGCCTGATTCACTTGAACCACTAAGAGATTTATTTTGTTTTGCTGTTTTCCTTCAGTAAATTTGGCATTTGCGACTATAATAATCTTTTTTAATAGCAGAAATGGTACAAGTTTTTCAAATTAGTTTTCTGCTTTTAGGTCTTTCCTGCTTTTGTCAGGAGACCTAGAAAATAAGAACATACTGTAAGAAAAGGAAAGATAGATTTTCTCCAATCTAGCTTGTTAGGTAGTTAGTTTTAAAGTGATGCAAGGATATCAGCTTCAACAACATGGTCGGGTAGCTTGTTTCTTAATGCCGTGACCCTTTAGGTGAAGAAGTTCTACCTGTTTTTGGCTTTAAATTCCTTTTCATGTACAGGTTGTCCCTTTTGTGGAATCAGGTTAATGTTTTACTGTTTATTTTCTGAATTGCTAACACTGTTCTGCTGTCTTTTTTGTAATTTAGATAGATCTCTGAAGGTATCAGATTCTGCTTTTATTATTTCAACAAAGCTTGTTCAGTTTGAATTTCATTAAACCTTTTAATCATTCCTTAAAAATAAGTAATAAATTCCCCTCCAGGTCCTTCAAATACAGTTAATCAATTTAATGTGATAGGGACTGAGGAATCACTGCATTTGGAGACCAGTCAGAGACACAAGACTGCTCTGAGATGTATCTGAAATATAAAACAATTACAGTTGTTTTATATTTCAGGGCATACAGTATTTAATACTGCAATTCTGGAAAATTGTAGGATTACTGTTGTTCAAGTTTTGAGTGGGGACCTTTCTTATAAAAGGGAGCACAGACAGTGACAGGTCATCTGGCTACATACAATGTTAAAGTAAGATCCTTTTAAAAAGTAATTCCTTATACTTTTCACAAGAACAAGCAACTTGTAACTGTAATGGATTACTTTTTAAAAACCCTTCCCCTACATGTGTTGTCTATGCATTTATTTATCAGAGAACTATATTACTAATTGACACATTTCAGTGAAGTAAGAGATTAACAGTAAAGTTAAAATGTAATTTTTCAGAGGACACTTGCTTTTTTCTAACTCGAAAGAAATGGAAATAAAATACCTCAGATAAGTAGATTAAAAAGTAACACCAGTGTTGAAGACACGTTTTCTGACACCCTCTTTCCCTCCCAATGCTCACCAAAAATAAAAGCAAAGTGTTTTTTAAAAAAAAGAGGGAATACTAAATTATTTATGGTTTCTCTTTTTGCCCACCAGGTGTGACAGCATCCATTTTCTCCTCTGCTAGATCATTCCTGCCAACCAGGGAGGAAGAAACAGCCCCACTGTTCCCAGAATGCAAACCATTATGAACATCCAGAGGAATATCCTGTCTATCACCATCGCAACGTACTTCCAGTCCTCTTTCACCTGAAGAAGAAAGAAAACACAGTCAGACATTTACAGTACTTCAGCCCGATCACTTGTTAAAGCTGCTTTCCATTTCTCAAACTGGTTTCACGAGCTGTTGATTTGACAAAGACAGCAGCGCATCGCTCAGTGCTGCTGTCTCTGTGAACACCTTCGTCTCTCACTGCTCCTTTAACAATGTTAATGTTGTGAATAGTCTGTGTAAAAATTTCAAAGAGATTTAGCTAGTTTTCACCCCAAGAGCAGCCTGATCTTTTTATTCCACCCAAGCAACATTCCATCACTGTCAAGAACGTTTGTGCTACACAGATGATAGGATTGGACAGTGATTAAGGAGAATACTGTGCTGAAACTGCTGTTGAAAGGCCCAATAGCAAATGTAATTCTGGAGCAGTTAGTCTCGAAACAAATCTGTCTTCAAATCATCAAACATCGTCCACAGTTTCCTGACTACAGATTTGCTCCTGTGGTTTCTCCTCCTCTCTTTTTAACCCAGAATGGGATTTCTGCACTGAGCAAAAAAAGTTGAAAGAGCAGCAATAGTTTTTAATTCTGTTTTTTTTTTCTTGTCACATGCCTCCATAAGTGAAAACAACACAATTAATTCCTGCATTAGTGCAGTCCAAAGCACTTAAACTGCTACAGGGTGCACTAAACCCTTCATCGTACTAATAAATGTAGAATGTTCGAAATGCAAAATACATAAGCTTAATTAAGTTATAATAAGGTTCAACTGATTAAATCAAACACTCAAGGCTGTGCTCCACTTTAAACAAACAACTGCAGGATTATCAGATTGATGCTTTGTATCTCAGAAAAATAATGCGAAAACCACATCAAAACTGAATTTGTACCACTTAAAGGGCTAAATTCCCCCAGATGTTTTGTCTTAGCTAGATCTAGGCACAGAGACGTAGGTATTGAAGGTGCCACAGTGTAAACTAACACTATTTATCTAAATTATATTTTAATCTGTATAATGTCTCTAAAACATATTGCCATAGCAGTTGCAGCAACATTTCACCCCTGTTATTTTTTCCCCAGCACTCATGCCTTCTAAGAAGCAGAGCTGTGCAATCTCAGCAGAAAGTGAAGAGCAATCAATTCCGTTTTTCTTTACCCCCCTGCCAATAAGCATTTCTAATTCTAGCCAGGATTTGCAGTAGGGATGATTTCCATTCTGAAGCACAATAGCACTGGGACAGCCGAGGAATTAGCTTCCTTAAATAGCAGCATAAGCCATGCAGCATCACAATGTCCATGGTAAGTATGGATTTTGTCATACACGGCTTAAAACCATTACTAGAGAAACGTGATCTTGCTGTCCTGCATACCTTTGCCTGTCTGTGTGCAAGGAATAAGTTGGATTGTGCAAGGTGATTCTAAGGCCACACTTGGCTTTAGCTACAGTTGTGTCTGTGGAGTTTTGGGCATCAGATTTTTCAACAAGGTTATTGGAAGTGTTTCTCTGGACAACATTGTAATTCGTCAATTCAAAGCTAAAAATAAAGAAATACAGAGTTTAGTCTTTTGGCCCATTTAAAAACCTCATTCTTTTCATTTGAATTCATCCTGCTTTCACCTCATTTCACAAGGAACTTTTCATTTGAATTCTTAAGCATGTTTTCTGTTTTTTTTTTTTAGGAAACTCTGGGCTCAGTTTACCAGCCCTGTATTTTGTGTACTCTTATGTATTCCCTGTGCTTGGAACTGTATGCCTGAAGTGGCTCGATTGCTTTTGGCAGCAGTTTTCAAATGTCAGCCTGTGATCAATTAGATTATGCATGAACACACTTGATGTTGATTTTGAGAGGCAATGTTTGAAAGCAGAAGGTCATTTGAGGTCAACATTGCCTGGTCATTGGTTATATATTAGTATGTTGGCTGGACAGAAATACGATCAGCTTTTTATAGTTGAACTTTAGGGACCCACAATTCCAAAATGGGAAAACTGTCACCTTACCTAATTTATAATGGAGTGGGCAGATTGCTCAAGAATTATGCAGAGAGGAAAATAAAGACCTACAGTAGGATGCCCTCACCTCCGGAAGGAGCTTAAAACTAGAAACTAGACACTCAGCTCTCCATGTGCTACCTGTCTGCAGGGAACAGTAAGAGGAAGTGAATTTTGTGAATGGTCTTAGAAAATAAATTTGAGAGAAATGCATGGTCTCAGAATCATGGTAATAAAATACACTCCTTGTTTGTTTTTGCACGTAGTGAAGATCCTTGCATCGAGAGGGATGTGGTTTCAGGAGGTCTATTTAATGGGTCTCCTGAGAATTAAGGGGTTGAAATATTTATGTTCCAAAGCTTTTGTGAAATGGTAATACTGCCCCAAGACAAAGACCGAGAAGAAACTGCAAGAAAGTGTGTAATGCTCAGCAAGTGGGTTACTGTAATTCTCTTCTAGATATAATCATGCCTCTGTGGAAAGTTGGTTACCTGGCTGTACCTTGAGATCTGTTTCTTGAAAAGCTTAGGAAGCATCTTTCTCAGATTTTTACATATGGGAAAGTGGGAGCGGAAAACTGAACGACAAAACCTACAGAAAAATCTGCATCTTCCGCCCTCAGGTGACCCGCGATGTACTGCACCCCTTCAATGGCCAGCTTCATGGAAGGGGACATCAGGAGGATGTGCTGCTCTTTGGCGCTGAACAGTTTCGCTCCCCTCTGGGAAGACATGGACGTCTCCGGGATCTTTGTGCACTTCCAGGGGGCCTGGCCGCTGTCAGTTCCCTCGTCCGCCAGCAGGTGGCTCTGGAGCGTCGGGGACCTGCTGCACTTGCCGCTGGCGTGCCCGTTGCTCTGAGACGACTCCTCATGCAGGCAGCAGTACTGGATGCTCCTGGACCGGCAACGGGCTGTGGTCTGGGGGAGCTCCCTTTCACCAAAGGAGTACTGGACGCTTAAAGACCTGGTCTTGGGGAAGGAGCACGGCTTGTCTGGGGCCAGTAGGTGCGAGGCAGGAGGGGAGGAGCAGCCCGGCTGGCTGGTTTCCTCCAGGAGGATGGAGTATTGGCTGGAGGGGGACTTGCAGAGCAGCTGCACCTTGGCTGGAGGATCTTCGAGGGGGTGACACAAGGGCGGGGTGGAGGTGGGGGGGGGACTGTCAGGACTGTCCAAGGGCGAGCTGGGGAAGGTCTGCTCGGCCTCGAAGGTCTGTTCGGACCAGAACGTGGGGGTGCTCCCCTTCTTGTGCATCATCTCGATCAGCTTCTTGCAGTTTTCCTTCACCGTCGTGGGCCTCTTCATGAACAGGATCCGGGGGACGACGTCCAGGAAGACCCTCCGCACCCAGTGGGGCATGGTGTGCGTCCGGGGAGAGCGGTGGTGGACGTTCAGCACGAAGACGGTGATGATGATGGAGAGGGTGACGAAGATCATGGTGAAGAGCAAGTACTCCCCGATCAGGGGGATCACCAGGGAAGTGGACGGGATGATCTCCGTGATCAGGAGGAGGAAGACGGTCAGGGAGAGGAGGACCGAGATGCAGAGGGTGATTTTCTCCCCGCACTCAGAGGGCAGGTAAAACACCAGGACGGTCAAGCAGGAAATGAGCAGGCACGGGATGATCAGATTAATGGTATAAAACAGCGGCAGCCTCCTGATGATGAAGTAGAATGTGATGTCGGGGTAGATTTCTGTGCAGCACTCGTATTTCTTGGTGTTGTACGTCCCCACGGCGTCGACGATCACCCATTCCCCGCTCTCCCAGTAGTCCATCTGGTCCACGTTGTTCGCCATGCTCACCAGGTCAATCTTGGCCTTGTCGTACGTCCAGGACCCAAACTTCATGGTGCAGTTCTGCTGGTCGAAGGGGAAAAAAGTGACATCGATGCTGCAGGAGCTCTTGTAGATGGCTGGGGGCATCCATTTGATCTGTCCATCATGAAAGAGGTGCGCTTTAGTAAGGTGAGTGACAGCAAAGTCTCCATCGGCACTGTAGGTAGACAAGAAAGGTCACCAAACATACCTTACTAACAATGCAGTCTTGAAACAGTAGAAAACTACACTTTGATTTTTTAAACCCAGAATGCTTTTGCTCTGTCTTATACTTAATTGGAAATGTGATCATCAGCACCTGGGTTAAACAATTAAGGATTAGTTCAATTAGGGTCCACAGCCCTCTGACGGCATGGAGAGCAAACTACCTCTGAACTAAAGCATTAAAAAATCCTGCTGGACCAGGGTTCAAGTTCTGAAGTTGTACTGTACGTCACTATAGCAGTTGGCTGGAGCAGTAACCAGATATAACTAACTGTGGAAATGAATGAACAGGAATTTTTCCGTTTGGTTGTAAGTGTTCTGTTGCACTTCAAAAGAAAGTTCGATGGCCCAGTGTCAGTGCTATATTATGAAGTAATGATATTCCTCTAATTATTAGATAGGCTATGCTGTTTATATGATTTGTTTGATGCACATAAGGTCTGTTTACATTGCCTAACACAGTACATTGCTAATGCCTCGTATGTTAATATAATTTTAAAACACTGTGCAATCTCAAACACCAGAGTACAATACACAAGTCATTTTTCTGTCCTTTTCAGTTACTCTGTATTGAAACCATTTGTACACATGAAAACACTGCATGTTACTGTTATAAGGCAGAAGAGCACTTTTAGCAACAGACTGCTCCAGCTACGGTGTTCAAGGGAACGTTTCCGCAGGCCCTTCCTCCCAGCGGCTGTCAGGGTTTATAACACTGCCCTAGGCTAGGACTGTTATCCCTTCATCTGCTCGTCTATAGACAACATGTTGCACTATTGTACTTTTTGGACACTCAATCTGTATTAACCTATGCACATTTTGCACATTTCTTATTGTTTTACAGTGACTATGAGCATAGTTTGCACACACCTAACTATGTATTATGTATTTTTGTCTATTCTGATGTCTGTTTTTGCTTGTCTAGGGCTGGGCTGCTGTAACACCTCAATTTCCTTTCGAGATCAATAGAGTCTCTTTCTATCTACTTCAGACCAAAGATGCTAATGAAAAAAAGGAATTTCAAATCAAAATATAATTATTTATTACCTAATGCAGGTGAGTGATAAGTGTACTGCATTCTGATGTCTACATTATGTGTCTATCTGTATTTTAATACCTTATCATCTGCTACATTCGACAAGAATTGGAAGACGTGTAGTAGATGCTTTAATCAATGGTGACTGACAGACACTGGAGGTGGGACAACTGTAGCTGCAGGGCCCAATACGAGGACACACAGCTGGGAGATTCTGAAATGTGTTCAGAGTGACACTGGGACATGGGGGCTTAAACTGGGAACTTTAACTTAACCACTGGTCCAGCTGGACTTTCAGTTAGATAGCAGTAAAGTGTTTTTGCCAGCTGCAGCCTGAACAGGTTGGCAAGACATCATTGCAGGCTAGTGCAGGTCCAGTCAGAACATACTTGTTGTAGAGGACGATGTCTGGCCTCCAGATGAGTTCGGATGGGATACGGATTGAGGTGACATTCTCATAATCTTGAGGGTTCCACCTTAGTTTGTAATCATGCCATTCCTGTTTGAGAGAAAGAAGGGAGAAATGAGCACTGTGGGTAAGACTTCACAGTGGAAGTCTTCCACTGTGGGTAAGACTTCCTGCAAGACTGCAACTGTCCTTTCTTCATCACTGGCAACATCAGTGAAGGAATGGCTTACTTGTTTGACCCAGACATTTGTAGTCATCATCTGGTTCTTCTCATCCTGTAAATGTGAAGACAAAGTAAAGAGAAATTAAAATGGACTCTGACATCGCAACAGGCACACACTTTTACAGGGAAGGCTGCTCAAGGTGATCGAGTACATAATCCTATGCTGAAAGTCAAAGAAAAATCAAACGTTCTTTTATGCTCTTTGTTTCTTTCTAGCTAAACCGGGAAAAAAAAAATATTATTAATCATTGCTTACACTTATATAGCGCTTTTCTGGACACTCCACTCAAAGCGCTTTACAGGTAATGGGGACTCCCCTCCACCACCACCAATGTGCAGCATCCACCTGGATGATGCGACGGCAGCCATAGTGCGCCAGAATGCTCCCCACACATCAGCTATTAGTGGGGAGGAGAGCAGAGTAATGAAGCCAATTCAAGATGGGGATTATTAGGGGGCCATGATTGGTAAGGGCCAATGGGAAATTTGGCCAGGACACCAGGGTAACACCCCTACTCTTTTCGAGAAATGCCCTGGGATTTTTAATGACCACAGAGAGTCAGGACCTTGGTTTTACATCTCATCCGAAGGATGGAGCCTGCTTACAGTATAGTGTCCCCCTCACTATACTGGGGCATTAGGACCCAAATAGGCGGCAGGGTGAGTGCCCCCTGCTGGCCCCACTAACACCTTTTCCAGCAGCAACCTTAGTTTTTCCCAGGAGGTCTCCCATCCAGGTACTGACCAGGCTCACACCTGCTGAGCTTCAGTGGGCTACCAGTTGTGAGCTGCAGGGTGATATGGACATTTTATTTATTTTTTATTTATATAAAATAAAATCATGACTTTCCATCTGCTCAGTATGCTTTCCATATTTCCATATTTAGAAGTTGTTGTTCTCTCTGTAGATGTTGTAAATCCATCTGAAATAGAGCTCTGAAGTTCTTCATGGCTAGGCGTGACAAAGTTTGTCTGTTTCTGGTCATAATGCGATTCCAGTCGCTCATGGACTCACGCAGTGCCACTCACTAGATAGCAGATTACCCCACCACACCAAAACATCGTGTGATATACAATGATATCAAGAGAATCTTACACCACACCGCTAGTGTGGCTCTATTCTGCCCCTACCAGAATTGAGTTACAGTCACTAGCAGGCTCAGCCAGTGGAGAATTCACCAGTGCCACAACAACAGGTCCTCTACCGCTACAAAGGGGTGATGTCACTTCTGTAATGTGCTCAGCGCACTGAGCCACGATAGACAGGGTCCAACCACCCAGCTGTTTTCTAGCTGTTTGTTCCAATTCAGGATCATGGGGAAACTGGAACCTATCCTGGCAAACGAAGGGTACAATGCAGGGTATACACTGGATGGGACACCAATCCATTGCAGGGCACATCTGGACACAAACAGGCACAGACTCACACTAGAGTCAGAAGCTAATTAAACTACTGGTATGTTTGTGGGCTGTGGGAGGAAACCAGAGCACCTGGAAGAAACCCACATGAACCTGGGAAGAACATACAAAATCCATACAGGTAGCACCCCAAGAACTGAACCCAGATTGCGAGGCAGTGATACTAACCACTGTGCCACTCTAGGATCAATGTCACTGGTCAGAGAAGTTTATACTGTACAGAATATTTTCATAAATTTAAAAAGCAGCCATTTAATTAGGTCCTCCTGACAGGATAACTATTTTTAAATGTTCGCAAACAGAAAACCTCTGAAAACAATTCCTTTAAAGAGAGAAAGAGCTACTTTGAAGTAAGTCTGTTTCATCGGGTCACAGCATATTAAAATGCAACGATAACATGAATAAAGGTATGAATATGGAATTTAGAATGAGGGGATGATAAAGTAGCTCAAAATGTCTGAATAACATACAGGCAATTGAATAGTTTCTTCATCTTGTATAAAACTACATTTCTGGGCATATAATAAAAATAAAGAATTTTGAATATTTCAGGTTTTGTAACCTGAAAATGTGTGATTAACAGGAGTGTGTATGGATCTTTGAAAGAAGGACAAAGCCTAATTCTCAATTGCCAGCTCTCTAGGAAATAGCTAAAGGCTTCAAGAATATTGTAGCGCTCCGGGTTCATGTGTGTATGCGCCCTCACCACTGCCAGCTCAGGTCAGCCCCCCACTGCTGGGGACTCGAACCCGGGCCTCCGGCGTCACTCGACACGGACCCAGCCAGTTGAGCTAAAGGGAAATCTCCCGTCAGCCTGGCTATGCTGCGGTCCCTGCTATTCACAGGGAAGGGCGGTGACGTCACCGCGCTGGTGAGCCGTCTCGAACAACCTGCAATGTCGACCGTATGCGTTACAATATTATTTCACAGCATTCAGATGACTGACACCCTTGCAACATCCCCAGTACTACTGTCAATTTCTTTGATCACAGCAGAGGGTTCTGATGTCAGCCTGGCCATTGCCCCTTAGGCAAAGTGAGTTTAAGTCTAACATCAATTCCGTCATGTTCCTTCTTAATCACAATTGCATTTCAGAGGGTTGTCTGGAAATGATCAATAGTAAAATGACCTCAAGGTTGTCACCCTTGAGGTTAGTAGTCCACCATACTAACACAGAATGTAAACCTGTACCATAAAATTAAAAATGTGTCTTTAACTTTTGATCCGGATTTGCATGCATCCTCATGAGAACTAAGTTTTTACTTTCTGCGTCAGTGAGTTTCATGTCATCTTTCAGGGACATATCTACAGAGGCAGTTGAGAATTAGCTGTACGCTGTTGGTAATTTATTTTATGATTTTTAATTAATGGAGCTGAAGCAATGGTTGGCCTAAGTGGATGATAGGGGACTGAGACCTCCTGCAAGCAGAGGCTACTTACCACGTCTATGAGCTGGGCAATGGACAGGCCGAACCGTACCAGGACCACATCAGAGATATTGGCCACTGGACGGGACAGCTTGTTGTAGCCAGTGAAGAGATTCTTTAGGAGCCTCTCCTCAGCATGGGCCCGTACTGTTGTGTGGCCATAAGCTGTGAGGAGGAGAGCCTGTGTTAAAGTCCAAATCTTAGACACAGAACAGGACCTTTGACAACCTAGTAAGCTCCGAACCACAACCATAAGTGATAACCTCACTTCTGAGCCAAGGAAAACAGATTTAGGGTTTGCATCCACAAAGGCTTTTAAAATCGTTTTTCCTTTTGCAGCACCTCATGTCAATATATTTTTTCCCACCCAGATAACAGTAAAATAAAATGCATAAGTCATCCCACAGGTCCAGGAATCCTGCTGTAGAGCCTACTACTGTATAATATACAGTGCCTCACCTGCTTCTGAAATGAGAAATTTTACACAACAGTAGATACGTCTGGGGCTTATTCTGAAAATACACTCAGCTAATATATCGTCCTCGTCTTTTGCACAGGGGCTAACATTAATATCACCTGCTGGCAGTCCGTAGATAATGTTTACCAGTCACTTGTCACTTTAAAAAAGGACCTTAGGCTGTCTTGGCTGCTCTGTGGCTCACTTATGAACTGTGGTTTTGTTCACCCCCCTCCCAAACCCCCACAACCTCAGATGAGACATTTTGTATTGGCAGTTGATACTTTGGTGATATGTGGGTAAATTCTTTACTACTAGATAGCACATTCTGGGGCTGTGCTTGGGTGTAAAGTCCCATGGGAAAGGCAACAAACAAAAATGTCACACAGGGCACATCTCAATACCTGAGATTGAATCTTACTCAGTTGTAAGTCTCCTACTACATGTAGGTTAGCTGCCACATTGAAGCACTTGTGGGTGTGTCCAATTTGAACAGTCCAAATAACCCAGTGCAGCAAATTGCTTATTGAACTGCAGATCTCTTTCAGCCCTTTCTTAACAGACCCCAGGGATTCAGCTTCAACTACGAGGCCGGTCAGTGTGTCCCACACACCACGGCCCTTGAAATGTGTCCAGGTCTTAGCCTTCAATGCACACTTTCTGAATTTCCACTGATGTCCTTGAGTCCTTGCCTCACTGTTGGCTCCTGATCAAGAAAATGTGTCAATCTGAAGAAGGCTCCACAGCCGAAACGTTGTGTTTCTTTTCTTCTCTTTCCAGCATATGATTCACCCTTTACTTGTTCCTTTGCAGCCTTCGCATGCTGACACAGTTACCTACCTGAACTAAGTATTATGTGAGTTGACTTTTTCACTGTCTTTCAGGTTTTTACATACTTGTATCCTTTCTTAGTCCCCTCTGTTTAGAACTAAAAGGATTCAGCAGTTTTCACCTCTGTTTGTCCTTAATTAACCTTCTCGCTCTCCTTTGAACTGCTTCCTCAAACGTTCTTCTGGTGATTACAAAAGCCAAAACTTGTTACAAGGGCATAAGAACCTTCCAAACCTGTTTTGACAGAAATCCTCATTTCAGCATATGTGGAAACATCTGGTTAGGACTTTTAATTGCTTCTCTTCATTGCTGAGATGAGGCCATTGATGTGTCTACATAACCATTATCAGCTCTGCTGCAGATACAGATTCTCAAATTACTCAGAGATCCTGTTAGATCAAACCCTTTCACAGTCAGAGTTGGAAATGTTACTGCAGCAGGTTTTTATACAGTATGTGAAGTTAGGGTTCAGGTTGTTTCCTTTAGGACATCTTAGGTGCAAGAGGAAAGGGACACACATAGAGGGACAAGCACCCTGGGGACATTCATGATTTGGCTGTCTTTACTGCAATGGATCAGTGAGCTGAATTAATTTGCTTACAAATTGCATACACGTATTTTACCAGTCTGAAAGTCTCTCTCGGCAGCAGAATGCTGTGCCCTGTCTGGTCTACGTCTTCACGTACTCACGGAGAATGAGTACACCCAGCCGAACGTCACCATGAACATCATCACTGGAACCCTACGCTCCACCCCAATCCCCTGGCTCCCTGTCCTACAGTAGCAGATATCACTCCTCCACACACCCAACAACTCGCAATAGCCCCCAAAAATGCTCAAAGAGGTTCAAAACTCTCCTCGGCTGCCACTGCATGAGGACATATGTCCACCAAAGTCTGCCTTCAAGAAAGCCAATCTGGAAAAACCTTCTCCAACATAACTTCAACACAGACTTCACCTGGGCTTCGGCATGGGAATCACTGGACATAACAAACAAGCACCTCTTCACATGCCCCACACAACAACCTCCCAGCTTGCACCTTCCAAGAAAAAGTGGTCCCCTCTAGACTGCTTTAGGACTGGTCCATGTCTTGGCAGCCTCTCGAATTGGGCATCAGTACAGCCCTCTTTGCTCCTGTGGGACAGAGCAAACTAACCAGCCCATCCTAGGGGCCTCCCCATGCCACAGTCTCAGTGAAGAGCTACATAACCCCAACACAGCTGAACCAGAGGCTATCGTTTAACTAAGGGACTTTATTTTAAAATACATTTTAAAGTCTAAAACATGTTTAGGTGTTAATGAGGGAAGAAAGTAACTTTGTGTTTGGATGTTTTTAAGCTTCATCATTGTTTTTACAAAAGGCTTCCATAAGTAAAATTAAGACTATAAATATCAACTACAAAGATGTTACTGCAAAGTAAGCAAAGTGCTAATATAGGAAAAGGAGACAACGCAAACTCTTTTAATACTGTGTCCCAATTTGGTTTAAGATTATTCAGAGCTAAACTAAAATAGTTTTGTCAGCCTTGTCTCTTGCAATCTAATTTAATTGATGAGGGCTCATGGGGGAGATTAAACAACTGGAAGAGACAATATATGTGCCCAAAATTCAGAATGGGTTTTGGTCATTGGTGTCCTAATTTCTACGTAACTGAAAGACTCAAAATTAAGTTCTTTACTACCATTAGAGTAGAGATTTTGTCAAGCTACACTAAAGACAAGGGAGCTTTAGTTTAACTGTAGCAAATACTATTGTCTGCATTTCAAAAGGTTTTTCTGCGCTGCAAGCTCTTATCATTTACTCCAAGAGCAGATTAACAAAAAACATTCTTCAGGAGCTTTGCAAGTTTTTGATTTTATATGGAGCCCTCTAGGCATCATAGCGACTGCAAGTACAGTGGTTGAAAATACAGGATTCACTTAACCATTTCCCATTGGTTTGGAGAGAATACTGCTGAAAATTTATTGTTAAGCATATTTAACTGTTTGTATATTATTTTGTGCCATTTAAATCACTGTGGAATAAAATTTTGAATCAGCTCTTAACAGGAGTGTTGAGATTTTGTCAAAACGTCATTTTCAGCTCAAACAAACACGTTTTGGTAAATTGGGGCATCCCAATGTTACTGTTTTGGCCAGAATGTATGTCTGTAGAAAGGTGATGGAATAACCAGAAACATCCACCTGTTTTTTTAGAAAGCTGCTTCCTCCTGATCAGGGCCTTGTCACCCCAGAACCTGTCCCAAAAGCATAGACTATAGGGACTATATTCTGGATGGGAGAGCAGTCCATCACGGGGCACAGACACAAACACAAGCATTATTTAGAGACACAGATGCCTTTAGAAGGTGGCATAAACCCAGAACACCTGGCAAAACCTCATTGTGAATGTGGCAAGAACATGCAAGCTCCACCCTGAACATACTCCAGTCCAGAGTCGAACCCAAGACCCAAGAGCTATGAGGTCGCAGTGCAGACCTGACCATAATTGCCTTTCTCCCACACGAACTACTATTGGATTGTAATCTTTTGTAACTGTTACTGTGGACATTACACAGTGCGAACCAAGAGGTCACCATGTATACTCACAGTCATTATTTACTGTTAGAGAAACACAGAGCAAAGCCTTATCCAATATTTCCTACTTAAGTTTGAAAGAGGTGAATGATGAATGAGACAGAAAGATCACTTGTAAGTCACATGCAAGAATACTTTCAATCCAACTGACCTTGAGTTGTTGCAAAACGTGAAGCAAAGATTCAGTGGATGCAAGCCATAAGAAAGGAACCTGAATTGACATTATGATGCTAAAGCTAGTTTGCCAAATGACATCATAGCTTTGAAAAAAGAGAGGATGTACTGTAACTCATCACTATCTTAGGCTGTTTTTAAATACACATGGGGGAAACAGGAGCTTGAAGTTTAGTGACAGTTTGTTTCAGCCTGGGGCTGTTACTATTTTAATTTTCAAACAGACCAACAGACAAACAGTAGTAAAGTGGAAATTTGCAAGTATAACCTTAACCCACTTTGTATTTTCTCTTTCCTTTGGAGGCTAATGATGACAGATTCATCTTTAAAACACAGTCCCCCCCAGACTGGTACTAATGTTGAAAAACAAATGATTTATTAAACAAATTTTATTTTACTTTTTTGGGAAAGAATTAATGGCATATCTGGGCAAACTGAAGTTTTGTAACAGGCTGCTTTGAACTTGTTTCGAAAGCAGATTTGTTTTGCTCATATATACAGTATATGGTTTGTAAGATTGAACTTTTCAATTTTTAAATTAATAAACATTAATCACAACAGACAGATTTGCCCTTCCTCCTATATAAGTCCTGTCTAACTGTAGTGAATCAATACTCAGACTGTGACAGTACCCAACTGACCTTTTTAACTTTACTTGTTCCTTTTCCACCAGAATTATGTGAAAGTACCAAATTACTTTATTTATACTGTTTTCTTTTTCAGAGTCAGACATCTCCAGACTTTCATAGATCTATACAGTAGCTTATTTGTCTTTTTTATCTGCAAACACGTAAAATAGAATAAACTGCTCCTCCAGTTTTCAGAAACTCTAATTCATTTTGAATATTGATTTAGAATACAGTGCTACACAGATGTATTGGATGTATTGTAAAAGCCTCGTGATTGCTTTATAGTAACATCTGAATGTGAAACTATTTAATATACTGTATACAGCAAGTGTACATTGCCTTGCAAAAGTATTTACCTTCTTCCAATGCTGTCTGATTTTTGTTGAAATTACACATAATCCTAAATAATCCCTACACTTATACAGCTTTTTTTCTGGACACTGCACTCAAAGCATTTTACAGGTAATGGGGACTCCACTCCACCACCACCAGTGTGCAGCCCCACCTGGATGATGTGAAGGCAGCCATACTGCACCAGTACACTCCCCACACACCAGCTCTCACTGAAGAGGAGAACAGAGTGATGAAGCCAGTTCAGAGATGGGGATTATTAGGAGGCCATTGGGAAATTTGCTCAGGACACCGGGGTAACACACCTAATTTTTAATGAACACAGAGAGTCAGGACCTTAATTTTATGTCTCATCCAAAGGATGGTGTCGTTTTACAGTATAGTGTCCTTGTCATTATACTGGAGCACTAGTACCCACACAGACCACAGGGTGAGCGCCCCCTACTGGCCCCACTAACACTTCCAGCAGCAACCTTGTTTTTCAGGAGCAGTTTTTCCCAGGAGGTCTCCCATCCAGGTAATGACCAGGCTTACAGTGGGTTGGCTGTTGTAAGTTGATATGCAGTAGCTGCTGGCTAAGGATAACCTATGCCAGAGTAACATAGTGTCGTCTCTCACCCTCACACCTCACACCAGAGGTTCCAGTCTCTTGCTATACCGATTAGACACAGATTGAACCTCTTTTCCCCAGCTGGCCAAATTCCCCCTGGCCTTTACCATTGATGTACACAAACAATGAATTATTAAGATGATTTGTTGAATTCCACATTTTTTAAAAAGTAAATACTTTTATGGATGAAAGGTGTTAAACATCACCGCTAAGAAAAATCCATCTATCCATCCAATTTCTAACCGCTTCATTCAATTCAATTTTTGGCAGCAAGCAATGGGTGCAGGGCAGGATACACCCTGGATGGGATGTCAGTTTATTGCAGGGCACACACTGACACAGACGTACTGTATACAAACATCAGGGCAAATCAGAAACTCAAATATGAATTGCCTAGGTGCAGTCAGTGTTCACGCCCCCCTTTTCTAAGACAAACTTTAATTAGCTCAGGCACACACAGACTCCGAAAATACCTAGTTTTTAGTTGACTGTCTTCTGCCTGTGTGCACTGTAAGGTTCCCCAGTGAGGTAGTGTATCTGAAGCAAATAATCAACCGTGAAGGCCAAAGAGCTTTTGAAACACCTCGGACATAAAGCTTTAGAAAGGCAGGAACTTATCAGATCGTGGGCAGGGTGAGGCTGATCGAGAAAGGGAAAGTGTATCGTACCACCCAGGCAGTCCCCAGATCAGGCTGTCCCTATACTTAGGAATGCTACCATGTGGCCAACAGCACCTTATGAAAGAGCTACCAATTTCTTGGAGAATCCCCAAAGCTGGCCTGTATAGCAGAGTGGCTATACAGAAGTCTGTGATGAAGTATTTTCACTAGGAATAACAACACCTGAGAATTAAGTGTACTGACAGAAGTATGGAGTGTTTAGTCAAAATTTGGCTGAACCTGCTTGGCTGACATCCTGGCCAGAGGACGAAGAGGGTGGGACCCTGCACCCTGCAGAGTGAGGAGTGACCAAGGGGCAGTTGCACAGGTCGAGATGGGGTGGAGGTGGGATGTAAAAAGACGTATGTGAGGGAGAAAAGGGGATCACTTACAGTATTTCATAATGTTTTTAGGAGAGGAAATGATGGTAGGAGTGATTACTCATTACCGAGAGCCGAGTCTGACTGTACGTGGTTTTATGTCATCCCTCCTAAACGTTTGTTACAAACTCCATTAAATGAAACTGCAAAAAGTGGACTGATGCATGGTCAATTTAGGTAAAGTGGACCCTTTTAATCAAAATGCAGAATGTTACGTACACTGTACATCTAGCCCAAACCCAGATCCTTACCTCCAAGCTGGTTGGTGGCTGTATGATAATGTGTTACAGTTCTCTATACGAAGGGACAGGGAAATTTGTTAAGCTTGAGGGTAAAATAGATGGAATGAAGAACAAGCAAATCTTAGAGAAAAACTTGCTGGTCTGCCAAAGAAAATTCACATACAGTGTCATGGCTTAACAAGAAGAAAGTGAAAGTCTTTGAGGGGTTTAACATTCTGATATGAATCTGACAGAAAGCCTGTGACAATATTGAAAAATGAGCTAGGTTCAAGTTCAAATTTATTCTCATATATCCCTGAGTACAATGAAATGCTTGTTTGTTTTCCTCACATGACAAATGACATAATGGATAACATAAAAGATGCAATACCATTGACATAGAAAATGACATAACAAATGACATCACAATTCTTGGAGGCAAGAACAGGATAGCAGCTATAATTCTAACCTAGGTTGCAAAGAAGAATGGAGAAAAATCATACCATCTCCATGTGCAAAGTTGGTAGAGACTTCACCAAAAAGACCCAGCTGTAATTGCTGCTAAAGGAGCTTCTGAAAAGTGCTGCCCTGTGCTTTTATTGTGGGGCTTATGCAAGCACCTGATGTTAATTCTGGGCTTTCCTTTACATTGAATTTCTTTTACCCATAAAAGTAGTCAGTGTGAGCACACAAGTTTAGATTAAAGTATTTACTTCAAAAATGTGTACAAAGTATTTGTTATTTAACAACACAGGAAATTAATTGAAAGGATTGAAAATACTACTAGAAGGCTCTGCATTGGACAGAATTCAGACAGCTCCGTCCCGTCGTGACAATAAGATCCATTTGGTTTATTTTTCATATATAAATATAACTGAAACAGCTTTTTCAAATGTGAAATGAAAATATGAATGTCACTCTTGCAGGTATTAGACTATAAGCTCTCTGATGTACAGTAAGCCATCTGTACAAAACATGTAAAATAAATGTTACACTGAGGTTCCCCTTTCTTATAACTTGTCCCCAATGATAATAAATAAATCTCTCATATTATATATAGCAGAAATTTGAGTCCCTTATATAAAAAGTCCCTATATATACTGTATAGTAGTTCCTAATGTATGTTGATTTCTGCTTGTACAGACGTCTAAAACAGCAGTAAACTGAGACACAAGCGAAAGTCCCATCAATCTCTGCTTTCCCTTTTCACCATGTTTACACATCAGTGACTTCTAAACCCCAATAAAAAGCCCTATGCCTTTCTTCCCCTGGGCTGTCTGAATTGTTCCTGTTTTCTTCTCATTCTTTGAACTTTTTCTGCCCAAGTCCATTCAGTGCAACACAGTCTGCATTTGTACAAGACAGCTTCATCTCCCCAGGTAAGATCCCTGACAGAAGATAAGGCATCATTCCAAACAGAAACTAAATGTACCTTTCAGAGAAAACAGCAGAGCGCCCGCATTTACCAAAAAGGCAAAATGCTGCACTGGGAGAGCGTACAGTAACTGTGAAGCTGGTTGAAGCTTAGATTTCCAAGACTGAGAAATGCAGGAGATGAACCAAACTTAATTAGAAGGTTTTTAGTTTTCAAAACCCATTTCTATGAAGGGAAGATTGTTTTATCAACTCATCCAGAAACAGAAAAGTAAATAAAATAAATCTCAGACTAACATATATTTACTCTGCTGTCATTCAAACATAATAATAGAATGACTATTAGGTGTATTCTGCAGGACGCTAAATGGATTGAGATATTTGTTTAGAACTGCAGCAGAACTCTAAACTTGGTTTGAACATTAGAACACGTTATAGATTCATTGACAACTCCAAAGAAGATTTAACATATCTTACTGTATATACATTAATTATTAAGTACATGATAAGAATAAAAATGTGAAAATCATTTGTCAGGTATTAAATTGATTATTGAATTTCTGAAATCTGAAAAACATCTCACCATACAGTAGCTACAGTATGTAGGTCACTGCAAGGATATGTAAATTGGTCCAGGTGTTTTATTACAATTGATAAACTGCCATAATGAAAAAAGAGCACAAAGGAATACTACCTCATTCTCTCTGTGCAGAGGTGGGTGGTTGTTAGATGTTTACTGTATAAAGAGGCTTATAGGACTATCAAACACCTACTCTATACTGTATCACCTGTGTCAATTACATGGTATTTAATATCTCTTTATATACATTTTTTACAAATCTAAATCTGAGTAGCTCAGGGTGCACCTGTACAGGAAAACAGGATAGAAAAATATACTGTATATATAGTAAAGTTTTCATAAATGAAAAAATGATATTTTGCAAAGTACAGTCGTTCATAGCTTTTATAAGTCTCCGTGAGTCTCCATGTTCTTATCTACTTATGATATGACATGTTGGATTTTAAAACATTACAAGTGATTAAAACAACTTAGCTAAAGAAAGCAATAACGTGACAATGTATTTGCTGGTTACAGGTAAATGCAGTGCATGCTTGATACTTTTTAGCAAATTGTCCAGTTTTACTAATTTTGTTGATGACTGGATTTTAAGTGATTCACCAAAAACCACAATATCATTGCAAGAAAAAGTGAAATTGATCAGGAGAAGAAAGAAAGGAAGTTAAGACTGAGGTTTACCTGAGAGAGGCAGGAGAAGCAGGAGAACACCCAGTGCGTGGATGCAAGGAGCAAGGAACTGCATGGCAAAGGACCGAGAGCCTCTGGCGGCAGTCCCAGATCGAAGTAGCAAGTTCGGAGGTGACAAAATCTTCCTTCTCCACCCAACAGTCACCCTTGTTCCCTCTCGCTGCACCTGTGCTTGTCCTCCCCGGCTCCTGCTGGCATTTTATTGCTTTTTCTCATTGCATTCTCCACACTCTCTTTGGGGACAGGTGAACACAAAGGGAAGACCACGAACAGGAGCAGAGAGGAGAGCAAAGTTTCGGCACGTCCTTTTCCTTTGATTTTTCCCTATTCGGTAAGCTGGCTTTTCCCCCAGAACGGCGGGGTCTGATCACAGCTCCTGCTCCCTCGTGGTCCCCATTTCTCTGCTGCACAATCTCTGCCCTGCTGCGGCGCGCGTGCGAGAGTTTTCCTCCCTCTCCTAGGTGTCGGAGTCCGCCTGAAGCCTCCCCTCTCAGCTGCCTCTCCCTCTGTGTCCTGCTCAGTCTGCTCAGTCTGTGTCTGTGCTCAGGCACGCAGACTGCTGCGCAGCTGGGAATAGGACTTCAGAGTGAAGGCATGCTTGTGCAGGGCTGCATATTTGCAGGCTACAGAAGGGCGATGGAGAGCCAGCCTTCATATCTGTGGCAAAAGCATCTCTTTGCATAGCCACGCGGGGAAGCCGGCAAATATTGTTTCCATTAAATCTTTCTATTAAATGTTTTTTCATATTAAAACATCCATTTGATCCTTTGGGTTATTATGCATATGAAGAGGGCTTCTTCCTGTATAATTCTTCATCTCCCTCTTTTAACTCTTTGTTCTGTTTTTTTTTTCAGTTTTCAGTCATTAGACAGACTGCAAAGGTGCTTAGAGTGTAGATTAGATTGACCACAAATACATTTACTCCCCATTAGAATTTGCCAGGAATGTCATACAGAATCTAATAGCTGTGTAATTTGTTTTTTTTTGCTGAATAACACTTTGAAGGAGACTGTTTAGGCAGAATCAAGTTTCAGTGAGGTGTTTTGTCCTCTTCATTTATTTTTAGCTGATCACCTGTCACTGTGACATTTTTGGTCTTGTTCACAGATACTTTGCTATTGACCCACTGCAGCACTGCACAAAACTCAATGGTTTCATTCGTGGATGCCATTTCCCCACTCTTGTAGTCTTTTGAAACACAAGTAAGCATTTGTGAGAAAGATAAAGGCTTAATTTAGAAACCTGCTGCCTCATCTATTAAGAGGAGCTCATTTTCATTCGCTTTGTCCTTAGAGAGAACTACAGGACTAAAAAGACTAACTATCAAACAAATAGGCTATAAAACAATTGCTGTAACAGGATCCATCTGCTTTTTTAATAATTTTTGTATCATATCTGTTACTGGGGGACTTCTTGTGGATAAAAATTAAAGCTGTTTTCTAAAAGTGTTATTTGTTTTTTACCTCAAAATTATATTCTGAAGGCAAATATAAAGAGGACTACAATATTGTCACCATTTTTTCCACAATATATATTTTGTTTATTTTCTAGTGTGTTCTGAATGCTTCTGTTATGTAACGATTAATAACTTTTTGTTTCTACAGAGACAGTGGATACTTTAACTGACAAAACACTCAACTAACTTTTGCTGGTGTGTTCTTATAGAAGGAAAAATTTGCTCTCAGAGGGAACATGAGCCAATTGTTAATTCTTTTGATATAGAGTAAGCTGTTTAAGGTTGGTTTCCCATTTTAAAATATGGACATTCCCTGCATGTTTTGGTCACTTCCAATATTATATCGGACCATCTGTGCTGTTCATCTGTCAGTGGTTCTCCCGGTCTCCACACAATACTGTTTAATTATTCACAGGAGGTTAGCTCCAGTCATTTTTTACTCATCATAGTCTCTTTTATGGACCTTCAGACACAAGTCTTTTTTCAGGTTGTGACAGGATCTCCATTGTTTTTTCTTGTATAGTACTCCTTTGCAGCTTGAATCCAGAATATTCTTATTTTGGAGAGCTGAGTGTGAATCGTTCAAACTTTGTCCTGTGATATAATGCTTTCACAGTTCCAAACTGCATCGAATTGTGCAAAGGAGTAGAACAATCCCAACACCGATATCGAACATTTTAATTAAGAGGAAAGACCAAGTGTTTTGAAACTAGGCAAACTCACCTAATGGAGGGCAAAACGACGTGTGCCGTGTCTCAAAACTAAATGGTTTGATCTTGCGTGTGGGAGAGAGAAAGACTGAAAGCCTGGTGATCAAGACGGCATATCTGTTACTGTGAAAAGGATCAAGTCTGAGCTCAATAAAGAGGAACCATGCTGTGTTTAGAACTCCCGACAGTATAAGTGACAAGAGAGCGGCCTTAAGAGTGTCCGTGTGTGTCAGAAGTAAATGATGGCATATATTTTGTTTTTTAAGATGAAAAGCCTGACACCTTTATATCAATGTTTTTATTGGCATTTCATGGTGAGAAAAATAATTAGATGATAAGGTAATGACAGCCATAATATTTACCTTCTATAGCGTTTCCAAAGAGGAGGAGGACAAATTTAATTCAAAAACCACCGTCTGCCATTATGAATACCTTCCCCACAGGATTTCCTTTGAGGTTGTGTTGAAATGAATTTGATCAGAGCCACGTTTGTTATGTTCTTCTGAGGGGTGGGTGTTCTGAAAATGTTGTTTTTTTTTAAATCGGTACAGGTGTTACCTTCCCCTCCAAATGGTGTCAAGAAGACATAGGAGTCTGCTGAATCAATAAACCACGATTATTCCTAGCCCTGGTATGGGCTCATAGATGAAAATGCTTTTGAGAAGGTGTGTGTATGGCTGACTTGCAAACAATTTATAAATGAATGGGCATCAGACCTTGATGAGTTGATTTTACAGAAGATTACAGCTTTGAAATTGCAGATTGCCAAAAATAGCCCTTGGTTTTCTGATCTGCAAAAGAGATGTTTTGTCTCAATAAACTCAAGAGTATCTAAAACGTTCAGATCAGACATTGGCCTGATGTTGTGTAAGACCATGTGCAAATGAACCAGTTTTGGGCCAATGCAAACCCCGTGTTGACTGGATTCCCGAGAGGTTCATATACTGTATGTGGTATGAAGTTTCCTTCATATTTCACCTTTTATCTCATCTCTTCCCCCTTGATCATATTTTAAAGTTAACTGGTTTGACCAATGTCTGAAAAGGGCAACCTGTAGAGAGAAGATTTTTACTTTTTTTTTTCAGATGGAGACTTTGGTTGGGTTTCTGTTAGATATGTACTATGTACGTGAAGTGAGAACAGGTACTGTAAGGCTGCTGTATATTGATGTATAGAAATGAATGGCATACAGCTTAGATTGATCTTCTATATAGGGCCTTGTCTGAAGTCACTCCCATTACACAGGGGGTTTGTACTTCTAATCTGCAAAGACTCAGTGTCTGTATGGCTTTTTCTGGAGTGATAGCCAGCTGGATTAATCACAATTCTGGAACTCCTGAGGCCAAGCATTTGCCCCTTGGATGCAGAGTATGCCTGTCCAAATGTCAAACTTGTTCGCCTTTTCTCTCCAAGTAAGTGTTTCTTGGGAACATGATATTTGGCTAGAGAAACAGCAGGGATGAAACATGCCCACCTGTATGCCATGGCAGACGTAGATCAAAATAGCGCTCATCTTCATGCTGATAACAACAGCACACCTGCTGTCACTGCCTTGGGTTAATGTCCTGTCTGTCTGCAAAAGCAGCATCTTTTTGGCTTTTTCCTGCGGTTCAACAAGACATAGCACCATCTCGGCAAGTGGGCATGGATCTGAACAAATAATCAAATGTATATACAGAATTCTGTTATATTATATGTACGTTCTTGTCATGCACCTAATCTCGTCCAAGCACAAGGGGACGTTTATGTCCCACACAACGGAAAGCTTGACATTAGCTTTTACCTCTGCAAACTTTCCTTACGTGAGCTCTTGCCCAGGGACAATATTCGCAAGCCCGAGTGCCCGTCGGGGGCACACCTGCAGCTGCCCAGGGGGTGCTGACAGTCTGCTGAAGCCCGTGTCAGGGAAGGCAATACAGCTGCAAGCCTGGTGCCATCTGGCAGGGAGGCAGAAGGCCCCAGTGCATGATAATGGAGAGAAGCAGGAGGAGAAAAATATTTGTTCACTGATAGACTGGAGAAAAGACAATGTTTTCAAAAGGCTTTGAGAAAGGGAATGAAGGAGACAGGAAGAGCTTTTGTTACTGTGATTCAATGGCTTACAGCGCTAGAACTTCCTTATGCTTAGATGGCTAAAGGCGGAAGACTAGAGTGAAAAGAGGAACAAAACAGCTCATTCAAGCTAAGCTGCCTTTGACCTTGAATACCCAGCGCACCTTCCATTAAAGGAATTTATTCCGGCGTTCAGCGTAAGGATGAAAGAAAAAGGAATGCAATTAAATGGCTAAATAATTCCTCCAGCTCAGTTAAATAAAATGGAATATATTTTTTTTACATCAATTCAAAGTGAATTCCTCCAGGTTTACCCCGTAGTGGTAGCCTCTGGATCATACCGAGGGATCAGCCCTTACAATCCCTTTTAAAATCATCTGTCCATCCATTTTCTAGCTGCTGTTACAATTTACAGTCGCAGGGGAACCAAGCCTGTCCTGGGAAGCAGTGGGCGAAAGGCCAGATACACTTTGGACAGGACGCCAGTGCATCTCAGCTTTTAAATAATTGTGTTCAGAACTCCAGCCAAACATGTTGTGCACAGTACTTGTTATTCTCAATTACTGTACATTGGCTATTTGATTACTTACTGAGCTTCTTAATTAATATTGAAAATTGTTTTCTGCACCCAGCACTGGGTTTCAATTAAATGGCTGCTTCGGTATCGACCAATTAGAATGCCCTAGTGTGTCCTGTACAGTGCTTACAGTCTATTATCAATTAATGAAGTTCAGGCAGATTTAAAGATCAGTAAAATACAAAACAAAATCTTTGTTAACTGTTCTGATGAAGTTGTTATCATCTCTTCAACATCTCTCTCATCTCTAAAATTGACAATCTCGAGTTTAGTCCCACATAGTCTTTTTGACCAAAAACATTATCCTGGGTAAGATCCTTTAGCCATGCGAGTAAAAAGCAAGACTTGTAATTCCCTCATACAATAGCAGATCAACTGCAATGCCGCACCATAACATAATGGATGCTACAGTTCTAGAATCACTCACATTATTGCCCTATTAGCATGACAATACAGGTTGAGAGGGCACACACAGGGGCATCATTTAAACATGGGAAATCAATAGAGAGCTAACTCATTCTGTCTGTTGAAAGGGTGATTCTGACAGGTGCTTGAAACAAAGAAAGTCCTTTATATACTGTATATATATTTTAAATGAAGCATACAGTAGGGAATGTGAAACAGAGGGGAAAAATGCTTCTAAGTCTGCCTGACATACAGGAATTGCTGGTGATGACTCATCAGGCTTCTTGCAACAGAACTAAAGAGACTCAGTATTAATTATATACTATACAGGCACAAGTTAACTACCCTTTGTCTTTCATCTATTTTTTTTTGTAAAAAACAGCCATCATTATTCTGCTGCAGGCATAATGATAATGTTTTCAACTAGATTTTAAACAGTCAACAAAAGAAAATGAGAAAAGACACTACATTAACTTTATTATAAAGATCAATAATAAGCCCTTTATTAATCATTTATTAACTCTTCAAAGAGAATTAATACATATTAACTGTTAATAGACTAGTAGTAAATGCTATGTTATGTGGTACTTCTGAGGATTGGATACCACAGCTGGGCTCTTTGGGCTTGTCTTCTAGTTATAGAAGGTCTTTAAGGGCTGTCAGGGTACCAGGGAAATTCGTGAACCCCAGTTATTCCTTCATTAACTCAAATCCCTTTAACAAAGGGGTGAATACTACTCCTAATGCCTGGGTTTGAGTCCCATTGGCTTTGTAATAAATACTGGACAACGTAAACAACCAACTAGCAGTTACTAAATCAGAAAAATGCACAATCTTTGCTAGAAAAACCACACCAGCATGCTCTAGTATCCAAACAAAAAACTGTCTTCCCAGTCCCAACCTTTTATACCTTAAGTTGAGGCTTAATTAACAAGGCCTGGGCCCAACAAGCCACACCTGGGTTCAATTAACTCCCTGGGAACCAATCTAATTACCTTCCATTTTCAGCTCCAAAACATTAAACAAATGAAAAGCTCAGATGATTATACAGGGTAGAAACAGTGTAGGATCCTATGCCCATAAAAGACACCCTCTATAATTTTACCCCATCATTTGTCATAACTGTGCTATATTGTTGGTGTCATAAGTGTAACAATATTTTGTAATATTAAAAACTGTATATACTGTATATGGTGTTTGATAAAACTCTCAGATGCATTGTGTGATAATTGTAATGTTTTGCCTACAATTCTTATGCAGTAAAAATCTCACAGCTTGCACATTTGTTGACTAATGTTTATACATATTTGGAATTAGTCTATTAACACGTAACATACTGCCTCTTCATGGTCTATTAAGCATTAACAAAGTGTTAATGTTTGATATTGGCACTTATGCAACATTGCCAGCGCGCCTGGCATAAGAATACAGACACTGCCAACATGTTACCTTATTTTGTCACACTTTTATGGTCTTTCATCTTTTGGGATCTCAGGAAGACTGCAAAATCTTCTTCCATTCACTAATCTTCCCTATATTTTACACTCCACTCCTCTGTCTCCTTCTAACTCAGATCTTATCAGTTACACTTCAGTCTATGTATTCATGTATCTCCAGGCATAAGAGCCTCCATATTCTTTGCATGATGCCCAGATTCTCCTACATACTCTTTACTCTCCACTCCACCCATGCACCACTCCACCCATGCACACTCAACATATCTGCTCACTAACTCTTCACTAAACAGATCGTCAATAACCAGTAACTCTCCTGCTCACTCCATCCCAGCTGATCCTGTTTAGCCAGGGACACTTCTCTGTGACAAACACCCGCACCCCTGACACAGCGGTCCTCTCTCATGTCTCGCTCTGAGACCACACCTCCATGCTGTAAGGATGTAAGGCTCAAGAAATATTCAGACTTCAGCTGTGGTATCTAGACTCTGTTCTCTCAGCTGTGAGAAGAAGTTACCACATAGTCCATCTCTCCAGCACCAGTGATGCACCTTGGTAAAGCCTGAGGCATATTTTCTCAAGAACCCCTCACTCACCAAGTCCCATAAGCTTGTAAGCACAACAAATGGATTACTAATAAACTCTTCCCCTGTTGGGCTCTCATTCACCCTCCTTCACCGGAAGCCTAGGCACAGCCTGAAATCTTTTTTGGCCCTCTGTAGCTGTTCCTATAAGCTCAGTGGAGTGGCCAATCCTATCCTGACAGTTCCTTTCCCTCATGTGGAATTTCACTCTCTCTGAGTGCCGATTAGTCAGTCAGGCCAGGTAAGCCTCTTTACACAGTTTTATTAATTAACAAGTGGATTACGCTCACAATCGCCTCTCACTACCTCAAGTGTTGCTCAGCTTATTTTTTTGTGTTTGCACACTTGTGACCCTAAAGGTTGAAGACTCCCCAAAGTAAAAGGTTCACTTTGGTGTCCCAGTGAAATGGGTACAGTGCAGGGTGTGGTGTTAAACCATCATCCCGAAGAACAGTGGCTCCCAAGTGGGTCTTCCAGGCAAGGCACAGCTGTAAGAGCAGGTTGAGTTTCCTCTTTCAGCTGCCATGTGTAGGAGCCTGGGTCATCTGTTAGCCCACTGCTACTGAGACCCTCCAAGTGGAAAATCATAGCACCAGTGTGTGTTTTACTCTTTCTTTCTTAGGTTTAGAATTAACCTCTACTTAATAGTACTTATTACACAAAGAGTAGAGAGTAGTTTATTGCCATATGTACACGTACTGTACATTGGAATTCTTAATAACGCTGATCTCTCAGGACATACTGTATATACAGTAGTACAGCAGACAACACCACACAAGGTAGACCCAAAAAATAATAACAACAGGACCAATAAGTATGTTGTGGGACAATAAAAATATAGTAGTGAGGAAAAGAAAAACGTGGTAGACCGTGCAAAAAGTGCGTAGTGCAGATTTGTATTGAGTCTGGGGCAAAGTACTATGAAGAGCTGGCACTGAAAGCATTTAAAGATGCTATGCTCACACACATTTTTCGTTATTGTCAGAATTTGGACCGTTTCCTTCCAAGCTTTAATGAACCCTGAAGGCAGCACTCGTGGCTTGACATGACTGCTCTGCTCGCAATGTCTTGTCTGTCTCCAAAGGCACCTTGAATGAGGAGGAAACCAGTGTTGGAGGCCAAGAGGTGAATGAGCCATCTACAGGAAAAACATATTCTATTTCAGTGCATCTTGTGCGCATCTGCAGGGGGGTTTTATGTTCTATGACATGCTGTTGGCAAACTGATGTTCCTGTGGGAAATGAACTGAAACAGTGGGATACCAGTTCTTTCCTGGACAGCCTGAAATTGAAAAGATAGGACTGTAGTCATGGCAACTGTCAGTTTCAGTTGTATAACAACAACTCTAATAACTGATAGGCTTATTTTCTTTGTTCTGTCTTGGAATGAAGACAATGCTGATCAAATTGCATTGTCAGTCTTATTTGTTACACTATTTAAGAAATAAAATAAGAATGAGCTAGAAGCAGAGTTAAGGAGAGGAAGAGTATTTCACTGCTCATGTTCAGCTCTGACATTATGTTTTTAGAATAAATCAGTTCTAGTACGATATTTAGTTTATTGAATTGGGTGAAATATACTGTATGAGAATATGACAAATCCTTTTATTACCCCATCTACCCATTTTCTAACCACTTCATCCAATGCAGGGGGAACCGGTGTCTATCCTGGCAAGTAACAGGCGCAAGGTGGGGCACACCCTGGGATGGGACACTTGTCATTCACAGGCACACAAAACACACGCACATCTAGGGCCTATTTCCCTAGAAGCCAATTAACCTACTGTACCAGAGGAAACCAGAGGGAAAAAACACACAAACTGCATGTACCATAATTGAGCAGGAACTGAGCTCAGGGCCCCAATGCTACAAGGCAGCAACACTTGTGCTGCCCCTTCATTACTCTTTTATGGTAAAAGGGTAATTTTATGTAATAACTTACAGCATACCGTAAATGCATTCTGAAACCGCTAGATTGGATAACTTCTATTCAGGAAAGCAAAATAAAGCTTTACATTCATCTCATTTTCATAGCATGTCCACATAAGGGTGTGTAAGCATGAATATTGGGGAATTTGGCTGGTGCTGTATGAACCCTAAAACACACAGTTTTAAAGATTTGATTTGCACTTTCCTGGCTTGCAATTATTTAACCTAAAAATGACAACAATGACTACTGCTACAGAGCTCTACCCAACCTCTTCTGGGACCGCATGTAAGAAATGCAGAGATGTGCAGATAGAATCAATCAACAAGCATTATTAATGCAATTAGTTCTGGAATGGCAGTGCATTGTGATGCCTTCACCGTGGTGTTATTTTAAAGAGTGATCTTGGCTCTCAGTAGGATTATTAGTGGTTCAGGTTGCAGCCTGCGACCACAGCACTGTTCATATTATTATACGAGGTGACAGTGACAGCTAAACTACATGCCAAGAAGCGTCTCAGTCAGAAACTGTTTGTTCCAGGAATTGAAGCTCTTGATGACACAATAGATTTCACCTAGTTGGTATAGTTTACAATAGCAAAAGTCAGAGAAATCCTCAGCTTCCTAAGAAATTAATATGCCAAGCTGGTTAAATTTGAGGTTTAAAAGGCTCAAAATCATGAAAATAAATTGTATGTTAAAGACATACTTATAGAAAATCAGTCCAGATACACAGGGATACATTGAAAACCATTACTTTGCTTTTAGAAGAAGGTGAATATTCTGCTTGCCTTGGAATACAGCTAAGCAATTCTTCCAACCTCATTACACTGCTTGCTGGCAATACTGTGCCCTGTCTACCTGGTTGCTCAACATCATTCATTGGCCATACACTGCGGTTCTGCCTGAAACTGGAGCTGTGGTGACTCGTACTCTGTGTCATGGTCCTCTTTTTGCCCTAGAAATAGAAGAATGTCTTGCCAAATACACTGCCCAAGAGTTTCACCCACTTCTGTAGAAGAGCTTCTACTCAAAATGCTTTCCAATGCCCAAAAACGATAGGGGAAACCTTCCTTAAACCTTGAACAAGTTCTTCAGAGAGGAACATTTCAAAATACTAATGCACAAGCACATTCTCTATTGAGGCCATACTGTATGTGTGACTGATTCACACTGGCGGGCTTAAAGAAGCAGAACTTACCTGTCCTCCTAAGCATCGGGAAGTATGGGTTCTCCTTTCAGTGTGTTCACCTACAATCTTTTTCTCTCAACACATGTTTCCCTGTGCATAGATTTGGCCCCTTTCTCTCCTGTGATAGCAGGTTATCAGGGCTCTGAATTACCTGGATGACAGGATGATTTGTGCACCATCCAGAGACCTGTGTGCATCAACAAGAATTTTTGTTAGACTTCCATAAACATGTTGCTACTTGGTGTGGTCCACTAAGGACTTTCCCTTATCATGGCCTATAATCATTCATTTTAATTATATTATATACTCTTTATAGACTACTTCCTACATGCATTCGCTTAGATTAATTTTAGGCCAGCACAAACTGATCTCTAACACATGAATGTTGCATGTTCACCACAGAAAATAGGGTTAAAGCTTGTAACACCACGGATGTCAGCAACAGCTTGCAATCTTAAACATATTTTTAATGCGCAGTATCTTCGGTGGGCCTTATATGATATTTGTGGATCCATGACAGTAAAATCTGCAATTTTAAACTGTGCATTGCTGTGGAATGTGCCCTATTCGGGATACATTGCCCAGCCCATGAGAATTAAGCTACTACTTGCAAGAATAAATCAGTAATTCACTACACTCACTATATAACTTCAAATTACAAGATTGCCCATACTAGTGATGGTAATCACATATTGCACAAACAGATGCATAAGGACAGAAAAGCAAGTCTGTCTGGTTCCACGCGACTACAGCACACTTCATGAAAACTTTGCCTGGGCTTCGATCCCAGCTGAGATGCTGCAGGTGGCACCAGGAGCTGATCTCAGCTGCAGCACAGCCGGTTTAGTGACGGTGACAAATTGCTGGATCACAAGGATGTCAGGATGGCTGAGGCAAGGACAGGTCTGTCACGTAAATTAGCTTTAGTATCTTAGCCCTGGCCCACCAAGGAAGCTGACAACTAATTTATTCTGGGTGCAATTACAGGTGTGTGAAGCATATTTGATGTGGAACATTGCCTTAATCTGCGTATTTTGGATTTATAGACAAAGACATGGAGGAGAGTCTGTAATGTAAGGTCTTCATTCATCAAGCTCCAAGGTGATGGAAAACTTGAAGGTGAACTGTCTTTAAAAAGCAGCAGCTGGACAGCTAAGCAGGATTTCCAGGAACTTTAAATAAACAAATGAGAAGTGAATGAACTGAAGTGTAAAAGTTGTAAACCCACACAGAAAGATTTACGATGGGGAAGTTTGATGCAGGGTTCCCTAAATAAGCTGCCCTGGAAGGTGTCACTCTTTTTTGAGCTCATCACCTTTTTCGTTCAACCTACGAAAGATTGAACAGATTCCACATCAGAGGAGGGGCTGTCATTCTGTGAGAAGTAGTATTTCTGAGAGGCAGAGCCAAGCACAGTGCACAGTTATACCACTTTTGTATTCTGTTTAAATCTCATTTTCCGTCTAGCTCTTCTGTCAGGAACACGTCTTACTGTGCTATGTTGTGGGACACATAGCCTTGGTGTTTAAGCAAGGGATGCATTTGAAAACAATACTTTACAGTTTTCCCAATGGAGATCGAAAGGATCATAAGAAACATTAAATATTCAAAGAGTTGTTCTAATTCCTGCTTACATAGTCCAAATAGCCCCGGCAAGCTTTAAGCTGTTTTTGCAAGTTAGTGAACTGAGCATGCGTTCCCAGCAGAATAAACCCTTGCTTATTCTATGATTTTCAAGATATTGTGCACTCCATTATTGCACCACCCCAGGGCAGCTATTCTCTTTAATGCATTGTAGAACAAAAAGGGATTTTAATCACGGATGCGTGCATTTCAGAAACTTGGTTAGTAAGTCCAAGACTCATCATTCAAACAAACATTAATCTTTTTGCTCTTCGTTTTTCAATTACTCTTTCATTTCGTTTGTGTTTTTTTTAACCGACCAGAAGTGCCTCAGTACTGAATTTTGAAGAGCACTTTGTAGTGTTCTGAAAAGCTACAGGGGTGTGCATAACGGCTTATAACATACCTATAATTTCTGTTATCTTTACTGGCCTTGTCATGCTTCTCTTTGTAGCGTGTCCACATCAGACAGGCAGCAGCCTGGCAGATACATCCCTGGTCCTGTGGAAATGAGTGTAAACAGGCAAGAATGTCTCAGAAACAAATGAATGAAGTGTGCAAATACATTAGTTTTTTTTGTATGATGTATGTATGAAGTGTGCAAATACATTAGCAAATACACCTAAAGAAATTAAAATGTATTGAATAGTTATATATGCTGCACTGAATATGATACATGTTCAGGTGAGTATGTAAGTTGCTAAAATCATAAAAAAACTGTGCCATACTGTGTTCCATTTAAAACATATTGAATATTTAAGTTTTTTGCTGACAGTTGAAAGGAGACTGTCTGAATTACAGTCATGTTGATATTAGACTGACATATTAATTTGAACAAATTTCATATTCAATACAGTAGTTAATGTGCATGTGTGAACTCATCCATCCTCATTCAGTAACTGTTTTGTTCAAAACATGATTGCAGTCTCACCTGGCAGACAGTGAGTGCAGAGCAGGACCACACACTGGACAGGACACCAGTCCATCACGGGGCACAAGACAGGACCACACCCTGGACAGGACACCAGTCCATCATGGGGCACAAGACGGGACCACACCCTGGACAGGACACCAGTCCATCACAGGACACAAGACAGGACCACACCCTGGACAGGACACCAGTCTATCACAGGACACAAGACAGGACCACACCCTGGACAGGACACCAGTCTATCACAGGACACAAGACAGGACCACACCCTGGACAGGACACCGGTTCATCACAGGACACAAGACAGGACCACACCCTGGACAGGACACCAGTCCATCACGGGGCACAAGACAGGATCACACCCTGGACAGGACAGCAGTCCATCACAGAGCACAAGACAGGACCACACCCTGGACAGGACACCAGTCCATCACAGGACACAAGGCAGAAAATGCTCTGGATCAGTCACCAGTCCATCAAATAGTGGGACAATACACTAGACAGGGCACTAGTTCATCACAGGGCATGACTACATCCCAGATGGGACACCAGTCCATAGCTGAGCACACACACATGCACATGTGGGCCAAGATGCCAATTTACCAAGGCAGCATATTTTAGATTGTGGGAGAAAACCAGTTCAGTTGGAGAAATTCCATGTAGCCATGGGGAGAGCATGAACAAGCTGGAATCAAACCCAGGACTCAGGGGTTTTGTGAGCACAGGCATATTACTCTTTGGGGCTGATTTGGGGCCGATTTCAATGCCTATCAATAGGTGGTTGACTCATTTCAGCTGACGCAAAACGTTCAGTGGTCTTTTGAACTTTTTGAAAAATGATATTTCAGGTAGTGGTAAGTTCTTTCAATAACCCTATGGTGTACTATGATATAGCAGGTGATAGATGTGTCAGATTGACAAAACTGTAATTTAGGAGTGAGAAGCTCATCAAGGTGCAAGCAAAAAACAAACTAAGGCACACAATTTAAAACAGGGGTGTCCAATCCAGGTCCTGGAGGGCACAGTTCTTAACGAGCTCAACCAGCTGGTCACAAAGATATGTTACAGCTACAGGTCAATTCTTTATATTCCTTCATCTAGGTGTTGTTCGATTATGAAAGCAAAGAAATGCCAAAGGAAATACAAAATAAGAATCGCAAGCTAGGCTGACACTGTATTATTCAAAACAGTGTAATTCCTAAGGGAAGGAAGCAAAGCTCATTATTTTCTTGCCTCCAGTGAATTTCTGGAAGCCCTCTAACAGTGTAAACAGTTACTGTAGCTGGTGATCTGTAAATCCCATCAGCTCATTGCACTTAAGAGACAATAATAAGAACTTTCAGAGCCACCAGAATGACAGTGCTGCGATCTGCAGTTCCTACTTTTTCTATTAATTTTGGGTATTATTACTATTGTGATATTCTAGCTCAAAAAAAGCCATAACATTTTTTTGTTTAAATACTGGTTCCAATTAGGCTGATGAATACTTTACCACACCTTAAGAACCACAACTATAATAATAATTGCTTACACTTATATAGCATTTTCCTGGACACTCCACTCACAGCGCTTTACAGGTAATGGGGATCCTGTCCGCCACCACCAATGTGTAGCCCCCACCTGGATGATGCGACGGCAGCCAAAGTGCTCCAATACTCTCACCACACACCAGCTCTCAGTGGGGAGGAGAGCACAGTGATGACGTATTATTAGGAGGTCATGACTGGTAAAGGCTAATGGGAAATTTAGCCAAAACACCATGGTCACAACCCCTGCTTTTTTCGAGAACCACCTTTGGATTTGTCATGAACACATAAAATTGACCATGTCTTGAAAAGACTGGGTTTTTTAGAGGAATTATTTTTATGACTGAAAAAGATCACAAATCTTTTGCATGAATAGCCACAACAAAGAAGGAGCTCCCAAGTGGCTTAACCAAAAAAGGAGATCGTTCAGGCCAGAGGTTGAGCCTTATAGCCCTGAATCCATTAGCAGTTCCTGTGATGTTCTCAGCTCCATTGGGGTTGCAATGTTGTCATTAACCCTAGGCAATGCTAACCCTCCTCAAAGCTGTGTGGGAAATAGCACATGACTCTGATAAATGTGCTGTTTGGAAAAAATTGGAAGGAATTGGCGTAGGAGAAAAAAAAATACAGAACTGAGGAAAGATTTTTGAAAGCATTAAATGTGTGAGAATATAGGATATGTCTGGAAATCTTTAAGAAAAGGTACCATAACCTAAATAACAACAAACAACATCACTTTATTAACCTTTTACAATTTCTTGCATTAGGAATTTGTCTTTTCGTATACCCCAGCTAGCTCTCCATGAGACACACAGACAGGGAGAGAAGCTTGAGATCAGAGCGCAGGGTCAGCCATTGTACAGCACCCCTGGAGCAGTTAGGGTTAAGGGCCCAGGGGCTCAGGGGCCCACCAGAGTAGGATTCCTCTGCCGGCTGCGGGATTTGAACCGGCAACCTTCCAGCCACCACTCCACCCCAAAATGCCTGCCTATTCACGCAATCAACAGATTTGGAAGAAAATAGGAAAGGTTTTTAATGTTTAAAGTCTTTAGCTCAGTGCAATAAACTTGCAGGGAATAACATTTTTCTACTTAATAAAGCGTGGCCTCTAATTGAAAGTCCTAATGTCTCAGTCAAGACATTATTAAAACCATCACTATGTCATGGGCCAAAGGCAAACGTTATTTTAGCGCCTTCAAATTCTGGTAGGAGAATTCAGCTGACAGTGAATTAGCAGAACTTGTTTCTAACAAATGATTGGTGTGGAAAAACTTAATTAACCAAAAAGCTTCACAGAAGACTATTAATATCAAGATACAGTAAATGCTGTATAAATTATCCTGGGGTTTAAAACAAGTCAGGGCTGTGAAATGCAGGTATTTTCATCAGCAGACAAGTTGTAACTCTAAATGTGCCCCGAAGCAATTAAATAAAAGTTTCAGAGCTCCACTGTGAGAATCTTCTTATTAATAAAGTGATGAGTTTCTCAGCTAAGCGTTCTCCTGTCCTTGGATACCAGCAAACATTGTTAATTTTCACAGCTGCTCCCTGGAGATCTGGGATAAAGGCTTGCAATTAGAACGCAATTCGGCCGTGAAGACAGTGTGGAAAAAAAAATCTATGAATGCATACAATGGAGTTTAGATTTGCCAGAGAAAGGCTCAGGGCTGTCAGGATTTTGTCAATATACTGTCTTAATACCTTTACAATATATCTCCCAAAGGAGCACAAGATGGCATAAGAAGGAAGAAAATATCACTCAAATCAAACTTTTTTCCACTGTATGTTCGAGGAGATGTTTCACAGACTTAACTAAAAGCTATGCTCTAGCTAGGATAAGATGGTAACTTATTTTACTACCGCTGTGCAGACCAGGGGTGTTTATGAAATTGCCTGAGTGCTAGTTTGCTTGGGGGAGTTGTTAACATTTAGTGGTTACATGTGTGACAGAAATTGCATGATACACTACCAAATCTAGGGAGCTGTGGGTTTCTTGATCTTTACATATTCATTTTGATTCTAGTACTATTTATTTGCTTTCTCGCCCACTAGTTGTGTGGAAGTAATATACTATGAGGCATTAAAAACACAGGTAATATAGTGTTTACAAATCAATAGCATTTGTTACATCTCAGGGCATTATTTATGAGACACTCCTGACATATCCTATTTCTGAGGAGCAGCTTGTTACGGGCCGATGCTGTCAAGTAAGCCGAACCCTATGTGGTGCTTAGTCCGGATTCGAGGAACAAACAGCTCTGAAGAGGAGGTCCGAAAAAGCAATAATCCAAGAGCCAAAGCCAACAGTCAAAAAGCCAGGAGAGTTTATCAGGATAAAGCACGAGGAAAGAATTTGAGTGACTCCAATACCGAGCGTCGGGAAGAGGGAAGTGGAGGTTTAAATAGTGAAGAGGGCAGGTGCGAGGGATTAATTAGATGATTAGATTAATGAGGCGCCATGCGTGGTCATAACACAGCTGCTGAGTTCATGACGTATTGCGTTCAGTCTCGGTGAGCTTGTTGCTGGATGTGGTGTTGATGGATCAGTAGGCTGAGCTCTTTCCTCTCTGGACAAGAATTTGCCTCCGAGCGGTGACAAGAGACACTGTACTGTAGAGGGTGCCACTCTTTGAAAAAGTTGTTAAACCTTGTTTTGGTCTAAGTAATTGTAATTTTTTTGGTTGCTTTTTTAATGTGTCACTTTGTATTTTGTAACACAAAGTACAGCTCCATTTGTGAGAAAACCAAAAAATGAAAGAGGAAAAAGAGGCGCCAGCAGCCATGTCATCCTGCAACTTACTGTACAATTGGCAGCCCCACTGAAGCTCAGCAGGTGTGAGCCTGGTCAGTACCTCGATGGGAGACCTCCTGGGAAAAACTAAGGTTGCTGCTGGAAGAGGTGTTAGTGAGGCCAGCAGGGGGCGCTCACCCTGCGGTCCAGGTGGGTCCTAATGCCCCAGTATAGTGACGGGGACACTATACTGAAAACAAGCACCGTCTTTCAGATGAGATGTAAAACCGAGGTCCTGACTCTCTGTGGTCATTAAAAATCCCAAAGTGTTTCTCGAAAAGAGTAGGGGTGTAACCCCGGCATCCTGGCCAAATTTCCCATTGGCCCTTATCAATCATGACCTCCTAATAATCCCCCTCTATGAATTGGCTACATTACTTTGTTCTCCTTCCCCCCCCCCCACTCCGACGGCAAGCGGAGCGACGTGGTGGTTGGAGTATTCTCGGTCGCATTTAATGGCAACGTCAGCTTCAAACCACCAAATGGAGACAAGCGGACCCTGCTGATGCGGGATTAATGCTAGGATGAGAGAGAAAGAGGAAATACCGTCTAAGTGAAATGCTTGTTCTGTATAAAGCAGTGTCCATCCCACCCACATCTATCATTCACTCTACAATGACATAAAACAAAAGATAAGCATATGTTCTGCCAAGTAAACAATGAACAAGCAAGGGCTTTAGAGAAAACAGATTTCCCCATGTTTCTTGTTGCTACTGTAAATATAGCAGCTTTCAGCTTTCAGCTGTGAAAGCTGATTGGTGATTGGTAAAATAAAGAAAAAGTTATAAGTATGATATACTGTAGATTAAAAGCATATTTTTCCCGAGGAATCCATTTTCTGAGGCGGTGTGATCTTTCCAGTTTTTACCCATATTTAAATGGTTTTTCCATTCTGGATACTTTAGTAGATATTTTAATCCCTGGGGAGTCTATTCCCAGTATAACCAGTACCGGTGACGAGACTGTAGAGAATTCATCACATTCGCCATTTTCTTTGACCTACCTGAACAGGTGTGATTGAACTTTGATCATTTCCAAAATGTGAATAATTTGCTTTCCAATGGTTATTGCTTAAGTTGTTTGCCTAGATGCAGGTGAGCTGAGAGGTAGGTAAAGCCAGATGATATTGTTAATTAACATTATGTTAAATCACAGAACCAAAACATAGGATAACAATTTCGGCCATAATAGCTGTTAATAACAACAATAATAGCTCAGCACAGCATAATACAAAAGAGAATGATGTCAGGAGGAGAGAGACAGAGTGGAGGAGCATTACTTTCCTCTTCCTCTTAGCCTGTGTCAAACCAGCAGTTGTATAGTGACACCACACTACGCTAGATCTCTGGACCAAAAGCAGCACAAATGCTTGTGTTAATGGTAAAAAACAGCAGAAATTTAAAACAAACAAATGTGGTCAGTTTCATGGTTTATAATGTTTACAGGAAGCCAGCTTCACAGAGATTTGCTGTCTGTTTTATTTTGGGAATTCTTATTTCCTGTATTGTGGGATCCTCAGGATAAAAACATTCTCTACTAGTTTGGTGCATTTTTGGAATAGGAAGATTGATTGTCACGCATTTTTATGTATCTATTTTTGTGGGAAGGAAGATTTCATTTTGTTTAGGATCCATTTATTAGGAGGCATTATTTTTCTTTTTGGCCTTTTTAGGTGTTGTTTAATGTTTTTTTTTATTACAGGAATATAATTATTTGTGGATATGTAGAATGTAAAGATTTATACATGTATTTTGTAACATTGTTGCACAGTTGTCTTGATTGTTTTTGTTAATAAATATTTGTTTTTCTTGGCCTAGTAATTTGATTTACTTGCAACTTGTACTAAATGTTATATACTTGTAATGTCATCATTGAAATATGTTTTTAACAAACTTGGAAGAACTGGTAGGCCAGTAAAGTCATTCATTACATTACTCTGCTTATTACTGATTCTAGCCTGCATTCGTAAAAAAAAGGAGACATCAAGGGCTTCAAATGACAACAGTAATGAGACAAGAGCCCTCCCCAGAAACATTCTTGACAGTGAAACAAACGGAAAATAATCCATTAAAAATCTCAATCACCTACAGTATACAGAAACCTACATGTTTAATGTCCACTGATTATCCAAATTCAACATCTCTGCTTTGTGCCTCGGGTTTCAGTGCTTAAAAATGCCCATCAAAAGTAAAGTCGCCAAAATAATTTGCCAACTCCTTGAAACAGCAAGCAAGCATGAAGGATGAGCAAGTGACATGAAAAATCCTTCAGAGCGTCTGTGGACACCTATTAATCAATACCAGTGTCTTGTAAAAGGCAGACACTTGTGTTCTTGTAGATGTTTGGGGATTTTAAAGGTCAGAGGCAGTGCTATCTTGTCTCTGACTATTAGAAGTAACAGTAAAGAAATTGAAGTAGGGGCCACCTTCTCCTTGGAGGCAAGGAAAGAGATTAATACAGTTGAATCTTCTTGATGACAGAAGCATCTGTGTTGATTATTGTACTAATCAGTAATGTCATAAATAATGTGTGATGGAGGCAGTGGCTGCATGAAATTGGTTATAGTGCAATTATAGTGAATTAACGTTGGGGATAAATGTTGTTTAAATGTATAAAACAAAAAACAACTATTTTTTCCCCAAATAGACCTTTCAGTTTTAAATTACCCTCACAACTAAATACGTATTTCCATCAATTTTTCTCTACTCTGTCAGAGGTACATGAATCCCCATCTGAAACATTGACATAATGCAGCATGTAAAGGGACAGTTGCAGAACAATCAAGTTAATTATATTGAATTTCTTTAGGGTTGTAGTGATTGATTCTTGGAGTGATTGAGTCTTGTTCATACTGTATCTGACCACAACAGTTTGCCTGCTACTGTACATTACAGATGCCTTTCCTGCTTCTGTCTTGGCTAAATGAGTCACTGCTCCACTGTGTGTAGGTGTGGTGCAAGACAAAGAAAAGAAAGTTATTTTTGCAAGAGAAAATGAGCCCATTTTAAGACTGTCCTGTACTGAACTTTAGTGAAATGATTTGCGTCCTGATTTGAGCATTACCAGAAGTGCTCTGATTACAGCTTCGAAACTCATTGCTTTTCTTGGTTGAATTCGGTTTGTAACACTTTGATCTGTATCTGTCTGTCTATCACATATATTATTCTGTGTGGTCCATTTTGTCTGAGTGACTCAAGGTGAGCTCTCCAATATCATGTAGCCACTAGTGTATAAAATGTACCGTAGTCTTCTATATTATTGCCAATCTACCGAAAATTGATTAACCACTAGCGCTGAAAGTAAACCTAACTTGTTTTCAAGAGATCTCTGCAAAAAAAAATAGTGATGCAGGGATCTTAAACATAACGCTATGTAAGCTGATTGAACCGCATGGAAAAATCTCTTTCGTTTTTGCAACAGAAATGGGCAATGGAGAGAATAAAGTACTCACCACCTGTGTCATGAGGCTACCTTTTTTAGCTCCCCATAGGATGCAGAGACCTTAATGCCAGGAGCACATCAGCAGCTAACAGGCATTGAAATACTGTGTCACCAATTAGTGCAGTGACCTGGCAAAGACAGCACACAGGCATTCTAATAAAAAAACACTCTGAAGTGAAGATCTATTTTTGTTCCCATGCTAAAATTCTCATCTGTCGTTAGCACCCTGACAACAACTCTTTTGACCACTCCACCTAACCTTTTGCGAAATGTCACCTTTTATTACAAATGCACCTCCATAATTATGGACAGAGCCAGCATACTGCTCCCTTTAATTTACCTTTGTTTTTCGAAGATCGATGTGGACATCAATTAAAAACAAACTCATAAGCACTACATTAGCTTGGGAGTCCCCTGTGGGCTATTAAAAGTTAGTTTATTATATTTCTTGATTAAAGGAAAGCAGTGAACATCTATTAAAATACTTAAACTCTATTTCGCGACTACTGTATATGCAGTACACTAATTAATACTGTAAGCAAACGGAAGAACACTGAAAGCTGATTCAACATTTGAGCCATATCTCTGTTTTATATAAAAATGTCAAATTACCAACATTTCTCATCTGTTATTTATTAGCACCAGTGTTTGGTGCGACATTGTGCTGGTAATTTACTTTCTAATGTAGATTTTTTGGTTCTGACCAGATATAGTGAAGCACTTCTTAATTTATATTGCTTAAATATAAAAGCCATGATATCATAACTACCCTGTTCTATAACCTTGCTTTTTTCTTTCCTATTTATTCTTATTTCCTAGAAAAATAATTAATATTTTGTTTATACCCCAGTGCCAGAGCAGCACATACTCCACAGAGCTATCACACATATAAAGAAGTGTTCTAAAATAATTTAAATTTATTATTATACACTCTTTGAATAAACTAATTCACTACACAAATCTACTACATTATTAAATAATTAGAGAACTCATACTGTATTGTGGACTAAATTAACATTTTCCTAAAAAAACATGCAAGGTAATAAATATTGAATAAAATACATCTCTCCTCTAATGAGCTGGCAGTGACTCATGTCAGATTCAAGAGAAGATGAGCCAGCCTCATTTCTGTGACAGTCTGATTTTGTGTGACTAGTATAGCATTGATGATAAAGAGAGCACAGCTATAATCTTTTGATAGCTACAAGTAAACATTACAATTTATCTGAAAGGAAAAGCTTTGAGAAAAGCTGACAAAGTTACATACAATAATAATTCTTCAGTCTTCACTACAAGCACCCATGTTTGTTAATGAGCTTGTCTGCTCAAGAGAGGTAAACCTGAGGCTTCTGTGCCACGCTGGGAGAATATCATCATAATTGTTTGCAGACTCTTAAGGATACTGTAGGTGACTGACAGTAACTTGACATCCTGTGGAACAAATATCATTCTTATTTGCTTTTTCAATAATTCTCAAAAGGACAATGCTGAGGTTTAAAAGCCTACTCACTGAAGATTAAGATCTCATGTCGTTAACTCAAAATGTGAAGAATTGTTAACAATAATAATGTGTCAAATGCTTCTGCACTTTACTGCAAAAGTCATCACATCATCCATATCACACCAAATTTTTTAAAATTCAGAGGATAAATGGTCATTTTTATCCACTTTCCAGTCCACACACAGGCTGGCAGAAATAAACTGAACGTAACAATGATACACTTTATTCATCCATTCATTTTCCTACCGCTTCATTCAATTCAGGGTTGTGGGGGAGCCCAATGGTACCGGTCCATCGCAGGCAGACACACAGACAGATACAGACACAGTCACACCTGGGCCAGTTATCCCAGGAACCAATTAACCTACAGTACAGTACCAGCACCTGAACAAGGAGGGGACATACAGACTTCACAACCTGATAGCATGTATCAGGAATAAGGTATCACCCAGGTATCTACAGTATGTACTGTAGATAGCACCACAGGTCTGGAATCGAACCCAGCGCTGTGAGGCAGCAATGCTAATCACTGCGACACTGTGCTTTCAGTTGCTCTCTAAAAGGTTAGTGCACTGTACTGTGGTAAATTCAGAGGAATGTGGCTTTCAAGACAGCGTAATCAAGCATGATCTGAAGTTTGAGGGACAAAGACAAGGCAAATACATGCTCTGAACACAGGGAAACCAATTTGCAACACTACTGTAGCTCTGCAGGTTCACTGTGGCAAACTTTCATAAGAGGTTGAAAACTATAAATGTTTATGGAATAGTTAAAACAGCTGTACTGCAACAGGTGAAACAGAGAGGTCATGGTAAGACTTCTGCAAAGACAAAATGACAGACTGGCACAAAGCCAGTGGTGATGCCAAGGCAGGTGAGGGGAAATACACAAGTAACAGCGGCCCCAAACAGCCCCCTAAAGTAAACACAAGTGACCCAACCCCTCACCCAGCTGCTCCCAAGCAAACAAGCCCACAAAAATCATGAAGATCACATGAGTGTGTGGACACTGCCATCACAACTGCATAGAGCTATTCATTTTCTGATTGTCTTCTAATGTGACTCTTGTGATGTTTAAAATACAATATGAATTCAACATGCCATCGTTCTTGATTTTTGTGTAATTATATATAATTACATATCTATGTATCTATGTTTTATTATACAGCATGTGACTATACTAAACCAAATCCTTAGAAGGAATTCAAAGGTGATTAAAGTCACATACAGGTTATATACAGATTAAATGAGGTTATATACAAACATTCCAAGACAAGGGATAATCAGAGAAGATTACATCCAAGAATATACAATTATAAGGGGCAGAGACAGGATCAACCCAGGGGGCTACTTCAGACTTAGAAATTTAACGCACAGAGTCAAAACTGGAAACCAAGAGTGAATTGATTTGGGAAGGAGAATAAGAATTCTTTATATAAAGAGCTGTAGGTGTTTGGAACAGACTTCACAGCCAGAGGCTGAGGCTCATACCCTGTGCTCCTTCAGAAGCAGGTGGGTGGAATTCTGGATTCATTTTGCTGCTCTGATACCAAATGATTTGAACTAAACAGCCTCTTTTTGTAAGTCACTTTTATTATGTTCAAGCGAAACGGCTTCATTAATTAAAGTGCTCTTTTGGCTCACGTCTGGTTGGGATGCTGCACTCGTTTGGCCAAACATCTCCAAAATAATGCTGCAATGCAGAGGGTGGTAACCTACAGACCACACACGGGACCTCCCGGGAGGAAAGAATGAGGACGCTGTAATTAGCGCATTCAGCTCCAGCCTTTTCATCCCACAGAAAACAATCACAAGAATGCAAACATTTCATTTAGTTAAATGCTGGCTCTCACTTAGAGCCCCGAAGCAGTGGAAACTTCAAAAGAAGAGCACACCATAAATGTCACATTAAATGTCAAAGATCTGGATCTGGAAAAATGCAGGCAGGAACCACCAGAGCAACAATACAAATATTACATTAGGGACAACAGCAGCCCCAAACGGAATGCCTTGTGAGTGTTTGGAGTACTTTGTGCGATGAGATTTGCTTGGTTAATGAGTAGCCTCCTGTCTAAAGGACGAGGAGGCTTGAAGCCCATTCAGGCAGGGTGAAGCAAGGGGTAACGTCAAGGTGGAGATGGGATGGAGGAGGGGTGCTTGAGACAAAGGTGAAGGGAGGAGTTTGAGTTTGATAAATGCGACTAATTTCATAATGATGGCGGTTAAGTACAGCTGTGCGTGTCGGACTTGTCGTTGTTATCTCTCCCAAACCACAGTTCATAGCTTCCATGCATTCATTTTACATAATTGCTTATATATTGAAAATCCAAAACACAAAGAAATAAAGCTACTGTTCCTGTATTATTGCCTATTAGGTTATGGATTCAAGTCCCTGCTGCAGCGAGACACAAGTCCCAGGTGCTCCAGTCCTCCCAGTTGTATGAGAGGGGACCGGCACTGCAGGGGGCTCATCCCTGTGAGGGACAAGCGTGCTGTGGTCTCTAGTCCACTTATCACTGCAGAAACCTGGGGGAGCTCTGGCCTGTACTTTATCTACAGTATTACTGCTGTTCTTACAGTAGGCATTTCAAAATGGATGGTAATCTTCCTAATTTGTTGCATTAAACTCACAGGTGTTGATGTCTAAGGCAGATATACTCTGTATACCCAATTAAACAGCATTTGAACATAATTACAGTCAGATCAAATTGAATACGCAACATTACTGTAGATATTATATATATATATCTGTTCTTGTTGATATTCAGCAGGTTACAGTAATGTGGTGAGTACAAATATAATATTGTGAAAATCAAGAAGCCCTCCCACAACCTGCTACCTATGCAGGTGTTGAAATTCTATAAAGACTTTGATACCAGGATCATGAACTATTGGCATTATGGTGGCAGAGTGGTCAGCATGGCTGCCTTGCAGTGCAGGGCCCAGAGTTCACTCCAGGACCTGGGGTGCTGTCTGTGTGGAGCTTGTATGTTCTCCCTGTATTTGTGTGGGTTTCGTCTCTCCATCCAAAAACATACTGGTGTGTATTTGGCATGTGTGTGTGTGTCCTGTTTGAGGAGTACCCTGTCTTGTTCCTGTTATTTGCAGGGACAGGCTCGGACTGCCATGTGACCCTGTATTAGGAGAAGAGGTTGGAAAATGGATGGATCGATCATGAAATATGTGCATTTTAAAATCCATTTCTCCTCATTTACGTGACAAAGTGCTGGCTGAGAGTCAATCTCAAAGTTAAGAGGTTCGATACGGCCTCAAATCTGAATGCAGTCTTTTTATGCTCCTGTGGAGTAATCTTGTAATCTTCTGCGCTTACTCCACTCTGCACAGCCAGCTGGAGAAAGAACTCAAGAGGATGAGTCTCATTCGGAATCAATTCCACAGGGACAAAAACTGCAATTTAATATTGCTTTGACTGACATTACCAATATTGCACTTGTGCTAAAGCTGCTAATTTCCTTGGATTCTCAGACATTGTGCAGTGCTTAGCTACCTTACAATAGGGGTTGTTTCCCCAAGTAGCAGAGACATTAAAGGGAAAGGAATGTGGACTTCAGGTACTACAGAACCCCTGTTTGACATGTGCTGTGTTAGAGTGCACTGAAAACAACAATACAGTTTTTAAATTAATTATTTCAATAGCTGTGACTTACAGGATTTCAACACTGCTACTTCTAAGTACCATAGGATCACGTAAGGGAATGAGATGAATTTGGTCCTGGTCAAATGAAACTATCCCAATGTATCACTCAAAGACAAACCATAGTGTTTCGCATACAGTATATCCCCATTATGGTACTGTAACACTGGCAAAATATCAGAGTGTGGTATTTTCCCTAGGAATTACCCATCCTGTCCATAGCAATGGGAATGCATGTGATAAATTCCATGATTCCTGGCTTATGTGTGTTACTGTACGTACCTCAAATATATCGCTGAAGTCACCAAGTGACCTGGCTAATACAGTATGTCAATTCAGACAGCAAGCCTGGAAATACATATCTGGCCGGATCTTTGGAATTGCCAGTTATGTAGTTTTCATGTCTCATTCAGAGCTATAGACCCTGTGACCTCATACAGGACAGAGCTGTTTGCTGGTTCCTCTGACCTGCGCTTCGGAGGAGAGGAACATCTCTCGCTGACACCACTGCATGCGTGTAAGTACCTATAAGATCTCAGGCTCCACTGAGTTTGCCAAGAGTCACGCCACCCTTGATGGCACTTAGCCAGTTGTGTGCCACCCTTGGGGAATCCCAGGCACATGTGGCCAGTGGTATGACCCAGGCTCAAATCTGCAACACCTGGATCGCAGTGCCTTTATCAGATGAGCCAATCAACTGGCCTGCAGAAGCTATTTTTCTAACTTTCTAAACAAAGTTATTTCTTATTCATTCCTGTAAAAGGGTCCGTTTACAAAAGGGTCTTAAGAGGATGTGGTTCTTTTAATTACTTAAATTTTATACTGTTTAAAGGGAGGCATTGCCATATTGAAGCTCTTAACAATAGGGATGCTATGTGTCACAAACAAAGCCTGCGATCTGGCCTCCCGCAGTTTTCATTAACAGCTTCTGTGGGTTTCATCTTAAACCTGAACACTGAGCTGATTATCATAATTACGTTTTCAATATTTAATGATGTTTCCAGACAGCTTGAAAGTGATGAGTATATGAAATTTGGAGGCTTGCAAAAGTGAATTAATAAACTTTTGGGAGTGAGCAAATGGTCAGCTGTATTTTTCAAAAGTTTTGACTTGGCATGATAATCGTACTGTACAAGTCAGGGCAGTCTGAAAAGGACACGCCAGAGACCATTTTTGTTCTGGTGTGGAAATCTAAAGTATAACCCCAAAGGGGTTTTGAATCGGATGGTGCCTGCAGGTCTTACAAGTGGGTTGTTGCATAACGACACTCTGAGCAAAGTACAAGGTGCCGTTCTGATTTATCTCTTTGAATTGGTTACAGGCCTTATGATTCAATTAACAAGCTAGGACGGTGATAGCTTTGGGCAATTCTCCAGTTACTCTTTTAATCTAATTGAAGCGACATTTGTGGTTTCTGGAAGCTGCAGGTTTCTCTGGCTCTTGCTTCTTCTGCACTCCCTGCTGGACTCTTCCTCATGTCACTCGCCTCTCCCACCCACGGTTGAAAAGCAAGGCCTCTCGGATGCATTTTGTAAGTATTTAATCGTGAGTGACATTGATGAGGATTTGATTGACTTATAGTGTCTGGGGGGAAATTAACTGTTAAAAAAAAATAATGCATTGCTTTAAGAAGTCCTGGGTGCAAGTAAAAATAATACATGAAAATGTTACAAAGTCAGTATCGGGTATAACTTCCCCAAGCATGAATACATTCCTGGAAGAGTCGATGAATGGACTTGATCAGTCTGTGGGCATATGGTAGGAGTTCATTTTACTCTTCATGTCCAGCAGCAGCCTGACTGCTGGTCTGGATGGTCCCCATTATCATCTCTGAATGGCATTGATGAGTGGGTCTAACATATGTTCAACCGCACTTCGACCAGGAGAGAAAACTGACCAGGGCCCACACTGAGTGGTCTTGCACTGTCCTGCTGGAAAATGGACACTTCTGGATTGCCTTACAGGACCAGAAAAAGTGTTGTCTCTAGGGCTTTGCAGTAAGGCTGTAAGGCTGCCTTCTCCAAGGGACACGGTGGGACACGGTGTTTATTTCAGATTGTACACTTATTGGAAGTAGTTTTTAATTAGTCTCACATCCCAAAAACTTGCAGCTAACAAAATTGAACTCATACTGTATACTCAGTGAAATTCTCACTAAAATCGAGGAGATCCCCGAGTGGTCTGACAAACTATTTTATTTGTTTAGTGTATAGGTTGAGTGCACAGCTCTGTGTTTGTCACCTTGAACTTACAATGAATTTTCAGTGACCCAGTGGTTAGCATTGGTGTGTTGCAGCACTGGGGCCCTGTTTCCAGTTCTGGACTTGGTGATTCCAAATTGAATGAAGGAGTAGAAAAGTTAAGAAAAATAAGTAGCCAAATTCCATAAGAATTTATGGAAAAAATAATGAATTCTGGAGTGCGATCTGCATGGGGTTTTGCAGAGTATGTGCTCCACGTTCTCTCTGGGGGCTCTGGTTTTCTCCCAAAATCTAAAGACATATACTGGGAAAATTGGTGTGAGTCTGTTTGTGTCTATGTATGCCCTGCGATGAACTGGCGTCCCCTTGAGGGGATGTATCCCGCTTTGCACCCATTGCTTGCCAAGAGAGGCTCCAGCTTCCCCTCGATCCTGAATTGGATGAAGCAGTTGGAAAACGGATGGATTGTTCATTATAAACCAAGTTTTTCATCACAACCTGCTTCATGCATGCAGTAACTGGCAAAGGGCCATGACTGAATCAGATGAGGAATCCTCAGTTTGCAGTGAGGAGCTGCATCAGTCCTCCAGCTGCTGCTACATATTCTGAGGGCACATTTCAGAGGAGAGCGCAATCATCTGAACCTGTTGATTAAGTATCTGTGATTCCAAATTGAATGGAGGAGTAGAAAAGTTAATAAATATAAGTCGCCATTAAGAATTTAGAGAACAAATAATGAATTAATAGAATACAGAAAAAGCAGACCGGAATTTCTATCTATGATGTCAAAAACAATCAAAACCTAGTCAAGGTTTACACATCTAGCATTTAAGCAGTTTCCAGAAATTGTATGCCTGCTGTCATCTCCACTTTGGTCATTTACTGTACTGTACATATTTATACATTTATATAAGCTGCAATATCAGGCTGACTGTTAGCACAGAGAGGGCTAAGAATCCACTAGTTATTGTACACAGTCTTTATTCTCTGTTACTGCTAGCTAGTGAGTAAAAACTAGATTTTGTTACCACTAGGTAGTGTGTACAGTCTTCATTCTCTGACATCTGCTGAGGCCTTTGGGAGAATGTAGTGTACATGCACATTTAATAGCCAGATCGCCTGCTGACTTTGCTTTTCTTTTCCCCAAGTATTCCACAGAGGTGCGCAAGTTCATCAGAGCAGAGATAATGTAAAATGTATGTAATAGATTGTTATCGAGTGGGAATATCTCTAGTGAGGAAGCAGTTGATCCCAGGGCGCTCGGCCAGCATTCTAGCAATTCTGCTGAACTCCGGACAAGAGAACTGCCTCTCTTTCCAGCACACATCACGGTTTCAAAAGTGCGGATGTTTCTAAAGTAGACCACCATTTTACTTCAAGCCAGAGACTCTCAAACATTTTAAATCACAATCTTCTTTCCCTTTTTTTCATTTTCCCTACATCCACAACAGCTAGAGATAAAATATGGAAAAAGATTTAATACATTTTGTATTTTTCTAAAACACACCACCCGTAGATCACAGTTCATAAGCTATGAAACATTGATCTTTCAGTGATTAATTTCACACTATATTAACTGCATATACAAATGGAGGCTGGACAATGTAACATTTTACAGATGCTTAATATTCATATGTATTTACAATGTAATTAGTTGTGAGCCTTGACTAGATGTGGCACAAGTAGCAGATTATTTAGTTCAGAACCAAGCTGAGTGATTCTCTCATTGCTAGTTGAAAACTCAGATCAGCATTTCCCCAGATATAAACCAACAAATTCCTTTCTTAAGGCCTGCAGTTCAGTCCATTTAATGCTCAAATTTCCTGAACATATACTAGTCTCTTGATTTGATCTGCTTTAGGAATAATTCTTTAGTCATCTCTTTTTTTCCTCTTTCTACAGTACCTCTCTGTCTTCTCTACTGATGTTCGAAGGGGCTGGCAAAATCATTTAACCTGCAACTGATTTAGTCCAAATTAAAGATTAGTACAGCTATTTGGCCAACTGGATCTTTCTGCCTCAAGTGAATCAATCAGATAATGGGACAATTTATGCAAATACTCTTTAAGGCTGCTCATTAATTACATGTTTAGAATTGGGTGCTCTTGATGAGAAATCCAATAAAACTCCCCCCTCATGTAACACTCCTGTACAGACAGTATACTGACTCTATAATCTATGAATCTTATGAATAAATGGAGTTCTTCAATTCACACTTAAACTTTAAAGAGTGACTCAGTAATGTGGATATAGTATTTAATCCCAGATGCTCTATGGCTGTAGATGTTTGGACACTAATCTTATAAATGGCCTTGACATGTTAAATATTTGCAATTGTAGAATGAGGAGAGGTGTATGAAGGTAACTACTTAAATAGCATAGAATAATTCTTTGAACTAAAAAGGATTGTGGAAAACAAGAAAAATGCTGTTAGCAATTTTGATGTATTTCTGCACCACTTATTGCTGTGCTTCTCAAAGCTTTTCCTGACTTTACAGATTCTCTGGATCGTTTTGATTCCGGAGATTGGAATGTGCTTCAGGCTGTGTCACTCAGGAGGCACTGAATATACAGTAAGTCCTTCAATCCCTTGGAAATAAAAAAGCTCCATACCGGACCAGTTGCTCTTCAGAATCAATTGGACCTGAAGAAGCATGAGCAGACATGTGGAGACAGGAGACATAACAGGAAAGAGTGTGATAATGACTTGCTGATGCTCTGATTTGGATCCAATTGACACTTCAGGAGGATTGTGATGAGAAATCCCCTACCTGGAAACATTCTTGGATCAGGGAGAGGAGTTTTGCTATGAGTCCTCACAATTGATCCAAATACCCTTCTTTTCATTTGAGCCTTAGAGTCAATATAAATCTTTATTGATGTTTATTATCTCATCAGAACTCTGGTATCTTCAGTATTTTACTTTTTTTTGTACTGAAATATTGAATCAAAATATGAATTTAATCAAAATGATCAGATCTCAGTTTATTGACTTGTGTCTTATCTTGTCACTGTGGACGTCCTCACCAATGCAGCAATTTGATTGGGAGCTCATGTGACATGCAGCAGTGGAGTGAGAGTCATGTTAATTTCTGTACAGCAGACTGTTTTTATCATGCTAAGATTTACGATTCTAGTATTGAGGGTCTAGTGCATTTTTAACAGTTAGGTAAGGAAAATTAAAACATCAAAAGTTTAGATTAATTAGTTTAGATTTGTGAAAACTACACTTTCACTTCTTGTGGCCTTGATTTTACGTGAAACATTCTAAAATAATATGCAATAGTTATATTAACAGATTTAGCATATGCACTACATATACAGTACAATACGTACATGTACAACATATACACTTCATCAGAGTGATGTGTCCCACTAAATAGAAAGGAATTTCAATGTATCGCATTGTTATAAAGAAAAGAAGTATATTTCTTGCCTTGTTTTGAGCAAAAGCTGTACGATATATTACTCATATTTACCGGATGGTCTCTACCCCCACTAAAAGCCTGAGAGTATTTGAGAACTTTCTCCTAGGGAAAGACAGTTACAGGATTTTTCAAAAGCTCACATTGATGAGTTTTGACATCTATGCCCCTACAGTCTGTATCACAACTTCCTCTGGCTCTGGCTTCAGATCAACCTGAAAAGAATCTATTTAGGTTCTGTAGAGTCTCTCTTCTGCAGAAACAAGTTAGCTTACTAGGTTTCATTTTATTCCAAATTTTCTCTTTTTAACTGCAATACTTTGAGAGACAACAGGAGCCTTCCCAAATACACCTTTAAAAACTATAACTATAAGAATTATACCTCCCAGAAAAACAATAATTTGCAGTTTTACACGGACACCGAAATAAGCAGCAGTCTGACAAAAGTTCCTAGGAATTCGGTACTTTTCTAAAATAAACCTTACTTTACCTGGACACACTCAAATCGTAAATTCACCATTCCTGCACAAACTATAAACATGGTGCTTCACAGTGGAGTTAAATGTTTTTGCTCTTTTCGCACAATATTTAACCATCATTTACGCAGCAGTATGAATGAAGGGTAATAATAACTCAAAGCCACAGTAAGAGGAAGAAAGCACAGGATTTAGAGCTCTGCAAGAGACTGAGGGTCAATGCTGTAAACCAGCAGTATAAACAGTGCTGTGAAGATCACTCAAGGATCAGCTGGCACAAGTTTTAAATGTTTTTCTGTTATTGGCTCTGTGTGTTAATAAAAAAAAGTTTTGAGCAACTTTGATGCAGTAGCTTAAGGAAAACGGAAATAAGTTTTGCATTAGCATTCCGATGTGATTCCCCCTGAAGCCATGCCACTCCGCAAACTGAGTGGTTGTTTTGACCCAAAGATGATCTACGAGCCCTTTCGAGCCCAGTGCACATTTCTGCATGAGGCTTCTGGGAGCTGAGTCATCACTCTAGAGAACGGGTTGAGGTAAGTGTGTTTTTCTTCTCTCCTGCTCCAGCACTCAGCTCTTGGAGGCAAGCTTCCCCCCTCAAATCTTTCCTTACAAAAAACAGTAGATAAATTGCTGGTAGATACACTGCTGCACACTTCAGATATTTCCAGAACCAGCTAGAGTTCGGTATCAAGAAGCCTCCATCCAGCCAGATCAATCACAATGAGCTCAGCCTTTAATGTGGGTCACCTGACCTGATCAGCAACCATTTGTGTCGGAGTCAAAACTGTTTTTCGTACCATTACCATCTTTTTAATAAAACTGTGACTTTTCTGTGGCCTGTGGTTGGATTTGGTTTTGATAGTCCTGCCATTATGCAGTCCTAGTGAGACTATGACTCTTTACCAGAGCCTGCCTTCTCCAAGACAATGGAGTACCAGTTAACCCTGGAACTGCAGTCAGTAACCATTGGTGTGAACCTGAACCTGACGTTGATAAACTTAACCTCGATAAGGAAATGAGGAACAAGTAAAGGTTTATTTCATGCTGAAAAGAGAAGAAGAGAAACACAACATTTTGGCTGTGGACCCTTCTTCAGATGTCACTAAAAATGTGTTTCCCCTCGGCAAAGCTCTCAGATTCCGCTGAGATCAGGATTTAGAGTAACCAAATACCAAGCCTTAACCAAACTTTATCTCACTCTCATAGTGAGTGTTATAACCACTGGGATTGCCTTTCACTAGTGGATGCCAGGCCTTGGATTCCCTATCTTGCCTTACCTTGGCATTCTGTGGGTCTACTTGATTCTTTTCCACAACTTCTTCCTTAACATAGCCACTCATCCCTAACTAACCCTAACCTCCTCTGAGGACAGTTAGGTTTTCTGATGCCTTCCAGGAATTCTCTCAGCTACAATTCCTGCCAAGAACCAGGGCTGCACTATCTCTAGTGACCGATTGTAGACCAGTCCCCTTGACACAATCATGCTTCCGACATGCAGTAGAATCCCAACTGAGAACAGCCAACTCAGAGCCCCTCAGTCTACCTTATACAGGTGTATCTAACCCTTTAATCAGTTTGTAGCCCTACTGATCTTTAAAATCCCCTAGCAGTGTATGGAGAGACATATTTGTCTCGCACTTAACTTTCATAGCCCTCTCATTCACTATCCGGAACTTTCTCAATGTCCATATGCAACTTCGCACCTAACTTGTGGCAATAAGATGTCAACTCTTACAGTAGGTACAGTACTTGTATTTGCTTTTTAAATGACAAAATTAAGAGAGTTCACCAAATGGAAGAGGATTTCTTCCAACTTTTGATCTGATGCAGTTCTGGGAGGTAGTTACTGAAATGCGCAACATACAATACTGGTAGCTAAAAGTCTCCAAAAGAAAAGTTTGAGAAAGGATCAAAATATCACTCATCCTAAAGTTGAACTGGGCCACAGAATCCAGCACTGAGTGTTAAAAATGTCTAAGTCGTGTGGGAATGCTAACCCTAACCCTAGATCGGGACTCAACTGGGTGGTGCTGCAGTCTGACTGTGGGGTCCTCAGTTCATGAAATTTGAAAATTTTCCTCAGTCCAAAGAATATGGGTCTAAAACATTCAAAAGCACTAATACTGTACCTTCTTCCCTCTTCTCCCTTGTTACAGGTTCTGGGCAGAGTTTACTGTTTCTTCCTTTTGTTTCTCTCCCTGTTTGGGAGAGAAAACTCCTTTGCTCTCCTGCGACCGGAGGTGTGTTACTGACACCAGTCATTCCTGTTGTGTTGTCGAGAGGTTTTCTATTTTTGTCTCTGAAATAATTTGACTTCATCCTTGAAGGTTCTTTAGCATTTGTAGAACAAACAAGAAATATTTAATTGCTTGATTTAGCTTTCATTGCTACATTCTTTTCTATGTCCTTCTTTTATTCTTTTATTTAACTGAATCATGGCGTTTTTATTCATTTTTAATAATTTTATGAAGAACTTTATTTTCTACCCTATTGTCTACCATGTCAGTTTCTGCTGCTGATATTGGAAAAGGTTTTTTTTTCAGTATGCCTTGGGAATGTTGACGTGACCTTTTCTTTCGCATGCAGTATAAACTTTTAATTTCATTATACTGTGCAGTGTTGAATTGTTAAATTCAAATTAAATCATCAATTCAGCACTTAAAGAATACTGTATTCATAAGCATGAGCTTTCTGTACCTGAATTATTAATTAAAAATGATGCATACTCATTATTTAAAAATAACTTTTTTCAAAGCCTGAATGCTGAAACCAAAAAGCTCTAAGGATACAATACGTTACAGTAAATATCACTAATGTGAAAAGGCTTAATTATGCTAATTGCATAAAAATTCAGAGCTGTGAACTCAATATTTGGTGGGAGTGCCTTGTCTTGACTGCAATAATTGCCTGTTTTTCTTGGAAGACTTTTTCAAGCTCTCTCATGTTGCTTGGGGATCTTCTTATACAAATACAAACTCTTTCCACACACTTTCAATAGGCTTCAAGTAAGAACCTTGGCTGTGCCAATCAAGAATACCCACATACTTATTCTGAAGCCACTCTAGCGTAGATTTTGCCTTGTGATTTGGGACATGCAGTATTCCTGCTAAAGAATGAATTTTCCTCCCAGTTTTAGGTCTTTATCAGGCTGCAGCAGGCTTTCCTCGAAGATCTGCACTTTGCTCGATCTATGTTCCTATCAGTCTTGACAAGCTTCCCAGCTCTGGCTGATGCGAAGCGCATCCATAACATTATGCTGCCACCAGCTATACTATAGTGATGGTGTTAACTAAGTGTTAAGTTGGGTTTGAATATGTAATGCTTTGCATTTAGACTTGAAATGTTTCGCTCTTCCAAATTCACCATTGGCCTCATAGTTTCTTCCTTGTAGGGTTGCACAAGTAACAAGATCGGACAGATCTAGGCAGTGTCGGTGTGCCTTCCACTTCTACAGTACTAACCATGAGATATTAGGAGTCTTTGAAATGTTTATATATCCTTCTCCTGATCTGTGCCTTTGTACAACTTTATCCCTGGGTTGTTTGAGGAAACCTTCTTGGTATTCATGGTTGGATCTGCACTTACTGACTGAGGGACCTTTCAGAGAAAGTGTTTATCCTGAAATCAGGTGACCACTATTATTACTCACAGTCAGAGGCCACTCAAATAACCGTTAAAGTAATTTGTTAAAGTAGTGTTCTGCACCTAAATTAATGTCTGTCATAGCAAAGGACTTGATCGCTTAAACAACTTTTCCCTTTTTGTTACCATATGATTTTATTCCTTCTTTTTTAGTTTTGCAATGTGGAGCTGATTGTGTATACAGTGCCGTGAAAACATATTTACCCCCTTACTGATTTCCTGTATTATTGCAAATTTTTGACACTGAATGTTTTCAGGGCTTCAACCAAAATCTACTATGAGATAAAGGGAACCCAACTGAACAAATAACACATTTTGATTTAATCATGATTTAAGAGGAGATCTATTCTTTAGTTCAAAACGGTTCTTGTTTGGCTGAATCCAGGCTTGCTTAGAGATGAATTTTAACTAGCAGCTTACAGCATTCATTAAGCAATTCTGTCATCTCTCCTCCTCCTAAAAGTTTACTATTCTCTGCACCCTTCTCTGTCAGTGCTTGATCACAGCCTTCCTGACCCACTTACATTAATCACTGTCGTACGGGGGGGAAGAGTGTATAAACCCCCAAATAACAGGGAGTGTTGGCTTACTGTAAACCTTTTCCCAAATCGCAAAGCTCATGTCAGTCAAGGCTTACATGTTTACTCATCTAGCCTTGACCAGAAGAAATACGAGTCTGTGCGAATCCAAGGATGTCACATTTGAAGTCTGATGTACAGTATTTAGAGCAACAGTGCCAGGCTCATAAAAGAGACAGTTAAAGTGGAATATATAAAAGCTGTGATGAAACACATTAAATAGCTCGAGTCATGAACATGGGGTCAGCCTTAGGCTTGTCACTTCTAGACTTTTCTTTTATTAAGGTATTAAAGAAATTAGAGTAACTAGCTTAGAAAATTCATTGATTTGTTAAAGCCCACTTTCACACTTGGTATTTACATTCTAAAGCCTTTGGTGGAGCTTACATGAAATGACATTGGCTTAACCTTTTATTTTTACAGTCTTTTTTAAAATCAAAATTAAATGTTGCTATTCCGAAGACCGTCACACTCTCTGTCCGCCATAGTCAATTACACCCATAGAAAACAACACCTCTGTAGTCCAAATAGAAGATGATCGCTCACTCAGTTTTACTGTGGATTTGGTGATGGTTGCTTGTCCAGTACAGGGCTCGTGGGACACAGAGACCCTGGAATGGACAGGCTATGGGGTCGTTGATATGCTCTAGATGGGTCTGGTATATGGCGTCCATATTAGGACATCCTCTGCTGTCCAACAAAACTCCATGCAGCCTGCTCCGAAACTCATCCAAAACTCCCTGCTACATGTACCTCCTCCATGAGCCCTCCACTCTCCTCCCTACTCCCTGCTCCATGTACCTCCTCCATGCGCCCTGCACTCTCCTCCCTGCTCCATGTACCTCCTCCATGCACCCTGCACTCTCCTCCCTGCTCCATGTACCTCCTCCATGCGCCCTGCACTCTCCTCCCTGCTCCATGTACCTCCTCCATGCGCCCTGCACTCTCCTCCCTGCTCCATGCTCCATGTACCTCCTCCATGCGCCCTGCACTCTCCTCCCTGCTCCATGTACCTCCTCCATGCGCCCTGCAATCTCCTCCCTGCTCCATGTACCTCCTCCATGCGCCCTGCAATCTCCTCCCTGCTCCATGTACCTCCTCCATGCGCCCTGCACTCTCCTCCCTGCTCCATGTACCTCCTCCATGCGCCCTGCACTCTCCTCCCTGCTCCATGTACCTCCTCCATGCGCCCTGCACTCTCATCCCTGCTACATGTACCTCCACCATGTGCCCTGCACTCTCTTTCCTGCTCCCTTTTACTAGTGACGCAATCATAAAAGACTCCGCCCAGTCTACAATTTCTCCAGATGGGTCTGGAAGTGTTTCTGGCTGTAAAACAGGGCTTGGTCTGAAGAACCAAACTCTCCTGGGAGCCAGCAGCAAAGAAGGTTCCCATGTAAGTTTAGCTATTTTAATATTTTTCACTTATTATCTTATTTATACAAGATATAACTATCCTATATTTACTATCATGCTGCAATGTGCTGCATGTTATATTTTCTAGACTTTCAGCTTCAGAATTTCAACTTTCTTGCTTAATTCATAGCTCTTTCCCTTGCAACAAAAACAGGGAAAGGAGCAACGTGGAATTCAGCCCTGCAAACCACCTTCTGACCTGAGCACTGTCAAGGCCTAATGATGGGCAACAGCGAGTGAGAAACCACGTTTGAATTTTTACGTCGCCTTTGATCACGCTTCTGAACGCCTGGTGAATGACAAGATTAATAAGCTTTGAAGTCAACTTTTTGCAGAAGCCCGATCCTCCCTTCCTAATTCTTTGGCAGCAGAGAACGGAAGAGGCAGCTGGGGTGTGCCATTCAGCTGGCATCTGACAGCCAAACGCTATTTATTCTGAACCACAGCAGAGTTTTCTTACTGCCTCTGTCTCTCCCAGAACGTGCAGGGGGCAGGATGCCGAGCAGAATTTTTAGAACTTAATTGCGTCTGAAAGTGTGAACTCATAGCACCCCATCAATGCATGTCCAGATGGTGTGCCCGATTTGAAAAAAAAACCCCACAATGCAATAAGGTAGCCATGTCACATTTTCAGTTATTTACAGTTGAGTGCAAGAGTAGTCAGTCCAAGGTCAAAAGCATACATTATGCAATGCTGGTATTGGACTTCTCTGCCAGCATGGCTCTTTTACCACATACAGCACCCTGCAAAATTAGTCACACCCTTCTAATGTGGTCCTATATAATTTAAAAACAAATAATATATTCATGCTTGCTAGGCTCTGGCTGTCCTACAACCCTTTATTGGATAAAGTGGTTAGAAAATGGATGGATGATACACTGTATACACATTTTTAAAGATGAGCGGTGGCTCTGTGGCTAAGGATCTGCGCCTGTGGCTAGAAGGTTGCTGGTTCAAATCCCTCAGCTGGTAGAGGAATCCTACTCTGTTGGGCCCCTGAGCAAGGCCCTTAACCCCACCTGCTCCAGGGGTGCTGTACAACAGCAGACCCTGTGCTCTGACCCCAGGTTCTCTTCCTGTCTGTCTCTCATGGAGAGCAAGCTGAGATATGTGAAAAGATAATTCCTAATGCAAGAAATTGTAAAGGGTTAATAAAGTGATGATGTTATGTTACATAATGATACAGTTTAGACTATAACCAGAATTGAGAATTTGTTAAACCAATCAACAGTAAACTTAAACGCTATGTATGTCAGTCAATTAATGCTTTATAAATATCCTTTATTTAGAAGTGCAATTTGTAACTCCTAATGTAAACTGCTGCCATTAGGTGGAGGTTAGAGTTTAACATGTCTTGTAGTTTTGGAAAAGATTGGTTCTATTACAAGAGTGTTTTATTTGACTTAAATTAAGAGAATTAGTTCCACAGATCAGGAGAACCTGGAACTGTGTACTGCACGTGGCACAGCTTCAACTAGAAGTCTTCACTTCAGACAGAACCTACTGAGCATGGAGAGAGGAGCAGTGCTTATTGAGATAATTAGGTATTATTTGATAGCCCTAGGGCAAGCTCGTTTGGCTTATTTAATTCTAATCAGCGATGTTTTCCATGATAGTGCTGCATTGGGGGTGGACTGTGGTTAAGCAGCCCACCGGGAGATGAGAAGCGTTCTCTTCATGGAGAGACTAGAGGTGAGCCCAGCGTGGACTTGATGTTAGCCTGAAGGAGCTAACCTCCTGCTAAAGGGGAGTGCAGAGGCCATTGGACTTTCTTAGGGCACCAGGCATGGAAAGTCGCAAGAGGCTGTTTCAGGCCTGAGGGTAACTGTGAGATGGAGAAAAGGACAGGAGCCCAGTACGGGCCATGAGACTGTCTTTCCCTCTGGCTACTTTGTGATATTTAGGAATATCGATCCCACAAGAGCTCAGAAAGGCACATACTGTATCCCAGTGAGGCTTGCCCCCAGACAGAACATATCCCAGAAGCAAAGGAGCAAACCCAACTTCTCTTCCCCTGGACAGGATGTGAAGCCATCACAGGGTCACTGACAGGGGAGGTAATGTAGAGCGGCCAATCACATCTAAACAGGTTGTCTTCAGGAGGTGGGAGGTCAAAGGTAACTGGAAGGCAACCGACTCCACACACACACACACACACACACACACACACACACACACACACACACACACACACACACACACACACACACAAAGCCAAAATCATGACAATCGAGTCCTTGAGCTGTGTGGGGATGGGATCAGTATTGACAATAGAGGCCTTGGCTTTAAAATACTTTATGGAATAACTTGATGGAGGCTGTTGTGCAGGGGCTGAGATGGTTGCCTGTTTTGTTTCAGCTGCCATATTAGAATTTTCTTCATGCGCCCTTCATGAGGCCCAAACAATCTGAAGGAAAATAAATGCTCTAATGGACATTGTAAAAAGCCCTTTCAGTAACCTTAACCTGACGTACCTGGTACGGGTTTGTACCTTTCTGCAAGGTCTTGTAATGGGATTTTAGAGGTTGAACAGCCGAGAACAAAACAATCGTGGAGGACTGGGTCTGGTTTCATTTGCAGTTCATTAAGGATTCTATCTTAGTGTTTGAAGCTGTTGAGCTGGGTTTCCCACCAGCTGTGACATTGATTAGAGGAGAGATTCTTTCTGTCACTTTTTGTGGGAAACACAGCAGGTAGGAGGCTAGGCTGTCTTTAAAAATAGAAGAGTTACAATGATGTGAAGGTCCCCTGTTCGCTAGGCACAGAGAACACTGCAGACCTGCCTTCAACATGACATCTTCACTGTCAAACCCTTCAATCAGGATGAAGGGGGCAAAAGTTTTGAACAGTGTTCAAGTTACCCAAGTAAAGAGACCCTTCTTTGCCACCTCATCAAACCATCCAGTATTCCAAATGGCATCCACTCAAAAGTGCACAGGTCAAAAAGGCACAAAATGTTGGCAATGTGTGAGAATGTAATAAACTTTATATATCTGCATAATTTTGCTAATAAACAATGCTTAATGATCTGCAACATTTTGTTACTGTTTAATTCATAAATTATGCTTAATGAACTGCAATGTTTAATTAGTTTTTTTAGTTTTCTTTAGAAAATCATGTTTTCAGAATGTGTTTTCTGCTTATTTTCAGTAATCAATGCTGCTTAATTATCTGTAAGTTGTTGTTAGTTTTCTTATTTTAGCTTTCAAAATGAATTTTATGTTTTTCATTATGCTCTTTTGTCAGGATTTCAAAATTAAATACAGAGAAAATGATGTTTGGTATCCTGTGAACCTTGCATGGTCAGACTTAATGCTTCGCACTGTTCTGTTCTGCAGTTTTTCAACCTTAATGGAACAAGCAGCTATCTTGAAACGTATATTATTGCACACCAGGGTGTAGTTTCATTACAAAATCTAACACTAGAGTTGTCAAAAGGCTATTATTTTTACAACCATTATCATGATGGTTTATTACAGCAGGAGGTGACTTGTTTAATGCTATTTTTGTTTCAGAGTGCTCCTTCCCTCCCTGAACATTTGAGAGAAAACACTAGAGGACATTTCCTTCTTCCTGACTGTCCTTCATCTGAGCAATGCTTGCAATGTTTCTCACACTCATCAAGCTCTTTAGGCCAAAATAGAAATGTAGATGAAAATGAAGATAATAATCTGAATGTGAATGTAATGAACAGTTCTTTCCGGACCCTATGCGGACGACACAGTCCGACGGAGTGGGGAAACACTGGGGAAACGTCATGCAGGAAAACGGGGCTGAAGACAGGGGGGCGTGTCCAAGGTGCGCTGGTGCACGGGGGAGGTGTGGCCGAGGCGAACAATCCGAGAGTAATCCTTAGGGAAAATCCAAAACGCAAGGGTAAGTCCAAAACCAGGAGATCCATCAGAGGAAGGAATTAAAAACCACGAAGGCCGGGTCGGAACCGGCAGACGGGGAACAGGAACGGGAACCGAGGTTAAAACCTTAACGGGACCAGGCGCTTCCTGGTCCCGGACTCGCACGATATGGAAATCAGATGCAGAGCCCGGAAGAGCGTCAGCGCCTGGGTTTTAAGGTGAGCTGGGAATGGGAAACAGGTGCACAGAATAAGGTCTTTAGTGAAAGGGCTGGAGCACCCTTAAGGAGGGGGAACTAATATCGTGACAGTGAAGTACTCTTAACTGCATTATAAAGGGATGTGCTTAGTACCTTAGCACTGCAGCAAGGTTAATTTTACCCAATATACCAGATGGTGGATTTAATGCACATTGAATAGTAGCAGCAATTAGAAAAGTTATGCTTCGGCTAAATGTCTGTTCAAACTTAATAAAAAAGGAGATTGATTTAGTGGGTGATGCTTTCCAATCTGTTAAGAATCTTTAACTGAATGAAAACAAAATGCCTAAAGCAAGTATACAAAACTGACAAAATATTGTTATAGAAACATTAGGCATCATGAGATATTGGTAGTAGGGGGTGTTTTTCTGCAGTTGCTACACGTTTTTTCTTTCTTTTCCGTTCAAGTAATAACAGGTGAAAACTCAGAGAAAGTAACTCCAAGTGTTTTCAATGAATTCAAGCACAGCAAACCCACAGAAAAATCCAAGATGTGGCACAGAATTGCTAACCTATTCATTTTTATCTTAGGCCACCATCCATAATCCTGAGGCCATGCAGCAAACTGTCTTTGAATGTTGCTAGTGATTTAGCACTAGTCCCAAAGCTAACAGTGTCAATTTTTAATGAGTGTCTTAGATGGTTCTGGTACACAGTTTAATTGGTCATTAAACACTGCAGTTGAATAGAATTCTGTCAGGAGTTTGAAAGTAAACAAAGGGACATCACTTAAAAATGTGTCAAACCATTTTTGGAGTAGAAATAGTTATCTGGGACCTTTTTCCTGAATTCATTAACAAGTGTGCCACTGTGTATTTCAGTGTACTCAAGGTGAACTTTTCGGAGATTTCATTTAACATCTATTACCTTGCCATGTGAACATGCACTAGTTGGACTTCTGAGTGGTTTAACAGTGAAGGCATAAATTGAGCTTTATGACCCAGGTGCCTTGGTCGGATTCAAGCCTGGGTCTTGTTACTTGACGATCATGACTGGGATTCCCCAACAGGTGGTGCACAATTGGCTGACCATTAACAGTGGTAAAAGATGAGTGACTCTGAGGTGAGCAGGACAGAAGAGTCTGCCCACACTTCCTTGTCTTCCCCTGTTAATTGTCAAAGGGTCCAGAACGAGTCAAGATGTCAAAAATACACAGTTTGCTATTGCAGATTGGAGGGAGAGTATATAACAAAAAAGTTCATTCTAAAAAAAAAATTAGGTGTTTCTATGTATTGAAAAAATACACACCAACCAGCCAATCACGTGCCGCGGTACAACGCAGTGACCTGCGGGTAATGCATTTTGTTATTTTCTGAACTCAGAGAACTAAGATTATTGCTTCTGAGGCCCAGATCCAAGGGGAAATAAATCACACCCTATATTTAGGCAAGTGAGGCCAACAGTTCAGCAATCATTTTCATTTGTTGTAGTATCCTGGGAAATAAGGTACAGAATGGATATTCTTTACAGATATTGCCATCTCAGGGTTATATTTAGCCATGTTGTTTGTAAATTATTTGCATACAGGTGTGTAGCCAAGGTGTTCTAAGGTGATCATCAAAGCACATGATGCAAAAATAGGTTTTCTGACATTCTGAAAGAACTATAGCATGCTTTTCCACTGCTTGAGACCTAAACTAAAAACTTGAACTCGCTCAACATTCGTAAACTCCAGCATGCACTCATTAAGAAGAGTCAAGGTTCGGGCAGTGTACTCACCTTAACCAATCTGTTACAAACAGCACAAGATGACTGGCAGAATTATCAGGATGTGTGTAATTTTTGCTACGATGTGTATCATTGCACTGTTAGTGCCACATGAAAGCCACATGTAATCCATTGGATAGCTTCTGAGCTCCAAATATGTTTTTTCTTTGTTCCCCAGAGGAAAAGGGGAGTGAGGAATAACTGCTCCACTGCCCTCTTCTCAGGAGTGGCCATTGGTAAGAAAACTGGGCATCAGCAAACTACTGTATGGGCTGGGGCATCTCAAAGCATGAGGCTGAAGGGCAAATAATTAAATTTAAAATTGTAATAGCAACAATAGTCATGAAACAGTATGAAAGTCCTCCCTCTAGCCAACTGCTATTTTGTTAAAATTGTACCTAAGTCTCTATCCTATGTTCTTTTAGCAAAGCAATGTTACTATAAGAACATGAACATGTTTCCACACCAGTGGAGCCAAATCACAAACACAACATAACTGTACATAAGAACCCACAAAAGAGTGACAGTGTGTCTATCACTTCTCTGTATTTTCTTGCACACAGTGTGATGCATGTATATAAATCACTGTTTCTGAATACCGTGTTTCACAGATAAAAAACGTTTGTAAACCCCAAAGATAAATATGGAAATTTCATAGTTTTACCATGATAGCCTTCTTAGTCTGATTAAATTCAGTCTTTATGTAAATACCCAGTAGGGTTTATAGCAACCAATTCACTTGAAACAAAGATAGTGTCTTCAGATCTTCAGAAAACGTTCTCAAGCCAGAAAGAGTTACAAAACCATTTCCAAGGATTTAGGTCTCTATCAATCCACCGTCAGTCTATAAATGGAGAATTAAGATCACAGCTACTCTACCTAGGAGCTGTTGTCCTACCAAAATTACTCTAAGAACAAACCGGAAAATCATTACGGAAGTTACAAAGAATCCCAGAGTAACACCCAAGGAACTGCAGGCCACTCTTGCCTTGGCGAATCTGACTTCTCATCTGAAAACCACTACAAAAAGCTCCAAATTGGCAGCAAAAAAACACATAGAAGATCCACAAGGCTTCTGGAACAGTGTTCTCTGGATGATGAGTTAAAGGAAGAACACTTTGGTCCCAATAAGCCACATTTTGTGTGGCAAAAACCAAACACTGCTTTTGAACACAAGAACCTCTAGGAGCTAGGAGACAGCCGGCGATCCGACTGGCCATCAGGTTCTGACTTGAGATCGGGACTGAGGCATCAGACTGATTCAGGCTAGGTACAAGGTTTGTGCAAAGAGCACTTCCATACGCATGTAGAAAGCTCAATGACAGAGCACCTGACTGTGGACAGAACAGCGTTGATAAGTATCCTGGAGCAGACAAGATAATTACCCATTAAGTGTGTGTAGCTGGGGCGAAGAGCCGCTCCAATCGTGTTCTCAGGAGGTGTCTGACTCTGCATGCGAACACAGCTAACTGGGGGCTACAAACTCTGGCTCGCCTGAGCATAATTTCAGGATAAATAAATAAATGTTGAAAGAGCATCATGTTTTGAGTCAATCTCTGTCCTAAAAATATTAATAAGATATAACAACAGCTTAAGTTTTAAATATGTGAGATATTGCGATGGACAGGTGTTCCATCTAGGGTGTATTCTACCTTGAGCCTGTTGCATGTCGAGATCGTCTCTGACTCCCCCTGCCACTCTGTATTGGATGAATCCATTTAGAAAATGGATGAATATGTGAAATATGCAAAAATCCTAAGGGATTTGCTCAAAACTCTGTATTTAACTCTTATGCCAAGGAAAAACTGAAGAAAATAGAAAGAAACCAATCTGTGAATGTTCTCCCTACAATAATGATGTCATCACTTTATACAGTATGCGGGCACTTTCTGAAATATATTGAAGTATTATTCAGAATTAATATGTTGGAAAAGAAGTCATAATATATTAAAAAAAGAAATGCAGATAGGTTATACGAATTCTCATTCCAATACGTGCATAAAGTGTTAACTTTATTACTGTGCTGTAATGATCTCTATAAAAAGCATTATTTATACTTTGTAAATTATTTATCTTAAATTAACTACATACAAAACATTTATAAACAGCATACATTATTACCCTCATACCTGTAAGCTTGTTTTAGACAAGTTTAAATAGAAATAAGTTTCAAGTACATCTAAAATGTTGATCACCCATTTGCTCATGAAGGGAGTATCACACACAGTGGGTATAATAGGTGTAGTTGATGAAAACATGTAGGCTCTTCTGAGCCCAGGTAAATCTGAACATACAAAGTAATGCAAAATGCCCAGTTTGAAACTGTTCTTTAATTGATTGCCATGTACTGTATTGTAATGCAAAAATACATTCTGGCTAAAAAGGTTTTTGTCCGTTCAAACAGAATTTAATGTCAAATTTATTTGTTTTTGTCTTGCTCGTTTCTATGTTTATCTTTCTTGCATCTCAAAATTGGTGTGCTCTAAATTTAAAGCAGAAGCTCATGTCTTACTTCATTAAAATGATGGACGCATTTATTAAACGGAACAACAAAAGATCGAGTGGGATGACAGTAACCAAGCTCAGGCACCCTAGATTATAATCCTTCCCGACTTCATTTCCCGAAAGCTATAAGTAGTGTAGAGGCCATAAGTAAACCAATCTTCTTAGCTTTCATGTCACGCATGCATGGGCTGGGCTTGAAAATGCATTGCTATGTGTCTTCTTATCTTCTTCACTTTCCTAACTGCCAACAATAACCTGATAACTATAAGGATAACAGGATCTGGTTTAAATTATGATAATATAGCTAACGGGCAGGTGGCATGCTGCAATGGTTAGCTTTGCAGCCTAGCAGCACTGGGACCCTGGGTTCAATTCTGGGGGTGCTGTCAGCAGTGAGGTTTGTATGGTCTCCTTGTGTCCACATGGGTTTCTTCTGGGTGCTCTGGATTCTTCCCACAATCCAAAGACATATTGTTAGTTTAATTGGCTTCTGGGAAGGTAGACCCTGGTGCAATTGTGTGTGTTTGTGACTGTGTGCCCAGCAGCCCATCTAGGGTGTGTCCATGCCTTGTGCCAGGATTATTTGCCAGGATAGGCTCTGGCTTCCTTGCTACCCTGTACTGAGTAAAGTGGTTAGAAAATGGATGGATAGACAGCTAACAACCCTGCACATACAGGGTTCAGCTTCTTCCAGCACAATCAATGTTCCTACTGGGAAACTGAGGATGCTGATCCTTACTGCTAGATTTTGCTGCCATCAGGTCCTTCTCCTGCAGCAATTTGCTCCTCTCCAACTATCACTTCAAACGTCTTCTCTGAAGCCATCTCCAAAATTGGCCCTCATCCTTTCCCATTCCCTTTCCTCCCCACTATCTATTCTCATTAATGTCAAGCAGCAAGTCTTTGTTAAACCTGGCCGTTCCTAAGATCTTCAAGGCCATCCTAGTTTGTTTGTATATGTTGTCTAGTTTGCACCATCTGAATTTTTTCAATATATTTTTCGTCCTGCCATTTCCTTCATATTTGTTGTTTCTGTGGCGAAGATCATGGCTGTTCCATGTGCTTGTCACTTCACCCACTCTGTCTCATGAGCCCCCAGAACAACTATCGGTTCATGTCTCAACCCCACTTAATATTCCTAGGTTTGCTTCCACTTTTACTCTACCACACTGATACTACTCTCTATCTGCTGGATGGTCTTTCTTTTGCTTTTTCTAATTGTTAATTCACTCTCCATATGTTCTGGTTATCTGTATAAAAAGCAGAACCAGGAACTTGCCTTTGCAAGCAGACAATGCATTTAAAATGGCTCTCAACCCCGACTTGAGTTCCTTTAGTGTATGCTCTATAAAAAAAACCATAACTATTCAGCCTTCTGCTAGATCTTATTTAATAGTTACAAACTTTTCTTTCTTAGTCATCTTCCTTAGATCACCTTCACCTGCAAGAGCTTCAACTTCCCCTTGAACTGTTTTTACCCCTCTTTGCCATATTTTTATATTTTCTTTCTTTTATGAATTTCTGGTTTAGGGTCCTACTGATTTTTGTTTTTGGTGAGGTTCTTGGCCTCCTCATCCTACAGCCAGGGGATTGGACCTCAGCCAAGACAATTAAGCCCATGGGTTTTTCCAGACTGAAAATTATATCCCTTTAGAAAAACTTTAGATTAAAAAGAGGTAAAACATACTCCATTTGAAATGAATAGGAAAACATGGTCATGGTCATATACAATACCCAGCCTTACAACATCTATTTAGTCAGGTAAGTTAATGGAGAATAAATTCTCATTTTTAAGAAGAATATTGGTCCTTGACAGGAGAGCCTGAGCGTTACAGTGGGTATTTTTCTCATGAGAATTTGTATTTTATTGCCTATAACAATTGCATGGATTTTCTTGCTGTGCACTTCTTTGTCTCGTCTAAGAAAATACCCTCGACACCCCAAGCCTTCAGGAAATCTATTACAACAACAGGTCAAGGTTAGGAGCATGCATTTCTCCTTACATTCACACTACCTTCATTAATTTGTACCTCAACTGTCTGAAAAAGAGAGGGGAGAACATACAGTATATCATAAAAATAAGGAATTGATCTCAAGCCAGATGTTTTCTGCTAATGTTATTAAGTCTGGTGTTTTTATAGATGCAAGTTATGGTATTATCAATTGCCTATGATCAACACTCATACTGTAAATCCATAGCACCATTAAAGAGATGGTGACAATGAAAGCTCACAGTCACCTGAGACCAGCACTGTCTGCTTAACAGATCATAAGAAAGGTCACAAAAAAGATGGAGTTCATGGAAGCTAGCAGCTAATTGATCCAGAGAGCTCATCGAGCCATTTCTTGAAAAAAGCTGGGGTATTAGCTTCAGTAATACTGCATGTCTGAGCAGCTTGCATGCTCCCAAAACCCTTTGCGTATTCCGTTCTCTTTTTTAAATAAACTTCTGCGTGCTTTCCACTTGTGTCCTCTGGTTTGCATTTCACTGTTCAACCTGATCAGGTTTGCATGTTGAATTTTTCCAATGCCTTTAAGTTCTCAACGCTTGCATTAGGCCTTGTTTAAGTTCGGTGCTTTTTAATATGCCCTAACATTTTGTGTGCGTTTATAATTTTCTCACATTGGCTAGTGTAGGGGCAAGACATATTATTCCACTTAGAATTAAGTGTTATTAAAGATTTCTAATAATTTTTCTGTTGACTTGACAAAGCATCTTGCGCCTCTGTGTAAAAGTAGAGAAATGCAGCTCAAAGCCGCACCATTTGATAAAGAACTTCCTCAGACCAGGATGTAGTAAAGCTGTGATCCACCTAAAACACCTCAATGATGAGGTGCAGCAGCTTGGCTCCACACAGTCTGCTAAAACCATACTGTAGGTCTCTGTCCATATCCAAAAAGATGATCTGCTAATTAAGGACCTGCAGGGTAGGTACTAGCATTATACCTGATATTCAATCATCAGCTGATATATCTTAAAAGCTACCACACTCATTTTCATTGGTTAACTTGCTACTCAACTTCTCTCTCCAGTTCCAGCTCTCTCCAGAACTGGCAATCTGATGTTACCAACCAAGTGTCTGCAAGCTGCCCGAGTCAGGACTTTCACTTTTTCCAAGACTCCAGGCTGAGAGAGTGTCAATATTCTGCCCAAGACATCCCATTTGCAGCAGCTTATGTTCAGGAACCCACAGTCAGTTTTTGCCTGGTCAATGAAATAAGACACCTGGATATATTCAGCAAATAGCTACAGCTGTGACGAACACATTGTAGTTTTTTCTGCCGGTTTGACATACAGCGAGACTCAGCAGACGACTGGGCACAGATTGCTAAAAAGACAATGTCAGCACAGCGTTAACTTCTTGCAGAGTTGCCCTCAGGATAGGCGGTTTCAAGCAATGAGTGTTGTGCCTGCGAGGAAAACCACACCTCCTCCTGATGATCAAGGTGCTTTACCTGTCCATAGCTGATGTGAGAAGGACACTAGCAAAGTTAATCCACGTAAGGCTGCTGGACCCAATAATATACCTGGTCGCGTGCTCATGGAATGTGCAGAACAGCTACTGTAGCTGACGTGCTCACACATATTTTTAATATCTTCTTGTCCCAGGCGGTCATTCCCGTATGCTTCAAATCCACCAATATTATACCAGTGCCGAAGAAGCCAGCCGTATCCTGCCTCAGTGATTACTCCCCCATGGCACTCACACCAATTATCATGAAGTGCTTTGAGAGGCCAGTCATGAGCCACATAAAGTCCAGACTCCCAACCCCCGCTGGACCCCCTCCAGTTTGCATACCGCAACCGATCTACTGATGATGCCATATCCCTTGCCCTTCACCTGACCCTGTCCCACCTGGACAAGAAAGACTCTTATGTAAGAATAATAAATTATTCTTATGTAAGAATAGTAAATTTTCATTTACTTCAGTTCAGCATTTAATACAATCATCCCCCAGAAGCTGACAGAAAAACTGATCTTGCTGAACCTCAACACCCCCCTTTGTAACTGGATTCTGGACTTTACAACCGGGAGACCTCAGACAGTCCGGATCGGTAATAACATCACCATGAGCACCGGAACCCCCCAGGGCTGTGTGCTCAGCCCACTGCTGTTCACACTGATGACTCATGACTGTACTACCCAGCACAGTTCAAACGGCATCATCAAGTGTGCCGATGACACGACAGTGGTGGGCCTCATTAGCAACAACAATGAATCACCATACAGAGAGGAGGTGGAGCAACGAGTGGACTGGTGCACAAACAACAACCTATCCCTTGATGTAAATAAAACAAGAGATAATCATTGATTTCAGGAGGACCCGCGCTGATCGCTCCCCACTGCATATCAACAGATCCTCTGTGGAGATAGTTAAGAGCACCAAGTTTCTTGGTGTACACATCACAGATGACTTCACTTGGTCCCTCAGTACCATCTCCACCAAGAAAGCACAGCAGCGTCTCTATTTCCTGCAGCGACTGAGGAGGGCAAACCTTCCCCCCTCCATTCTTACCACTTTCTACAGAAGCACCACTGAGAGCACCTTGACCAGCTGTGTCACTGTCTGGTTTGGGAACTGCAACACTTCAGACCGCAAGACCCTGCAACGAATTGTGGAAACAGCTGAAAACATCATTGGAGCCTCCCTCCCGTTTCTGTCATCTGTCACAAACACTGCTTACACAGGGCCTTCAGTATAGTAGATGACCCCTACCACCCCGCCCATAAACGTTTCGCCCTCCTACCATCTGGAAAAAGCTATCGCAGTGTACGGGCTAGCTCCACCAGACTCTGTAACAGCTTCTTCCTGCTGGCTGTCAGACTCCTCAACACCCTGGAATCTACTTGCACCCACTCGAATTCCAGAAATAGGGTTTTTGTGTACATTGTATTATGTATTTGCCTGAGTCATTTGCACTATCTGCACTTTGCACTATGTGTATCCTGTCTACAATGTCTATGTCAGTGTCCTGTCTGTATTTGCACCATGGACCAGTAGGAACGATATTTCGTTCCACTGTATACTTGTATATAGCTGGAATGGCAAATAAATGTGAACTTGAACTTGACAGTAAATGCATATTTACTTGTATCTAAGAATATGAGTATAGTTAACTATATTTGAGAATAACAAAATCTACAATGTAGCACATTATAGTCAAAATATTTATCTCTTTGCAATCCCTGAGTGAAAGAGCAGCCTTTCAAATCACAACAGATCAATTTGCAAATATATTTTGTTTCTCTCGTTGATTTGTTATGTGTGTTTTGCTGTATTAGCGTTAAAAAGACTTTTGTGCATTTAGTATCTGTGTGTGAGACTGTAAATTATGTTTGAGTAAATTAAAAACCCTTACATGACTACACTGGAAATGATGTGTCAGCGTAAAGTAAGTTAGCATTTTATAAAACATAAAGTGTAATCTTAATCAGATCCTGAAAAAATACAGTAAAAGCGAAATGTACATTTATCTAAGGAAGTTCTCCAGCCTGTTTCTGTATCACTTGTTTTCATTAATAACAGAATGCCAGAAGAGGATTTTCTCCAGTTTCAAGTAGGCGAACTGTAGATTAATTAATAGAGATCCACTGGTGCCTCTTAATCCATGTCATCTGGCTTTAGGATTTTGTGGAATTTGTCTGGTATTCTCTTACAGTCACTAGAATTTCCCCTGTGACGGTTTTCATCAATATAGCAACAGCTTGACTGACTGCTGTGTGTGTGTTAAATCAGTTTCTGATAACATAAGAATCTGGTTTTGCAATTTGCTCCTGCGATAAGGGTAATGGGTGTTCACAAGGGAGTTAGCTATCCTGATTGATGTTATAGATCTGTGTGGCTGACCATTCCAGCATGGCCATGGCTGACATACAGTATGTGGGAATAATGAAGCGATGGCAGGAGAGCAGAGACAGCGCAAGCCCACAGTCATTACCTGGCTTTGGGAAAAGTGATTTTAGCTGATTTTAGTTATCACAAGTGCCAAGACTTCAGTTAGCAACCTTAAGGCACAGATGGCAGATAAGCTAATGATCTAAGGTTTAATGCAGATCCCAAAACATCCGTAAGCTACAGAGAAGGAGAAATGTTGATGTGTCAGAGATCTAGTTTGAAATAGCTTGTTCGAATGACTACAGACACCTTCACCTTCCTAGCATAGCTCTTTTTTCAGTGTTACAGGAAACACATTTGAAACCAGGTAGCTGTGATTTTGTTCCAGACAGCAACTCATATACAGTATTGACTTTTGAAATGACAGCATAAGTGCTGTCACACAAAACTATGAACCAAACATGCTGTGGATAAGCAGAGAAAAGCAAAATGAGGCTGCAAGATTCCTCCCTTTTAAATCCACATTTTGACTGAGAATTACCTGAATACCTCAGTTAGCACACTGTCTAAGAGAGCAATTACTTGAGACATCAAAATATTAGCTACATGAATATGTGCTGCTTTTTCCTCCAGTCCCATGTTTTGTCAGTTTGAGTTTCATCTTCTTTCAGTGCAGATTTGCAAAACGGGAAAACAATTGCTGAGAGTTTCGTGTGTGGCAGTTGAAGATTGCATTTTGACACTCAGAGTACTAGATAACTGTCAGAGCACAGCACATACAAAGAGAGTTTTTTCATATTCGTGCATTGTAAGAGCTGAACACAAAGACTGAAGTTCCTAAAGGCAAAACTATATAACTGTGGAAATTATATTACATTTCTAAGTTTACTGTACACATGTGAAAGTACATCATTGGAAACTATCACAGTAATTTGTGGCTTTCCCAGCTCTTGCTATACATCTTAAGCTATATGTTTACACTACTTTAACACGCTTTTATAGTTTTAACTGCTGTTTACTCTTCCTATGGTATACCACAGAAAGCTTTTAATAATTAAAGGCTTTTGCATGAAGTAGATTTCTCCTTTCAGAAAACTAGTACAGTAAATATATTCTGCTTGCAGTCAGGAGGTCTTTTGTATGGCTTGTGGTCATTTCCACAACAGAAGCCTCATTTTAACTTATTTTTCAGAACACTATCATTTAAACCAAACAACACAAAACCTAACATCATTAAATATTAGAGTTGTGCTTATATTTTAAATTGTTTGATTCCCATCTGCTTAAAAGCAGGCAAAATCCTATTCTCCACAAACCCCGTTGTCAGATGATACAGAGCTTCACCTCATTAAAACCTCACTATCTTTGAATGTCTTTTTCCCCTCAAAACTGCTCTGTCCTATTGGACTATTATAAATCGAGGCTGGACCTTGATTATCTCTGCCTTCACCTGCACTTAATGGGTTAATGGGTTGTTGGTAGTCATTTTGGCTCAGGAGCTACTTTCTGTCCATTTACAGTAAAAGACAAAATGGCCACCTCCTACGAAAGTCTGCCAGGGACACCTTGCCTGAATAATCCATTCAATAATATTGATGCCCTCACAAACGCCACATATTTTAAAACACCATATAGAATAACCAAACAAATGACTAATGCAGAAACCCTGTTTCTGATTAGCAAAATATTTCTATTTGACCCTCCCAAATAGGAAATGCCAAACAGTTAGTCGCCTTGTGTCAGCACAGAGGAGAATGAGGAATATGTGTGAGCCCTCTGATAGGAAGAGCCATTGTCAAGTTCACAAAGACCTATATGAGAATTAGTTTTGGTGAGAGTATTGTTCCTGGTGGTTGGTTTTGTTGGTTCCTGTTGGTTCTGAAGTAGGTCAGCATCATCTGGATTTCACTGTTACTGAGCTGCTTTTTGAACAGTCTCATTGATTTTTAGTTGAATTTTAAGAGCCTTAAGAAGTTGAATGGGTTAAGAAGTTATTGTCACACACCTCGCATGTAAATGTAGAATTGAGAACAGGCAGGAAAGACCGACACTATTCAATGACCACCTGTTTAGGGCTGATTAGTCAAAAAGGAGTCAGCAACAACTTAATAAGCAAGGTGTCCACACAAACACTTTTAAGAGTACGAGAATATTATTTCTAAATAAAAAAAATCAATAGATGAGTTAAAATGCAATATTCCATTTGAAAACAAGCAGAGCTCTGGTAAAGATTATTCTGGACAAGTAAACCACAGGATTAGAAATACACACCATCCACCCAAAACAAAGAGGAGCTGATACAGCATTATGTGGATACATTTTAAGCAAAGTCCAATTATCATATACTCTATCTAAATAAAAAATCTGAGCAGATTGCTCAGTGAACAAAAGCAAAACCTCAACACACATAAACATATGGATTTTTAGAGAGTCTGGTTTTCCAGTTTCTAGTTGACTGACTACCAAAACACCCAGCAGGTGTTATTATCTCGCTCTAACTCCCTGGTGTCAAAAGTTGGAGAGGTTATGACAATAAAATTGCCTGCTGTCCCTGTTTTTTCAATAGTGTCAGATGCACACAATGCCAACATTTATCCCAGCATAACAGAAGATGCACCGGTCTGATTTCATGCTGATAATAAGGCTCTCACAATTTTAGTACTTCTTTTTAGGTGGATGCCTTTATGCTGATACCCAGATGAACTCATATTATTTGAACTAATACGAGATTGCAGAAGTGTCCAGTCATCTATCACACCTAGTAACAAAGTACCTCAATTTAAATTGTTGCTGAGAAAGAGTGACTGTCATCTTGCTTTGAAAGAGCACTAGGATTCGACTTGTTGTCTTTCCAGGTATCTTTGGCTAGTTGTCATCTCCTGAAGGGAGATGTCTAGGACAGTAATTTTAAAACAATTTCTGGGGAGATTGGATTTAATTGATGGGAAAGGAAACAGGCATTGCACACAGGCTCATCTGACTGATCACGATAGCATCCCCCAGCTCAGCAGCCTATGCCATGAACAATTTAAAATGATTGCATGGTGTGAGTATGTCATGATAGTTATGGACATTCAGGTGGCATTGTGTAGAAGTGGAAGTGTAACGCAAAACCCACAGATCTCCTTCCTGTCAAGTAATATAGTATGTGCACTGAAGCTTGTGTTTAATGCAATATTTTCCAGGAATGTATGATATAAATTGAATTATATTTAAGATGACACATGAAATTGTACAGTACATGCATGTACTCTACTGTAATAAGATGCGTACCCGACTGCAAGTGTACTGTAATTAGCTTATCCTTTGTCAAATGAGCTGTAGTACAGTAAGACCTACAGTACAGTAAGTCAAGGCTGAAGTGAAAGATGTGGCCTTATGGGAAAATGAGAGGTGAGTTAAAGGAAGATACCACCGTCCCACAATCCCTTTAATAAATAAGAAAAGATGAAAAAAGCATATTTTCCTTTGGCACATTTCAAGACATCAGGAGATGCCGCCGCTGCTGTGAGTCTCAGTTGCCACAAGGGGTGTCAATCGCTGAGATACTTTAATGACTATATTAGTAATCGTAATGTTTTCATTTGCACTACTGCTCACACCATCTGTCAGTCCCACCAGGAAAGTTTTCTTAAGTCCTGTGCTTCTCAGCTTCCTGCAGCCCATGTAGAGATGTAGAGATGAGTGACTACTAGAGGTTTTCAGGAACATCTGCTGCTTTAACGTTGGGGTGAATTTTCACTGCCTACTTAAATACTTGTTTTTATTAATTTATGCTTTGTTGGCCTGTTTTTGTCTTCGATACTGGGTCACAATATGTAAATATACAATCTGTCTTGATCGGTATGCTGTTTGAATTTTAAGGTGTTGGTACGTCTTTGGATGACCAAACAGCCAGCGGACTGGACTGGGTCAGAGGTGAAGGGAAGAGAGGTGGGTGACTCAGGGCATGAAGTGAGATATTTATGAGGGTGAAACTCGCTGTGTTTGTGTCAAATAAGGTTCATGGATACATTAACACGAATTAATATACTCTCCAGTTGAGATGAAATGAAATGAACAGCCTTCATTTACAAAAGAGTTTAATATACAGCGTACGTAAGCTAAATTACTTTAAATTTTGAATTTAATTTAGGCTAAATGACAGAAATAAAGCTTGTTACCCAGTTAGACAAAACCAGAAGTTCATGTAGCAATATGTATTGTAAATGTACTGTATATAATGCTCACCTGAATTGATATTTATATATAAACTAGTCACTGGTATCTACAAGGACAAGGCAAGGATATGCCTCTGCTGTAGAGTCTTATTTTTCACTTCACTAATTACACATTTCTGCAGCAATGATTAACTCATATATGTTTGGAACTGAAGGTCAGTAGTGGTTTAAAAACAGTGCTGTAAACTATGTGTCTCATTAAAGCCCTCTAGAGATCGTTACATCTATAGGAAGACAAATGTGAGATAATTTCGCTTCTCTGAATCTGAACAAATCCAGCCCTTCCTAGCTTTCTGTGCAGTGAACCAGCAAGGTCATTCATGCTGTAAGAAAAAAGTATTTTTGGCCACCTTGGCAGGTTGCTCCACATGGTGAACTGGGACTTGGTATAGGTTCACCTCCAAATGACCTGTCTTCATCGTTTGGGTTGCTCAGTCAGCTAATTAAAGCCAGACTGTGTGGTGACCAAGCTCATCTGCAGTTTCTCTCTCTGACAGGCTGCCCAGTGAGTCCACTGCCGTCTCGTCTTGAAGTAACAGCAATTTCAACATTTCTCAGAGATATATGCCACAGGTAGGGCTGTGTCTGACCCAGTGCAGTAATTACCTAAAAATAGACAGAGTGCTGAGGCAGGGCATCCTCTTTGCTGTGTCCTTTTCGCGCTGTTAATAGCAGCCTGTGTTTCAAATCAGCAGAGCCTCTCTAATTAATCATCACTCAAGGCCTTCATTAAGAAGCCCTTCAAAATAAGACAGGGCTCAGATGTTCCTTTTCCTCCTGGACAGATAGACACCTGTTTGGACCTAATAACACCACAACATTTGCTAATTGGTGGTCTGTTTGAAAATCAATTGAATTAACGTCTCATTTGCACCTTCACTAAATCACTGACAGCTTCATTTAACCAAAACAACAACAACAAAAAACAACTACTGTGTGCAAGGTTAAGAGTTTTTACAGCTGTACAAAAGTCAAATCAAATGTTTGTGGTGCAATTCAACCTGGTGAAAAGAGTTCACTTTCCGAGGTTCTACTTTAATTACGTACAGTAGCTGGAGAGAGAACTCCAAAGCAAATGAAACCAGAGTGTGCTTTCTGTCTACTGCCTATACATTTTGGGAAGGAGAATGTGAGCTGTGCTGCAGAGCGAGGCTGTGCTAATGCAAAGTGATACAGCGTTCTGTTTCGTTTGCCACTCAAGTGAACCATGGCTTGTCCTTATTAAACCGCTGGCTCTACAGCTTGTACAGTCCCCGGCGAGACTGATTGACTTGCAATTGGAGTAGTAATTAGAGTAGAACGTGTCCAATACCAACGTCTGGAAAAGAAAAGCCCCTGCTACAATTTTGTTATTTTGTAGCATAGGGACATTGCACAGAGATCTAAAGATATGCATAGAAAAAAAAATATGACATTCTCACCTTGGTGACTTTTGTCCCAGAAAAGTTCCTAGAAGGAGACAAGAGGAGCAGTCTCTCCCTAAAATCTTATTATCATTATCATACTCCTACTTCATCATTCATCATTCACCATAATTTCAATAAACCCAGAAAAGGATGCAGTTCTGCCAACTAATTTGTGAGTGCTGGTGCATTGACTATAGTATCCAGTTTGCTCTCTATTGGATGCAGGCCTTGAGTACTAATGTCAGATTCCACAGAGGTTTGTAGAAATGACATTAGGCTACCATTAGTCTGTCTCCAAACCTCTGCAGTCTGATAGTGACTCTGCCCAGAATTTGCAGATGTTCTGCCACTATTGTAGTTGACACCAGAATGTTATCCATGAAAGATACTACGTGGTGCAGGCCCCAGAATCTAGTCCACTATATATGTAATCTTCCATATAGTGGACATATATTTCATGTAGACCAGTATATGAAAGGGTGCTGGTGGCGTTAAAACTCTGTAAGCTAAGCAACTGCATGAATACAGCTTTCCGTGTGTGTTTAAGGTGATACTGACCCAGGTTCTAGTTTCAATTGTTATGCAAAGAAATCTAATTTGCTGAAAAACATCCCTCCTAATAGAACGACAAACAAAACCTTCATATTGGGGAAAGGATATGTTTTTGGCGTTATGCAGTGATTCACGGTGACCTTATTGTCACCAAAGATCTCATCGTCTTGCCCATTTTCAGAACTATGACAAAAGTGCAACTCCTGTCTGTGTGCAACACAATGGCATGTTTCTCAAGATTGTTACTTTTCTTGTTCCACAGCTTCCTTCAAGACCTAAAGTTCATGGAAAATTGGAGACACTTCCTTTTTGCCTTGATTTTTGTTTTCTTTCCACAGCTCTCCTTAAAAAATGATTTGTATCTGCGCCAGCACTTGTTGTCCAGCTTGTGGTTCTGGTCTAGTGGGGGGCATCAAGAGAGTGGAGAGAAAGTCATTCAATAAATAAAGGATAGTGTGGAGCTTGTAAATGAAGGAAGTTACAGCTTCTGAAAATGTCAAAGAAGCTTTTGGCTGGTGCAGCAGTTGAAAGCAAGACATACTGTAAATGAATATGTATCTTGATATCTTACTGTACAAATTGCCTGAGAATTAGGGCTGACACGCATAAATTTAAAAGCATTAGTGATGACAGTTGTTGTGAGATAAGCATTTTATCCTGCAGCATTGATCAGGTACAGTGAGGTTGATGATTGCCAAGTGCAGAGATAAGTCAAAACTGGGCAGTAGACTTGTTAAAGCTGGAAGCAGGGAAATGGAAATGGAAGCAGAGAGAGATCGAAGATAAAGTGCTTAACCACAATATAATTCTGTTAATTAGAGGACCTATCCTTAAGGAATCGGAGACTGGAATAAAAATCAGAGGATAGTAGAAGCTGGTGCAGTGGGCAGGGGGGTTCCTGCAGAAACAAGGAATGGTGTGTGATGGTTCCATTGATGCTGGCTGATCCAAACTACAGGTTGGGTGTGCAGAGCTGGAGTGCAGTGCTGTAACAGTGAAAAGAAAGGAATCAGGAAGGGAAAGAGACAAAGCAAAAGGGATATTGCTGGGGCTGAAGTTGCAGTAGGTTGTATGTGCAACAATGGAATGGAGGTAGAAAGTAGAAGGAAGAGAGCAGATCAGGTGGGGATTGCAAACTGCAAGAGTGAGAGGAGATGACAGGAAAAATGGGCAGAGAGGAGGGGACTGGGAGCAGCACTGAGGGTACTGTTGCAGGGGGAATGACAATTTTTAGAAAGGGTTCTGTCTTAAGAGGCATTCAGTCAATCCAACAGAAGTATCATAACACCACTGGTTCCTCAGTCAGGCACATACCCCAAATGAACAACTGTGCACTTTTAGTTTTTGTATTAGTGCACCTCTTAATGCCAAATCTACTGTATACTGCTTCCAACACGTGCATTCCACTCACACAGTGTTTTTACACAGTTGGTGATCTGTCAGGAAAGCACATTCTGCTCCTCTGCCTACTGCACAGTAGCACAAGTTGTGGTTGTACAGTTAAAACACAAAACAGTGTGTACAATACTGAAATGTGGCAAGTACTACGGCACAAACACTGATTTTTCCATGTAACCAAACAACATATTCAATAACTATACATTAGATCATACTGTGAAATGAATAAAAATCCACTGCATTTCTATCATCCAGTTAATTAAAAACACTTACACTGTGCACCGCTGGCAGATGAAATGGCATTCCAGATCATATCTCATTGGTGAGGTCTTTGTATGAAGGACTGCTAGGCTTCTAGAGTTCTTTGTACTTTGTATTTCTAAGTGATAGATTTCACATCGTCCATCTTTGAAATGATTCTTCATCTAAGCTTCTCACCGAAAATACACAGGACCCAACATATGGTTTTCCATCACATTGTTTACTTGGCCCGTTACTTCATCGATCAGTCATCAATGTTACTGTAGCCATGGGGTTTCCACTGGTAAACCATATTGGGATGGAATAATGAAACAACAAAATATCTACACTGCATCATACAGTATACAGTAACTTGTGCATATAGAAGCAGAAAAGGTAGACTTGAAGCTTAAAACATTGCTACAGAACATACAGTCCAGCCTCTTGGTTTGCTATAGTATGCTACTGATGTAGACAATGACTGACAAAAAAAATGATGGATATGAAGGGCAACAGACATCAGACGTGCATAATAAAGTCTTCTAGTGTAAACTAACCTTAACTGTATGAAGCTCAACTACTTGAGGAATGAAGCAAGACAGACTGTGTAATGGTGATTCAGCACTGCCGCAAGAGTCCCATAAAACAACTACAAAGGAAACAAAGCTTTTACTCAAGTCCCAGTCAAGGTGTTACAGCCATCCACTGCTGACAATGCTATATTGTACATACAATGTACTTTGCCACAGTAATAATTGTGTGTAGGTGTTTTCATTAATGTGCATACAGACTTCTTGTTCAGCTGCACTCTTTTATTATGTGTATACATTTTCTTTTGTTCTCTGTCACTACAAACAACAGGAAACACCAGAACACAAACTTGACATGCACATCATACAGTACATACAGTGCAGTCCGTAAGTATTTGGACAGTGACACGATTTTTGTTGTTTTAGCTCTGAACCATATAGCAATCACAGCCCCTTTTGTACATAGTCCTCCCATTTAAGGGGACCAAAGTAATTGAACAATTGGATGCTGAGTTGTTTCTTGGCCAGCTGTGTGTTGTTGTATCATTAGTTCATGCACAAGAGAGCTAACAAAAGGTCTAGAGCTGATTCTAGATGTGGCATTTGAATCTGGAGTCTGTTGCTGTTGTCTCTCAACATGAGGACCAAAGACGTGTTCAACTGTTTGGTACATTGTTAAGAAGCAAGAACGCACTGGTGAGCTTAGCAATAGCAAACAACCTGGTGGACCACGGGAGACCACAGTAGTGGATGACTGAAGAATACTGAAGATCATGAATAAAAACCACTTTTCGACTGCTGAACAGATCAGGAACACTCTCCAGGATGTAGGCATAGATGTGTCAAAGGCTACCATAAAGAGAAGAATACACCAGCATAATCTCAGAGGGTTCACCACTGGTAAGAAAGGCCATAGAAAGACCAGGTTACAGTTTGCTAAAAAGTACATAAAAAAGCCTCTAGAGTTCTGGGACAAAGCCTTATGGACAGATGAGATGAAGATTAACCTGTACCAGAGTATTGGAAAGACAAAAGTATGGAGTATTTACCTCATCTGTGAAACACGGTGAAGGCAGTGTCATGGGTTGGGCATGTATGGCTGCCAGTGGACCTGGCTCACTTGTCTTTATTGATGATGTGACTGCAGACGGCAGCAGCAGGGTGAATTCTGAAGTGTACAGTGGCATCTTATTTGCTCAGATCCAACCAAATGCTTCAAAACTCACTGGATGGTGTTTCACTTTGCAGCAGGACAATGACCCCAAACATACTACTAAAGCAACTGTGGAGTTTTTCAGGTCCAAAAAGTGGCCAAGTCAATCCCTCGACCTGAATCCCATTGAGCATGCATTTCACTTACGGAAGACAAAACTGAAAGCAAAAAAAAACAAACAAAAGAAGCAGACTGAAAATGGCTGAATTACCGGCCTTTCAGGGGGCTGTGATTCCTATATGGTTCACCCAATATAGATGTAAATACCCTAAAAATTAAAGCTGACATTCTGCACTTTAACCTCATAGTCATTGTTTAATTTCAAATCCAATGTGTTGGAGTACAGAGCCAAAACAGCTAAAAATGTGTCACTGTCCAGATACTTATGGACTGCACTGTATATCTGATGATGCTGTACTAAGCATGAGACTTCTGGTGCATTTCATACCGAACAGCTGTAGAACCACTGCTTCTGTCTTGTGTGATTTAATAATTCAGATGCATGACAGATATACAGATATTCAGGAAACAACATTTTTGAGCTTCCACACTTGTGAGAACCTAGACAAGACGAATAAACCATCCCCAGATGAAGCTATCAATTGTCTAGAGAAAAAAAAAATGCTGAACTTAATATCAAATGCCTGTTATGAGTTTTGTTTCCTGACATATTTCCTGATTTGGTACAACTAACCCCCAGGGATCAGACAGCCGGAAGCAGGAGATTTCTGTGAGTCATGAGAGAGCCCAGCAAACACAGCTCAGACAATGCGAAATCATTCACTCATCCTTGAGTTGCTTGGGCTGCTTCTCTTGAAATGTTTTTGCTTTCCTGGAATGAACAGGGACTTTTCTGGCTGTTGAACTGTGAAGTCGGCCATCTTGTCCACTTTACAGTAATTGACAGTGGAGGAAGGTCAAGGCATCTTTGATATTCGAGGATGGTAGAGGTCTTATCAGATCAAAAGGAGCTGAATTCTTCCACCATCTTGAAATAAGACAGACATTACCTCTGTCTCAGGTAATTTTCTTCCATTTAACAATCAGCAGTATGGCTAACTGTAACAGTAAGGCATTAACAATAATCAAATGAAAGATCAAACATCCCTTTAAAATGTTTTAAAATAATTTAACAGATACATTCTTGTCTTCTCAATATTTTCAAAGGTCCTTCATTTCTTGGGTTAAGCTATTCTTCTTGCTGTAATATCAATAAATGAGGCTATAACATCTAACTCATAAAACAGAATGAAGGAAGAAGTGTTCTGTATAACAACCTTCACAACAGTGATCACTAGCAAGATCATTACCTAGAATACACAATATTGATTTTTCATTTAGTATTACTATCAGTGATTTTAACTAGTGGTATATCCAGACTTGACAAGAACTATTTATTTCCTATATTTATTGTTGTGTTCCAAATGTAAATATTTGTTCAAAATATAATTACTTCACAAGAAATAAACAAAATAAATCAAAAATGGCAAGAAAAACAGTAAAACATCTTTTAAAAATAATTCTTAAAAGTAGCCAAATTTTCTAGATAAAGATAGGATCCTTCAGACGGGGACATGCAGATATTCATTAGCAGTTGAAAAGTAAAAAGAAAAAGCGAAAAGAAATCTGGAACATTTTAGCTCTAGAGCCTAGCTCAGATCTGTAAATCGCAGATGCCTCACAACTGAATAAGGCTCCACAGCCAGAACATTGTTTGTTTTATATTGTGTACTTTCATTGTGTTATTAACCTGAACTCACTCCTTTACAGTTCACTGCTCCTTCCTCTGTGTCCAAGGCATAGTCTTTTTAAATAGGATGTTTGTATTTATGTTTCTCTTTGAATAAGATTGAATATCCTGATGAACTGTAGATTTTGCAACTGTTTAAGGGTGCTCTACAGCAGTTACATTTTTGACGCAATTTGTTTTACAAGTGTCTGAGATCTGTCTACCACTCCTGTTACTCGACCATTCTCTTCTCATCTCTACTGGGTACAGTCAAAGGTTCCACATCTTGCCCTGCTTTAGCATGATGTTTAAACCTATAATGTCTATGCTTTGAAGTGAAACATAAAGCATTTAAATTATGTATATATAATGGAATGGAGATATTTATGGAAGCTCATTGCGGCTATCAAGGAAAAAAAAATCATGAGGTATCTCATAATTACATTCAAATGCAATTTTAATAAACAGTAAGTACAGAGTTGGATATTTAGTAAAATGTGGTTTAGTTATGTCAGTATCCATGAAATACTGTTGCCAACCACTGTAAACGATATTGGTTAAATTCAAATCTCTCTCACACTTTCTTTGTCCTACATATAAATACTTGCACACGACTCCACAGTTTTTCTAGCACTGAGTTTTCATCTTGTCTGAGGCAGACATCTTTCATACCCGGTGTTGCTAAGATTTTACCTTGGCCCATGTTTGTCTCCACCAAGCCAGGCCTGGAGTCACTTTCCTGCCTCTTCTCGTACAAGCCTCTCTTGAACCTACTGTAGTTTCTCCACAGAAAACAAATGTCTCTGCACCGGCCATGGTGTCTGCTCTTCTCTGTCAGGTCTCCTGATGTCATGAGCATCCCTGGAGCTCAGATCTACTGCAGGTGCTTCATCTCCCCTCTGCCCTTCTCTCTTCTCCTAATCCTGCTTGCTCGGCTCTCTGCGCCTGTCGTTGTTTCATCTCTTCCTGTTTCCCAATCCTCCTTTGTTGTACCTGTCAACCTCGGCTCTGACTTTCACTCCTCCTCGAGAGTGAAAGCTTCCTCATCCACAGCCCCTGCTGTCTCTAGTGCCTACACCCCAGTCGCAGCCTAGGCTACTATAGAGTTTCCCCACTTTACTGGCCACCCTCTGTGATACTTCAGCTGTTATTTCTTTATCTTCACCCTGCAACCCACTGGCAACCCCACTGGCAACACTGGCAACCCCACTGAAGCTCAGCAGCTGTGAGCCTGGCCATTACCTGGAGGGGAGACCTCCTAGGAAAGTTAGGGTTGTTTCTGGAAGAGGTAATAATAATTCCTTATACTGATATAGCACTTTTCTGGACACTCCACTCAAAGCGCTTTACAGGTAATGGGGACTCTCCTCCACCACCACCAATGTGCAGCCCTCCTGGATGATGCGTTGTTAGTGGGGCCAGTAGAGGGCACTCACACCCTAGGTCTGTGTGTGTCCCATATGGTGGCATAGACACTATACTGTAAAAAGGCATCCTTTGGATGAGACGTAAGACCAAGTTCCTGACTCTCTGCGGTCATTAAAAACCCCATGGCATTTCCCAAAAAGAGTAGGGGTGTTACCCCGGCGTCCTGGCCAAATTTCCTGTTTGTTCTTAACAATCATGGCCTCCTAATAATCTCCATTTTTGAACTGTCTTCATCACTCGGTTCTGCTCCCCACTGAGAGCTGAGTGTACTGGTGCACTATGGCTGCTGTCACATCATCCAGGTGGGGCTGCACACTGGTGGTGGAGGGGAGTTCCCGTTACCTGTAAAGCGCTTTGAGTGGATTGTGTAGAAAAGTGCTATATAAGCATAAGGAGCTATTATTTTTAATTATTTGGGGGGTTCTACTTGTGTTCTGTCCTCATCCATTCATCCATTCAGTTCTACTTAACTTCGGCAGGTGACATCTCCCTACTGGTTCCTGTTCCTTCATGTCAGAGAAGCTCTTATTAACCAGCTTTGAAGAACACATAATAAGTAACTTATAAACAAGAGCCCATAGCACACATCTTACAAAGATAATGCATTTTAACATTGAAAGCTATAGGTAAGAACAATAATGACAATAAATAACTATACACAGGACCTTAGTTGCTTCAAAATCATAGCAAGTCATAACTTAAAAAGTACTGCAATGAAACCTCTGTAGTGTAATGAGGCCCATTCCATGGCCTGCAGGGTGTTGCAGACCTCTAAAACAAAGGAAATTAAATAAACTAATTTAGTACTTACCTTTTGGTTTGTAGGGTATATTATGGTATGAGGCCAAAAAAGGAGAAACAATGGGCGAAGTTTGAAATATTTGGTGGTTGCAATCATTCTTTGTTAGGTCACATACCTGTTTAATGGTTAAAACCACATTCAGAGTCAAGGCCAAATTTAAACTCTGGGAAACAGTTACTGGATGGCTGCCAGCCTGTTTTTACAGCGCCCTCTTCTGCACTGGAGGGGAACTGGTGTTGGTCTCCCCATCCCTTTGGTAACACCAGTGTTTTAAAAGTAATTATTCTTGTTACTATATTTTTAAGGACAGTATATTGGAAAAAATATTTTTTGTGGGTGACCGAGGTATGTTTTAGGTCTTGTGTTTTGGCATAATAGGGTATTTATTAGGTGGAAATGTAAAAAGAGCTATGGTATCGTCATGTTTCGGGTGGGAGAGTACAGGAGCTGGAGCCACCACAGTAAAAGACAGTTGAGGGCTGCTGAGGGAGTTCTCTTGTGGGATCCAGGGAAGAGAATGCTCTGGTTCTTTTGCAGTAGGTACTGGAGGTTTGTAATTTGGTCTTTTGTTGTAACTATGCCTTATAAATAAATTAGGATTTTTTTGTATCTTTTTGATTGTGGATTGGTTTAATTTGGCACCTACTAAGAACCGAACCCTGTTGACTGTGTGGGGGAAGTGTGAGGCTGTGACAAAGGGAATTGTAAAAAAAATAAATATGAGATGAAGTAAGAAATAAAAAACAAGTGCACTCAGTAACCAGGGAGGTGAGAGCAGTAAGGCGGAGCAGTTGGAAAAATTTTGTAAAACATATGCTATAAATCACTTTGCCTATATTTTCGACCTCAGGTATGTTTTAACTAACTTGAGATTCTAAAAGCTCCACTCTGCACCTGCTGCTGTCACTGGGTGACTGACTGCAATCCAAGGGCTACAGGTTGTGTTCGCAATACCGCCATTTGAAATCATCATCATGAAATACATGAGAAATAAGGAAAACAATGTGTTTTATGTTGATTATGTATAATCCCCGAACAACCTTTTGAACTGTACACGCACTTTCAAGTTGTTGTTTGGCCAGGCAGTGCTGAGTTTTAGGCAGGTGACCCCCATGGTACAGTATCTACTGTACATGTATACGAGAGCAGGAAACTAACTGTTTAACCTCAAGTAGTTTTTGTGTCTGGCTTGAAAATGTGCCATGTCTACTGTCCGCTAGTTACATGGATCTGACAGACTCAAAACCAAATGAAAAGCAAATTATTACATTACATTATGTATTATTACAGTGACTAGATGTGGTGTACAGTACCTCTGGTTTGAGAAATGGTGATGAAGCTGGGGAGCTGTTATTGTACAAAAAGGCAGCAGAACTGGTGTAGGTTACCGGCAGGATAAAAAATACTACGCAAGCAGAAATCAGTGTCAGTGTCAGAAGCTACACAGATTAAGCTTAATTCACTTTCACCACAGCTGTTGAAATCATTTCTTGAAAGATGTGAATACTGTAAGAAAGTCTCTCTTTTCAGCCTTATGCAACCCTCCTCCACCTCTTCTCTAGCTGCACTTTGGTAAAATTCTCACTTTGGATGTGTTAACGTATCACACTTTATGGAGTCCCAGCCTCCTCGTCCTCTTCTCTTCCCAGCATGCTATTCCTAAGCACTCAATAAACATCCTGGAACACATCGAATTCTTGGGTGCTGCTATTCCTCGTGAAATGTTTTTTAACACTTGCAAAGTTTAAGATAAAACTTTTACAATTTGAGGGAAAAAAATCAAACTGTGTTGGTGAAATGCACACATGTTGGAAGCAGTGTAGATCTGGTATTAGAAATGCAATGACCATGTGCCAGTGTGCATGATTTATAGCTTTCTCTTAAAAAAAAAACTTAGAGGATACAGCGTCAGCAACATCTACTGTATATGGTTTGGAAGTCACAATCTTATTAGGTTATTTTCTGGGTAATTTACAGTTTGCGAATGCTTGGAGCTAGTTTTTCACATATCTGTGAGAAAACACATGACTGATGAGGTTCCTCCATGTCTTCCTTGCCAGTGAGGGACAGTGAGTATCTAAGTAAATTGTATGTTTGGACCATGGAGAAGGAAATCTCAGAGAGTATGTAAATGTCCCTCTCCATAAAGCCTGCAGACATTCGGCATATTTCCTCATAGAGTTAGTTTTTTCCCCCGTGATAAAGATACAAAGGTGAAGATGAAAGAGACATCATGTCGGTTTTGCCAGATCCTTTCCTCACAGAGAAAAATGACTCCATTAAGCCAAAGGAAGCACAGTCAGCAAATACAGCTCTCCCCCCTTTCTTATAATAAACCACAGTCAAAATAAACACCTGTCTGAGAAAGCACACCCATTACCTTCACTGCTGTAGTGTGCTGACTGTTTCCTTCATCAAATGGGATGACGGACGACTAATTCCACACATTCCCAAACTGTAAATCCTGCTATCCTGGTGGTACTGACATCTAAGAAAAGAAAAAAATTCCTCTGTTGTGAGTTTTTTTACTTTCAGCATATTGTCTTTTCACACGTCCCAAAAGACTGACTGAGATCCAGGGAAGATGAAGAATAGATGAAGTGATTTAAGGTTGCTTCAGTTATTATATTAAGGCTAATTATATTGTTCTTAGGGTTGGTCACCACAATACTCTGTCAATTGACTACTGTTTCAGGCAGCTGAGTCGGTACAAAAAATGATCAGTGTGCACCTCCTTCATAACTAATGGTGAGGTTAACAAGGAAAACGTGAGTAATTATTTAGATCATGATTTAGGTAATTTAGATCATTTAGATCATGTTGTTTTACTCACTGCACACACACTCTGAGATCACTGTGAGTGTTACTGTAGGTTGCCCCTTCTCGCTGCCAGTGGGTACTTCAAGCACTGGTTGCTGGCCCAGCTGCGCAGCTAAGGTGCAGACCACTTAGGCCGCATTAAGCCTTAGACAATCGCAGATTGACCAGTCTACCTAGGACTCCACTTCTCCCTTCATCAGCTCAGTATATTCAGTGCTCTCATTCACTTCAGTGCCCAGCCTCGTAACCTCTGGTTTGAGCACTGGACTGTTACTTACCTGTTTTGCCGGATTCTTGTATCCTGTTTCCTGTTGTATCCTTTCTCCTTACATTTGTCCTGATTCAGCTCATTGTCCAATGCCTGTTCTTCTTTCTGCCATTGTTGTCTCCTGCTCCCTCTGTGTTTCCATTTCTCCAGCTTTTGTGTTGTCTTTCCCTCAGATTGCCTTCCGGGTTTCTGAAATCCTCCTTTTCTTGGACTTCATATATGGATTTAGTCTCTGGTCGTTACTCTGCTCATTCCACGTCTGCTGGTACCAGCGCAGGGTTCACTTTATTGGTCATGTGACTGTCTAGGCAGCTCTTACAGTGAGAAGGAACAGTAAAAAGGTTTTAAAGGTGAGCTCCATCTCAAAGTGTCAGCAAGTCATCAAGGCATTGTAATAGCAACTCTTTTCTGCCATATCCATTTTAATCTTAGAAAGCCCAGCATAAAGTAAGGCTCTGTTTCATGTGGCACACGAATGGAGTGAGATGGAGAATTTTTAACAATCAGTAGATATTTTAACACTACAGTAGATATGAATGTGATTTTAAAACCAGACTCATTTGGTTTTAAAATCACAATGTGACCTACTGATGAATGCCTATTAATAAAGTTCATTATGGGAAAAAAAGTCTGAAAAGCCTTTTTACATGAGAAACATTTATTATACTTAGAAAAAGTATATGCAGCCCATCAGCTGCCCTCAGTGGGCTGCTGGTATTAGGCTCTTCGTTTTGAGCCAGATGGGGCAATGCAACCTAGAAAATGCATATGCTGATAACTTAATGGAAGCTCATTGTCAAAGGGAGCACTACATTTTCAGTTCTACTTTTTATGGAGGCATACAGAACAGTTCCCACATCAATGTATTTTTTTATTTTCCTTTTCCTTCTTTAAAGGGGATTTCAATCAATCCACAAAAGATTCACAGATTGTCATTGTACTAGCTTAAGACGTCTTCCTAACAGTGAGTTTTTAGTAAGTCAGATGTTTTTTTTTTTTTCATTTAAAGATCATGGAAATGTGAAGACTGCCCAGAAGGCAAATGTATTTCAGAGGTTTGGTCAAATTCTAATGCTGAAACAAGACAAAGAATATTCGCGTTTGTGCACTAAATATTTACCTCAGACTGTCTGAGGAGGTTACAGTTGGAGATCAACTCTGTCACATCCTCGCTCATGTACAGTACAAGGAATGAAAGAGGGAGGCAGCTACAAGGGTGCATCAGCGGTGGAGGAAGACAAGATAGAAAAGAGGTAGACAGAGTTGTGTGCAGCCAGGAAGCTTTTATATCTAGGGGAGCAGAAATGTGATTTCTGTTGCAGGACACCATTTGTTAAATTTATTACAAGACGTAAAGAAATGTTATCTTAATAGATACATGAATAATTCTGGGCTGCACTTTAAAAGCAAATTATGCTCTATCTCGAAATTCACAATGTGATACTGTACAAGGGACTTAAACAGCCCTAATACTTTCAGAATCGTACAGTCTGAAATGATATAGCTGCCTTCCTTAAGCCAGAGTCTTCTAAACAATTCTTAGGAAGAGTTATTTAAACTCTGACTGAAAATATTGAAAAAGACCAACATGCACATTTAAATCATTCAACTGATTTTTTGTGCGGTCCTCAGACTAATGCATGTAATGCATGACTGTATGCACTTTTTACTTAGTAAATACTGTATGTGACCAGCATGATTAATCTCGTAATGAATATGTATCTCAAAATACACTCCTGGCTATAGCATTAATGTGTGCATTTACACGTGTACACCTTTCAACATTAAACATGTTGGAAAGTGTCCTGCATCAGTCATTTCACTGGAATAAGTGAACTTCCTTTTGCTGATGAATCAGAGGGTTGAACAAAAGATGCCATTCATTTCTCTAGAGGTGCTGTCCTATTCCTATTAGGCATCATTCTATTGTGTGCAGGACTCATCTGGCTTGCTCACCCACGCAATACCAACACACAAAGATGCATGGGGGCAGGTTAACAAACAATAACAGCTCCTATGAAAGTTGTCCTTTACATCAGTTGGCAATGAAAGCACGGTGCAGGTGGAAACACGCCAGCGGCTATCGATTTGAGTGCGTGTGCGTGTTTTTCAGAACACTTGCAGGCCGGATTTCAGTCATGTCAAGCAGCGGTTTTGTTAAGGTTAATTAGCAGGAACCTTGCAACACAATTCTTAGTTGTTATTGATTTCCGCAAGGAGTGCCAGGTGACGTGATAGCCCTGGACAGCGCAATAAAACGGTGTTTTGCTATTACAGCACCGCATAAAAAAAAACGGCTCAGAATCCAAAAAGGATCATTAGGGGCATAAGTGTCTAAGGCACATGTGTAACCAAAAGTCATTAGAAGTCCCACAAATCATCAAGGAGAAAAAGACTCATATTAATTAGAAATCGAAGTACATTACTCACATAAAAGATAATGTTCAGCGACCTTTTGGGTCAGCAGTGCTTGATTATGTGATCCTGAGTGGGTGTCTTCTTTGGAATTATTTAATGTCATTTATTGAAATACATCATCACTGTACGGGATGTGGACCACACAGAGCCAAAATACATTACACATAATATCACTTCTCTCTGAATCTATGCTGCTCAACAGAGAATCCTTTCTGCGCAGCTGGAAATAGACTAAGATAATGAGAAAGGGCAAAAGAAGGTTAAGGCAGTGGACTGCTAGGGTTGCTATTCATTAAGGAGAGGAAGTAATTGTTTTCAGTGAAGAATAACAGGAGTGAACCCATAAGGACAGGTTCTGTGTGCTGCAGGGGTCTTTATCCACTGTCCAGGGAAGCCCTAACACAGCTAGTCTTACAGATCACCCCTTTCTTAAGATTGACAATGCCTGTAAGTAAAACAGTAATCCCTTCAATTAAGTGACTTCTAAGTCATGGGATCTAAAGAGTGATTTTTATCCCAATTACTTAATTTAACAAATTATTTGCCCAATTGGTCAGAGTGAAATTGGTCTAAATATTGAGAAACTAGCAATTTAGTGGTGGCTTACAAATCTTGCTGGTTTGGGGCACTAAAGGGCCAGGGTTGGAGATCCCTGGTGAACAGATGATAAGACCTGGTTTGCAGACCTTCAAACTCAAATAAATCGTAGTACAAATGAAATAAAAATATTAAAGTTACTAACTGATATGTAAAACTGCAGGTGATCCATTGACAATCATAACATGGATTACTGTCTTCTTGCTTCCTACACTTTTTAAATAGTTAAAAACTCTTGAAACCTGCCACCCCTCTTACAATACCAGCCACCTCTGTCTGTCTATATAATATACATTGTCTTCTATTTGATATTGAATTCTAAATATGTTTTAAATGAATTATTTCTGCATGACTAAAGAGTGTTAGTCTCAAGAAGTCAGATACAAATGTGAAACAGTCAGCACTTGAATAGAGATAAGATCACCTTATTGGCCATATATTGTACTGTACAATCTCTTGTATTAGGAATTTGTCTTTTCACATACCCCTGCTTGCTCTCCATGAGACACAAGGACAGGGAGCGAAGCTTGGGGTCAGAGCGCAGGGTCAGCCATTTATACAGCGCCCCTGGAGCAGTGGGGATAAAGGGTCTTGCTCAGGGGCCCAACAACGTAGGATACCTCCAGCAACCTTCCTTAGCCACAGAGCCACTGCACCACCATATATAATATATCCTGCAGCACTTTCTAAAACTGTGCTGTTGTTGATCTTTTATGATGCCTTTTTGGATTAAACATATTAAGGAATATTGCAAAGTGAAAAAGAAGTTTCACTGAGAGTGTGCTATTTTATCTGTGAACTGTTAACTCCATATATAAATAGCTCAGCACTGAGCTTTTTAATCATACTTTGAAGAAGAAGAAGAATGAGTCATTCGGTATAGCAAGTTTAAAGCAAAGTCAGCATTTTTCTTCCTGTCCTGCGGAATTTGTTCCAAGGATTATAGACTGGTATATACTATTAGGAATGTTAAAGACAGTTCTCTACAATCTTCCTTGACCTATCTACAGGATCTTTTTTTGGGGCAACAACATGGTATTGCCCAGTATTTTAAACCTTATCATTGCACGATGAGAACCTTGTGTTTTTGTTTCACAAAATGAAGTATTTATGTGTCAATATATTAATTTTCCCTTATACAGTCCTACAGTATGTACTTGGTTTTAGACTTTTTAAGATAGATATAATGCCTGGTGAATGTAAGTCAAGGTCATGTATTTCACTTATGTGTCTTTTTTTTCCCCAAAATCCCTTTTTACTTTCTCTTGTCTGAATTGTTTTAGTTCCATTAATTAATAGTTTCCAGGAGTCCCTTTTGTCAAAGGTTGGTGGAAATTTCATTTTGTAATTTTGCAAATACAAAGCTATTATTGGATGGAAACACACTACGTCTCAACCCTTTATTTATAGTAAATGACACAGCTTTCTCCATAACGACTGTTTTCTTTTTTTTGTGATACAATGATACAAGATAGGATTATGAAAGCCTCAATTCTGGACCTGTCTGCATGACGATTTTATTTTATCCTCATATGTGTGTGGGTTTCCTCCTGGTTCTCCTATTTTCACTTTCTAACTGTTATATCCGATTCAGGGTCGCAGGGGAGCTGCAGCCTTTCCCAGGAAGCAACAGGTGCAAGGCAGGATGCATCCTGGATAGTAAACCAGTCTACTGCAGGGCAGACATGGACACCAACACACACATACTCACACCAGGGCCAATTTTGCTAGAAGCCTTTTAACCGACTGTATGTCTTTGGACTGTAGGAGGAAATAATAATTATAATAATTAATAATTGCTTACACTTATATAGCGCTTTTCTGGACACTCCACTTAAAGTGCTTTAGAGGTAATGGAGATCCCATCCACCACCACCACAAGTGTGTCGCCCCCACCTGGATGATGCGAAGCAGCCATAGTGCGCCAGAACACTCACCACACATCAGCTATCAGTAGGGAGGAGAGCAGAGTAATGAAGCCAATTCATAGATGGGGATTATTAGGAGGCCATGATTGGTAAGGGCCAAAGGGAAATTTAGCAGGACACTGCAGTTACACCTCTACTCTTTTTGAGAAACTCCCTGGAATTTTTAATAACTGCAGAGAATCAGGACCTCAGTTTTACATCTCACCCAATGGAGAGCACCTTTTTACAGTATAGTGTCCCCATCACTATACTGGGGCATTAGGACCCACACAGACTGCAGGGTGAGCACCCCCTGCTGGCCCCACTAACACCTCTTCCAGCAGCAAACTTAGTTTTTCCCAGGAGGTCTCCCATCCAGGTACTGACCAGGATCACACCTGCTGAGCTTCAGTGGGCTGCCAGGTGTGAGTTGCAGGGTGACATGGCTGCTGGCCTACAGAAATTACAGAGATTTTAGTGAAAATTGGGGAAGGCTGATGGTAAGCAAGGTCACCTCTCTGCTACTGTAACTCATAAATCTCCATGACATCACTTCCTGAAAAACAATAATTCATCCTTCAAATTCATCTTTCTGTACAGACTCTGGGCATGAAAAACCATGCTGCTACCATTAATAACTTCTTACTTGTTCTTCATGTCTTTACTTTAAAAGAATTCTCCCCCATTTTGCCTGAATCTGTTACTCTATTCCAGATTCCCCGGCTCCAGATGACCAAGTTCTGTCACATCTTCTTAATCAGCCATTTCTCTGCCCAGTCAGCTACAGTACCTCAGACCCAGGCAGTTTCGTCATTGAGTCAGCCTTCTCTTTACAGTCCCCTGGTCTGGCTGTAAGCCCACGCACAGTTTTCAGACAATTAATGATTGGGCTGTAGCCAAGCTTTGTCAGACTCTGCATAAACACAGTGGTTTTTAAGGAATTCTCCAATGAATGAATATTTTATTTCTTTATCTGTGATTGTCAGAAGCAACTGTTATGGTATTTGGTAGAATAGAATATACAGGTCAAGCTTCTTACCAATCATGGCCTCCTAATAATCCCCATCTATGAATCAGCTTCATTATTCTGCTCTCCTCCCCACTGAGAGCTGATGTGTGGTGAGCGTTCTGGCGCACTATGGCTGCCGTCGCATCATCCAGGTGGGGCTGCACACTGGTGGTGGTGGAGGGGAGTCCCCATTACCTGCAAAGCACTTTGAGGAGTGGAGTGTCAAGAAAAGTGATATATACGTGTAAGCAATTATTATTATTATTATTATTATTATTATTATTATTATTATTATTATTATTATTACTTAACAGTTTAATAAAAGACAATATACCTACCTACAAGTTGTAGAGTGTCTTTATTACTTATAATAAAGACACACTCTCTCTTTACAAATGAAAGAAAGGATAGAAAAAAAAGTGAGAGTAAGGTAAACAAGTGTCAGTCCTAACCTCCTTTCTTTTTTCAGTATATATATTTTTTCATCTGTTTCTGTCTGTGACATCCCACTGGCCCATAATCAACACCTATGTTGCTTCTGGATAGCGATTTCTTCTTTCAGCCACTGCGGCCCCTGTTTCGTCCTCAGCCTTTGTCCTACCCTTAACCTTTCTCTCTTTACTGCCAACTGGTGTCCAACGTGACTCAAAACCAAATTCTACTTACCCCTCGGATCCTCAGATCTTTCTGCTCAAAACCCTCATGATCTGTAAAAAACCCCATTGAGCTTCAGAATCCAGGTCTGTCTTCTCAATCTGTAGTCTGATTTGTGCTCTCTCTGCCTACCTGGTGTCCTACCTATGGCTCAGATACTAGGCATCTTATAATCTCTGCTCTCCTTCCTGTTCCCTAGTGTCCAACACAATGCAGTGGGTGTCCCTATTGCCTAGTCATTATATCACAGCTTCAGGTCTCCAATCTTGATTTTCTCATCACTCTATGAATACCACAAGGACCATCTCTATTACTCCCACCAACATTCCTCTAAGAAGCCTTGAGAACTTAATCTTACTAGTGTCAGATTCCTCTCCTGCAACATACCCTCCTCTGGCTCAAACTCTTCCCTGCTGCTGCCATCAGGATGGGCCCTACTCCTTCAGCTACTGCACGTCTCTTCCACTCCTCTCCAACATTCCTCCTTTGTTTAGTGCTTACTCTTGCAAGAGACAGAATTTAACATACGACTGTCTGTTCCTCCCAATCCTTCCACCTGTTTGAAGGAAAGATCTCTCACCCCCCTGCTGACTCATCAAGCTGTGAACCTTTAGTCCTACTTGGCAATCTCTATGCTCCAAAGGGAACTCAACACTCTCCAAATCCCTTGCTGCAATCCACTAATTCTCCAATTCAGCTTCACAGACTTTCTTCATTTGTTTCTCCAGTAAGTTTTTGGCTCCATTTCCTCTTAAATCCACTGGTTGAAGCCACCAAGACCCATCCTAATGATGCCCCTGAAGTGAGAGCATCCTGACCCCTTGACCACTCAGCTCGATCCACACATACGAAAAAAGGCATTGCCCTCCATCTCCAATTCCTCTTCACAAAGTATCAGAGACTGGACAACAGTTTACCTACTAAGAACTGCAAAGGATTTACCCTTTCCCATTTCAATTCCAGGAGACAGCTTTTACACAAACCAACTGTTATTTCCATAGTGGTGTCCTCCCCTTTTCCCTGGCTCATCCCAATGACTCCCTACTGCCCTGACCTTACTACCTTGGTCTCCTTCCTACATGTTGCCTCACTTCACCTGTCCCTCTAAAGTCTGTGGACCACAGCTGTTTTAAGCTTCTTGTATTGTCCAAATTCCTAGCAAGGCGTATTTTGCCTACTGTGATGTCATGAGCACTGGCTTCCCAGCGCATCTATCTAAACAAGATGCCTTCATCTTTCATCTGTCTGTGGTATTTGCAAAAACAGAGCTGGCAGAGAGAAGTTGACGGTGTTCGGCTCAGGCCATAGTCCGCTTTCGCCTGTGGAGCAGTGAGCCTTCTAGGTTCTACTTCCAGTCAGATCTCCTTAAAGGGTTCTTGTGCAGATACCGAACCTACCATATATTTAATCTTCAAGGCAAAGCAAAGTTGTCATTGCTCGCACAGTTGACATTGCTAAAGCTGTTGGTGCTAATCTCTGGCAACACGGTATTGTGTGCTGACAAATCAAATACTATTTCACAGTCTGTCTAGAGGTTTTGCGTGGTGTCCGACAATGAAAAGCTTTTGCAGCTCTTGGCCATGCAGATTCTCTCACATCCCTTTAAGAGTCCTCTGCAGCTTTTGTGAACTGTACCATACTGGCACTGTTATTCTTTCGGGGTTTCCATTCAGACAAAAAAAAGTGAGTGAACATTCACATTATAAATAAAAACATTTAATCTGCACTGCACATATTCCTTACTCAACTGAATTGCCAATTCACTCTTTCTTATTGACAAATATACTACATAATGCCTAATAGTTCTAAGCTCAATTTATCTTACAGTTTAATGCATAGTTCTACTTTTTTGGTTTGGGGTTCCTCTCTGTTCTTTTGGGGGTTCCAACTTCCTTCTTCCACAGCAGGGTGGCTGGCCCTCAGCCACGTGGGTTAAGGCAAAACATCTTCTTCCTGACTTGACAATAAACATGCCTAAATGCTTTATCTTATTGGATTATTCTTGTGAAATACAGTTAATGAGAATTTGCTGGTGGTGGTGGTGGTGGTCGGGAGGGGTTATGGCAGCCCAGCAACCAAGGTCCCCCTCGTGTGAGAACGATGTCATTTACGAACCCTGTGCGGGTCTCCAGGTGCGGTCCGGTAGCTGAGGTATCCGAGGAAGGCGACGAGGTAGAGTGGTCGGTTGTTCCAGGCAGGGTCAAGTCCAGGTCGTAGGCAAGAAGAGAGGCAAACAAATCCGACTGGGACGAGGCAAGAGCGAGAAATCCGAAACCAAAGAGTCGACGTTAAGGGAGTCCAGACGAGGAAGAAAAGGTACTAGAAAAGGAAAGGGCGAGGTGAGCTCAGGAGGCGGGAGAGATCCTAATACCGAGCGATGTTACCAGGTGAACTGAGGGTTTAAATAATGAAGGAAGGGGTGTGGAAGGGAAAATGGATAATGAGGGGTTAATTGAGACCAGCTGTAGCCGTAGCTGTAGCAGTTCTGCTGCTCCTTGATGTCGCTTCTTGGAAACCATCGATAGCAGAGTAAGCCTCTCTCTTGCGCTCATTCAACTCTGTGCCTCCCTCTTCCACCCCTGCTCCACTGTTGCAGCTCCCCCTTGGCTAACTTCTTTCTCGGTATGGGGATTCGTGATAGGGCTGGAGAAACATCAACACCAAAGGTCCTTTTTCAAATGAAAGCAGTAAGGTAACACACTATTTCTTAAGAATAATAAATGGGAAAAATCACCTTTGTTTTCCTTCTGTGGCCCATCAAGTCTTAACATCTTCTTAGTGCTTTGCAAGTATAAAATTCTCAGCTCTTTCTGAGGTCGCTTTCTCCCTGGCTGTCCTGCAGATCCATGGTGAGCCGCTATCGGCCAGCTCAGGAAGAGAACTGTGCTTTTACAGGGTGAATCTAATACCAACAAGGAGAATCAACTAACGGCTGCTGCAACAAAAGGTGACAAAGTCGACAAGGTCCAGACGTCCCTCAGCCTCGCTGTTTAAGCCAATACCTTACACTTCGAGAGACATTCCCAACTAATTTCCTTGTGAAAACAACTTTGCGCACCGGGACAGTGCCATTTTCAGGCATTCCTTTCTACAAACTTGCTCAGGCTCTGCCAGCTTGGTTGAAGATCATTGATGAGCAGCATTTTTCAAACTGAGTATAGGGATGGTGCTGTTTGGTTGAAGTACAGTTGTGTGTAGAGCTTGAACCAGGCATAATGTTTACATTTAGACCAAATAGTTCCTTGTTTTTCTCATCTGAGCAGGTTATATTTTGTCACATTTTCCAGAATCATTTAGACATTTTGCTGGAAACTCCATACAGGATTTGAAATATTTGTTTTCAGTTCCATACAGGCCCACATTCTGAAGTAACAGGAATATTGTTGACTCATGGACCTTATCTCCCATATAAGGCCCCGAAAAGTTGCTGTTGAATTCTGGGTATCATTCCTGACCAGATATCTACTTTTTGACAGTCTCAGCTAGGCTTTATCAGGTTGGTACAATAGACCTTCCATTTCTTACAGGTTGACCTTACCATTTTCAAATATTTAGTTTTGTTTAAATCTTCTTGTACTCCTTTACTGATCTGTGCCTTTCTCAAATTTTAGAAAGTTGTTTCCCTGAGTCCCTAACGAGCCCCTGAGTTGTTTTGAAAGCTCTTTTTTCTTCATGATGGAATCCTGCTTCAAAATAACTGCCAAACTGAGGGAATTGTGTTCTGAACTTATGTGGGCCACTATGATAACACATAGGCCAAAGTAATTTTGTTCCCGATCTAACTTAACGTTTTCCATAGCAAAGGGGGTGACTATGTATGCAACCAACATAATTAACATTTTGTTCTTTGTGGATATTTAATTTTTTCATCCTTAAAAATGTTCAGTTTGTAAATTGAAGCTTGAATATAAATACATTTTAAACATATACTATATGCAGTATAGAATTTGTCATTCGACAAAACTGGACATCATTGGAAGGAGATGAATACTTTTGTAAGGCAAGGTTTATAGAGAGCAGGAGCCCCCTTGTGGCTACAAGGCGAAATGCTTCTGTTCAGAGGAATAAGGAAGAAGGCGGCAAAACAGGGCTGAGTATACAGGCCTCCCCCAGTTGGAGTGCTTTATTTCCTTCAGTCTCATCAACTATTAGCCAAGAAACTCTTGCAACTTTGGGTGAGATTATATTATTGAGGTGATAGCTAATCCGTCTGTTAAGATGTTCAATGTCGATACTTTTTGCATGATTCCAAGTAGATAAGATGTGCAACCTTTCCCACTAATGCATACAAACTTTTTCAAACATACTGTGTCCGGTCATCTGTTGCTTATTTGTTGATTCGCTGTAACGAAATTTTGTTCAGAATATTTGGTTGACTTTATTTATGATGTCATAGGTAATACAACCTGCCTGCAAAATCCACAGTATAAAATTAAAATGGATCAAGTGCATACTGTATGTCGGAAATAGTTGCTGAAGTATGAATCAATTTAACATTGGGGCATTAATCATCCATCCATTTTCTAGATGCTTTATCCAGTACAGGGTGAAGGGGAGCTTTAGCCTATCCCAGCAAGCAATGGGCACAAGGCAAGATACAGTCTGGGCAACATTGAGTTTTATGGTTAAAATAAATCTAATAACACCTCACCATGAAGTGATGTGTAACATACCTTTTTCAGATATTATATTATGGCCCATCCTACTCCAAATCACCCAAAATATGATTTCTCCTGTTTTGTAGCAATCTTACAATCTTCACTTAAAATATACTGGAAAGTGAAAGTTGTCTTAGAACATGGGTAGCAGGTGCCCCCTAGTGTTTCATGTTTAAAACTGCAACACAGACTTGCTAAGTGGCTTTTGTGATTTTGTTGCAGGATACATAGAAGATCCTGAATCACATGTGCATACAGTATGCATAGAAGACTTTATTTTTGTAATGATCAATACCCACAGACAGTTTATGTGGAAAAATAGGAGAAATTATAATCTCTATGCACAGTGTGTACTGAATGTCTGGGGACAAATCTGCATGACAATTATGCAGCAGATAATTACTGACATACATTAGCTAAATGGGCAATAGTACAAAAAAGCTAAACAAAACAGCTTTGCTTCTCATACCATCACAACAGAGTACACTAATAAAACAGAAGTCTACATCATTTTTATTTTCTTTCGAAAGTACAGTAGATCAATACACAATACTATAGCTATGTCTGTGGTCACAACTCATCAGGCTGAAATGAATATGAAGACAAGTCCCGAACATGAGATGTACAAAGTTTATTATACATTGTCCATGTGGCCATGGTTGTCCTACAACACAGATGCTATGCAGTATGTGAAAGCTATATTTATGGCATTCAGCTGTTAAAAACATGCTGGCAAGCATTCATTTTAAACATATCTAAAAAATTAAAAAAGAATCATAACTGCAAACATTATATAATACATAATTATTACTCATACACCTTATTTTTAAAACACTTTGATTGTGTTAAACTGTTGAAGACCCTAGGTACATCAGAAAATTGATATGAAAAGATTTTTCTTTCACGCTTTCATCGGTTTAAGTAAAAAGATGAAGTCAGAGCAAAAGAAATTAGCGGTAGTTAACTGATGCAACCACTAAGTGTCATACTGTACGTCTAAAATTAAGGCTTTCAGGACTGGTAGTCCATATTGTAAAGTTCTGAACGTCAAGATCTGCTCGCTGTTTGGTATTGCTCTTGTCACTCATTAACACTGTGTGATTGTTTTCCTTACATTAACTGACTGAGGAGCTCCGAGAAGTTCGGTAAAAGCAATACATTCAGAAGTGTACCATGAATGCTACCGTCAATGCAAAGGGCAATAATAAATGCACAGTCTTCTGACCAGTCACCCACAGCTGCCAAACAGCAGCAAATTCTGACAAGACCCTTGTAGTTAATTCTATCTGCACACAGTGGAAGACCCCAACTCAGAGACCTAACCTCTGTCGTTCACCCATTTACTGTATTTCCCCCCAAAATAAACATTTGGATTTCTTAAAACTAACAGCAACTCTCTCTGAAGAACACATTTGTTGGAAATCCCAAACGTGCTACCATGATGTTCAGGACAATAAAAAATAAAGTAAGTCTGGAAATGACTTACAAAATAGACGAGAAACATAGGAAACCCAAATCTGCCACTTACAATGTCTGACAAAGAAAGCCAATTGTTTTTTCTTTCACAATTAGAGCTCTACTCTATTCCACAATGTTAGGAGCAGCAGAAATGTTACTAGCACAGTGTTTTTCTTTGCTTAAGATGCTTACAGAGGTCATGTTTAAAGGAAAAATAAAGGCATCCCATTGCTATCAGATTAACATTCTTTTTTTAAAAACAAATCAGCAATAGAAAATCCCGTTATGGCAACAACAGTGACTCATGGAACATTTGAAAGCTTATAAAAACCCATATGATTCAAAGCACAGTTACTGGTGTCTATGAATTGCCACTATCATCATTACCCTGCTTCACTTTGCAGACAGTGGTGATGACTTTGTTTTAAATCAAGCAAACATTTCTCTGTCTATCAACGTAAAGCTATTGAGAAAAAGACAGTGACCAATGTGCAGCGAGAAAACCCTGCCAAAACATGTCAACCATGAACAGTAAGAGGTTTCTCTCACAGTGAGTGAAAAGAGCAAACCGGCTGTAGGCTGAGAATAAGTTCCCAATCAGACATGTGAGACGTATATACTGTAAAGCGATGGTGTTGGAAGTCATTTACATTCACAGCTGTATTTTCCGTGCACCATGGGCAACTGAGAGCTCACCAGTGAAACAAAAACACTCCTTAAATGCCCCCAACTCCTAAGCCAAGGCATCAGTATGAGAGAAATCTTTGGGGGAAAACACCATCTGCACACAAAGCAGCACAGACAAAGAATAGTTAAGGGAAGAAAGGCAGGGAAATAAAGCATATCTTTTAAGACCACAGGAAGAACTACAAACGACAGGCAGCCATTTGGCCTGTCCGGCTTATTTTGTTGTGAGAAGCCAATTGATCCAAGAATCCCGTCCAGCTGTTTCCTGAATCACTTTTATGGATTTCTATCTGTCATACACAGATCAATACTTCTGACTAAGCAGGTCAGGTGTTTGAGCCTCTCCTGATTTTGCAAATTGGGTGATATTGATGATATGACCACACAATTTGAAGATTCTGAATACAGCTGGGATGGGTCCTTCCCCATAACCATCTCATTTCGGGCAACTGCTGCTCATATAAAAAAAGAAATAATGTCTGTTTGCTCTCATTACTCAGCTTTGTCCAAAAACCAGGAATTTTGATCCCAGTGCCATAGTAGCAGCAAGTTATCTTGAATGAAAAAGACTCTTCTATTGGTTTGGCTACTTGAGAAGAGAAAAATATGGAGCCTGTGCCGTGGGGGGGAAAGGTTACACTGTATCACTCCATTTGTATCAGCGGAGCTGGTAGATTGATTAACTTTTTGAAAGCAAAACTGAACAACATGAACTACATGAAAACAAACAATATAACACACATTTTAAGATTCAGGGATTACGTGACATATGATGAGATGCCTGCAGTTTGTTTATGCCTTTTATTTTGGGGTTCCGATATCACTCTAGGCTAACCAGCTGATTATCCTCAGCCCAGTCTGCACTGTCCAGAGCCCTGCAGTGTCCTGTGCCTGTTTGTGGCACAGCCCCAGGGCTAAGAAGTGCTGGACTGAGCTCAGGCCACCTCTGAAGGGTCAAGGGGTCTGAGGCACAATCGGTGGAGCACTGTAGCATGTGCTTTGTGTCATAATGATGCTTCCACACAGCTCCCGGAAAACACAATCTTTAAAACACCTTTATCCAAACATACGCAAAGCTTACACTTGCCCAGGCAAATTTTTAAAGACTGCATGAGCTGCGGTTGAAAGACAAAACAGGTTGAGCACACATTTCAAATAAATACAACACAGGCTCAATTCTTCAGTTTTGTAAGCTTTGTGGTTTGTTTCATACTGTTAAAACCACATCTGTGAGGGTAAGAGAAATAGGTCAACATAACAATGAATTGCAATGAATTCAGAGAGGATGTCACTTCAGAGAAAGTCTCATTGGAATTTGTACTCTTTTTGCCTCTCTTTTCTTTTACCACACAAGCAGATAAAGCAGAGATGGGTGAGATTACACTCTGTTTTTACACTTGTAGCTGCCATCCTGTGAACAGCACTGAAAACTGCAAGTCTAAGGGCAGTTTGCTCCAATGCTGTATACAGAAAATAATTTAAGATTACATATTGGATTCCAGCAATGTAAACTGAACTTTAATTAACCAGGTGCTAAACCATGGCCTGTCTAATCTTTTCCGGGATGTTCTTTCTTGTTACTTAGTCCACCTGAAGTGGACTCAAATTCTGAAGATGTTTCAGTTCATCTTTACGTTTACATTCAACTAATCCTGACACTAAAACGTCCATCCTTTTTAGATAAAGGTTGGCTTGGCTTAATAGTGCGTGCGCTGACCTCTGCTTACTCTAATTCACGTTGGTGCAAAATGCGTACCCTTTTTTTTTTCCTTTGTCTTTCACAAAACCATCGGAATTCTACAAATGCAGTTCATTCAGCTGCACACTTACCTATAGATCTAATAACAAAACATTGATAGACGAAAAGCTTGCTAAAGCCTGTGCAAATGTACAACTTAAGTGATAACAGAGCACATTCTGGAATCGAACTTTTAAATTTGGACTCCATTATTAGAAAAAGAAAAACGCACGAATATATGCATTTTATATAAGCAAAGCACTGGATGTCTGTATCTGCCTGGCCTATGAAAAAACACAGCCCACTTCTATTGAGCTGTTTCTACCATAAACATTGTGTTTGAAATTCTGAAACTATTTTGTCTTCAAATACATGGTAATGGTGATACTGTATACATTTAAAGTACATTTTAAAACTATTGTTGTATAATGCAACATTATCATCCTCTAATTGCTTTCCAGAAAATTGTTTTTACATACCCAGCCCTATTTGTCTTTGCTAGATTGCTGTGTATGACAGAATTCAGTTTTCTCCTTGCTTATATTCTGTTGAGGTTTTGACTGACTTTTAACAAAAAGTCACCAAAGCCTGCTGGAATCACTCACATTTTCTGCACAACCTTTTAAAAAGCAATTAAAATTTGCTATTGCATACCCAGCCCTATGAGGTCTTAAAAATATTTTTTTATACATATATGAAGCATGCTATTACAGGCATCGTTTTTCAACTTCAACCTGGCTTTCATCGTGACAGTGTGTATATGAATGTGAGCTTATGGGAAAGTATTTTTTATTTCTTTGTTAATATGGCTAGGTGCAGTCCACATTGTGATGTATAGTATGCTGGGTCATGCTATAGGGATTTTCGGAACACTGCATTTAAATAACACATTAAAAAACTATCTTAAATGACTTTGCATGCCCTCTTTCAAGAGCTGTAACAAATGTTTTGTTCAAATTCATTTCCATTTCATTTCCCTTCTTAGAAATATATTCGATTATAAAAAGGTCAAGGTAAAATAGATTTTTTTTACATAACCAGTTGTATGAAATGAAATATCTATGTGCTGAGTACCATACAAAGTTATGGATTTGATAACTCGGATGAAAAAGAATCTGGCAACAATAACAAAGAAAATATTTTTTATCTTCTCAAGTGTTTTCCTCATCAGACCCTGTAATGATTATACACAGTCTTTGAATTTTGTCTCACATGGTTTGGAACATTCCCTGATATGCTTATTATACCATATATAAACATGGCTTTGAGAGAACCTTTGTCACTGTACTTCAGTAATGATTTTCACATTTTTAAAGTTACCTCAGAATATGCATTTAGTTTATGCTCTAAGAGTTTTCCAGTTACACTGCTTGCTGATGCTGACCGATATTTGTAAAATAATCACTAAATTTACATTCCTGTTTAACTACATGCTTTGATTAACATGCCACACCAAAATGCAGATTCACTTCAAAGGCTTCCCAGCCCTTTTTCTATGTATATTAAAAATGAGCTGCACGTTACTTATGTCAAAGCCACAGTCGAGTGTACAGTATACAGCACTGTATACTAAGAAACAAAGGAAGTGTTACATTACAAGAAAAGCCCATAAAAATGAGTGTGTGCTGTGTCAGTGGTGATGGGAAAAGGTAATGCATTACATCACTGTATTACCCATTGTGAAGTAACATCTATACAGTTGCATCTTCCTGTAATTGTCAGATCCAAACTTCACACAGCAGAAACTAAATTAGCCCTGCCAATACCTCCACTTTTTAAAGTGATTAAGACCTGCATTTAAGTTTTATGATGGGCCCTCCTTCCTTAGTAGAATCACCTTCAGCTGATGTGAAATTAAATACATTCAGTAGACAATGGAGGTGAGGGGTGGAGGGCCAACAACAGCTAGACTTGGGGGTTGTGAAATCATTTCTGTTAAGTCAAAACGGTCATTCACACTGCCTAGACGACAGAGCTGACGGTGTGGAAAAAGCGCTTGCCTCCTGCCAACGTTTACCAGAACTCCCCTCTTAGAAAAACCTCAGTTTTTTTTTTTTAAAAACAGCTTTAGTGTGGCCTGGGTCCACACCAGTCACTACAAAGAAAGCCAGGTGGTTCGAAAAGCAAGGAGGAGTTTATCCGCACTCAGTCTCCTAATTCTGTAGGGAGCTCGGGACCACATTTCCAGGCTTGATTGCCCGGCCTGTCTGGACACACCCGTCGTCGTCCTTTGCCTTCCCTACTTGGAGCCGGACCACCCTCTGTCCCCGTAAGCCCCCTCCCCAGTGGCGGAGTGCGGGGAGGGGCCGCAGGGCGTGCACAGGTCCGAGTCGGTGTCAGACTCCCCCTCCGCGATGTAGGGCCTGACCTTCGCGCATAGGGCCACACCTCCGAAGTAGGCGTTATTGAGGAAGTCCAAGTTCTCCTTGGACTGGGAGATGCTGAAGCCGCTGAAGGACCGCTCCAGCTCCTCGTGGTCCACAGAGGGGATGGAGATGGAGGTGTCACTGTCCCTCAGGGCGCTGTCGTGCTGTTTCCCGTCTTCGGCGCGCGGGTGGTCGGAGCCCCCGCGGCTGCTCCCGTTGTGTCCAGCTGACGAGCGGTCGTGAGAGGGGGGAGGGGGGATCCTGACCAGTGACGAGGGGTCCCCCACTGGGGAGGTGCCTTGGCTACAGCGGTGGTACTCGCTGATGGGCTGCTGCTGCCATGAAGTGGAAGGAGGGCAGTGGCTCTGGGGTCCAGTAGAAGCCGGGGGGGCATCAAAGTTCTTCTGCCCCACGGAGCTGTTGGAGCGGATGATCTTGGTGATGCAGCCGTTCTTCTCCATGTGCTCCCTGCTGTCCACCGGGCTGTGGTAAGGGGGCGCCGGGTCCGGCTCCTTGGATCCAAAGTAGGCTTCTGTCTCGGACTGAGGGATGCCCATCCGCTGCACATAGATATTCACCAAGAAGTCCAGCTTCCTTTCCATTGACATCACCTGCAATAGATGAGTGACAAGAAAAGATGCATGCCACCTCTGTTCTTTACATCTGCTGGTAATATAGCTTTTTAACTGAGCGTTTTTAAAGCATGTTAATACCAAATTTCATGTTTTTAAAAAAAATCCTCAGTGTGACTGACAATAATCCAGGATGCACAGGCTGCAAATGAATAAGAAAGAGGTTTATTCCATGCTGAAAAGAGAAGAAAGAAAACACAATGTTTCAGCCGTGGAGCCTTCTTCACACCTTCTCTTTTCAGCATGGAATAAACCTATTACTTGTTCCAATAATCCAGGATGATTGTTTCAAACTCAAATACAGAACATGAACACACAGCCACAGCACAGTTCGCCAGATCTCGGTTACCAGATCTCAACCCAGCTGAGCGCTTCATGGGAGATTCGGGATCTGTGCCTAAGATAAAATTTTCTACCACCATCAATAAAAAACTAAATGAAGAAACTTCTCAAGGAAGAATGGTGTCACATTCTTCAAATAGAGTTTCATCTGCTCTATGCCAAGGTGAACTGAAGCGGTTCTGGCCTAATTGTGGAGGCCCAAAGCCCTATTAAGACACTTAATGTCGGTTCTTCCTCTATTTTGGTGCTTACCTGTATGCCCTTTGTATGGCATGCTAAACCAATATCTCGATCATCTGGCCATAAGAGAAATCATAAAAGTAGAGGTATTGACCTCAAGTGTTCTGGTTAACACCTCACTATAGTTCCCTCTTCATGAATTTCAGTTGTTCAATCAAAATTCTAATTGTGAAAAAATAAAGTGAAGGGTCAATATACTTCATATATATATTATATATTCATATATATATATATTTCTTCAATCTTCAGTTTTACAGAACCATTGGACCATGAGCTTTGTTTGAGTGAGTCAAGTGTGGAGGCAAATTATTACAGGAACCAGCCAGAGAATGTGTACAGTAGCATGAAGTGAATAAGATGCTTTGTTTCATCAAGTATGATTGGCTGTACCATGTTTGAAAGGGATACTGATGGAGAATGAGAAGCATGTATGATGTAGAGAATTGGAACATAGGTTTGTTAACTAGAAACTAAACTAGTTTGTTTGAGACTGGAACTCTGTGGTGGGCAGTGGAGACACTATAGTGACCCGGAGGAGTAGCCAGGGATGAACTGTACTGACACAGAAGTAGGATGTGAACTAGAAGTGAGTTAACACTTGTAGAGGTTTGCTAGAACTGAATGGATGAAAGAAATATCAGCTACACTCATGGGTGGAAGCTTGGAGTGGGGGGAGGAAGAGTCAAGGGCTGACACTGCACTAGTTGGACGCCACTAGAGGGGCAGGTAAAGGGGGAGGAAACTCAGTGCTATGGGCTACAAATGAGGAAACTCATTGCAGACTAACACCAATGACCTATTTATTGTAGACTAACATCATGCCCTTGGATCCTTGATGTGGAATGGACATTGGTATCGGTAATGAGACTCCTATGAGAACAGTGAAAAGGGAAAATTGTGGAAAGGGGGAAACAAAACATCTAAGAAGTGCTGGGCAGTGGAATGGGATGGACATTCAACCGCTAAAGGAGGTGGGGGGGAGCAAATCTAGTAGGGGCAGAGGAAGTGAGAGGGGAAGTAAACAAAGCAGATGAGGTTGTTTTGAATTTCCAGAGAGAATTGAAACCATCAGGATAAAAGGAAGAAAAAGTCCCACTTGTGAAATAGCAGGACTTGGAACAAGGCTGGTTGTTTTTCATAGAGAAGAATGTGACTCCCATCCTGTCTTTAGGGAGGTGTACCTGACAACGATAAGATCTAACACCAAGGGCAAAAGATGTCCATCTCTGACAAAACCAAAACACTTATTGCTAGAAAAGGTGCACACAGAGATGTGGACGGCAGGCTACTTTTTATACATACAGTAAGAGAAGGGAAGTGCATGATTACAATGTGGCCTTCTCCTAAGGTAATCCTGAACTTCAATTCCTCTTGAACTTCTGTTTAATAATAACCTTCTGTGAATCAAGTTCTCACATCCATAATTGAGTGTAATAATCAATCAATAATAAACTTTTATAATGCAAAATATGTAAAGAACCTATGAGGTGTACCGGTATATGTAAGAAACCTTTGTCGAAGAAAATATTTTGTTTAATTTAGACACCTGGTTTAATCCCCTTGCTGTAATGCTATGTTTTTGCAACTGCAGTTTTTGAAATACCAAGCTCTGAGCCTCCTCATATTTAGACCTACTGTATGTACAAAACCTATTTGCAAGTAATTCTGAAGCTGCATAGTTTACCCTCTACAGGTTTGTATTAGGTCGCTTTGTTGTTGATAACCAAGCAACTAATTCTTTGCACAACAGAATACTGAAATAAATAGTATGCTCAGCTTACTTAGTGTCACTCAATGTCACTTACTGTCACTCAATGGTCAACAACCCAAAAACGAAAACAAAAATGTTCCTTACTTGTTTTTCCACCTTGACAAGACGTCCCATCATGCTGGGATCTTCTGGCATTTCTCCTTCTGCAGACCCTTTAGTTCGGTCTTTATCAGTCACAGGAGTACCTCTGCCAACTATCTGGTCCACTCTAGCAATTAGAAAGAAAGCAAAATCTGCAATGACAGCAGTGCATACTTGTTGCTCCTTTAAGATCATTAAGAAAACTTGATACAGGTGACTATTTGCAGAGTTATTCTGGAAATTCTTGTATCTTTGTGTAGCGAGGGTCTTTTATCTAGCATTGCCGTTCTGTCTCGGCAAATATCACATTAAGAGTAGCTAGTGGTATGCAGTTACTCATATTGGTGTAGATGTAATATGATCCCATTTGCATTATATAGACATTGTCAGGGTACCCTTGATGGGACAGACTCCAATAAACCGACACTCAGGTAAGAGCCTTGTGTTGCTTGTATTCTAACTTTTTATGTATACAGTACTTCCAAATTGCATGTTAAAGACTTTCTTTGGTACACTTATGGACTATTGTAACCATCATCATAGTGTTTTACCTTGTACAAGCATCAGGGAAATTGTTAGCTCATTTTATGTTTCACAACTCTCAGTCCAAAAACTTATAGGTTATTTGGTTAATATTTGTGCTAGTCAAACCAGTACCTATTCTGTGTTTTTGATTATTGTACTTTATCAAACCGCAGATGCAACGTCCCAAAAAAAAGTAAATATCCACAGGGTATATTTAAGGTTTTCAACTGGATGGCATTCTGAAGGTATTGCTTTTCTTAACTATAAATACAGTATAGCAACTTAAGGGCTATTTCTGATACTTCTATGCAGATCCCTTGCAGTTCTACTGTAGAGCTACAGTATGTTAAGCAGCTGCTTTCAAGATATAGGTTTACAGTACATAGCACAGGCAGGTTTAGTACAGGCCCGAGGGATTTCACATTTCCCATGACAATTCAGGTTAAGAAAGCCATGTGGATGAGTGAGGTGACATGGGCACATGCACATAATGGCATGGAACGATTAAAGACAGACAGAGGTGGAGCGAGACCTGAGAAGTCGCAATGCCCTTTAATTTCTCTTTTAGTGCTTTAAGACTTCTGCAAGGGGTTCTGAAAAGCTGGGCAAACAAAAAAAAATATAGTCCACCTTTCACACATTTCAGAAACCAAAAGAGCTGACAAAACATTGCAATTTAAATCCCTTTTTAAAATATGTGTTAAAAACTAGCCTAACAGCAATGTGTGTTAAAATATATATAAACAAATTCCTGCTGCTGCAGTTTCTGGTGAAACAGAATCATACAGTGATGAGAACCAGTCTGTGACCCCCTAAGCTGGTTTGTATTCTGGTGTATAAAGATTAAGATAACTTGTTTAAATGTATAGAATATATACATAAAATATATTTGGATAATTGAATTAACAAAATGACCTAAAAACAAGTATACAAGTGTGAATACATATCTATGAACCCTTAGATTCAGTAACTCCTTGAACAGCAATGACTTCATCTAGACACTGTACGCCTCTCTTGTCAGTTTTTAGGATATTTATCCCTTTTCCTCACAGAACTGTTTCAAGACATTGATATTTTATGGTTTCATTGCATGAACAGCAGACTTCAGGTCCCACCATAACATTTCCATAGGATTTAGGTCCAGACTATGACTTGGTCAATCCAAAGTACTGTCAACCATTTTGTTGTAGATCTGCTTGTATGTTCAGGGTCATCAGGGTCCTACTGATGACTCACTTTCAACTCAGCTTCAGCTAATGAATGTTCTGTCATTCTCCCCCAGAATCTGCTGATACAACACCATGGTTCATGGTTCCATCAATGACGACAAGTCTTCCAGGCCTTGAGGCAGCAAAGCAACGTCCAACCTTGACAGTCCCACCACCATGCTAAGTGGTCATGATGAGGATCTGCTATTAGAAGGCAGTGTTTAGTTTTTGCCACACAAAACATTTATCATTTTGTTCCAAAAAGTTCAGCTTTTGACTTGTCTGCTCATAGAACATTCTTATAGTATCCCTGTGGATCGCCCAGGTGTTTTCCAGGTGACAGGAAGTAATGTTCTTTTTAGAGAGCAACAGATTCCTCCTGGCTATCCTTGAATGAAGCCTCTTCCCAATCACCTGCTGAGTCATGAACACTGAAAACAGCCACAGTGAGAGAGGCCTGTAGATTCTTAGATGTTACTCTTGGGTTCTTTGTGACTTCCTGAGTGGTCATGAACACTGAAAACAGCCACAGTGAGAGAGGCCTGAAATTCTTAGATGTTAATCTGGGGTTCTTTGTGACTTCCTGAGTGGTTTTCTGAGTTACTTTGGGATATCTTGGCAGGACAATTGTCACCATGGTCTTGAAGATGTTCCATTTATAGCCAGTATAAAAGTGATTGGAGCCCCATATGGTTGGAATTGTTTTGTCACTCTGCCCTAATTGATGCACATTCACACATTCTTTTTTTCTACTTCAGACACCATTCTTAAAAACATTGGACTTGTCAACATAAACTATTTTGGTTAAGCAAAGAGCAACTATGATTAAGCAAAGGTATTGTGGTAAGCAATTGTGATTTCCATCATTTTTCCATCATTTTATTTATAGGGTCACAAACTTTTTCACACCACTGTATGTCTGACCTGCCTCACGCCTTTTCATCCTTTTTGTAGTCACACACGTACCACAGAGAAAAAGGACATCACCTTATCTGTGCTGGAAATCTTTCTGAAAATATTTAGAATCTTTTCTCCTTTTTATGTGCTGCTCAGTCTGAAATATCTGACGGATTAAAATGTCTTTTTCAATGGTCTCCATCTTTGGTCTGTGAATGGAGATACACCCCATAGTCAGATTTCTTTAAATAAAAAGTCCCATGGTTCATGGGGCAACAGGGTTGTGAAGGTTACCACTATTTAAAAGAGGATACATTTGTCCAGTGAGATTGTGGAAGTTGTAAGCCACAGTTGCACTTAAATCCCGCATGGTGGCACCCTTTAACCAATTTAAAACAAAATGTTTGCCCAGCTCTGTCATACGTCACCTTTTTAAAAAATGGCATGTGGAATAAGTACGAAAATTGAATGGAAGGCCATAGAGCAATATCTGACATGCTTCACTGTTCTGCATGCTATCATGCATTTGTTTTTATAGCCCCAATTCTCAATTTACTGTACATTGAAATATTCTGCTACACTCTTTTCAGTGCACTGCAGGCATTTCAGCTCAACCCCTTTCATTAGGCTAAATGTCAAGCTACTTACCTGTACGCAACCCCAAACTACAAGTCTGCTGTGGCATTGCTCTTAAATACCAGGGAGCAGACGTCCTGCAACTTTATTACTTCAATCAAAAGCCAAGGTAGCTATTCTTTGAGTATATTATTGCATTGAAAATGTAATATATTAATTTGTATAGACTCTTTTGCCACTGATAGCATTAAAATAAATTACATGGTCTTTACAGCTATGTTGTTCCTCAAAAACATAATAACGTTAATTTGCGTTTTTCAGATTTTAAATAATTCATTGTAAGTTAATTTAACTTGTGACTTAAAAACAGAGCGAAACCTGCAATGTGCCGAGCATTCTACATAATCTCAATTAATAGCTGCCGGAATATTAGCAGAGTATCTATTAAATCATTATGCACGCTACTTCATCTAAAGTGTAATTGTGACGGCCTTGAAATTCTAATTGTGATACATTTAGTGTTGCCATATGTTTCTGATGGGCTCAAAAAGTTTGGCAATCATTGGATCAGAACATTAAGGACATCGACTACAACATCAACGCGTGTAGAGCCTTTTATCACAAGCCTCAGCATGTTCCGGAGTAGTTGCTCAGTTGAACAACCACACATGCAGTAGAATTGTACTGTGATTGTTACTTCAGTTTGCATAACCTTTTTTTTTTAAATTGTCATTGTGTCCATTCTATGCAAACGACTGTGATATTAATTTTATGTCTTGCCTTTTGTGTTTGTAAACAAAAAGCATATGTAGACGGTTAAAATTACCTACACACTTAACACTTACAGATAACTGTTCCTAAAAAGATGTACAGTACAGTATATGCCTGATAATGTTTAAAAATCTATCATATGATTTTAAAAATTAAGTGATTAAGAGTCTAGAGAAGATATAATTTTGCTGGTAAAAGTGCTTTATCGACACTTAATAATTTCTTTACTAATAATGTATACTCTATTTGCAGAGGCTGTTAAATTAACAAATTATTTGGAATAGGTCTCTTATTAGAAACGTTTGCTGTAGGCAGTGTCTCTAAATCCCCTGTTTAGGTTGCTCTCTTAGAAAGATGTCAATTTGACTGGAATGATAGACAAAATAAGGAGTGCTTGTTTTGTGGAGAGGAGTATAGTACAGTATATGCGCAAGACCTGTGGGGAAAAAAAGGCAAAGATGCCAGACTGTTCTTATCCAAGGGCCTTACAAGGGCAGTGTAGCCTGAATTCAGAAAAGGGGTTGATGCTCTGAGTCAACATGAAAAAAAACGCTCAATTAAAAAAGATGCAGTTTGGTGGATCCTAACCTAGGAGAGTATTGGGGTGAATCTTTGGAAGAGAACATGGGTCCTTTGGATGCATACTTCTTATGCCGGGGAGTTGAGGGGAGAGGGGGACCCACAATCATATCTATCCTGGCAAAGTAAATAGAGAAGACACCGGCAAAATGCAGAATGAAGTCACACGTGAAACTTGTATGACAGACACGTTGTACAGCACAAGGAAAACAAAGAGAAAAGAAAAAAAAAACAAGGACAAATAAGTGAAAATATATTCCATACACGTTCTGTGAAACATTTGAATTGCGGCTATTATTTTTTCAAAATATATTATTTTAAAAAAATTGTTCAATCCTAAAATCCTTTAGTCCTTAAACTGGAATATATTTACATATATGTGGAACCACTGTGTTTACTCAACATATATTGTACTTATTGGGTGAAGGTGTATCTCTTGGATGAGTGGAGAGGAACTGAAATGAATACTAAAGAGGATGCAGGATGAGCAATCCTTTTTACAGACGCTCTCGTTTAGAACTTTATTACATTGGCCAATGGATAACCTCTGAAAGATGGATTGAGCATGTGCATCCTCCGCATTCACTGAGTCTTGTTGTCTCTTGGACAATCAAGAGTACCCATCAGATCCGAGGAAATGAGTGCTGCTGAGAGTCTCCTGCACCATGCTTGCACTAGACCTTGAATGAAATGTGCCATGAAGCTCTCTTGTGACAATACCAGGAGCCATCACTCAGATTCATGGGATCTAGACATAGAAGGGGTAATATTCAAGACTGCCTGCTGGGAGGGTGGTGTTTGGAAACTGTTCGATGCACAAATGCAGAGATATTTGAAAGTTGCCCACCTGCTCCTAGAAACATAGAAATCAGACTGACAGGGCTACATTTGTTTTTACCTGGAAGCCTTCAGCTCAGATGATTTAAATGGATGGTGCTGACACACAAGTGGTTTGACTTTTCCGTAGAACACACATGTAGACACCGTGACACATTGCTCTGGAACGCTAACCATGGGACACCCGACAAGGAAGAAGTGGGACATGCAGTGGAGATCAACGTGGTCCGTCCTGGTGGACAGACCACTGGGCCCAGTACGATACTGTAACCAAAGGATCTTGGGGGGAGAGGAAGTAGAGGAGGAGGAGGAGGTGAGGCTTAGGTGAAGGACGGAGTGGCTTGAGAGGTGGTTTAGCTTCTTGCCTGGACTGGAGGTTTTTAATCCGAGCCAGCATGTCCAAATGCCCAGCCGAGTACTGCTCTATTACATCCATCACGTCATAAGGCCTCAGGCTCTCCTTGAACTTTCGCTTTGAAACCATAAATCTCATTATGCTGAGGGAAAGAAAATTCCAGACATGAGAAAGGGGAACAAGCCGGACTTTAGCACTTTTAACTCCTGCCTTCACTCTCTCTCAAATCCACATGTGCAGCATGCAAACGTACCAGGAAATACTCAGAGAACAAATACAAAAAAAATTAACAAAAGCAGAATTTTTCATCACCCCACAATGTCGTCCAGGACATTAGCCATTTGTAAATCAAGCCGTTAATTCTGTATGGTACAAATGGGGTTTTTAACAGAAGCTTGGGAGGAAGATCCTAATCCCGCCTCCTTCCACTCCTTTACATATATACAGGGGTGGTAGAGAGCATGCTTCGCAATGATGAGGTTCCAGGTTCAATCCCCAGAATCTTCAAGAGCTTTATTATCGCCAGCAGCCATTTCACCCAACAACTCACAGCTGGCAGCCCACTGAAGCTGAGCAGGTGTGAGCGTACTGGGATACTATAGCTGCTGTCACATCATCCAGGAGGGGCCACTCATTGGTGGTGGTGGAGGGGAGTCCCAATTACCTGTAAAACACTTTGAGTGGAGTGTCCAGAAAAGCGCTATATAAGTGTAAGCAGTTATTGTTATTATTATTATTATTATTATTATTAGTATTATTATTATTATTAGTATTATTATTCAGTTCATCTCGCCTCCTTGAGCAACTCTGAGCATTTTGAGCATGTCTTCCACCACCCCATCTACACCCTTAAAGCAGCTCCCTGGCTCATTCCTTGCGAATGTGAAGAAAGGGTTCGGTCAACCTCATCCGTACAGTCAGACTGCCCTTCCCTCAGCTAGGCGAGCTGCAACACAGGACCTTGTATAAATTTCTGCATGACTTATTAGGATCTGACCAAAGTCCCGAAAGGAAGATAATGACGGATCCCTTCTGATGGTAAAGAAATGTAATTCTGTCATTTCATTTCAGGATGGCTAAGACATGGCATTTTCAAATGTGACAGGTTCAGAAAACGTAAATTATGTTTCCAAATAATTTAATAAGACTGCGTACATTTTGCTCAAGTTGTGCCATAAACCACCAATGTATGAGAGAAGTAATTGATACAGTGGGATGTTTTGTTTTCTGACGATTTTAGGTACAGTACTATGAAGTTCAAGAAAATATATTTAAATTTGCTGTATGAAAGTAAATAAATAAAATGTAGTTTACTGTGTATAAAATCTACCTTTAATATATAAACCATTAAAAAAACAATGATATAATAGAACATTCCCATGTAGCAACTGCTAAACAAATCTACTGATTTTTTTTACTAAATTCTCTCACACAATAGACAATGTTACTGAGTACGCTTGTGGAATCCCAGTTCCAGTCATTTTATCACATGACACAGGCTAAAGCCCATGTCATAGATCCCAACATGCACCAGGGTGAGGCCACTCAGCCTCTACTTTATAATAACAGTCGACAACCAAGTGCAACACAAATTAAAATGCAACGGTGTAAACAGTGTAAATGCTTCCCTAAATGTACTAATTAAATATAGGCACTTTTATCCAGGACAGCAATTCATCCATATTCCATTTAAAGAGTACAGTAAGTTGCTTTTTATGGTTATTTCTTTGTTGTAATCAATCTTATTATAAAATCAGCTTTTCAGTCTGCTATAGTTTCTATATACAATTTTATACAGTACATCTTGACTATTGTACATACTGTAACTAGTGTACTGTATATCTCTCCATATAAGCCTTGGCAAAACATCTCAAAACCCATCCAAGACTTTGGTGATATCGGTGGGTCACAGGATTGATGCAGTTATTATGTAAAAAGGATTTGCCACCAAGTACTAAGTTTTATATTACTTTCATTTATTTTAAGTTAATTTGTTTCAATACTTATGCACAATTGAAATGAGGCGGTTAAACACAAAAAGTGCTATTATTCTAAAAAGGTACAACAAATAAGCAAATAAGTACCCAGAAATAAAAGGGACTCTCTGTACTGTTACCATATTCATGGTTTCATCTCCAATCCTAACTGCTTGAGTATACAGTAAAAATAGCAATTATGATTTCACTGTCCCAATACATATGGAGGGCATTTTTCCAGTATGAATATCCATATTCTTTTGTATCTACACCTGTCCCGCATATTGCATAAGAACAAGACAGACCAGACAGTGTTTGTGCCTATTCTGTTTTGTTGCATCATGCACATCTCATTTCAATATCAAAGTTTCACATTTCAAATGAGTATTTAGATCCCTACAGAGGCACAGAGATTTGTTGATGTCCTTTGCCACATTGTCTAGGAAATGAGAGAACAAATCCCAAATAGTTGTGCAATTTTCTCTTACCACACTGCCCGGATTGTAACCTTTAATCCGGGGGTTAAGTCCTGTGTCACAAACTCACAATGGCAGCTCTTATTATCATCAGCAATGTCTTCTCCAGGCAGGCTGGCTTCTAGAAAACACAACAAATGTCCACAGCTCACAACAGCAACAGGACTGTAAATACCGAATTACTCTCCTACAACCCCTTAACCTCCCACCTTTTGTTGCAATGTTTGCACAGAACCAAGCAACAGCAAGACACAGCAACATTAACCTGCAGCCCCAGGAGAGGCAACGCTCACAGTGGGGTAGGTTAAGGATGGTGTCCATTCATTTCAGTGGCTGGTCATGTCAAAAGGTCCTGGTGCAGGGGGAAAACAAAGCATTATGGGAGCTGACTGCAGAGGTTAAGGGGTTTTAACTAACCACTGTGGCCCAAAAATATGGAGGAATTCAGAGACAACTGTTAGAAGCAGGCTGAAAATGCTGTACTATACCAGGAAGGAGAGAAATCGAATTTGCCTATAGCCGTGCTGTAATCTTTTATTTATAGTTTTGGTTTGTTTTACAAGCAATCTGCAGCCCAGTTATTCCAATTTTGTTCGCAGCAATGCAGCACAGAGGCTCAGCAGTTTGATGTTACCATTTGAACTTGTTTTATTTCTTTAAGCCATACGTTACCTGTTGGCAGTATAGGCAATCTGCAGATTCCTCATGGAACAAAGCAGGGAGGTGGCACAAGAGAAATGAATGGAAGGAAGAGGGAATTTCTCTCCAAGTCGGTATACAGTGAAAAATACAGACACTAAGCAGGCTGAAATATGTTTAATGCCAATAAGAAGACAAACATAAGGAAGGGTTCACACTTTATCGGTCTGCTACAGCTGGTAGCTGAGAGGATAGCTCTTACAGAAATATTCCTGCCTTGGAGCCTGCATTTTGTTTTAGGTTTTTTTTAGAGAGAGAATGCCTCAACAAGCACAGTTATTGTTAAAGCATTTCATGGAGGATTCAGGCGATTCTGCAGAAGAACCTGCTGAAAGCAAAACCTCCTGTTCAGTGAAATGCATAGACTGCTTCCTTTGCAAAGAAGGAAACAGATGCTTTGATACAGATATATATCACAGACCACAACTGTCTGTGCAAATATCTTACAGTACGTTCAAAACGCAATGTGCTTTTGAAAGACAATCAAAACAACAAAACATACGTTGGAGAGCAGATTTTGTGGAAGGATAGATCTAAGCCCTCAGTATTTCATAACAAAGATGACTGTGAAAATTATCTTTGATCACACTGGAGGTAATTTACACTGTATCAAAACAAAAGATCAGACATCCAAATTAAAATAAAATCATATTGCTGTCAACTTCAAGGACATAAAATAACAGAAGTTTTAAAAGGGGGGCTTACCTATGGCAAAGTTAAAGGCTTGGCACAGTAAAGAAGCTTCATGATGCAGTTCATATTTTGATAACCATACAAAACTGGTTTCTGGGACACTGCATGGAGTTGTTAGCATGTCAATAAATTTGGGCCACAGTGTACACTTCCTACAAGGTTATTATTTTATTTTTTTTCCTCCAGCAGCTGAACTGACAAACAGTTGGGGAAAAAAATCAAACGTGCTTCAAATGCAATTATACCACAGAGCGTTGTAACAGCGCCGCCCTGCAGGAAGCAGTGTGCGTTGGCCTGAACTGTTCCAAAGTTCTGCAGCGTAGGACAGAAGGCCTGCTCCAGACCCAGGCTGGACTGGTAAGTCAGGGTCAGTCAGCTTCCTTCATGCAGTTAAGTGCAGGATCGCCAGCCACGGGAGCACACGGCTTTGGTCTGCTTACGCAAGTTATTCATTCGGTAATGTGGAATGAAAGACCCTGCATATGCTGATGGAATGTCACTAGATCTGCATGCATGGGTTTTCGACATATTTTTGGTCTCTTTCATTGTTTTCACTCTCCGATTTCAACCCTGAGCGAATGTGCGGTTTTCTTACTGATTAACCCTTCAATTGCTGCAAAGAAGTGAAAAGGAGAGACATGAAACAAAGGCTGTTAAAGAAACGGATCATTTACAAAAAAAAATACAAGCATTTCATTTTTGATGCTAAGAGGGCACAGTCCTATAGCATTTGTAAAGGACCTCTTTTGCCCATCTCACCAATTCATTACGCTCCTTCTGCTTGTATGAGCTGGCTGTTTCCCGTCAATTTGCCCATGTTCGTTTTCTAACTCTCTGAAGGTACACCAGCACTGAGCAGCCCCTTCACTTTATATTGGTATACTTTCACGGCAAAGATTTGCAATCTTTGGCCTCAGTCCAGAGTCCCTTCTTGTCTCTGCTTCTTGAATTGCAAAACATGAGCCGCAGAAGGGCTAGACACAGGGTCCAATGTGTAGTTGGCACAGTTGGGTTTAAAGTTGACTTGGAAACATTTAAATTGAATCTGGAAGCTAGCCCATAGAAATGTGGCCAATCTACAAGTTGCCAAATGGTTTGTTGGGGCTTTTTGTAAGCCAACAAATAATTGTATGTACAGTATTTAATGCAACCATGAGCATTAAACATTGATGCAATTAAGAAAAAATATTAAGCAGCATTATCATGTGTCAACTACAGGGTGATTTTTTTTCATGGTGATTGTGATTTTATTTATAGTCAAACCATGCGGCTACAATATTTAAAGAACATAAAATGCATCTGATCACCATAATTTATCATAAAGTTTCTCCTCTATGACATATTACATTTTGCCCATGTGCATTAAACTCTAAGAGCAAACTCTCTCAGTGTTTCCTCACTACCTCCACATGCTCTATTGCGTGCAGATTACCCTAGAATACCTGATTGTGGGTGACGTGGGTGGCTACATTAGCCTCTGCCATGGATTCTAAGGTAACCAGCCTGGAGGCACTTTTTAAGCCGTTTGAATGGTAGGTTTAGCATTGTCATCCTCAAAAGACATTTCTCTGCACAACAGAATCTCTGCTCTGATAATTCAGTCAGAACACGTACTTCTTCTGTCACTTCCTAAGATATTGTATGACTGTGGAGCTAGATTAATGTGTTTCACCATTTGTAGGCGCTTGTGTTTTTATCAGGTTTTTAGCTTGGCTTAGAACTGAAAGACCATTTTAAATGGTCTGATATTTTTTTAAAAGTCACCCTGTAGATCTGACACAGTGAAAGGTATTCTTATGCGAACACAGCTGAGGGAAAATATAGAGTTAATGAAAGCCACCCTTGACATTTAAAGAAATGACTGCATCATGTGCTGGGAGATTTCAATAAATAGGCAGCAGCTCTTCCTGCTGGCCATCAGTGCAGACTCAGTTGACTGTGGAGTTAGCCACTTGCCAGAAAGGTCTTGCTTTTTCACAATTTGCAAAAGGTGTTCATTTTCCCACATCTGTAAAAGCTGAGAAATTACCTATAAAAGTGAAAGCCACTGCATCCTGTCATACCTTCAGGAGTAATTTTAAATGCCAGACCTTAAAAGCTCAGATTTTTTCTAATTAGTACAAAGTACAGATTCCTTTATCTTAAATGAACAGAACTGAATAACAGTGTAGAAGCGTCAGAATGTTCTTCTTCCAGGCAAGAAGGTTATCAGTTTCACTACTGAAAGCAATTACAGTATAGAACATGATGTGTACAAAGATAATTGGAATTCACAAAATGTGTTTTGTTTTTTGCACCAGTTTGGATCAAAGACACATGAAGGTTAAATCCAGGATTATTTTGCTTTGAAACCTTCCAGTTGCAAAAGTTATACTTGGCTGCAAAGAATTGTGAGTGGAAGATATTCTTCTAATAAAATTAAGAAATTAAATATATTTTCGGTGTTGCTCGTATTTTATATACAGTAGGCTTGGAAGAGTGTAATTCTATGTAAAATACGATGACATACTGTATACTGAACTCTATGTAGAGTAGTACTTCAAACTGATTTTTCTTTCATTAAATGTTTGCCTTTTCTAAATTGTACTTTTCCTTAATACCATTGAGAAATGTTTTTTGTTAACACATTGCAGACAAAATGAATTCACAACTATAGTCCACTTACAGTACGTTCTGTTATTGAGTATGGACATCTTCTGCCATATCACATATCATGTTCAGTGAACTTAAACTACTTTAGCGTTTAAGCAGAAATAACTTAATCCAAACTAGTGCAATTTATTAAAATCAAAACAAAAACAGTTGTGAAAGACATAACATCACTTGGATTCAATTATCGGAGGATACAGGAAAACATGTAAACCCCATTTTGTAGCAGTCAAAAGTATTTCAGGTTTTAAGAGACTATAGGCTCATGTAAACTTCTTGGAATAAGGGAAAAATGTATTTCACAATACTTCAGCATCATGTGTTTTTATCCAAATTTAGCCACAAAAAAAAAGAAATGTAAATGTTATCATAAAGAAGAGCCTATAGCTTCTGACCTGCTATATCTCATACTGTTACACAGAGGGATTCTGATTTGTTTCCTTGGGTAAAATTCAAATAAAACATATTTCAAAAATGGTTTTATATATGTAACAATGTTCAAAGAATAATTGAAACCCAAAGGTCTTCTATAATAGACAATCTGTCTATTATTCACACTGTGTGGTTTCAGTAGCTTGTAAGTTCAGAATGAGTAATGTATATCCTGTAATGTCAAGCTCAATAACTGTGTGCTTTTAAACCACAAGTATTGAGCAGATGAGAGAAGTGAGAAGAAATGTTTCTTTGTAAGGTTTTTAATTAAAAGTTAAACATGTTGTAGTTCTTCTTTCTAATTTTCTGTTAAAACTTTGTGGTTTCTTAAAAGATACTGTGGGAGTCCCAACCATAAAATGTAATTATTTACTCATCTGTCATTTCTATTTGTCACTCATCATGGAAGTTGTCCCAGATTTTGCACATGTGGTTATTTAGTGGGGACAAATATGAGCCAATTGCGCTCCATGGGGGAATGACCACCTCATAGTCCAGGTATGAAAAGCAATATGGATCTAAACACAAGAAAGCAGGCTACTCCATCAAGCCTTGAGCTGCTTCCGAAAGTGCGCCAGGACCTTACAAAAAGACCCCTGCAGCAAGGAGGAAGTCTCATATGTTTAGACTTCTGCTGCCAGATCCACCAGCTTCTAGATAAAAATGAAATCGTTCACGTCGTACAGTTATTGATCTGCAACTTGAATTAGATAATGATAATATCACAGATTGCAAACAGTTTCAAAGCATTGAATTGTTGTGCAATGTAGGGTAAAGGAGCTGTTTTTCTCGAGGCCTGATATGTTCAATCATTTTAGATTCTACCAAGGTTTAAGACATAGCAATAGCGTTTGTTGATTTGGGAGCTAGACTGTCCTGAAGTGGTGAGGGGTGACAGTTTTTAGCCAACCCAAAAAATTACCTGGAATGCCACAAGCAGAATTTTTACAGATGTATTTTGGTTATGGAGATACAATGTGTTAGTATACATTTTCACTTGTTTGTAGGCAGGATACATGTAGATCCACATTTGTGTGTGAAAACTGAGTAGGCCTACTGTACATATTAATCCTTTATGTGTATCTGTGGCTGTGTAGTGGTAAAGTGTGAGCAATTACAAAGGTCTCAATCAGACAAAACTCTATACAACTATCACCCACCTAACCTCTGATAGCCTGTATCTGTTTTAAATAAAATTTTTAAAGTCTTTTGATTTACAGAAAAATTCCTCCCAAATTAAGTAACGGCAAATTTTGAAATGAAACTCCCCGCCCTCACACACAATGTCTCAATATACAGCTCATACCCAGGCAAAGAAAATACATTCTGTAGCTCTTAGAAAACAATGAAAAAACATCTTCAAAAGGTCAGAAGCGTAAAGGCGGCTATTGTACAAATTGAAATATTTGCCACATACAGCAATTTGGGAGAGAATGAAAAAGCCAAATCAACTTGCTTTGTTTAATGTCGGAAAAGGCCGTGTGCAAATTAGAAGTTGCTTATCTATCCTAAAGGCCTTTGCATACTGTACTGTGTCCGATCCATCATTTTCTCCCGTCCTCTGTCACGCTCATTATCCACTGGAGGTCTCAAGCAGCTCTGGCAGGGAAGATAAACTGCTATTCCTGTGGAGTCAAAGCTAACCCTCCTCCTTTCCCCAGTTAAAAAGGTGGTCTTGAGTGCAGCCAATATTCAAGAAGTGTTAAAAGCCGGGAGAGTATCACAAGCAGATCTACAGTAGGAGCGCGAATTGGATACTGAACTGTACTGGATTTATTTCAGGTTTAATCATCGTCAATCCATGATCAGAAAGCCACTTATGTCTGGGAAGAGAGGAAGCAACTGGAAGCTTGTCCAAGGAACACAGTGTGGCATTATGGGGGGGGGGGGGGGGGCGTGTCCAATGGGGGGCGAAGCCCTGGCAGAAGGGCGACGCCCCACCTTTGTAGTCCCAGCTACCTGCCTTCTAGATAAAGAGCCCCAGCTGGGCAGGTCCTTAAAGGCACAGTGGACACCCCCTGACGGGACAAGCAGGGCCACCCCCGGTAGGGGGGGAGGGGGTTCACTGACAGTCCTGGAGGGGATTGCACCCACGTAAGGTTTTCTTTTTCTTTTTTTTTGCCTGTCCCATCATGTACCTTTGCTGGGGCTGACATACACACACGTGTTTTTGTTAAGCAACAGTTCTTGTTTTATTTTTACCTTCCTCACCCTGCAAACCAGACTGGACCCCGCTAAACAGGGTCAGTCCAGTCCGGTCACCGCTGTGCCAGCGGCTCTTTTTTTCCCAGGCTGCACCCTGTTAATAGGGTAAGCTCAGCCTGGAGGTACACTTTCTTTTTGCCTTTTTATTCATTTTTTTCTGCTAACCTCACGGCGGTGCTTCTGTCCCCTCGCCCGGGGCGTTGACTTTAAACCGGTGCTCGCCATGGTGCCACCCACTCCACACCGTCACAATAGTCCTAGAAAATTCAGGATAGACCCAGGATGGGACACCAGTCTGTCACGGCGCAGCCACTCACACAGTGAGGAGGGGGGTGCTTTTTGGAAATTACACTTACCATAGACAGAATTTCCCCAAAAAAATCTTAGCCCCTGAAGATAATAGAAACTTTTTGTCACGATTATAGTCCCCCCCTCCTTAAGGGTGCTCCAGCCCTTTCACTTTAGACTTATTCTGTGCACCTGACCCCTTTTCCCAGCCCACCTTAAAAGCCAGGCACTGACGTTCATCCTGGCTCTGCATCTGGTTTCCGCACCGTGTGAGTCCGGGACCTGGAAGCGCCTGGTCCCGTTAAGGTTTAAACCTCTGTTTCCGTTCCTTGTCCGCCGGTTCCGACCCGGTTCATGGTTTTAATTCCTAGTTTGGATGGATCACCTGGCTATGGACTTATTTTTGTGTTTTTGGATTCCCTCTATGGATTACTTCTGGATTGTTTACCTCGGCCACACCTTCCCCGTGCACCAGCGCACTTTGGACACGCCCCCCTGTTTTCAGCCCCGTATCCCTGCATGACCTTTTCCTAGTGTTTCCCACTTCTTCGGATTGTGTCGTCCGCATAGGGTCCGGAAAGAACTGTTCGTTACACTTTTGTTACTACCTCCATTTTAAAATGGAATGATGGATCACTCTCAGTATACAAAGACCCTTCAGGATTTTTTGTTTCTAATTGAAATCCACTTTTGTGCTTTTGCGCAATTTGAACTGCTTTGCTGACCAACTTCAGGAAGCTTTGCATCACGCCAGTACTGTTCAGGCTCGTGAATTTCTTGCATAAAAGCTTTGAATTTTCCCCATGTATTAGTGGAGATTTTTAGAAATCAGCATTAGATGGCAGTTTTCAGAGGTTAAGCAGATAACAGAGATTTACACCTAGGCTCCTGAGCCATGAAGAAAATACTGCACTGTAAACATGGCAAAAACACTATATACAGTGTATAGTACAATGATACTGCATATAGCACTTTTGGAGTTTTTATGGTACAGAGTGTAACCACCCAGTCAATGGCCTGACCTGGCGAGCTCTTCAATCTGTATTCTTCGTCCTGCATCTCAATCAGCACTTTAGCACAGCATCAAACAGAGAAATGAAAAGGAGTTTGTGAGGATTGTGTTGTCCCATAAAACATTTTTTTTTCAATTCAATCTTGGAACATAAACACACAGCATGACTCCAGCAACACCAACAAGACATGGATACTGAAGACGACAGTATCTAAATAACATTTCCACCAAAAAACAATATAACAAAAAGATATGTCTCATCAGGGGGCCAAGATGAGTATCAGTCCTGCTTTTTACATTTGCTCTAGGGGTGTTGAGAATGAGAATTACAGTAGTATTATGCATTTGTGAAAATAGTGGGATGTCATGAATGAGGCTGCATTAACCCTGTGGTTTTGGGACAGCCAAAGTTATTCCTGCCTGTTCCCCAACACAAATTGAACATAAGAACTGTTTGACTCAGCAGGCTTTATAACTTTATCTCATAGAAGCCAGCCAAAAGAATCTCATTTGACAGGAAGTCTGCCAAAGGAATAGTTTTCATGCCTAAGAACCTCACTAAAAAAGCATAAGTACTAGGATATAATATACTGTACGTACCCAAATGCACACACACACTCACATTTCTGACTACACACTGAGTTGTGTGTGTATAGTGTCAAATGCAAAATGAATTTAAGAACAAAAGCAAAAGGGTAGAAATGCCTTGATCACAAACTTCATCGTTCATGTTTTGGGGAACCCCCTTGCTATCTCGATGAAAAAAAAAGTTGACACTGGCATGCAGCCCCAGATTTGAATGATGCTAGTACACCTCACTCTGTCCTTCATAAATGAAAATAGAGAACAACAGTTCCACCACAAGAACAGAGACACGTCCTTACCCCACACAACAGTAAACACCAGATTGTATCAGCTACCTCAGCTTGGTTTTCAAATTTATGTCACTTAGCTTATAAAACTGGTTATCAATATAATTTGTATCCTGTACAGAAGTATTGTCAGTATAGTATTTTAAGCATGTCTACATTTCAGTGACACTATTCTGAATCTTTTCAATTTGCCTTCTTGCAAAGGTTTTCAAAGTTAAAAAGAGGATGTTGCCTGTTACAAGGGCAAAAGATGAGTCTTATAATAAAAATGGTACATTGATTTACTGTCTCATCAAAAAACAGACTTATCCTATCAATAACTGTCTAGACTACTGCCGGCAGTACTGAATCTTTATTTAGAGATAATTGGAATGAGACAGGCCAATGGTTTGAAGAGAGTTATAAAAAAGAAAGGTGTGCCATCACAGCTATGATATATTAGGATATTCTGATGTAGTCACTTGAGGCCTAGGTAGTCAGATACCACAGTATACAATACAGTATGTTCAAAGCATGATATCACAAAAAATAATAACTCAATGACTTTGGACCATAAAGATGTCACCACACCAAGAGCCTTGCTAGCAGGATATCTGTAAAATATTAATGAAGTTCATTATTTTCTTACAGTACTTACTTTCTCCTGCTAAATTCTCTGACTTAATAATGTGTAAGAAGTCTATGAACTGTCATTTCTACGTTTCTATTCTGGTATTAAATACTCGAGCCTTATCAAATTTTCTGAGCCAAGATGGATGACGCATGAGACAACAGGCCCAGATCTTTCCTGGGTTGTGTTCTGGGGAGTGACTGACTTACCCCACTGCTGTCCCAGGAAGAAGAGACAGGAACTAAAGACAGCGACAGAGAGGCGTAGACACTCTCACCTTCCGAGTTCTGGCGAGACGCGGCCCCCTTGATGCGGAAGGCCTGGCGCGCCCGGCTACGATCGCCGAAGCTCCAGCTCTTCGGCACCTTGCTGGGGCTGTCCTCCATGCTGTTGTCTGCGCTGGGGGACCTGCGCATGGCCTGCCCCTGAGGGGAGCCCTTGCCCTTCGCCCCCGAGCTGCGAGGGCTAGAGAACACCCGCTCCTTCAGGCTGACTTTCTGACTGAACAAGAAGAAGACATAGAGGCAACATTTACCATGCACCATGATACACTTTTCTCAGGATCTACAGTACATTACGAGCCTGAGCAATACTAGAGTGCTGTAGTGTAGGGAGCTAAGAAAAAGATGTGCAATTGTGATGTGCTCCAGTAACGAAGCAAGTTCAAAATGATCAGGTTTCATCTTGGAAATCAACCACATTAGAATTTCCACATCTGTGAATTCATCTGGAATTTGGGATCTGTAGATGGTTAGGAAAACATCAGAAGGCTCTGCGTTTTGATTATCTAAGACAATGCAAAGCAGGACAAAGCAGAAATGTTTTTGTGATATTGCAGATACTGTAAATAGCCAGCAGTCATATCACCCTGCAGCTCTCAGCTGTTTACCCACTGAAGCTCAGCAGGGTTGAGCCTGGTCAGTACCTGGATGGGAGTCCTCCTGGGAAGATATGGTTGCTGCTGGAAGAGGTGTTGGTGGGGCCAGCGGGGGCCCTCACCCTGCAGTCTGTGTGGGTCCTAATGCCCCGGTATAGTGGTGAGGACACTATACTGTAGTGGGCGCCGTCCTTTGGACGAGACGTTAAACCGAGGTCCAGACTCTCAGTGGTCATTAAAGATCCCCGGGCATTTCTTGATAAGAGTAGGGAGTTATCCTGGTGTCCAGGACAAACTTGCCCCCTCGGCCTTTACTGTGGCCTGATTGGCATGTATGATTGGCTTGCACTTGCCCTGCGATGGACTGGCGCCCCGTCCAGGGTGAACCCTGCCTGGTGCTGGTTGCTGGCTGTGTAGGCTCCAGCTCCCCACGACACTGTATGGTATAAAGCGGTTTGGCAAAACCGGAGTGGTTACAATAGCTCTTGGAAGAAGAAAGGGCTCCAAGACAAAACGTGTCATCAACAAGTTCACAGCCAGACAGATATTCTGGCTCTCTGCCTTTGCAGATAATTCGGGCAAGGAGCGAAACTAGAACATGGGCAATAGGAATCAGTCTGGGTGATGGCTGTCGGTCCATCACAACTCAGTTTCCAAGCTTCTAAGCCCCTTTGATTATATCACAGATGGAGTTTGAGAAGTCTGCTTTACTTTCCATTATTTTAATGGTTGCCTTTATTCCTTTGAGGTCTGCTTTCTGTAATTTTATTGCTTTCCATGTTATTTTTTCTTTCAAATTTTAAAATGTTTTTTAATTGTTTAGAGTTAGCCTTTGTCTTTGAGGTTAAATGGAGGGATCATAATTATCAGCCGTTTCACTCATTCATGTGCACAAGATAGCGTGAGGACATTGGAGGGGAAAGGACTTAAGGCTGATATTCCTGCATTCATTGTTTAGACTTTAACCCACAATTTCATGAAGATCATAAGATCATGTGCTGGGTTTAGTATTCTAGTATCTGCTAGTGATGAAATCTAATCTTTATAAATTATTAATATTTTATTTTCAGAATTAAATGTGAATCCTTATCTTTTTTGATTGCATTAATCAATCAGTGATATATGGTAAGCCAGCAGCCATATCACCCTGCAACTCACAACTGACAGCCCACTGAAGCTAAGCAGGTGTGAGCCTGGTCAGTACCTGGATGGGAGACGTCCTGGGAAAAACTAAGGTTGCTGCTGGAAGAGGTGTTAGTGGGGCCAGCAGGGGGCGCTAACCCTGCGGTCCATGTGGGTCCTAATGCCCCAGTATATTGACGGGGATACTATACTGTAAACAGGTGCCGTCCTTCGGATGAGACGTAAAACCGAGGTCCTGACTCTCTGTGGTCATTAAAAATCCCAGGGCGTTTCTCGTAAAGAGTAGGGGTGTGGACAAATTTCCCATTGGCCCTTACCAATCATGGCCTCCTAATTATCCCCATCTATGAATTGGCTTCATTACTCTGCTCTCCTCCCCACTGATAGCTGATGTGTGGTGAGCGTTCTGGCGCACTATGGCTGCCGTTGCATCATCCAGGTGGATGCTGCACACTGGTGGTGGTGGAGGGGATCCCCATTACCTGAGTGGAGTGTCCAGAAAAGTGTTATATAAATGTAAGCAATTATTATTATTATTATTATATGTATTCTAGACCTAAATACAGGATTTAGATCCTGGATATCAGTGGATTGCATTTAAAAATGAAGTACTAATGGTATATGTAATACAGCATGCATGCCAATAGATGTGTTATATACAGTAGGATAATCAAATTTTTAGGGTTTGTATAATTTCTATTTTGTGCTCAGTTTCCACCAGCACTCAATTAGGTGCCAGCTAACCACAGGAAAAACAGTTGGGTCAGTTGGTAATTAGAATTTCTCTCAATTGCTATCAATAAAAGTCCACATACAGCAATATAGTAATTCAGCAACATATGGTAAAAAAAGACATTGATCTCTCTTACCTCTTACCTTGTTCAGTATTTCACTGGCAACCTTATACATTGCTTGCACACATATTAATCACACATCTCACACTGAAATTACACACAGTAAATTCACAAGCAGGCATGCGCATGTACAGAACATCACGCCTCCACAAGAAACAAGGATACAGCAATAAATTAACGCCAGAGATCATGTTCTCATTGAGGTTACCCAACATGCATTATTAGATGTAAGATGATTGAATGAAAGCTTGAGATCTGCTACAGGCCCTGGGTTAGAATGCTCTCGGATGGGAAGCTGTGGTTACCTGATGCTTTCATGTGTGCTTTGCCTATTGGTTTCCAAACTGAAAACAATCCTAAAAAGGATAAAGAAAGTCCTCTTTCCCGGGGGTTCAGTCAAACATGTGAGGGTTTTGCGAGGTCAGTGCGTGGAGTGAGAGGGACTGAGGGGCACACAGGAGAAAGTCATTAGGACACTGCTCTGCTGCTGTAGCCAGTCAAGTGCGGATGAGGTGAAGTTAAATGCATGGAAGGGGCACGCAGATCATTTTTGTGAAGCCTTCTAATCGGTTTTCGTTTAAGCAGGGAAGGGAAGAGACCGAAAAACGGAAACTTTGACCTACCTCTCAATCACAAATTACACACCAAATCTGGAGTTTCATATTTGAGGGGATTTTTACTTTTCTACATAACGGAAACTCACTTTCGAGGTTTAGTTTGAAATTTGTGATAGGCCGTTGGGTTGAAGTACTGATTTACCTGGCACTGTATGGTAATGTATCATTCGAACTTTTCTAAAACTACGTACAGTATTCATAAAATCTCCAGTTATGAATGAAAGGGCACAGATTTTTAAAAAAATCCATAGTAAGTTAAAATATCACATTCCTCTATCTCAGCTGAATTGGTCACTAATTTTTTATTAATGATTTTGATCATTTACAAAAAAAACAGAGTCAGCATTACATGTTCCATCTCTGGGCCAATGATATAAACTGCTAATATTTTATATATAACAGTATATTTTGCTCCTGTAGTTTTCTCAGTGGAATATGCAAGCACTATGGGCGGTTTCCTGATCGTCTTTGTCTTGCTGAGCCATGTTTTTCTATGCAGATCCTCTTTAGTTAAGACGTTTCCACTTCAAAGTTTTCGAAAAACCTCTTCAAAAATGCGTCTTAACACTCATCACCGAAACTAAATTTCAGAATTTCTGCAAGGAGAAAACGATTTAATTTCGAGCTCATTTAGATGCAGTCTAGAAGTGTGAATAGAGTTGTAGTAGATGTTACGTCTTTAATACATTTACTGGCCGAGAGTGAATAATCATGATTAATCATCAGGAATTGAAAAGCAAAGGGCACCAAGACTCATACCCTAGTTCACTGCTTTAAAAAGCAACAGGCTGTCTTTAAAGTTAATCTTCTTGCTTTTGTGCTTTTGTAGTCTCTAGAAACAGCCTTAACATGGGCCACTCTCACTTTGTCCTGACAGACACCCCACTGGATAGGCTTCTCACTGATTCAGAGGTCCACTACCCTGCAGTAATGGAAAACTGTACAATTAAATTTAGCACTGTTTTATTATAACAGCACCTGATATTTACTGTGGACCTGATATTGTAGACCCTATTTCCTGCCTGTGATAAAAAGGTAACTCCTGGTCTTACCAAATACCTGTTCCACAGACTGGTATCTACACAGGATATTTTTAAGCCGATATGCTCTAGTCTACAATAACCCTGTGGTGGTTTAGAATTTGCATCTGATTTTGTGAAAGCCAACAGAAAACGGTCAGCCAAGCTGAAGAAGACTGCTTATGCAGAAGCAGGCATTTATCAACGTTCGAATGGATTCTTGATGCCAATGGCATCATTCTTTTACTATTTCGGTGATTGCAGCCATTCCCCCTCCCATGAAAGTGTCAGGAGAGTTTGATGTTGAGGAGGAGAGACCAGGATCTTAGCAAGCTGAGGCCTCAAGAAGCCAGTGAGACATGAGCAACTGAAAACTGCAGGGATAAAGCAGTATTGTTGAGGGAAGAAGCAGAAGCTCACACAAAAGACTGCAGACATGTGTAAATAAAGGAGGCAAGAGAATAGGAAGTGTTTTTCTATAGTTACTATTATTACTCTTAGCTGCTGAATGAGTCACACGCATACACGAAGTCTGAGTCCTCATAATAGTACAGAACCACTCACAACAATAAACAGAACAAGATGCTGCAGTGTGACGAGGGCTAACAGTCAAGAGATGCACATACTGTACGAAATACAGCAGTTTAATCTATTTATGTTTTTTTCCCCTGCAAGTAACTAAAGATCTTTGAAGGACATCTGATTTCATTAAAAAAAATAAGTACACAACTTTTTTTTTCCCCACTAATCAGGATGGTGATACTCTGATCTGTACAAGATCTAGAGACCTGGAAAACATATTACATTCAGGTTTGAAACAAGCATAGCCCAAAAACAGTTTGTCAGATGTGGTTTGCTGTAAGCCTGGTTAACGTAAGTGTTTTCCCAACAACATCATTCCTTGCAGTCTTAACATATAAGTTTCATAAGTTGCATATGGACTGAAGAAAACCATAGCCAGAATCGTCATGCACTGTATACTGTACATGTCATATCATCCTCAATCAACAGTGTGTGTTCTTGAGTAACACAGTGAATTAGTATAGATCACATTCTTGGCATATTATTAAATAAAACAAACTTTTGGTTTTACTGTATCAATGCAAAACTAATTAGAGTGAAATTAACATGCAGGAAAACACCCAGACAGGTGCACTGGAAAGGAAGTGTGATCTACTGTAAATCCATAAAATAATTCAACAATAGACAATGTGGCAATTTCACAGATTCTAGAGTCAAAAGGACTTGTTTATCCTCCCAGAATCCGAGTGGCTGCAAAGGATTTCTGTGTCTCCTTTGCATGAATGCCCATCAGAATTCCAGAATGTCTCATTCATCCAGCCAAAACATGCAAAGTGTGGCTCAAGCATGCAGGGATGGCCTGTTGAAGGCCTGTGACGACTTGGGGCTGAACAGGGGTACCTCCACCTCTGAATGCGACAGCATTCACTACATGCAGAATGCAAGGGGTTAGTAGGTCACATAGAGTGTGTCTGGAGTGTTTCCTTGTTCTTTAAACCCACTTCATATATAAAATGCCAAAAAAAGAGGCTCAGTGCAGGGCAAGGTACAGTATCCCTTGACAGAACATGGATAGTATGTAAGATCCATGTAGCATACTGTTATTATTCAAGATGGACACTGCCTTGAAGCAAAGGTGATGAGATAGCAAACATGGCAAACTGCAGCTTCGAAATTAAGAGGAATACAAAACACACAAAGAGACATGGCTCCTTAGTGTTCAAGATTTAGCTAAATAGCAGAGGTGCTGGCAGAGAACATGAAAAACACAGAATGAGAGTAGTGCAAAGCCACGCGGCTGCAATTTCAGAAGACATACATCTGAAGAAGATGGCTTCTCATTTAATTCTCAGTTTTTGTCCCATATATAATGAAGGACCATCTACAGTACGTGTGGTCTGGGAGCCTAAACAGAAATGGAAGGGACAATTGCAGTTCCTTGGCGGGAATTGGGCAATTGGCGGGAATTAGGAACTGGCTCAGGCTGTCACCTCTACTAGGTAGATAAATTATTAGACGGAAGAGGAGGGGGAGCGGGAGAGGAATGGAGCAGGAGAAGCAGACCTGAATGCTTGGGAGATCGAGCCGTGCAGATGGTAGTATCTGTGCGTGACAAAATTCCTGTGGTACCTAGTTTTTCCTGGGCAGCACCCACATAGTGTTTCTTTGCATGAACTCTCTTTACTGGAAATGAGGGAGAATAGTGCATTAGTCCTTCAGGGAAGACAACGACAAGAGCAGGAGAGCTGAGCAAGACATTCTCTCATTAGAGAGTCTTCACAAAAATGTTTGAAAAATATAGGAACTGCTAGCTCTGGAAGTTTGAAGTTACCTGTGGTTATGGCTGCTGTACTGTGGTGAAGAGAAAAGTCATTTGAACAAAACAGACAACACAGTCTTTATTACATTAGGCAATGTCTTTATCCTGTAACGTCAGGATGTCTTCAGTCTGCTTGCCATCACCTTGACTTTATGTACTATACCCACTTCTTAGTCTGATTCATTTTCTGGAAACCAACAGGGGCATCTGTTTCAATTCAACTCCCAGTTCAGAGGTACTTCAGCTTTCTGAGAATCATTGCTTTCCTTTGATTTTTGTTTCCGTAAAAAGTTGTATACTTTTGTATAATCTTCAAATTTCAATGTATTCAAGAATTGACATGAGGCACAGAGACAAGAATGCATGAAAAAAAATGCTCATGTTCAGTTTTGGAGGAGATTGAATGTAACAAAAACCTAAACAACTGAAAAACTAGAGAGACTGTACCAAATTTAACTTAACATCTGGGGTAAACAGATTTCAAATCTGTGTGAACAAAACCTCTACAGAATGCCAAAATGCTTTCTCCATTACTTTACATAATCATAACATTTGACGTATCCTGCCAATCAATGCAACATAATCATTATGCAGATTTTGCTAAATTAAAGTCATGTACTGTAAGAGTTCAGACATTAAATTACTGACACATCATCTCCCTGCATATCGTGCCAGCTGTGAGAGATTATTTACGTGCCCCATTCACGCCACCTAAACAAAGCTTAGCTCCACAAACTGTGAGCATGCTGCCTTCCCAGCCCTTTGCTCAAAGTGGAATTTAGGTGGCACGGATGGGGAGTCTCACAGCTGTGAAGAAGGCAAACATTTGACTAACAAGCTGGGATGGTTGTTCCATATTGATGACCTCGGATGTGAAAACATGATCTTGCTAGACTTATTTCACAAAACGTGGGTGTGGGCCATTCTCTTTTAAAAGCAGCTGCTCCCACACGGCTCGCAAAACGTCACTTTCCCCACTGTCAAACATTAAAACAAAAAATTGGCATGGATTCATTTGAAATGCAACCAAATTAAGAAACCAAGAATGGAGTTCATCCTTCCATTCTAGGGCTAGCGCTTTAACTGTGCAGGTTTTCAATAACGCCACACACACAGCTCTGCAAAACAAGTCTAGGCCTACAAGGAGAACAGCTTTGGATATAGACCCATCCATCAGACCACTGATACACATGATCGACAAAAAAATAACATTTTCATCGACTTTAATGAGGGGTTGCTACAAATCAAAACCCAATTTGGGGTTAAAATGCCCTCTGTGTTTTAAAAGAAAACCGTACTTGTGTGTTTCAGCCTGTCCAACGAAAACTATAGCTGCTGCACTTGCAGAAACAGCACTGTGAGATCTGTTCCTCAGATCGCTGTGCATATTTCTGCAGCCTCTCCCTGAAATTTAGGTGTAAATTTATGCAGCACTGCATGATACCAACTTGCAGCACCTGACAGTAGCAACACCTCTATTAAAAAAAAAAGAATGACTACCCTTTGGAGTTACACCAAATCCTCATTAAAAAAGCCTTGCATTTCAGAAGTCACATTACAAGTAAAACATTGGTTAACAGAAAAGGGTAATGCAGTTAGACCGACCTGGGGGAAGGCTCGGGCTGGGGCTCTTTCCTTTATTTAGAGGAAATAAAGAGAACACACACAAGTCATTGACATTTTAACAGTTTCCGCGAAATCTCTAACTTCGATACCTGTTGTGTTTCTTTCCACATCCTCCTGAGATGAGCTGTTGCCAGTCTATGACACTGTACTGTAGGTATCCCATGATATCCCATATAAATAAGTTCTTTATTGTGATAGTTTTATTTTCTGTACTGCGAAGCAACTCATTATACGATACACTATGCACCAGATTTGGAACCACTAGCTAATTTCAGATTACCGAGTCACGCATGTAGACCCAAGAGATATTCTTGATTTCTTACATGACCATACTGTACATCTTGCTAGTGGCAGATTGGTAGAGAATTCCATGCGACGCTTTGACAACCTCATATGGCCCTTAGATATACTCAGAGAAATGCTGGGAGCTCTGATTGACCCGCATGCGTGATGTGGGTGTACAGCAAATGAGTATTAATAATAATGACTAAAATAGTATAGTATACTTGGAGAGACCAGTGCACTGTGGGTTAAATAAGTGCAACAGAGTGCACGTAGTTAGAGAAATAGGAAAAACAGATACACAGCGCAGCAAAGTGTGCCACCTTTCTTTCAATCCTGCCGATTTCCACAGCTTTTCGTGTATAAACAGCTCAACAAAAATGGAATCTACAGCTCATTTTTCTCCTTGTTCCTGTCAAAGCTGTTTTTGCGAATACTGCTTTCATCCACGTTCCAATAGCTTTAGCCAGCAGGGGGTCATGGGGAGTTGGAGCCTATCCCAGCACGCAGCAGGCACAAGGCGGGATACAACCTTGAACGGGATGTCAGTCAATCCCAGGGCACACACAGACACAGACACAAACAGACACGCAAACTCTCACACCAGGGCCGGTTTTCCCAGAAGCCAATGAACACACCAGCCTGTCTTTGGGGAAGAAACCTGAGCATCCAGACGAAACCCACACTAACACAGGGAGAACATGCAAACGCCACACAGATAGCACCCCAGGAGTTGAACCTGGGGCCCCAGAGCTGTGCCACTGTGCCACCCATGAATATCCCATGGGAAGGTAAAAATTGTATATTTCATTTTACTGCATGGCTTCTTGTGCAGCCTACATAATGTTCAGACTTAACTTGCTATGATTCTACGCCTCATTTATCATGGTAACCCATGAGGTGTCCCCTGCAGTGCAGTTATGCTCCATTGTGTTAATCACTCAACATAAGATAACACAGCCACCCACCTGAACTACTATAAGATAACACTGTTTTACAGTTTTTAGTAAATTAAGTTACAGTTCTCTGTAAAATGGTATCACATGCACCATTTTAGTTTAGCAACAGACAGTTTTTGGATAATGGTGTCATCCACATAAATGTTCAATACACAGTGTGCAAACACTCAGGAACACTAAGTAAGCCACACACAGCTTTGCAAGTGTGCTCCTTTTTGTAGTGCGTGTTCCCTTTGTGTAGCGTGCACTGCCCTGCGGGGCCGTTTCATACAGTATATTAGACGCTAATTACTTTCAATCATAGTTGTTTTCCTGTCCTAGTCATCTTCATTATTACTTCCGACACAAAATCCACACACTTAATTTCCACATTTCATAAACCACTGTGCATGTCAGCCATGCTCCACAAGTGCTCAGCAGAGACAGAAACATGCGTTGTCTGACCTGAAGGACAGTCCAGACTTGCTCTTCAGGTTGCGCAGTAGGTCCAGCTGATTCAGAGGAGGGATTAACCTGCAGAGAGAGAAAAGGACACAATCATTTTGCATTCACATCCAACTGGGCAGCCAGACATTGACATCCTATCTATGTCCTATGAATGATATTATTCTTTAATCAACAAAGCCCTGCACGTGTACCATCTCTTAGCATGATTTATCCTCTTCTCTGATTCTCACTTTCAGACATGCTTGGGTTGAGGGGGTCAGAAAAGGAGCTACTGTGCACTTCAGTGGTTATATTGGCTATTTAACCAGAAACAAATTACACAACGAATAATAAAGAATATCCAGCTTATTCTAACGAGGGTTATGGCAAGGTCAAAGCCCTGCTCAGAGTCACAGTGCCCAGAGTAGGGACTGATAGCAAACACACCAGTCCATTGCAAGAACATAGAGGAGACAATAGAGAATAGCCAGTCTAGCCAGTCAAATCTTAGCCGCAAGTCTCTGGGAGGTGGGAGAGAACTGAAGCAACTGGCAAAATCACACATAGGCATGGGGGAGAACATGCAAACTCCACACAGATGGGAATTCAATACCAGAGACTTACTCGGGTGCAGTGGCATGAATTGCCATGCCACCGTAAGGCCAACTCTGCAAAGTGTGATGAATACAAAATTGCTTACTCAAGTCCAAAGAACAAGAAACGAATCACAAAATGCAAAAGACGTAGGAAACTGGGCTTAACACCTAAGTCTTTCACAGAATACAGAGTATGCCATAAATTTCTGTAATATGAAATAGGATTTCATAATTCCCTTGTCTAAACAGCCCTTTAAACACAACCACCATGCTCGCCTACCTCTTCAAGGAAAACACTAACCTTAAACGAAAGCTTAACAGACAAGAGCACATGACAACAGCCCTTTCCAGGTGTTCGCACGATTAGTCCATCCTACTTTTTCTGCATACCCTGGTAGTCTGGCTCCACCCAGAGGTGTAGTGTTGCAGTCCAAGCAGCAGGTGGCAGTGTTTTACTACGTAAGCATCGAGCGATCGGTGTCTCCACTTTAGTGATTACAGAGCCTTGCCATTTTAAAATCAGCATCCTGTCCAGTCACAGAGGAGTGGGCCTGTTTGCTCAAAATATCCCACTGCTACGTGTGTATCAGCTTCAGCCCCTGTGAACAGGTACTGCACTATGAGCACCTCTGTACATCATGGCAGGGATCTGTACATGCTCACGATGCAACACATGCTAACATCTTACAGGTGGTCCTTTTGAATATGTCTGATATTAAGGGACAAAGGAGTTATAACAATTATAACAAATAAGTATAATTGTTTGAATAGAGACTGGAACTCAGCTTGGAGTGCAGTGGACTACTTCAATTATAATTAATGCTAACAACCAGCTTAGAGTTTGTGGGATGAGGCTCGTGATGGACTTCAAGTGCTTGTTAATGCAGTTTAGTGCAGGCCATGTCTACTTTGCTGGTTATTGCTTGCACAGGCAAAGAGACAGAAGAGAAATGCACATCATGCAGTATTACATTTTGCACACTTTGAAGAGTGACAATTGGTTCACTATGCAGCTTTTGAATCACTGCACAATGTTTTCACCACTAGGATTTATTTCTGAAATGATAAAAATTAAGAATGAACTGGGCTGAAACGCCTTCATTCAATCTTGTTACACTGAGCACATTTATTTGAATTGGAAATGGGAAAAACTGGCGTTTAATTTTTTTTTAACACGCACCACTTCCTTTTTTGTTCCCCAGAAGTGTCAGTCAATGTGTCACTCTACACTTAATTAAAACTAAAAACATTATTTCAGCTTAGCAACCTTGTAAAAGTTTCAAGGGATGATCGCCTCTCTTGTTTTTTAATTCTGACATGTTAAAATACTTATATACTGTACGTGTATATGTAAAAACAGGTTATTATGAAAATCATGTACTATATCAGTAAGAGGTTTTCAGTTACAACTGAAACTACCTTTAGTGCAGTCAGACATTTAAGTGTTCCAAGCCCAGAAATGTTTTTTTTTAACTGTGTGCAAGAAGATTACATTTGTTGTTAAAATTCACCTTTGCCATTTCTTCTGTAAATGCAGTATCCACAAAAGAAAAAATAGAGGGTAGAGGAGTGACTAAGTACAACCAGGAATAACAGTGTCAGAGCAGGAATACTCCATGTAAAAGACTCAGCATTTTTGGCTTCTCCTATGCTGAGGACATCAGAGCTGTACCACAACTGTTCACCTTTCCCCACCTCCTCATTCCTTCAGAGAACATGTCTGATTCCTGAGCCCTGTCATCCTCAGAGTGTACAATTTGCTATTATCACTGTGCTGCTGGGTTCTTTGTTTTTATCATGAATTCTTAAGCCATAATTATGACAATCATTTTCTATTTCATAGAATTAAAGTTTAAGATCTCACTTATCTATTGTATTACTCAGTCCATAACTTGATCTCATGTTTCAATGCATTAAGATGTAAAGCTAGCAGATCACATCACGGCACTTATTGAACATTGCGATACTGCTACAGTCACCTATAAAAAGTAATTATGAAGAATATGTCATCCTGAATTAAGATAAGAATAATCATGTTTTTCTTTCTCCTCCAAAAATTGCTTCATTTTGCAATTTCAGCACACCCTTACTTCAGGTAGTCAGAAAACCAAGAACAGACTCCTATAACTTTCTGCTGCACTTGAAAAATCATCCTCTGCCCCAGCCCCTGAAATTGCATCGTCATTAAAATCCAGTGCTTGCTGAATGCTCAGTGATTAGAATGACCTCCAGCTCTGAAGGCAAGAACCTGAAAATCTGGATCTGTTACAGTCTTCATTTATCTACAGTACTATTGTATTTGATTAATTAAAAGATACTGATTGTAATTCATTAAACAGAGATGAGACAACTACATTGCAAGAGACCACAAATTGGATTTATAGCGTACTGCACATGAAGTTTAGGACTAAAGATCAGAGCCTGTGCTGACATTTGAATAGTGCAAACAGAGTGACACAGGCAGCTTTTATTTCACATGCACCTTGTACAGTACCTGTAAGGGCCATATGCATGCTGACAGTACACCAACATGTTAATAGATAGGCAATTAAAAAGAAAACATGGCCATTGGCACAGAATTTATCCCTTGGTTGTTCTAGATTGTGACGAATATAGCTATGAACTCACATTGTAATCCAAAATCTCATTACTTCATCACCCCAGCACTCAGTAATGATACAGTATTTACATCGAATAACAAAACCAGCCTTTAGACTCAGAAGTAAAAATGTTTTCTGAACATTCATGTCCGCAGTATTTCAAAGCTCTCCAATACCTGGAAATTCATTTTATTTTTGCTCAATAAAATGTTTGCATGTGCGGCATGTGAGCAGAGCTTTGAAATGCCATAGCATATCCATCCACGCTGCACAAGCACAAAACCTCACTTTGCAGTGAGGGAGTAGTACTGACCAATTTCCATCTTTAGCCAACATAATTGCAGCTCCAGAAACTACGGGAAGAGACCCATTGAAACAGTTCACTTGGTTGCATATATATCATTATAATTTCCCTTGCTTTTATTTTTTCAGCACTATTTAAAAGCAGTTGTGCTCAGAATATCAGTTTGGATATACTGTATACAGTGTATGTGATTGATATTGCATGAACTGGGATTTCTCCATCTCAAATTTTGGAAAACCTTTCTTACAGTCACGTTACAGTAGATCAACGTTACTAAGGCCTATTAAATGGTACAGTAACATGCCCCTCATCCCCTCCCCTTTTTGTTGGCAAAGAAAAAATCCCTGAAAAGCAAAAGGAAAACTGTTACGTCACGCCCCCCAGTGATCTCACTGCCCTGAATCAACACCTTCACATGCAGTGCAGTTTCCAATTAACTAACCAGACACACCTTCTTCCACCAACCTGACACACTACTCCTTGCTCAGTACTGGTTTTTTTTACCTAGCTAGATTTGTATTGTTTCCTTTTCCTACCTTTTGCAAGATTTCTAGGTTGTTGGCTCTGACTTCTGAATCTTGACTTGATTATTGTGTATTTACTGGATTTTGACCCTGGCCTGACCACCTGACCCATGTTTTTGGATAAACTTCCTTCTGGTACTTAAGAGTGCCTAGGATTCTGCTTAGGGTCCTTCTTCCGGATTGTAACAGAAAACCCCAAACAACTAAATTAAAAGGAAATCACTTGAGTTTAAATCATCATTTCATATTGATTTTAACTATGAGCAAAAAGGAAGTCAAACAAATTTGAACTCTGACAACTTGATGCTTATATTTTGTTTTGACAGGCTTGATAAATGAAGTTTAAGAAACCTTTTTTTTTAGCTTTGGGGATTTTTTTAAATTCCTTTATTAAACAAGCTAATCCAACTGAGAACAAATTCCCACTTGACTTGGCCCATTTGCACAGAAGGATTTTAACTGGGGCAGTTTCAGAGAAATATTCTGCACAAGGTAAGGACCACAATGTCCACCATGTGGACTTGAAGCTGTGAGTGTCCAGTCTAGGGTCCAGAGCCCCAACCACACACACCCCACACAGCTACCAGAATGATAAGTAAATAAAAGTAATCCAGTGATGTCAGTCAGTAGAAAATACAGCACAACCTTACTGATGGATGAAAACTGACATTGCGCAGACATGAAGTTAATAGAACAGTGAAAATATAGAACATGAAATATAGAGAACTTAAAGGAGTCTCAGATGTCTGCACTATAAAACTGAAATCCGTTATACTGAATGAAGGTGCTGTACCATACATGGGGGAGAGGGTTATACTGTACTGTATATACAGTATAAGACTATATTTGCATATTAGATTAATGATTTACTGGTTTAAATGAATCTTTAATTGAAATCACATCTTTAATTAAAACAATTGTATCTTGCCAATTCATTACGGCTCTGTGTACCATCCCTAAGATGCAATACTTTTATCAAACTGAACCTCCTGAACAATGAAGAACTGTGGGTGCAAGTCATGTCACCCAGTCACTCCAATGACTGGACCAATCTGTAGAGAGAGCTGAGCGTCCACAGTCGTGTCTGAGGGCAGTTTTATCCACCTGGTTAAATCCTTTCTGCCGGACACTCAAATGCACTCATCAAGGGTGCCCTGCTCTGAATATTTCTTTTTGCTGTCCTGAATGCTTTCCTTTGTCGTGCTGCATTGTCCTCTGTCCTGCAATGTCGAATTCCCCGTGGGCATTGTAAATAAGAATTTGTTCGCAACTTATTTATCGGATTAAATGAAGATTTTTTTCTTCTTTTTATTTTCAATTCAGATGATAAAATGTAATTTGACTGGCATTGGATGTGAGAAATGATAAATACTTGAGGAAAAGCTCTCATTCATATTATGTTTTGTTAATAGCCGCCTGTTTTTAGACAGATGCCATGCAAACGCTTTGATGTAACAGTGTGAAGTACAGTGCATCATAACATGATATCCCAATGATGCAATTTACAGCTTCATTGCGTCTGTTCTTCTGCTAGATGATGGTCTACATTAGCGTTCTGCTGTTATGCCACAAAGCTGGACATTTATCCATAATAAGAATAGAGTTATCTTAAACAATCTCTCCAACATTATCAATGCATGCACACATCCTCATAAACACAATCTGTATTGTTCAACATCTGTTTTTGAGATTAACATAGAAGTCATTTCAATGGTGCACAGTTATATTGTATAGCCTTTCACAGGAAGAATTCAGTAAATAAAAGGAGGCTTTTTCTACAGGACACTATAGACTATTCCACCCCCATTCCTTCTGCAGAATAATTACTCTTGGGCAATGAAATGTAAATTGTTGTACCCAAAGCTTGCTTGCTTCCCCTACTTATTATTGTTTTCACTTGGTGAAATCGGGGGAAAAAAATAAACCATTAATTTTTGGATCCCTACAAGTGTGTGGTCATCCTTTTCCTTGAAAAATACTCAAGACCTTATTTTATTATAAAGCTGCCTGGATTTCTCATTTAGATTTTTTTATATAAATGTACAACAATTCCCTCATCGACCTGTGCAAACAAGACTGCAGCTCTGCCACAGCAATTTAAACAGAACACAGCAATCTGTTAGATTTCATATTTGCAAAGCTGAAATCGGAGATGGTCAGAGGCAGAGAGCAAGGGAGAAGAAATTTCCGAATGCCACAAATATCAAGGAGAACTAAAACGATTTATTTTATACCTGTACATCGGTACAGACACCGTCCGCTCATAGTAATTCCATGTCGACTGCAGATCTGTACGACTGAGGTTGGTAGCATAGAATCTCCATGCAGCCTGGAAAAAGACAGTTCTGTTCAGCATTTAAATATAGCAGATTTTACATCACAAATGCAGTGATTAACAGAAGCACATATGCAGTATTTAAGTGCAGTGAAAGTTTTCAAATATCATTAGTGGTTCTCCAGAATATAATTATGTAAAGTGCATTGGAGGCTGGGAGCTCTTGAATTTACCTTCACTTGAAGTTTTATGGAGAAACATCCTTACAGGTTATAGTAGGTAATGCCAAGCCCTGGTACTAATAATTAATAATAATAATTGCTTACACTTATATAGCACTTTTCTGGACACTCCACTCAAAGCGCTTTACAGGTAATGGGGACTCCTGTAAAGCCCCACCTGGATGATGCGACAGCAGCTATAGTGCGCCAGAACGCTCACCACACATCAGCTATTAGTGGGGAGGAGAACAGAGTGATGAAGCCAATTCAAGATGAGGATTATTAGGAGGCCAATTGGTAAGGTCCAATGGGAAATTTGGCCAGGTCACTGGGGTTACACCCCTACTCTTTTCGAGAAACGCCCTGGGATTTTTAATGACCGTAGAGAGTCAGGACCTTGGTTTTACATGTCATCCAAAGGAGATTGCCTTTTTACAGTATAGTGTCCCAGTCACTATACTGGGGCATTAGGAACCACATAGTCCACAGGGTGAGCGCCCCCTGCTGGCCCCACTAACACCTCTTCCAGCAGCAGCCTTAGTTTTTCCCAGGAGGTCTCCCATATGGCTGCTGGTTAAACTGCCCTGGTCAAATCCAAAAGGGGGCTCATGTCACACGAGTGTCTTTTCATAATGCAAGTCTTCCCGAGTTTCACCTCGAAAATGACCCCATTACCTTAAATCAGTCCATCTAAAAGGTCAAGCAAGAAAAGAGTATATTCCAACTTGCCACTCTACATACTGTAGAAAGAGAAACACAAAATTGTTCATGAAAACAGTTCTGTGCACTTTCTGAGGGGGGAATTGCTGCCTCACATTGCCGGGGCCCTGGGTTCCATTCCAGACCTGAGGTGCTGTCTGTGTGGAGTTTGCGTGTTTAAGAAGGTTTCCTCTGGGTGCTCTAGTTTCCTTCCACAGTCCAAAGACATAATGGTATTATGCCCTGTGATGGACTAGTTCCCCGTCTAGGGTGTACCCCACCTTGTGACCATGGCTTGCTGTGATTGGTGGTCCTAAGGGGAGCTGATTGCTCTGTATTTATTGTGTGATTATAGGTATGAGCTGAGCTAAACCTCCAACAGCACCACTGATCCCCCTAACACCTTGCGTACTCAAACCGCAAAGTGCTTCTGAGATTCAAAGCCAGTCTGTCCTGTAGGACAAGGTTGCATTCCATGGTTATCATTGTCAAGAGGGAGCAAAGATGCATAAACAAGGCAATGTAACCAAGGGCTTTAATAACAGAGCAGACCCAGGATAACCTGAACTGCTGCACATTCCATTAGCTTGTGACTTGACAATTTGTATAAAAAAGATTTATAGCTTTGGAATATCTCAATATGTCAGTTGTACATATTAACGGGTCAGATAGTTCAGTTCTTCCAATCTATGGTCCTTGGAGACTGCGGTCTCTTTTGACCAAGAAATTAATCACAAGGTAATTGGTGACTAGTTGATGCATATTTTTTAAGATGCTGTCAGCTCCTAAAAAGTTTAAGGGGAATTTAAAAGGGGTATCAACAATTACCAATTTCTGAGATTCAAATTAAAAAAATTCTTGATTCATATCTCTCAGTTCGGGATATGTTACCTATTGGAGCTCTGGAGGAAGAAAAACACACTTTCTGTAAAAATGTATGTTATACAGTGTCACCTGTGTCTCTTCATCATAAATTAATAATAAATTGTTTAGACTGTTTAGCTTTCCGTGTGCTGAAGCCAGTGTTCTGTGTTGTCACATGTATTTCAAAGAGATATTTCAAAGCTGGAGATGATCTGAAGTCTGTGGTCTGGTGTTTTACTGAGGTTACCTGGATAAGGCCTGCTGCAGGATTTCGGCGTTTTTCAAAATGTTTTTGTCGATGTTGTTCCTGGACCTTCAGGGCAAACCCAGAGCCCAGGATACCCTGCAAGACAAAAAGTAAACCGACAAATATTGCAAAAACTGCCAGTGAACAGCGTGCCACGTAAACACTACCTGTTTATGCACAAAAAGGTTTGGATGGGAAGATTTGCAAGATGCATTCTTTCAGAGCATCTCAATTTACTGAAGAAACGCATGCATTCGAAAATGTTTTGCGATGTTTTGAGTTAAAACACAGTGCCTTGGCTGTTACTATCTTCGGTTGAGCATGGAGGTTGGGCAGTTTCACAGAGAGACCCGACATACTGTACTTCTTAAGAAATCACTCTTCACTTACAGCTGGAAGTGCAAAGAATGACACTCCTATCAGGGTGAACGTGGCAGCAAGAAGACGACCATTCCATGTTACCGGATATTTGTCACCATAACCTATGGTAGTCAGAGTGATCTGAGAGAGAAAACATAAAACACTTGGAATAATTCTGAAAAGGCATCAATATTTAAGCCTAGCAAACTTGTCAGAACGTGGGTTTAAATTTCCTATCCACATACCTACTGAAATGTTTTCAAGGTGCTTTTTATGTTCAGGCAAACTATACCATGGAGTTTAAGAGGCATCATAGCAATCATGTTACCCTTATCAAAGGTAGCCATATAAAAGGCTGGCTATTTGTAAAATTAAATCTACAAGAAAAATATGGATGCTTTAGAATTAACCCCATAAAGCATCTTCTTGGGTGAGAAAAGTTCGACTACTGTATATTAGGTTGTTGCATGAACGGTATTTAAATGATGGATGACCAGATGAGTGTCCTGTTACCTACATTCATTACAGTAGAGCCTGTGTAATGTCTTGAGTAAAAAATAGGAGTGGCATCACTGTAGCTCTCATCTTTAGGCTGATCAACAACTGCACTGACTCCCAGAATCTATCCACCGAAAGGCTTTAGAGAAAGAGGCACGTACAAGTCCCCACCACAGTGCGTCAGCGTAGGTTTCAAACTCCTTGTTGTCTTCCTTCTCTGCCAGGTATACCAGGAAAGAAGCCAGAATGAGGCAGAGGAAACCGATGTACCAAGCAGTGATGAGTTCCTGGAGAGAGGAAAGACACGTTACCATCACAGTCACAAGACTCCACTCCCCTCCCAAAAAGTCCTCTTACATGGAGCTGGAGCTATACACCACAAAGTTCACGAGGAATAAATATCATTATTGTAGTCATGGAGATTTTGATGGTGTTTTTTTCTCTTTCTTTGGGGGGGGGGTCACTGTTGCAGGGAGGGATGGGTAAGGGTGGGGTTGGGATATTTGGTTTTGTTTTCATTTCAGATGACAATTTTCTGGCTTCCCCACACCAATGTATTACGGATGGATGGATGTGTGTATAAAAAAATGTTATTCCTTGTGAACAACACCCAAGAATTAGATATGTTTGAGGTTGTTTATTGACTGCTTAGGAACAACAGATACGTGTTGTACAGAGCTTTGTACTTTTCCACTTCAACTTTAAGCTCTATGTTGTCGATATTTGAGATTTCTTTTGAAGTAAACTTTTTGATGAAAGCAAACGGAATCCATGATGTGATTTGATGTTTTCTCATGGGTCACCTGGTCCATAACCTCATCAACCTATCCAGCACTTCAGCCACAGGGGTTTGACTGACAGCTCAGGGAAACTAGTAGCAGACAGGATCATCGGTACCCTCGCAAGCATCCTATAATTTCAGGGGGGATTGTGACTTGTTGGGACATGTTATTGGAATAGTATAATGATAAAGTTTTTCAAGTCTCCCATCCAGGTAATGACCAGGCTCACACCTGCGGAACTTCAGTGGGTTGCCAGTTGTGAGTTGCAGGCTGGCATGGCGTAATAGGGCTGCATCACTTCACTGGACGTTTTGTTGCCTCGCTCTGTATTTCAGAATATGGCGCCGTACATACCTAGGAATTTCATCCATTTTATGATGTAACTTTTACAAGTTACTTTGCCCGTTTTTCTTTTATTGCGGTCTGGACATGCTCTCACCAATGCTGATTCTTTCTAACCCTGAAACCTACCAACAGCCCCGCAGTTCCCCTTTAAACAGGTCTGAGATTCAACAGGCACAGGTGAACTGGCTACTGCTGGTCACATGACAGCAACCGTGGCCCTCGAAGAAGGGCTGGCTAGGCTCCGGAGAGCTTGCGGTGTCATCAGCGGGGATGACATCTGCTCTCCCTCGGATTCCCTCTGGCTGACGCTGTGTGCTCGCGGTGCGATTGTGAAGTGGAAAGCCTGACAAGCACATGGCTGGAGGTTGCGTGGACACTGTGTTAATCTGTCCTGAGCTGGCAGGAGAGTGGTGGGGGGTGAGCCAGGCACATACTGTATAGAATCAGTCTGTCTTGATGAAAAATGATGTAAAAACCCATCTTCACTCACATGTAACAGTCCAAGCGGCTGCATTATTCCACATGAAAGATGCCCGTGTTTGTCAGTGCTCCTGCATTTTTAATACAGAGTTCTCACAGGAAAACCTTAAACAGCACTACTATAAAATATCATTGATATGAGTGATTTTTTGTCGTGCAAAACACACAATTTGTTTCTCCCTTTATGTCCCTTTTATTCTTTCACATTACCAGCCAGAGCCGCCCTGGTACTGTAACTGGAGGGACTGTGTAATAAATATTGCTGCAGAAATTGCAATAAAAAAAGACATTCCCAGGGAGATCCAATAAATGGAAGGGCACAGAGGCTTCATCGGTGTCTTCCTGTGCTGGTCCAATTCATTGTCGCATGACAGTTTCCTGGAATGCGTCATTATAATGACAACACTAATCGCTCTTCTATTTCAATCACAGCCTGATATGGTACACCTACAGTGCTGGCATAAGAAGGAAGGAGTCACGTCATTCCGTGAAAAATTATAGTCTTCCATAATGTGGGCGCTGCACACAGAGCAAAGAGAATATAGCATGACACTGCGGATGGTGGTTTCTGACAGGGGGCCACACTTGGCACTGAAATACAATTAGTGGCCTGTTGAATTACAGCTCACACACAAAGCAATGGGACAGGAAAATGATCCTCCATGGAGATTCGCAGGACTCTGGGAAAGTGTTGAAGCTGGAAGATGGTGAAGTGGTTTCCGAAACCCAGCTGTGGATGATAGTGTGGTTTCACTTCTGCAGAACTGAGAACAATCTAACAGAATAGCAGGAAAAAGAACTAAAAAATATATGTTCTGTGATCCCAAGGAAACTCCAAATGCAGGGGAACTTAAGTTTATCATTTAATAACCCAATACTTACTGATACTCATTAATAGTTGTCTGCCAAAGTAAGTCACCAGTGCACATAACATCTACCATTAGCACTCATTTTTTAAATATTTTTTCATGATATATTTCAGGGAGTGGGCATGATAAAGTAGCAGTCAAGGCTCTGGACACTACAGTTGTAACCTCAAGCAAACTTCTTCACCCTGGTTCCTCCAGTCCAAGTTTTATGCTTTCAAGAAAGGCCCTGTGCTGGTGATGTCTTTCCACCTTAGGCACCATTTTTCATAAAGCATCAGCCATTAGTCTTGTTCACTGTAGTTTCTGGCAGATGCACCCCAAGAATCACTCACTGAGGTCTTCTCTAGCAGTTGTGTAATAATTACAGTATAGGCAGTGTGCCGTGACGCTGGGGCGTGCCCAGTGTGGAGGTGGAGCCCTGGTAGAAGGGCGACACCCCGCCTTTGTAGTCCCAGCTGTCCTGGCTTCTAGATGATGAGCCCCACTGGGCGGGTCCTACAAAGGCACACTGGACACCCCCCAAGGGGACGAGCAGGGCTACCCCCGGAAGGGGGAGTTTTACACCGACAGTCCCGGAGGGGTTTGCAAAGGCGTAAGGTTTTCTTTGTCTGTTCATTTTTCTTTTTGCCTGTCCCATCATGCACTTTCACCAGGGAAGGCGTACACACTTTTTGTTACAAAACAGTTCTTGTTTTGTTTTTACGTCACATGCCCTGCTCACCAGACTGGACCCTGTTCATAGGGTAAGCCCAGCCCGGAGGTCACACGGCACAGCAGTACACTTTCTTTTTGCCTTTTTGTTGCTTTTGGGCACTCTTTTTGTATTGTTTTTGGTCCCTGCTAACCTCACACCGGTGCTTCTGTCCCCTCGCCCGGGGTGTAGACTATTTACCATTGCGCGCCAAGGTGCCTCCCCCACTGGAGACACACCAGCCAGGCCTGTCTGGGATTTTTATACATGGCCCAAAGCTGGCTGCCATGCTTCTTGCTTAATGAACATGTGAGCCTTACCTGGGTGGATGCCCTTATTTTTAATATTCTTGCTCTCAGTCACCCTGGTTATTTCCATTTAGCTCTATCGCACCGTCTCTGCTCTCGGGATTCTAACCACATACCTTGCTGTGAGCATAGACAACTGATCCCAGGAGCTTCCAGGTGCCGCCTCGACGGTCCATTCGGATCATCCGCAGGATCTGCAGGAACCTCAAGCTCCGGATGGCAGAGGTGGCAAACACATTTCCCTGGGTGCCAGCGGCCAGCACGGAGATGGACGCGATCAGCACCATGATGTCTGATGAAACAAGAAGCGATATAGATTGACACAGCAGTTGCAGGACAGAAGGATTTTAACACTGAATTGAGCTCAGATCCAGGGAATCTTTGGGGAAAAACGTCTTTTGCTCGCTTATTAGTAAGATGGGGAAAATAAATTCAGGGATACATTCTTCCCTCCATTGATATATTCTTTGCCATTCTTATTTCCTAAATTGTAAATACTACATTAATTTATGGATTAGCCCATGAGGAATTATCTTAAGGATGGACCATTACAAACTATGATTGAGCTAGTTATATTATCCTGAAAATGAATGCTTCAGTGTTTCTACAGGGGTCAGGGACAGGTGCCGTTTGCCTTTAAGATGGTTTAAAATGCATTACAGGCAGAATGTGTTACTGCACGGTGCATTGTGATAGAAGATTCACTTTAGTATGCTGTGGGCTTGTCCTCAGGCAGGTGAAGGTTAGAGAAAGATAAGGTAAGAGAGAGACATCAGTGCCCAAGATGGCTGACGTTTCTTCCTCACCGATCACACAGAAAGGTTTGCGGGCAAATTTCAGCCTCCCCCTCCATCCTCTGTAACGACAGCAGCAGCCAGCCGCCCAGATTCTCACAAGGTACTCCACACCGAACACCACGATTGTCACGATTTCCTGCAGAGAGAGAGGATTTTTGCCTGCTTCGTTAATAAATAGGGCAAAGACAACAGAGACTTGTTCTGTAAAAAACCTTCTAAATAACTGGTTTGAAGGATAGATTTACTGGAGAGATGCATTACTTAAATACATAACCACATACTGAGAAAGTATTTCTGTTTGAATTTGATAACTTTTATTAGTAGTAGATAAGAAGGTTCTTTGAATGACTGTAAAGGCACATGGTAAAGAACACTTTTAGGTATGAGTAGCCTCATATTTAAACTTAAAGTTAATTTCAACAACAACATTCCCTAGACTTTCTGCTATATTTTTAAATACTGTTATGTTACAAGTTATGCACACTTAAAAGAAGTCTATACAGATCTATTGATGTATTGCGAGTTTACTCCTGGTACAGTACTCACCAGTATGTACAGGGCATCTTCAGAACTTTTTTCATAGTCCTTGATAGTGGAAAAGACTGACAGCACTAGACAGGAGAACACTAGCAGAAAACTGAATCAAAGAATGAGAAAAAAAACATTATGGGAATACAGTTTGTATGCAATGCCTAATGCAGAAAAGGAATCAATTATATTCAGAACTCACAGGAGCTGTGCAGTTGTGTAGAAACATTTAGAAGACCAGGATACCCACAGATAGCTTAGCTGTATAGACCTCCTTTCACCAACTAGGAAAATTACCCATTACATACTGTATGGAAGAGATGGGTATTCATGATTTTACTTCCCATAACACTATGCTATATTTCACTGTGCTATATTTCATGACCAGCTACTGATGGTCCGAGATGTAGCAGTCAGAATGCTCACTAGAGCAAAACGACCACAGTACACCTCTATTGCTCTTTGATGACTGGGCTAACTTCCAGTCAGACAGCACAGATTTCGAATGTTTGCTTTTCATAAAGCCCTTAATACTTTCAGACTTTATGCTTGCAGGATCTGTTATTATATGACCCTGCCCAATACTTGAGATCAGTGAGTGTTGAATTCCTTTTGTTCTTCTGAACTAAAATTAGGAGGAGCAGAGGGCTTTTAATCGCAATGGGCCTTGTCTCTGGAACTTCACTCCAGAAAACCGTGAAGGTGTTAGGTTGGATTAATACAGTAGGTGAGCAAATGTTTTTGGCATTGTTATTTTGTAAATTGCTTTGGAAGACTTGTATGAGGACCACTAGATAAGCCTATTTTATCCTGAATGTGAATATGAAGGGAATTGAATCCAAAGTCTTATGAGGATCTTATGAGAAGACAAAAAGACCAAATTGTTTCAAAAACAAAACTTGTGTCTTTTTAATTATTTGCAACCTAGAACATTCATACAATAACCAACAAATATTTCCTGATTAAACACTTCCCCTCTGGCCATCACTTAAACAAATTACACTGGGCCGAACAAGGATTCACCATAAAATGCAGTGGTAGCTGTAATATTAGAAGGCAGAATGCCTTGATTATAGTGTAAAGTTAATTGCTCAATTCAGGCAGTCAGATTAGTTGTTTTTCCAGGTCAGGTGTTTTTAGCAGCTATTAATTGAAATGCTCCTGCAAGACCAGCACTTCACTAAGAGCACTTCAGCTCTCAAGAACTGGAATTGAGCTGTAAGAGGTATACAGTAGCTGTCCTTGGTCCTGCAGAGCCACAGTCCAGCATGGCTTATAGGCTACTTTTAAATCATCCACTTACGAACTGCTTTAATAATAATAATTGCTTACACTTATATAGCGCTTTTCTGGACACTCCACTCAAAGCGCTTTACAGGTAATGGGGTCTCCCCTCCACCACCACCAATGTGCAGCATCCACCTGGATGATGCGACGGCAGCCATAGTGCGCCAGAACGCTCACCACACATCAGCTATTAGTGGGGAGGAGAGCAGAGAGAGTAATGAAGCCAATTCATAGATGGGGATTATTAGGAGGCCATGATTGGTTAAGGCCAATGGGAAATTTGGCCAGGACGCCGGGGTTACACCCCTACTCTTTTCGAGAAACGCCCTGGGATTTTTAATGACCACAGAGAGTCAGGACCTCGGTTTTACGTCTCATCCGAAGGACGGCACCTGTTTACAGTATAGTGTCCCCATCACTATACTGGGGCATTAGGACCCACGTGGACCACAGGGTGAGCGCCCCCTGCTGGCCCCACTAACACCTCTTCCAGCAGCAACCTTAGTTTTTCCCAGGAGGTCTCCCATCCAGGTACTGACCAGGCTCACACCTGCTTAGCTTCAGTGGGTTGCCAGTTGTGAGTTGCAGGGTGATATGGCTGCTGGCTTTATCCAATTTGGGGTCAAGAGGGAGTCAGAGTCTATCCTGGCAAACAAAGGTGCAAGGGAGGATACACTCTGGATGGGATTCCAGTCCTTGGCAGCACACACACACACTCACACCAGGGCTAATTTTCCGGTTTGTCTTTGGACTATGGGAGGAAACCCAACAGAACACACAAACTCCACACAGATAGCACTCCAGGAATTGAACCCAGGCCCCAGCACTGCAAGGCAACAATGTTGACAATGTCACTGTATCACTTTTTTTGTATTGCTGAGACCACAGAAGGAGCTGGCTGACCAGTCCTAGCCTACTAAATTCAGTCAACTGTTCTGCAAATCTGCTCAAATGCACCCAGACTCAGGCCCCACCTGTACCCATTGTGCTACTCAGTTGGCCAGGTTTGAGAAATCCAGTAAGTGAATTGGTTGAATTAAGTCACAACTGGCCAAAAGCGGTTCTTGAAAGCTTCACAGTGATCATTTCAAATGACATCTCTACTATTTAGTTAACCCTCTGCTACTTAATTGGCCAAATCACTTGTGTCTGTGTTCAAATCGACTTTCTTTAAAGTCTTAAGGAATTCACAGTTTAAGGGTAACTGATAAAGCCAATTGGATTGAGGTTTTCTTGTGCGGGGTTAGCTCCCATGTGATAAATTATTAAATGTGCAATGAGAATGCATGTGTTACAGATTTAGCCAGCATCTGAGGAATCTATTCTTAGTATGATTAAGTGCCGAGAATTAAGTTGCAATTATTATTGTAGCCAGTGGTACAAAATGCCCTGCAAAAGTGAACGTGCACGACATCCATGTCTCGGATCAGAAAAAGGTGCTGATCTGTTAGAAAGGATGGCTGACTGGGTCTGTGCCACTCACAGAAAGCTGCAGTACATTCATCAGAAAGTGCTGACCAGTGCAGTACTCATTTTCCCGCACAACTGACTTGAAAGTCTAACATATGGAGGATTAAAAATAACACTGCATAGCCAAGTCCCATTCAATCATTCTCTACGTCATTCCTCCATTTTGTGAAAAAATATGCTGTTTCTGTGGGCCAACCAGCAGTAAAGTTCACGCAAACAAAGTAGGCCCCATTCAAAGAAGTGTTATTAATTGCGGCTATAATTACAACAGTTGTCATCCTTCCCCAGCAGAACTGAAAGCACAGAAACAATGTTTACTTTCTAGGGCAGCAGGACCTGGTAAATGTATGTGCATTCTGGAATCATGTGGGAAACGGTAAAATGTCACAGCTGGAAGAAGTGTTATGAATGAAAAAATCACATCTGTTTCTTTGATGTGTGGCTACATCACACTTTTTGGTCTGTGGCCAATGACATGCTGAACCCTGTATCATCCCCGTACATCCCCTTACAACCCTTACATCGGTTGTAAGACAAACGGTAAACGAAATGGAAGATATTCGAAATCATATCCAGCCTTCCTTTATGAATTGGAATGAGGATTAAATGAAAATATACTGAAATACTAAATATACGGAAATAATTACGTGGAGAATGAAAACGAGCTCTCAAAAAATATTGACCACTCGGAACACAAAGACCAGTTTTCTTCATTAAAAATATGAGATCCTTAGCTCTTTTTTATTTTGTTACACCTGTAGTGTGCTCTCTGAAGGCACCAGTTCTGTAGGGTTTGGGCATTTACTGGGACAATTATTAATTGTAGCAGTAAATCACAAAATGATTCTTTTAATGGCTTTAGAATCCAACCATGCGATATAACTCAAACAACACACACACACAGGTACTAATACACGAGGATACATTTATTAATACATAGAATATGCATGTAAACCTAACAGATCTTATCGAGAGGGTTATCAGAATACAAAAGGTATATATTCAGTCAGTTACGAAGAGTTACATATATCAAGAGGACATACGTTCAGTATATCATTCATTTAGACCGTTTCGTAAATGCACTTGGTTATAACTCTTACATTGGATACTCAAAACAAGTACATAACTCTTAGGAATTAAATTGATATCAACTGGTTGGGATAACAATTGAATTCTCAAGCAGTAATGCAGTGAAGTTGAATACTCATCCAATCTCTGGGGATTCAGATCTCCTGCGGGCACAAAGAAACAGTTGCAGCTGTTGCTGTCCAATCCGCGCTCTCTGGCTCGGTGCCAGGCTGTGCTGTGCGGCTTGCGACGGTGCGCTGCTGATGCTCACTGACCGGCTAGTTAGTGTTGGCTTTAACTAGCAAAGTTTGCGCACAGGAGAAAAGATGACTGTGGGTCCCATCAAGTCAGGAAGAGGACTGGTTCGTTCCTGATGAAGAGCTAGTTCTGAATAGTGATTCAGCTGTCCACAGTTCCAACCTGTTCACGAGGCTTGCTGCTGATGCTAACCTCGGGTGGATCCTCTGGTTACTCTCTGGCAACCTCCGCTCTGGACTCTTAGAACAAAGGAAAGTTCTGGCACTCGGACACCCTGGCTGTTCCGTGGTGGTCCGGGCTGAGTCTCAGGATGGTCAGGAGGTGCGCTGCGAGAATGTCCTGCCCTTGGGAGCCTTCTGCTCCTGGGCCATCCTGCCCTGGAATTCCCCTTTGAATTCCCTTTAGAATTGTCTACAATAGTCCACAAAATTCTCCTGGAGCTCTGTGTTGCCTGTTTTTACCTAGTGGAACTTCAGCTCATTCATTGGCTGAAAGTTCCATGGGCATCAGAGTCCCACGTGGGTTACTCGGCCCTACCAGTCCCTGATTGGTTGATCAAGGTGAGATATGAGTCACTTACTCCTGACACTTAGGAATGCAGTCCATATGTCCATCTGGCACTCCCTAGACAGATAGGCGCCAATGGATGACCATTGATCATGATATCCAGGCTTAGCTAAGTGCATCCCCATTTGGGAGCTGTCCCTTATCAAAAGAAAACATCTTTAAATCAGCCTGCATGAATAGCTTCTCTGTGGCAGCACCACAGACATGAAGAGAGAGATGGGGCCTCATTTGGGAAAGCACCGCAACACTTAATTCTGTCTTATTAACAAGCATTGCCGCTACACACCCTAAAATGTGGAACTGGCAACTGCTACAATTAATTCAATTAGCTTGTCGTTATAATCCTCACACTAGCACTGGTGGAAATACCGGCCAGCAGCCATATCACTCTGCAACTCACAACTGACAGCCCACTGAAACTAAGCAGGTGTGAGCCTGGTCAGTACCTGGATGGGAGACCTCCTGGGAAAAACTAAGGTTGCTGCTGGAAGAGGTGTTAGTGGGGCCAGCAGGGGGTGCTCACCCTGTGGTCCGTGTGGGTCCTAATGCCCCAGTATAGTGACGGGGACACTATACTGTAAACAGGCGCCGTCCTTCGGATGAGACATAAAACCGAGGTCCTGACTCTCTGTGGTCATTAAAAATCCCAGGATGTTTCTCGAAAAGAGTAGGGGTGTAACCCCGGCGTCCTGGCCAAATTTCCCATTGGCCATTACCAATCATGGCCTCCTAATAATCCCCCTCTATGAATTGTCTACATTACTCTGCTCTCCTTCCCACTAATAGCTGATGTTTCGGTGAGTGCCGTCGCATCATCCAGGTGGATGCTGCACATTGGTGGTGGTGGAGGGGAGTCCCCATTACCTGTAAAGCGCTTTGAGTGGAGTGTCCAGAAAAGCGCTATATAAGTGTAAGCAATTATTATTATTATTATTATTATTTGGATACAGTGGAAACCATCCTTTGAATGCATGCTTGTCAGGAGGCTTAGGTTCAAAGCTGTTTGCAAATACCATCCATATAGTTTAAATGTTTATTCATCTCTGTTCATTGAGTTGAGACCACCACAGTCAGAGCTTCGCTAATCACCAGTCACAATTGTAGTCCCTCCTCCTTAAGGGCGCTCTGGTTTTTTCACTTCTGAGTTGATTTTGTGCACCTGCCCCCTGTTCCAGCCTCCTGTTAAGCCCACCTTAAAAGCCAGATGCCCATTCTGTTCCGGGCTCTGCATTGGTTCCCGTACCAAGTGAGTCTGGGATCCGAGCGCCTGGTCCTGTTCCCCCCTTGTTCCCCCCAACCCTCCACCGGATCCTGCTCCAGTTTTTAATCCTGTTTGTCTTCATCTCGGATGGACCGGCCGGCTTTGGACTTTTGCCTCATCTTGGATTTCCCATTGGACTCTGTTCTGGATTGTTTGCCCCGGACTCAGCCCCCAGAACACCAGCGCACCATGGACACGCCCCCTGTTTTAATTCCCGACTCCTGCATGCTTTTTTCCCAGTGTTTTCCTCACTCACCCCCACGTTGTGTCGTCTACATAGGGTCCCGAAAGAACGCTTTTGTTACATCACCATCCAGTCAACTCAATCAAACCCACCTATCCAAGATCTTCTCAACCCTTGAAAGTGACAATTTTAAAGCATTTGTGAAAATCTTGACCAGACGAATGGATAATACTTGGCTGAAATATAATGGATATCTCACCTTGCCAAACATGGATGAATAAATCTTATTGCCTGCTAAGCTGTTCGTAGAAATGCATTTGAACTCTTTTTTACTGGTCAGCTGTACCCACCTCTAGGGCATGCTATGAGTACCTCAGTGCCTTTACTTTCACTGACCACACTGCAGACTCACTGATCATAATTACAAAGTTGCTATGTTAATGGCATAGTTCATACTTGAATCCATGAAGTCTGGATTATCTTGGTCTCCAAGTCAGTCCTTTAATAGTCGGTCCACTCAGGAGCTATAATAAAGTTGTGTTCAAAGTCTTTACACATTGCGAATCCCCATACTTGGCCAATTCTGAATCCCAATGGTAACTTGGGGTAAACTAGAGGCTTTAGGTTTCTACCCAGTGGAAAGCTACCATCTTTTAACAGACCTAGAATTTTAGATTAAAGGGTGGGACAATTTAGTTACATTAATGTAGGTCTACAGCTTTCTTCCCTGTAAGATAGACTTACAGTGTGATTTATTAGTAGCACGTACATTCAGCACACAGCAGTTAGCGTGGCAAGCTGTGTGCACTCAGTGCTCACTGTGGGTTTTCCCATTTACTTGTCAGAAGGATTTATGTCCAAAGCTGAATCCCACTATTGCTTTCTTTTCCTTTTAATAGGATTAGTCTCCTTACATCTGATTGAAATCTTGTTTAACTCACACCCATAAGAACAAGAATGGAATTGCTGGTGTGTTCATGTTCTAATTACATTTTTTTGGATTATGGATTTATGGACTGAAGTTCATTTTCTGAAACATTCATGTTCATGTATGCTACTTTTCTTCAGCAAAAAAAAAGGTAATTATCATATGTGGTGGACAAGAATTGTGGAAGTTCCTTGAAACATTATAAGATGTGTGGAAGATAAATGTCTACCTCCAACAACTTACTGTATAAACCCACAATCCACCAAATCAAATTTAATGACATTTGAATTATATTTGATATGTTTCATTCTATTTCAGTTTACAGACTGCATTTTAATTGACCATGTACTGTTCTTCTTTCAATTTTGTACTTCCATTTTGAGCGAAACAAGTGCACTATGAAACATTTGCATTGTGCTCTAAATTACTTGCAATTCTAGAGTACTAGCACGTTTGCCAAAGTTGAGGCTAACACAGACTACGTTGCCTTGACACTTAATTTCTCTCTTAAATTAAAAATAATTGGAGTTTTTTATACTGTTTTACATCATATGAGCTGGCCATTTATGGGACTCAAAAGCTAGGTGCTTAAAACTGCAAGTCCTGTGACTCAGTTTGCTCTGGTACTGTATGACACACTCCCTGTTTTGCTTCTCCCTGGCTCAGCAGTGTAATCCCCAGTGCTGCACGGTCACACTGGGAAGGCTGTTCCCAAAGGAGATTCTCTGGTACTCCCTCTGTACACATGGTGATGCAACACACTGCACGGTCTTTCGCTGAACAGCTGCAGGCATCCAGTTCTTGCGTTTTCAGGGAGAGAGGAAACTGTGGCTGAAGCAGCTCAGTGATTTTGACAAAGAAGAAAGACAGACAGACCTGCTTGGTATGGGCAGCCTTACTTGACAGATGTGTTTGCTTTGCAGGGAAAATGGATGCAACCAGAAGCCTTAATAAAAACACACTTGTTTGTTCCCGTGTCAGATTAAAGCATAGGTCAGGTCAGATGCTAATTAAGTGTTTCATATTTATCTAGAAAGGTTTAATATTTATCTAGAAGGAAACTCCATCATCTTTGGAAATGGGAAGATCATTCCACTAGTTTTACTTTATTACAAATGCCGGGTTGCTCTTTAAAGGTTTTGATCTATAATACAATACAGTGTACATAATATAATACGGTAATGTAATTAATATGATGAAGCAATTAAACAGAATTTTTAATTCTGGGGAAGCAATTAGAAATACAGAATGGAAGAAATATATTTAATATATTTAAAAGTATATTTGAGTCAAGGGATGTTTAGCTTAAACCGTATAATGTGCTAGTGAAGTCTCATTTAGAAAAGTGGGTACAATTATTGGTCACCATGTTAAAGAAAAGACGTTGCCGCTCAGGAATCTTTTCAAACAGAAAATGAGCAGCAAGATTAACTCCAGGACTGAAGGAACTGAACTTTTTTTACTCTTGAACAGTGAAGACTATGAGGGGACCTGATACAAGCACTCAAAATACCCACCAGGCATTTACAAAAGACAGCCCAGCAAATATCTCCAAAATGAACAGAGAAGCATGACGTTGAGGGCACAACTGGAACCTACATGGAAGTGCAATTAAAAAGAAGAACAGAAGGCATTTATTTACCCAGAGGGATGTGGGAGCATGAAACAAGCTAGCCTTCCATGTTTTTGAAGCCCTTATCCTGGCTTCTTCAAGAAATGGCTGTATGTGATCCTTGCATCAAATAACTGCTAACTACTGAACAGACTGGAAGGCTCAAATCACCTCCTGTCATGTGTAATCTTCCCTACATTCTAAACAAACATTGCTGGCATTTAAAAACAGAAAGGACTTGCATTGTGCAAATTATTTTTTGCAGGGTTTTAAAATTAAAATGCCCTGGTTCCAACATGTCTTGCATCATTTTGATACCTAGAAATTAATGAATCATTCAAAAAACTAAAATTTCATCTTATTGATATTTTAGTCAGGGTGCAGCACTTGTGTAGGCCACAGTTAGTCACTTTGTTGCTTACTGTTTGCTGGGAAAGGAAATTACAGTACAGCAGGGAGCTCGAGTAACAGACACCTGACAGGATAAACACTGTAATTTCAAAGAAATCCCAAGACCACCAATTACTTAATACCCAAGGCAAGAAATACAGCAAAACACGAGCGAGAAAGGTAAAGCACTTCATTCTCACACAGCAAGAAGTGAAAACAGACAAGATACTGAACTGACTCAGCTGGTAAAGGTGCTCAGACACCTCAGTATGAGGATATCAGAGCTATTTGCAATCTCCTATCTGATCCATTAGACGGATGTGCTGCAGCTAGCTCTTCAGTCGTTTAATTGATAATTACAGGATCGATACAGCTATTACCTAACCGGTGGCTGTTTATGGGGCTGCACAACAGTACAGGGAGACCCCAGAATTTGGTGGGCATCAGTCCACTAGGTTATACTCTGCTTGCTACACAAAAGCAACCCTTAAGCAAGTTCACTTGTCTGCCCTCCTAGTGAATTTAGGGGCCCTGGGCATGTAAGTGGGGACTGTGGATTCAGTTCACAGGTGGGGACAGTGCTGTTGCCGTCTTGACTAAGGGATTTCTTCAGGAGAGCAGCCAACTCTTCCAATGGATAAAAACTACTCTTGACTGCAAGCCTATGTTCTTGTCATTCTGCTTCTGGACTTCCATTTCACACATTGGATAACGAACACTACAAAAATAAAAAAATATATATCTTACACAGTTCACAAACTTATTTTTGATTTGCTAATTCAATATTAACAATACAGAGGGTCTGAAAATTCCATGTTTCTTAGAACTTCAAAAAGTCTTACTAAATTGAAAAGGGGAAAAAAAGGCCAGACATGTGACATACATGTAGACTGCATCAAGGAAACTGCCCTTCAAACAAAGGAGCTTTGAGTGCAGATTAAAATAAATTTATATAATTTAAAATAAATATGGATTGGAGTAAATATCCCTAATTCTATTTAAAAAAAATTCATTGAAACCAAATCCATATTGAATAAAATTGGAAATTTATGATTCAGACAAATTGTGGAAAGGAACAATGTTTTGTGGCTGAAACAACTTTCCAAATATAAGATTTAATCTCCATATTCATGCTGAAATCCAGATAAATATTTGCCTAGTGACTATGGTTTCCAAATACTTTTTAAAGGTGACTTTTAGGGTCACTCAGATTTGAGACACTGTGTATGAAGTCAAATTTTTCATGTTAGTGGTACTATTAGGAATGCCAGAGCTAATGTACCACAGCTCTTTCTCTGAATTAGCATGAAGCAGCTATCAAAGACTTTTTCTATATGAAAATTACATCCCCTGGGCTTACTAAATTGGTAATGGATTATCTTGCTTTATTTCTAAAAGGATTAACCATGTTTATGTTTTTTTCAGGTTTGTAATTCACCTTCGCCACAACATTACCACAGCAAACATCTTCAGCAGTGATATGACCACAAACTAATATTTTATGAAAATCTTGATCCCTCTGGAACTGACCTGTAAAACCTGGTAAAAACTAATAAAGTCAAACTGCAATTAGAGAGAAACTGACAAGGGCATAATCATTTCTGTGTCTAGCTGCCTCTCCATTGCAACTGGAACTAAATGCTTCTTACAGACGCATTTAGAATAAAAAGAAATATGCTGAATATCTGTTTGGAATTATTTTATCATCAAGTAAAAAGGTTATAACAAAAAGGTGGCTTCTCCCATGATGACTCCCATGTTGAAGAATGATGGGATTGATTTAATAAATGAAATACATCTTTGGAAAAATTGAAAAATTTACATTTTACCTTAAGTTAGATATTAATAAATATGTTAGATATGGTCCAGTTGGGCTACCTGTATGTATATTAAATGTTAAAGGACTGAATTTATTGAGATACAGAATAATTGAAAGTTGAATTAAGAATGTACCTTTACTTTGTTTGTTGTTCTTGCCTCCTTCAAAATAAAGAACTTTTCTCTATAATGACAAAAGATTATACATCTTTCTTGTTTGAAATGTTCTTGTTTAAGAACTTTAATAATGAAACCTGCAAAAATATTTTTAAAATATAAAGGTAAAAAAATTATATGAAAAATATAAGAAATATGTATGTATGATACAGTACAGTACAGTATGTGCAACATTGTACTGTGTAAATCTGGTTTGCAAGCAACATTTTTGTCATTTGTATCTAATATGGTTTTATCTTTCTCTAAAATCAAAAGAATAAACAGGGAGAGATGCTTCAGGAAGTATCCTGCAGTAGCAGAAACAAATCAGAACGCCATTTATAAAGATGTTTAAATGAAAGCACCCAGAGCAGGCTTCCCCAGGACAGAATCTCTGCATGTATTTCCCTGTAGAGAATCTGGAGGCAGATCTGTGAGTCACCACAGCAAACGCAGGCCATCTGTCTTCCTCCCCTCACAAATGGTGCATCTTGTCTTGTCTCTCGCTGTAGAGCCTGAGGTCCAGTGAGCAAACTAGCAATTAATTAGTTTGCCAGCAGCTCCGATTGCATTAAGAAGTCGGCAATGGTTTGACACCTGGGATCAGATGCACTGTATTACAGTATGCATGGGATAAGACCAGAGAGTTACACAAACATTCAGATCATGCAGTTTCACTCTAACTACTATAAGCATCACACATTTGCTTCCCAAATACTTTCCAGGATTTTATCATTAATTGTTGAAAACGTTCAGCCCCTTCTCTATATATGTGAAATGCTGGATCTACTGTATGCACAGTTCATATATGCTGCATACTGTAACTGAACATAATATCATGTACCGTTAGGCACATAATAATTGTGTTTTCCCTTGTAAGGGAACCTGTGTATAATGTAAATAGCTCAGCTGTGGCATTCAAACCCGCGCCGTGGGTAATAAAACCGGTTTGTCACAAATAGTGCAGAGAGAAGTAACAGGAAAAGGGGTCATAGAGTGAAGAATATGTGTTTGGTTTGTAAACCCTGTAAGGAAAGAAAACTACAGCTGGGCATGTGAAATCAAGGGAGAAACCCTAGCAAAGCCAGCAGCCATATCACCCTGCAACTCACCACTGGCAGCCACTGAAGCTCAGCAGATGTGAGCCTGGTCAGTACCTGGAGGGAAGACCTCCTGGGAAAAACTAAGGTTGCTTCTGGAAGAGGTGTTAGTAGGGCCAGCAGGGGGCGCTCACCCTGTGGTGGTCTGTGTGGGTCTTAATGTCCCAGTATAGTGACGGGGACACTATGCCATTAAAAAAAGGCACTATCCTTTGGATGAGATGTAAAACTGAGATCCTGACTCTCTGTGGTCATTAAAAATCCCAGGGTGTTTCTCAAAAGACTAGAGGTGTAACCCAGGCATCCTGGCCAACTTTCCTCCTGGCCTTCACCAATCATGGCCTCCTAATAATCCCCATCTCTGAACTGGCTTCATCAATCTGCTCTCCTCCCCACTGAGAGCTGGTGTGTGGGGAGAGTACTGCTGCATCATCCAGTTGGGGCTGCACACTGGTGGAGGGGATCCCCATTACCTGTAAAGTGCTTTGAGTGGAGTGTCCAGAAAAGTGCTATATAAGTGTAAGCAATTATTATCATTAGTGTGTTGAAGAACCAGCACAGAACTGTCCCAATATTGCATCACTAAAGGAGCAAGCCTCTGTTAAATGGAATTATTCAGAATGGCCATGTTCACTGGTGAACTCATACTGACCAATCGCAGGCACCACCCTTTCAAACTCAAGCAGCTACATTTTCGAGCTGCCTTGTAAACTCAACCTCTGCTTTGCATTCTCTGAAGTGCAACATTTCTTATTCTTCTTCTTCTTTCACCAGAATGATAACAATCAGGACAGATTAATCCCAGAAGCAAATCCGGAGCTAGGCAGCAGTGGCTCTAGTGGCTTAATAAATCACTTAAGACATAAGAAGAGAAAACACTTGCGAAAATGGTTTTAAAAGTAAAGGACCCAGTTAAAGAAAGGGAAAACAATGACCTGCAAGCACAGGTTAAAAACAATATTAGAAAGGCCAGGAGAGAAACACAGATAAAGGAATTTTGCAATGGGAGAAAAATAATATAATTCGGATCTTTCAGTACTGGACCACCAAAAGAACAGGAATAGATAAGCATCTTAGCAATGATAAATGTTTTTAGATAATACAAGGGAAGTGGGTGATTTATGAAATGCGCAGTCTTTATGTGAAGGCTGAAGAAAGATACAGTAGCTCTATATGAAATCATATTAGCATTGTATAGATGAGAAGTGTTACAGGTACTGGAAACACTTAAACATCTCCAGGGCCTGATTTTACCCTGCCTATTGTAACGCAACTGCTATTCATAGGCTCTTAATAAAACTATTCCACCAGTAGTGGTATTCACCTGAAATTTGCTAATGTAGATTCCATCCATAAAAACAATGACAAAAACTAAACTAAAATAAACTAAGAAGTCTCATTTCTACATGATTTACTAGTGGTACTAAATACTTTTACATATGTGGGTCCTGTGCCTTATCTAGACGTAACTGGATATCGTATTTGTCTTGGTAACCATTTGGCATTACCAAAAACAAAAAGCCTGTCGCTCAATTCCAAAACTTCCTTCACTCTCTGTCACTTCCTTCCCTATCTCCCTCTGGTGTACACTGCAGGAGATCTAGGCCCTCCCACACACCAAACCCCAAACCCCTGTGTCCTGGTGTTTACCAGTCATCCACCCAATTACCAGTCATGTGGTCAGGTGACAGAGGATGGCAGGTCATTATCCACAGCTTTCTGAAAAATGTGACTCAGACAAGAACTGCCATCCTGTCTTTACTTCCTGCCCTCCTATAGAAAGGACATGGAAACTATACGAGAGGGACACTTAAATGTACTGTAGATAGCCGGCCTTGCTTAACTTTAACTCTTAGAGTGGAGGCAAGGGAAGGCAGTGATTAGAATTGCTGGCTTGCGGCACAGGGGCCCTGGGTTCACTTCTTTGGGTGCTATCCGTGTGGAGTTGATATGATCTCCCCGTGTTCAAGAGAGTTTCCTCCAGATGCCCCGGTTTCCTTCAGAATTTCACAGACATGCTGATAGATGAATTGATTACTAGCAAAAACTGGTGCTGGTGTGAGTGTGTGCAGGTTTGTTTCCGTGTCTGCCCCCAAAGGACAGGCATGCTCTCCAGGGTGTGTCCTGTCTTGAGCCCATTGCTTACCATGAAAGACTCCGACACACATGCAAACCTGAATTGGATACAGAGGTTAGAAATGGATGTATAGATTTCTGGGAGATTACAAACTGTCAAGATTCAACTTTATGCATGTTTGAATTAAGAAACTAGGAAAAGAAAATAGGAGTATAGGACTGAATAGTCAAATTGGTTTAATGTAATGTGTGGAGCACTCATTCCTATTTTTTATAAAAAAATACTGTATATTGATATAGCTAGTAATCTAAAATACAGTGCATTTCACTGATTATAGCAAAGGAGTAGAAGCAAAGCTGAAATGCTACATGTGAAGAAGTGCTCAAGTAGGAATTATAATGTAGGAGTTAATGAAGGGAAGCAAAAAAAGGCAATGTGATTCAATGTTAAAAATACAATGGCAAGGCAATGGTACAGTGGTGATGGCAAGACTATCTCTGGAGTGATGAGCGCTTTGCATCACAACAACAGCTCTAAACTAACTTCTGCCTGATATCAGTCAAAGACAATGGCCATTGATCCTGTACGATAGTGCCCACATTCACATCCCACTTAAACATGGCACAATAGTCTTGGGGCATGACCCGTTGGGAGCCATTGGATCAGAATCCCATCAAACACACGAGGAGAGGCTCCTCCATGCTTCCCTGCAAAACCATCATACTGAAACGACTGTACAGGGCTCTGAGATGTACTGTATGCATCAGGGATGAACTATTACAGCAATATTGATGATCCCACACTGTGTATAACAGTTTTGTGCCAAGCATTAGACTACAGTGGCACCACTTACTGTACTCTACAGACAGGAGCACATGCTCTCCTCTAGATCAACCATACCATCTTATATCACTGGAGCAGATCCCCCCTTGAAAGTAGCACAGCATGAGGGAATTGCACACAGATCACCACTATGTATTTAAACTGACCCGACCTGATTTTGATTTGTCTATTTGCACGCTGGTCTCCTTCATAATAAAGAACGTACAGCAGCAGTGGAACCAAACTCCAACCCAGTCAGGCCCATTATTACCGTGTTCACTTTTTCATCTGCAGGCCGACACAGCAACGCCAGAGGCTGTTGCTCGTCATGACCCTTCCCTTCTCCTTACTAATATTTTACTCTGAGCTGGCGTTCTTTGAAAAACTCTTCCTGTTTCTAACCTAGCCGTATTATCTGGAACCTTCTTTTAATAACAAATAATCTCGTCATGAGATCAAGTCTCTCACCAACTGCAAAGGTCTATCCCAAAGTCCTGAGGTGACCCTTTGCCTACTCTCTGAGTCCTTTAATACAGAATTAGCTTCCAAACAGGTGAAGCCAATCCCCTGATAACCTTGTGTGAATCCAAGAAGTTCCCTTTCTTCCTGATTTTGGAGTGTCTCTGTATTGCCCCCTGGTGACCCAACCCTGTTTACACTGCAGATCTGACTGCTCTGTTACAGTCTTGTTTTTTTAAAGACTCCCCCACCCATCCCTATAGTCCAATAAATCATTTATCCATAGTTCTCTAGCTTCTTGCCCACTCCCTAGCTAGGAATCTAGATAAATAGGTAGCTACAGGCTTTACTTTAATTGTTAAATGTTAGCTTCGAAATGCATTTTCATTTGCACTTGAAATAAATGATGTATCATTTTGAAGTCAGGATGGCTGGAAAGTCAAAGAGCTGGACTTAAAATATTTCATCCCTGAACTGTGTATGTAAAGGCACGAGATTGCTCGGTATCATCTCTGCTGCGTTGATGTCAGGAAATGCCTTGATAAATCAGTGAGTCATGGCCTGATTGAGGAGGTCTCCCTTAACAAGCAGACATTTTGTCAAGCCCTCCTATAAACTGCCGTGCAGACAGACTAGTTTTACATTTGGCAAGTAAAAATGCCTTTTCTGCAGCACAATATCTGTTAAACAAAATATATTTGACCTTTTATTTAAGTCTGTTAAGAAACCCTTTAATAAATCTTTATATTTGTAAACCACTATTCACCCCAAAGGATCCCCATACCTTTTACAAAGGGAATCCATTTCACCCACCAGGACCAGAGCTGTGGTTTAACATTTCATGTGAAAAACCACATCACCTACAGTACAGTGATCCTGGTCACCCTACTGGTTTAGAAATTGTGGTGCAGAGTAAAGAGAGCCACCTACTGGTGCATCAAAACCAACTGCAACCTGGTTTTCCACCCATGCCCGTACTAACCAAGCACATCCTTGCCTAAGAGCTGACGAGACGTGGCTTTCAGATAATATTGTAGTCTGCCCCTGGAGATTACTTTGTGTGTCCTGTACCTAACCAGAATGACTTGCCTTCATCTTGAAATCATGCTTTCTCTGTGCCATTAGGTGTGTTGATTGATAATGCATCCGGCTAATTACAAACAGATGTGAAAGATGCAATCTCTCTAGCACGATTCATTGGTGTGCTGAAAGGCTTACTTCCAACAAAGCAGAAAATAAAACATAGCACATTGCAAAAATCTTTACGTTCAAGCACCTCTGCTGAATACATTCCTTTTACACTTGACATATGGTTGTTATTATTACACTAAAGCACACAAACATCATCTTCACCATCAAAAGCCTTTATTAACCCTCAGCTGGATGATGATCTCCTTATGATACTTCCACACTTGAAGTATTTTCTGGGGCCTTGAGTCCTTTTCACTTAAGATCCATCCTTCTCTTCTGTATTTTTGTGCCTCAGCTCTGATGATAACGAGATATACAGTAGCATTGATTATGCTCCATTTATTTTTCTGACCTGTGACATTCGAAGCAAGTTTCTCCGTGGTTGTAGAACCGTTCTACAGAACAGGAAATCCTTTCTACAGTATGTATCTAGATTCAGTCAATTTCCCCAGTCTTGCTAATTCGTGGTGCCCCCAGTTCTTATGCATATCCATTCCAAGTCTTGGTTGGGCACAATCCAGCCTCCAGAAAGTCATAAACATGTATTTAAGAGAGAAAATGGGTCACATGAAAAGTTGCATGAGTATGAAGCACTCTATCACGATCAACAGAGAGCATTTGAGAAGAAAAGTGGGCCAGATGGCTGAGCTCTGTTTTGGAGAGCCTCTCACTGGAAAAGATGATCTCTTATCTGCTGAGGCACATTTGGAAAAGCACATATTTGGAAATAAACAGAAAAGATAATGGGATACAGATTGATTTACCCTGCACTCTGCATTAAAACACTCAGGAAAATTAAGAAACTCAAATAATTGCTCCAGGAGAAAAGAATCCTCTTGCCTTTTAGTTGAAAATTTTAGATTGGAGCGGATGATTGCATCTCGCTTGTAGCTGTGAACCACCCCACCCCACACGAGGGAGAGGGTGGAAGTGTGGGTGCAGTCCTCGGACATGACCATCTTCCAGCCCCTTGTGTTTTAACACAACAGAAGCGGCACTGCCCTGGACCAGAGGATCTGGCGCCGATCAGTGGATCGGTGGATCAGTGACCTGCAGGGTGGTTGTGTCGCTGAGAGAGCCCTGCCTGTCTAATCCCACTCCACTCTCCACAGGGCACGGCCAGTCATGCCTCACCTCTTGGGAGATCCCCGTTACAGCTGGCTAGTCATAGTGAGATACAGATCAGCCTTTTTTTTTTTGCTCAGGCCACATAGGAAACCCCTTTTTGTAAATCTTCCTACATGCTATTTTAATTCTTAAATTTGCCTTTCTGTACTGTTGACTTTGTCTTCCCTTTTTATCCTGCCCAGAATTGTCACATGTGGCTTATAAAACTGAACTAAAAAAATAATATATATATATAATATGGAAAACAATTCATCATATAATATAAAAATAAAAGAGATGTGTAACTTAAAACAACATATAGTGTGTATATATGGATATATAGGGTATATATACACTGTAGGGCATTTTACAGGAGCAATCAAATTGCCTGGTTCAAGAAGAAAACAGCTATGCCAGAGTTCGAACCCACAGTTTTCCAGTTACAACTCCAAAGCACTATAATGAATTTTCATTAAAATATATATAGAATTTATTTTGTACAGAAAATCAGAATGCGTCAATCATCGTATATAAAAACTAAATTTCAGAATTTCTTTTCAACAGCACATCCACTGCTTTTCCAAAACGTCTAGTGTGTGGCCAATTGGTGCTTTAGTCCACATTCACTGGACTGACAGATCTGTACAGTGTTAAACAGTCCCCCTTATACTTAAAGAACTCTTTTGTTAGGCTTGATATGCACTTTTGTGTGTTTTTCGGTGTGCATTTCAGATATATCCATCCATTTACAAACTACTTCTTCAAATTCAGGGTCACAGGAGAGCCAGAGCCTATCCTGGCAAGCATTGGACGGAAAGCAGGATACAAGTAGTCCATCACATGGCAAATACACAGACACATACGTACATCAGGAGTCAATTAACCTATCAGCATGTCTTTTGTACTGTAATGCTCTACTTGCTGGGGTATCTACATCTACTCTGAACAAACTGCAGTTTGTCCAAAATTCAGCAGCCAGAATCCTGACCAGGTCTAGTGCAAGTGTTCACATTACTCCTATCCTGGAGTCCTTGCACTGGCTTCCGGTCAAATTCTGTGTAGACTTTAAAATCCTCATGCTCACCTATAAGGCTCTGCATGGCTTGGCACCTCAGTACCTGTCTGAACTATTATCGCTCTACTCCTCACCTCGCAACCTTCGCTCTTCTAATTCTGCTCTCCTTACTGTCCCCCAAGCCCATCTACATTGTATGGGTGTCAGGGCCTTCTCCTGTTATGCCCCCAAGCTCTGGAACTCTCTCCCCAAGGATATCAGAGAGTCACCTTCTCTAAACTCTTTCAAATCCAGACTCAAAACCCTTTTCTTCAGAAAAGCCTTTACTGAACTGGTTCCATTCTTCACCCCTCTGCTTTTCTTAGTACCACCATCCACGGTCTCTTCTATATATTGTAATTGTGTTTTATCTTGTGTATTCTTCTTATTTATTGTTGTCATCCTGTAAAGCGCTTTGAGAAGCCACTTTTAACGGTGCTACATAAAATAAAGTTTATTATTATTATAACTTTGAGAAGAAACCTGAGCACCTTGAGGAAACCTGGAGGAGATCATACAAAGTCTTCACAGATAGCACTCCTGGTCCAGAATTGAACCCAGGACCCCAGCACTGCAAGGTAGCAATCCTAACCACTGCATCAGTGTACTGCCCCTGTCTTTTTCAAATTTGTGTCATAAAGCTTACAGTCCAGCTGAGCACCCCAAGTCAACGATCTCAGATTCTTTTCTGCAAGATAAAAATAGTTCAAGGAATTTCGGGAAAGTAGGTCACACTGTTGCAGTGAATAGCGCTTGTTGTTTCCGGAAGAGAAGGACATCTTTCTCCATTCTCTTTCTCTTGTTTGGCAGCTGTCACAAGTCCATGTCAGTCCGGCACGTGCTCTTTGTTGCTACAACCTGACATTTTATAGATCATACTGAAACAAATATTGTTCCACACGGACACTGAAATACAATCAGGTAGTGTTAACTACCAAGCGATTCTAAATCAGAATACAGACATATGGTATTTAAATCAGCATACAGACCTTGCTAATTAAAAAACACTTGATTTGTGCCCATACTGATAAGTAACATTGTAAATTTATTATTCTTAATTCACGGGGGATATAGAAGAAGTCAACAATCAACAAACATTTGATCCAAACACTTGATCATCTGGCTTAAGCGTTCCAAACTTTAGTGGTATAAATAAAGGGCACTGCACTGCTAAGATTACTCTAATAAACACAGCGGTGTTGGCTGTCAAATATTAGACAGTCCTGACTCTAGCTTGAGTCATATCATCATTAGGACAAGCATATAAAACAGCCAGGCTGGTCAGGGACCAAGCAAGGTCAAACAGTATTTTTAATTTGCTGTCAGTCTGAATGTGGAGAGATAAATAAGAAAGAGCTTGAAAGGCAAATTATACCCAAAGTACAACAAAACAACTATTTACTTTTGGACAAAGTTTTAAAGGTCAAAACATTACATCCAACCTTCACAACTGTGTGTGACAATATTAACAGTGTTGTTTATATATGTATAGCTAATATCAAACAAATCTTGTGAGACTGTTTTCCTTAAACAATAGGTAATCCTGCCCACTGAACTGATGCTAAACAGGAGACAACCTTTGACATGGGCTAGCTAGAGAATTTCTGTGGACATTCTGAGCCATCTGCACAGTATGCAGCCAAGGTTATTTAATTAGATATCCCCAAGCTTGTGGGCTTCATAGCTAATCAAATATTTCGGCTGTCTAGGCACATTTTCATCATCAGCCAGAGTGGCTCTCCAAGGTATGGAACAACAAAAAACAATCAGCCTGAATATTCACTCTAGGTGCAATAAACAAAAATATTAAATCCAAATGATTTTAATAAGGTACAAGCTTAGAAAGACATGCTGCCATTGTTACCGGGTTATTTTGGTTGTTTCTAACTGTGACCTTTGAGCTTTGACTCATTATAGAACACAGGAGCAAAAGTCCCCCTCCCCCCTTGCTTCTGAAATGCATATCCTTTGACACTCTTCTGTATACAAAACATGCCCAGAAGCCACATACTTCTGAAAACCAACTTATCAAGTGGATTTAAAATTGTACTGCTATTTATATCACAGTGTAGAGTGTGCCTTTAACATATTTACTGGTGCAGGATGAGAGAGCATCAGAGTTAATGACTAACACCATTTCTGTTCTGCATGATGCAGGGAAACATACAAAGACAAGACATTCTAGGCATGAACGTGCTCCATTCTCAATCTTCTGCCTTTTGACTTAACTGGGATAATGAGGATGCAAATAAAGTATAAACATTATAGCTTCACAGAGTGTCTGAAGTCACACGTATTAATCTGAAAAAGTCAAATGAGATTGCTCCTGCATAACTACAACAGCAATCACCTGATCCTTCCAAAGCAAAGCAGCCAGCTTTCCTTGAGATAGAGGCCAGGTGCCAGGGGTATCATTTTACCATTTTCTCCACAACCAGCTTGGATTTTTTTAACTGTCCTAAAATCCTGGACAACCCCAAGTGTTCTGTTAAGAGTTCCAGTAGTTAGTGAGGGAGACCATGCAGCTAATAGGTGCTGGGATCCTTATACCCTCAAGAGTAGACACTCTTTGTTCATGTTAATGCCAGTTTTTTAAGAAAACTGAAATGTCTTTTACTTGATCACAAAGTTTCTGTGAGAGAAGGCTTTTGATGTGAGAGGGTGCCCTTTTGAAATTGGAAGAGACCAGATGTTGTCTACCTAATCTGAGCTCTGTGTACTTAGCTTAGCTTTACTATATAAGAGAGCTTTCAGTAATATTTTTTGGGAATTTCTGATTTCCTAAAAGGCTAAAGGCATGTCTCCTACTTTAGTGATGACTTCATTGGAATGGGGGAAAATTTGTTCTCCTTTTATCTAAAAGCATCTGTTTAGAGCAGACAATTTAGTGGTAGTTGAGGTCTGTTTTGATTCTGAGGATGTGGATTTTCTCTATTTGGCCTTTTAAGTTTTTGTTGTCTTCAGATCCTAATTTTGTATTATCTGTTTTAAGACAGGCCTTTAGAATTTATTGAGTTGTACATTCGTTCATAGTGAAACCATTATGTGTTATGCAGCACTGTATTTTGTAGCTATTTCTCATAATAACTATTTCATCTACATTTTGGTCTCATCATTAAGCTATTAACAAGCTATGTTCGAGAATAAAAGAGCACCCTTATAGCGTAATGCTCAGTAATCCCTGACGTTATGTGGTGAACTTCTTAATCGTTGTGGTTTGCTTGCACAGAAAGCTGGCGACAGAAATTAACAAATTAGAGCCATGCAAAATTTTGTGTTCAAGATTTCTGTTCCTAATGTTCCTAATTTGGTATTTTGGATGTTTTTAGCAGGACACAGAGTATCCCAGAGGAATGCTGGTTGACATATGGTCAGTTAAATGTTTTGGAAATGTGTTGCACAAATTCACTTTTAAATGCTCCCTAAAAGATCAAGCATCATTGTTTAACATGCCACAGCATGTTCCCTTCACCCTCAGAGCTTTCTGAGTGGCCTCTGTGTTTATCAGAAGCAGTTTGGGATGACACTTCTTCTGCATCTCCCCAGATGTTATTGATGTGAAGGCTGCTCGACCTTCGCACCGGACCAAGAGGAAACCATTTACAAAGACTACAGTCTCAGAGAAAAGCTCAACAGAGATGTTGCACAAGGTCACAATGTGAAGAAATGAGCAATTAAACTCCACACTCGCACACAAAGCAACTAAAGTGCTGGATGAATCCCCCCCACATCATGAGATCCCTACTGAATGAAGCACATGTACAGACAGAAACAGCATGTGACCAAGACTGCAGGTATCACTGCATTTGCTAATGGAGTCATCAATCATGTTTGTTATCAATCTAACTGTTCGCCTCCGTGTGGAAGGACCTGCAAGATGAAGTACACTGTTATAGCAGAAAGCGGAATGCCAAAATATATTAATCAGAATTTTGAAGGAACTAACTCCAAGATGATAGTCAAGGCATCACGAAGTGTCAAAACATGCTGATTTATCTTTATGTTTGGAACTACCGTTTATTTAAAGTAGCCCAATCACTAGCTGACGATTAGGAATCAACTCTAAAAGTCACACCCCATGGGGAGAATAGAAAAATGGGCATGCACTCCTCTGACACACACACCTACCTGCCCGAGCTAATCCAAATTTGAAGCTGCCAGCTTCGTGATCCCAAATAGGCACATTTGCACTAAGTGGAGGAACAATGATTCTCCCACTAATGTAGGCTCAAAGCTGATCAGGAGAAAGTCAAAGAAATGCACACTCATCCCTGAGTCATGCTCTCCTACAACTGGCAGCTCTTGGCCCAACATTTGGGGAACCCCTGTCAAAGCAGATTAATTACATCATCCAGACTTGAATCGGTGACACCTGGACTCAGCTTGGGCTGAGTCAGAACTTTTCTCTTGAAACACCCAGGAATTCTCAGCTCTTTCAGTGGTGGTTTTAGAAGTTACAAATACATAGTAAGCATGAATACCCAGGGGGCCAGTACAAATATAGAACTAGACTCCACAAAGTGCAATGAAGCAAGTTTTTAAAAGTCACAGTGCAGACAAAGCTATTTCCAGGACTTCCATTGCAAAATACCATTGCACTGAATTATAACCAGCACAGATTAGATTGCTGATGCAAGATCATAGGTTTTCATTAATGAGGACCAAGCATATTTATTTGAGATTTCAGAATAATTTACATCAACACTCTGTCCTCTGAAAACCTTCCTGATTTGGTTTAATAAAATATAAATAACAGTTTGTGACAATTATTTGAAGCCATTTCCCTGAAGAGAATACTGTGACAGTGCTATTAAGTAGAAGTCTTGGAAATGCTGTTACAAACAGATCTCTCATTTATTTTTCCTACTAAGATATTAAGAGATGTAGGAAATAGGAAACAGCCCATTTTAAAAATTGTGCAAAACACTGGCTCTGTCTGACATGTAATATCGATTACAAGGAGGTCAGGCTACTGCCAGAGAGTGATCACTCCCTAATTAGGAATCTTCATTGCACATCCGACGCCTACTCCTAAATTGGTTTCTTACTGTTCATCAACCAGTGCTTCTATTCATACTGTAAATAACCTAATATTTCTCAAAATGCAGATCAGTTAACCGCTAGTTATTGAGGAAATAAAATAAGCTACTTTTTATTCTCATGTATAACATTTCTTATGTTCTAAAACATAGGATACAAAATGTTCTCATTTGAAAGAATAATTGTTGAAAAAGCCAATACATTTTCAAAAATATTATGCATCTATGTAAGATAATTTTATATATTTTTTAATATTTAAGATATTTTATTGTTTCAGCCTTTACAACCTCAAGTCTTGCTAAATAAAAGAAATGGATGGCCTTTGGTATCTCTGTAGTTTGCAGCCTCAAAGACTCGGAGAATCTCAAAAACTACTCCGTAAATTAATCTCACACAGGGGACAACACTGCCTGATAAACCCTGAGAGATGGTATCAGATGAATGGACCCTGAATTGGGGGCAAAGCGCAAAAATATAAAATTCCAAGTGTTTTTCAATTAAAAAAAACAAACAAAGTTGCTGTAGCCCGCAGGAGTTGAAAGGTGCTAAATATGAAAGCATTGCACAGAGATGTTCTGACGCGGCGAGCTGGAGGTGACAGCCCTGTCTTGCTCGCAGGCTGGCAATCCAAATGCTTCAGCTCTGTGATTTTTGGAGGCTGGCAGGGAGATCCAAAGCGGTGGAGCTTGGAGACCCCTGGGGACGGTCAAGGAGGGACGGAGAATGACGGAGATGGAGAAAGGAATAACGTGGCCGGGAACAGAACTGCTCTGAAAATGAGCGCAGTCTTCGGGGCAGGACGAATGCTACTGTGTGGGGAGCTGGTGGAGAACTTGAAGCCAATGGTTCGGGGCTGGGCAGGAGACTGATATTGTCAGGTGGACAGATATTGTCAGGGTGGGGACAGGCTCGGAATTCTTCAGGTGGAAGCAACGTTGTCTCGGAAGCTCCATGACAGAGCACTGTACCAGTGGCAAAAGCAATGTGGGTTTGCTGATTGCAGTACCCTGTTAATTGGAAGAGGGCAGCTGGGATAAATGGCCTGAGCAAGTTCGAACAGCCCCTGGTGGAATGTGGATACGTGTGGGAATGCTGACCAGGGAAAACTAGTGGCTGTGAGCTCTGGTTCACCCGGGCACAGCATTAGACCTGAATGTGCTTTTAAAGCAATTAAAGCTCAGGTAGTTCTTCCTGCAGTCCTACAAATACTGGTCAAATGCAAAATCTGAAACTTTAAAGGAGTCAACGTTCCATTTTCCCTCTCGTAGCCTGAAACAAAACCTTTTGGCAACCATTAGTGGCAGGACAGCTGTTAGTGCAGTCCTGTCTCAGGCTGCTCTGCCACATTGTCCTGAGCACTTTCACTATTATTTGTTAATCTGCAAATGCCATCCATACCTCTTCTAAGAATTGCAGAAAAAAAATCCAACAATATATATAGAGTGGTTTGTTCTAGATATCCACAATTCCTTTATGGCTCCTGTCCTATCTTAGACTTTCTCGCATTGTGCTTGTCTCAATGGTACTGCATGCTGAATTAGTCTTTTGGATATTTGTATCAATTATACACCCTTGTTGTCTACCCTGTTTGAATTAAACAACTCTGTAGATTTTCTTTTACTTTAACCTTTTGTTGTATGTAAGCACACAAACAAAGAATATTCCTGTTGTTCTTGAAAGCACAGAAAAGGGTGCAGCACCATCAAAATATCCAAACTTCACAATCTGAAAGTGTGTTAAGCAATGAGACAACGATTCTATTAAACATTCTGATTTACTTTAGTACATTTTGGAAATATACTTTTCTGCTCCTTTCCTGACAAATGGGCTTTCTCGTGTAATGTAATTTGAAGTAATTTGTAAGATGCACGTGCAGTAATTCCATTCAGACTGAATGGCAGCTACAGTATAATGAGTTTTATGTTTTCAGAGGAAGGAGATGAGATGCCTCTGGAGGTAAAATAAAAGAGTACCCTTGCAGCCTTGAGCAGCTCAGTCTCCCTTGGTTGTAAAGCAAGTGGTTTTGGTTTCACATGGTGGATATAAATAGCTGGCTTAAGGGGATCATCAAAAATTGTTGGCATTTACTATTTTAGACCCCGGTTTTGAAAGCAGAAACCTAAGGCAGAAAAGTCAAGCAGGGCGATAAAATCTTGCAAATAACCAGAGAATCACGAAATATGCTACTTTTCAGCCTCATTAAACTGCTTGCCTGGTCACTCCCCCACCTTTACAGGAAACAGACATGAACATTTGAAACACAGTACTGCAGCCAAGGGGCAAGAAACAGCTTTGCTTACTGCGCAGTTTGACCTTTGCAAGGATAAAGGGGATGGCAAAGAAATTATAAACCAGTCTTTCTCAGTCTGCTTTCTATTGTGACCAAGCTGGGAGACTGCCGAGTAAAGAGGGAGGATTGAGCTTGGAAAATAATAATGGGAGATCACTACAAAAAGCACGGAAGGGGCAGACGTCTACCAAAAAACACTGTGAAACTGCTCCTGCATGAGACTGAACCAATGCCAACAAGGAAAAGAGAGATGACCACAAAAATAGGGGAAGATTTAAGGCACAACTTTAATGTAAACCAGTGGAGAGCAAAGTCACTTTGAGACAGAACTCACAGTAAGAAAATGACTATGAAATAAAAAATTTAGAAAATGATAAATGATTAATTATTTTCATACAAAACTCCCTATTGCATGAGACCTGTGAGAAGACACTAGCTTAACACAAAAGAATATACTGTAAAAAGTAATAAAAATGAGCCCATGCTATACTGCTGCACTATTTTCCTTCTTTACCCTCCTGTGTGTTTCGTTTCTATTTACGGAAATTTGATTGCTTAGCTCATCATTTCCTTCCAAGAGCCACACAGGAAAGTCTTTATCGGACATGCACTTAGGGAATAGCAGCCTGGATATTGTGGTGAACAAGATAGCTTGAAAACAAATGGTAATGAAAATAAGACGAGGGCAAATTGTATTTTTTACCAGTCATAACACATCCTGTTCCAGATTACTCATAAATGTGGTGAGGAGTTGCTTTCTTGCTCTAAGGAATTCATTAATCAGATGCATTCTTAGTCAAATGAGATGATTGCCTGCTTTTCTATAGTTCTCAAAACACAATGAAATTTTATTGAACGGTCCACAAAGTCATGGAAAATGGCCTTCCGAGTAAAACAGTCTTAATCCTTTTTCAACACGTCAATACAATTTCATATCACGCTTGGACAGGCAGTGATGAAAACTCCAGAAATAATTGAGCAATGACAAAATCGAGTTATTGAAAGGCTCTGGGGAACTCTTCCTGGGATGGGAAATCCTGTACAATTAGGTAAAGCATTAAGCAAAAAAATTAACATTTGGCATACTAGAAAATACTGCTAGAATACAGTGAAAAAAATAACTTTTCTGAAACCTAATTAAAATATCTTCTGTTTTACATATCTCAGTTGTATCTTATAATTTGATCCATTTCAGGTTTTACAAAACCTGCTGGCTCCTACTGTACATACTGTATGTCAACACCAAGGGCTGGTGTTGAACTGGTGTTGAGCCTTCTTCTAAGAGTTAATACATCACAAATTTCAGTACATAGAACCCCAAACGGAAATGTGATAGGAGATTATATTGGTTTCTCTTTTCTTTCATAAGGTAACGATCACACCTGGAACATCCTAACTCTGCATGCCACCCCATTTGTTAACTGCATAGAAAAAAGCCCATTCCTTTGTTTTTGTGCGTTAAGATGGAAAAGTGGCCCTGATGCTGTGCGTCTAGGCTGACACTTTCAGTTTTCATCTGGGCAGATGTGGTCAAACTAACAATAATAATAATTAATAATTGCTTACACTTATATAGCGCTTTTCTGGACACTCCACTCAAAGCTCTTTACAGGTAATGGGGACTCCCCTCCACCACCACCAATGTGCAGCCCCACCTGGATAATGCAACGGCAGCCATAGTACGCCAGAACACTCACCACACATCAGCTATTAGTGGGGAGGAGAGCAGAGTTATGAAGCCAATTCATAGATGGGGATTATTAAGAGGCCATGATTGGTAAGGGCCAATGGGAAATTTGGCCAGGACGCCGGGGTTAGACCCCTAATCTTTTCGTGAAGCACCCTGGGATTTTTAACGACCAGAGAGAGTCAGGACCTCGGTTTTACGTCTCATCTGAAGGACGGCTAGTGAGTATTAGCAAGCTAGGAGTAGCCTTGGTGAATGGATGCTGTTAATCATTTATGCAAAAGAGCAATGTAAATCTTAAATAGACATTAAAATTGTTAATGTTAACATTAAAGTATTTTAAAAATATTTTTAAACAATATATTACTATACATTTTAGAGTATTTTAACATGTAAGAGCAAAGCTTGAGCCAAACGATCAGCCATACAACACAATATTCTTTTGCAAAGAGACTTCAGGGAGTGGCCTTCGGAAAATGACCGCCTCCATTCATCGAACATCTTTTGCTCAACCTGACATTCCCAAGAGACTAACAAGTAAGTCCAACAATTGCGACATAACAGTACTCAAGAATCGCTGATCCAACACAGCTTCCAGCAATTACCAATCTAGATAATGAGAGCACTTAAAGTAATGGGTGCACTACCTACACTATTCCAGTCCAATGCACTTTTACCACGAAAAAGCACAGTGGTGCCTGGTCAAAACAAAGAATTCTCAGCACCCACATTTCTCACACATAAATAACCATTCCAATAATGGTCATATGACCTATAGATACCATTACATAGAAATAAAAAAAATCCCAAATCATGATCCTTTTAGAAGAAAACAAACATTTATTCTAGACCGTGCCAAAGAACCTCAACTCCAATATTGCAAATGTGGCTTAAAAAGGCAAGAGCAAATAGCTGCGAATAGTACCGATTAAACAAAGCTCCCGTTCCAGCTATGGGGGACAATACTCAGATTGCAATTTACTGTAGGTAAAATCGTTAAAAGGCTGAAGGAAAAAAAATAAATCAATAGAGCAAAATTAAAACTCGGCATAAGAGATCTGCAAAGGCTTGATAGAATTTGGACAGCCTGCAAGAGAGATGGTAACTGCTAGATCTGCACACCACAGCAAAATATCTTAGGTTTCCCCCATCTCCATTTCTGATTTGTACACCTTACAAGTAGACCTAACACATGAGTGTGCAATGCTGTAAGACAATGCTTAACCCATCTCCCACTGAGCCCATTCCTTCAAAACAAGCCCAATGATTAATGTCCTATGAAGTGTGCCATGTCTACTGGGATTCAGTGATCTGCAGAGTCCAAAACAAACTTCTGCTTTAGGATGCTGCCCATTTATACAGTACATGAGACAATCCATGCTCTTAAAGTACATTTGCAAAAGACGTCTATCTGTATTTTGTTTTAACCTACCGTACTATTTCATTTCTTGTATGCCTTTTTATACTACTTGCAAAACAAAAGAAATCGCATTTCTGAATATAAGAACTCTTATTATTTCATATCCCAAAGACTTCACACTGCTTCATATATTAGAATCTATCCACAACAGTGCACCCTGCCCCAAGAGGTGTGTGTTACAGTCATTACAGACCAGTAGCTCCAGTACACAGCACATTGATGAAACAATTTCTCATTTCTCCACCCAACTGAATAAAGGGAAATGTAGATAGGCCAGACTGAGTAAAACTAGAGGACAATTTAGCCCAGAGATGAAATACCTGTCCTTATGAATGATGTCATGGGCTCCCTAATTACCAAGTGGTCTGGGCCTCAGTAGAATACCTCATCTGAAACATGACGTCTCCTACAACATAGTGTTCCTGGTCACAATGCTAGGGCATTGGCATGGAAAATCTGATCCAGGAGGAAGAGTGCCACCGACTCGTCCACCAACACCACCCACAGAAGCAACCTGGGTTTTCTCAAATGCCTCCCATCCCAGACTAGGTTCAGCTTTTCCTTAACCGGTGAAAATGAGCAAGATGACATTACATGATGGTAATGCTGCAATCAATGTACAGTATGTACAGTATTACATGCATAATAGTATTATGGGCGGAGTGGTGTGGTGGCACCGTGGCTTAGGATCTACACCTGTGGGAAAGGTTGCCTGTTTGTGTCCCGTGGCCGGCAGAGGAATCCTACTCTGTTGGGCCCCTGAGCAAGGCCCTTAACCCCAAGTACGCCAGGGGTGCTGTATAAATGGCTGACCCTGTGCTCCGAACCCAAGCTTCTCTCTCCCTGCCTGTGTGCCTGTGCGTCTCATGGAGTGCAAGCTGGGGTATGTGAAAAGACAAATTCCTAATGCAAGAAATTGTATATGGCTAATAAAGTGATCTCTTATATATATACTGCAGCATACATGTATAATGTAGTAGCAGAAATATTGCAGAATACAGGACATAGGTGTATCTGAGTAATGTAAACATTACCACAAGCCCTGTGCAAAGCATCCTCTTGTCTTTTAAAACGTTAAATTTATATCTCACACAACATAGTGTACAACATTTAAGGGCAGCATGGTGGTGCAGTGGTTAGCATTGTTGCCTTGCAGCACTCAGTACCTGGGGTCGATTCTGGCCCTGGGTTGTATTTCCTTCCTGTATTCATAGATTTCCTCTTTAGTTTCCTCTGACAGTCCAAAGACATACTCGTAGGTTAATTGCTTTCTGGGAAACCAGCCCCTGCCATAGGTCTGTGCGTGTCCTGTGATGGACTGGAGCCTTGTCTCAGGTGTACCCTGCATTGCACCCATTGCTTGCCAGCATAAGCTTCAGCTGCTCCACAACCTTAAACTGCAAGAAGTGGTTTCATAGCCAGCATTTTCTTACATTTACTGGAGTAATCTTAAGAACATATCCTGGAATGACTAGAGAAGTTATCTAACTAGCAATATCCTCACATTGCGGTCTTCCCAAAATTCATTCTGATATTTGATTCCAAATAGAAAAGGGATACAAACAAGAAAATCACTTCAACCATAAGACATATCATTAAAACACAGTAAGTATGATTTTCAGTTTTTATGCTAATATTCCTTTAGACACATCTTGTTATACCATATTATGACAATGTTTGATGTGTGTGCTCAATATCATTGCCACAGGAATTGCTACTGAGACGGGGCTTTTTGGACAATTAACTCTTTAATTGCTAATAGGTAATTGACTCAAATTTCATCGAGACATTTCTCCCAGGGTAGTAGTTTCAAAACATGGTCTCCTTCTTTTTTTGCAAAAAGTTGGCTCCTGTTCTCAATTTTAAATGCACGTCCATATACAGTAGTTTCGACTTGTGTCCCCAGAATCATGTTTCGCTGTTGATTCAGAAAACATTCACTGGGTTGTCTTTGTCCACACTCTCATGGATTTTGAAAAATTGAATTACATCCCCTCATCCTCGTCTCAAGACTCAAAAGATTTAATTCTTTTAGCCTCTCAGAGTGGAACACCTCCCAGGAATGTATCTTGTCGGTCTTTGCTGGACTGATTCCTGGTGCTGTGAACAATTTTATCCTCTTGTATGAACCATAGAGTCAGTAAATACTTATTGCAATGAAAGCACATTCTCAGGTGTCTCTCCTTGTGCTGCAGTCCACTGCTGATGTATGTAGGCTGATGTGATGAACGCCAAACCCCAGAGCCACAAACTCTAGCCCTGACCCAGCATATCGTTCACTTTAAGAATTCACACTTCAGTGATCTGACATCGTTGGCTTGTGGAACCCTTCCAGGCTCCTAAGATGTACCGATGGTTGATGTGAAGAATCCTATGCAGGTCGGGTCACGAACGACTCTAATAGGGGTAAGATGAAGTCAAAGTCAGTTAAGCAGGCAGTGTCGTTATCCAGGAGGCTTGAAGAGCGGGTTCGCAAAATGGTTTCGAGGGTGAAGAGCTCAGGAAAACATTAGACTGTTTAATACCAAGCCGTGAAGTGAGGGTTGAGGAGGTTTAAATAGAAGTTGCGATGAGAAGCAAGAGATGTGATAGGATGATTAGATTGTGGGCTGTAGTTTTCGGGAAGTGGATGGGGCTGGTGTCTGATTGTCTTAGGTCGTGGGATTGCGCCGGCTTTTATCAGAATTACATGACTAATTATGAGAGAGCGTGACAATGGTCCCCTTTCGGAGAAGCCTGTTCAGTCCCAAAACCAGCCCTTCACAGAGATTAATCCCCAAAAGATCTTTAGTTGCTCTTCTTCTGTGGAAGAACTCTTCAGTCCTTTACTCCACTAAGAGGACAGGAACACATGAATTTCCGAAGGAATCCCAAATTCTCAATTGCTCTTCTTCCTTATAAAAGAAAACTTTTCTCTCATTCCTTGGAACCCCTGGCTCTCTCAACCAGGTTCTTCCATCCATGGACAGTCGTCCTTTTCCACGGAGGAAACCGGTCCCATCCTTACCCTGGGACCTCCTGGCACACTCAGTCGGGCTCACCCTTCCACAGCCAGTCTTCCCTGCAGCAGAAGATACATATTCCACGTTTCTTCAGAAACCTACTGGCACGGCTTACCCTCTGGAATCCAGCCAACTAGAAACACAACAAATCTACTACACTATAAAGTCTACAGAAAATTCAAACGAATCCAGGAATTCAGTACACACTAGAAAGACTACTCAATTCTCTCTGGATCCATCTGTCTTTAGTACATCTCATGCCTAATAAATTCCTCACAAGTCTTCAGTACCTCTTTCTGACTTCACAAAACTGAATTGGACATAGGACTGCTGCCTAGCTGTTGATTTTAAAGCACAGGAGTTAAACACTCCTGTACTATCTCAACCCCCTACAATTCAGAAGTCCAGTAACACATACCCTCCCTAAACTGCAGGAGCTTAGACACAGCTCCCTGCCCTCTGCACCTGGCTGCTGTTACAGCAACTGAGGAATGTCCCAATTAGTCACAGGGCCAATCAGAAGATCCCTTTTCTGCTAATCATTCAATCAGGGCAGGTGTGTCCAATTTCCTACAGGGAAGGAAAAGGCTTCAACAAAGCTTTAGCCTGCTCCATCACAGTTGAACATAGGGAAACAATTCCAGAAAATAAGTGCAAATGCTCACATGGTTATACATAGCCTGATGCATCTTTTATGACATGGCATTATTAAAAACAAATGCAATTGTAAGAACTATGTCCATGTACAGTATAGACTGTGTAGTCTACAAGGCTTGCAATATTTCATTCCAGACTTTGCAAAAGCACTCTAAGCCCCCCGCTCCAAAAAAAAGACACTGGGGAAATGTAAGTGCTTCAAGAAGAGGCAGAGCTTGAGCAGGGAGATGTAATAAGACTAAACACTTGCACCCCTGAAGGAGTCCATTTACAGGCTTGTACAAAGCTGAGGTCAAAAGGGTGACTATCGATTCTTTACAATTTCAGGAAGCGTTTCAGAACCATCTTCTTTAAGTGAGGAGATAATATAGTAGGACTTTCTGGATGGTGAGAGGTCACGAAGGCGACAATAAGAAAAGTATTATATAGTTAAAGCACTGTGACGCGAGATTGTTCAAACTGTGGCTGGCAGGAACAGAATATGAAGTTAGATACAGATCAAGGTCATATTATAAAATGGATTGGCAGGGACGGGCTTTCTTTTCACCTTAGCTCATAACTGGTCTACAAAACTAACTTTAAATGGTCCAACTGATGCTATTGTTAGGCTGTGAATCTCCATGGAGATCTATAATCCCTGCTGGATCTTCATCCTTGTGAACCGGCTCTGTCTCTCTCATCCTACACATTTAATTAAGACAAACACAGACACATGGACTGAGCCATGGGCTGCCGGGTCTCAGGGTGGAATTCTGTAAGGTGTGCTTAAAATTTTCAAACGGTTTTCCCCAACCCTGTCTTCTAGGATCCAGCATCTTCTTCCCGAACACTTTCTGCTGGGATTTGTAACAAGACTTCACTAGTGCCTTATTCACCAAACGCATCATTTCAATCACATAGAACATTTTAAAATTCTAGTTAAATGTTCTTGCGGAAACAATTAAAATGATCTACAGTGGTTAGCCATATTTCTGTGTTTATCTTATTCTGGGTAAATATGACTCAAAATCCTCAAAGGCACTGACAAGGTCAAGCCAATGAGCACTACAGAATCAATAGTGAAACAGGAACCAGAGGATGTAATTGGATTTTTAAGAGAAGAGCATTTAACAACAAGAACAGGAGTTTTTTTTTTTTAATTTTAGACCAAAGGTTTAGACCATGAGCTTAAATCTGATGCCCCGGCTTCTTTTGGCTTCTTTAAAAAAATGGCTGCATGATATCTGCTGATCAATTAGCTACCAGCAACCACAGCTACAGTAAATGACTTCCTCTCGATTGTAACCTCCCTTGTGTTCCCCCTCACTCAAAGTGTAGATTCTATATTACCTATTGTACCGGAAAAGGTACAGATATTTATGGACTAGGAACTAGAAATTTTCCTTGTGTCCAAAGCCAAAAAAAACCAACACAAACACTTCATAAAGTTGCAATAAAATCTATGAAACAATGAAAAGCACTTTGCTTAGCTGATCCAATAATGGACTGACGGACAACAATCCGTCACACAGTTAAACAACACAGAAAACATACAGTATTGTGCTTCCGAGCGCGTCGAGGCACATGACCTGCTGTGAGCAGACAGCTATTAAACCAAGTAGCAAAGACACAGAACGTACTGTACTGTAAGACCTACAGTAATGCAGTATGCCCGATTACAACCGATTTGTTGTTTATAAGATCAGCAACAGCATAAGGTTTACAGCTACGTGGTATTCTCACTGTGCATCGCAACCACGAGGTGCAATAAATGCGATTCGTTAACCTTTCTTGGGTTTCAGAGTTGTGGGTTAGAGATTAGTTAGCTGGGAAGAAGTGCGCCTGAGACGACGGTTGTACAGTAATTCAGTTCTCAACCTTAAAGGACATCAACTAGTAATACCTTTCTGGTGCTGTTAGCGGGGCCTAATTCAGTGGAGAAGATCAAAAGTCAAAATATCGGAGGAAAAAAGTTAAAAGGATGATTATTTTTCCTGGTTTTCGAGACTTTAGGATAATGCAGGTTCGATTAATATTTTCTTTCACGGCGAACGAGTAAATCCTCATTACTTAAACTATTACTTAAACTATAAACTATTCGTTCACGTTGTTCATGTGTAATTTTACCTCGGTCATCGAAGGCAGCTTACAAGCCTGGGAAACTGGGTTAATGAAAGATTTGCTATATACATATATCTATAGCATATTTTCTTTACACGACATACTAAAACAATTCCACTGCCATGCAACCCGTAATGTAGAGTAGTGGGGACATTGACTGTAATCACGAATAGTTGAGATAGTTATAATAGTTAGAATAGTTTTTTTTTCACACATTCGGTGCATTATGCAGTACTTTGTTAAATATCCAACGGTCTGTTGTTTTAAAACTTTTTTTTTTCCTGTGGACAGAAGGAAAACGAAAAAATACTATACCGCTCCGACAATGAATACGCTCGAAGCGCTCAAAACGCACTTCGGTTACAACACACTAAACAACGCTTTTCATCCTTTTACGTGCGGAACTTCAGCAAAAACGGATACTTTCATTTAGATCTATTTTGTCTTGCCCGTTGCTATGGATCAACAGGGTTGCACTGGCCATTTCTACAGCAGTACAGCTATTAGTGTCTTCACGCAGTAAGGGACAAACAGTCACGTTAACCCAGACGAAACCTGAGCTTGTTTTTGAGCTACAGTTGTTGGGTAGAAGAGCGCACAGGCCATTAACGTGGGTTCACGGTATTTAGAACTTTTAACCAAATGTACACCCCCGCGATGTGCACGACAGCAACTGGGTTTCTTCTAGTCTTTGAGCTGTCATCGTTTATACTGCATGAAAGCGGAATCTGATTCAGCAAATACAGTATATCAGCCAACTAGGTGATCAGTGGAGATTCCAGAAGTTCCAATACAACGAATGTCTTCGTTGTGAGAAATGAAAAAGGCTATCCATGGTGATACTGGGATACTTAGAGGTCTCTGTAACAAACTATAGACAATTTAGAACAATCAGCTGCGTGCAGTTTATGGACCGATTTGTGAATGGTATGTGTGCGTCGTGGGGTGAAAATCGCCCGATTTTAACGAGCGTTTATAGCACACTAAATGGCTATCGTGAAAGCAATGAACTGCTGGCGAGACTATTCACAATCACCAGTTCCACAAACTGCCAGGTGTATTTTTACTGAACTGGCGACCCGCCTAGCCTGCCAATCCGTTTCTCCAGCTTTCTCGTGTGCTTTGGAGAACCTTAACGACAGACCACATTTCCTTTCGGAACGACTGCAGCAGGGGACATCGTATGTCACATGAGAAGGCAATATGAAACAGTACGAAAGCCGTCAGAGGAGCTGTCCAGCAGCGGCACCTCCTGAAAGTGAAAGAGCGCGGAGCACTTGACGACATTTCTGCAAAGCGACCAGAGGCAACATTTCTCGCGTTCAATTGACTGCGAATACTAGCTCACATCAGTCGAAGGCTCTTGCTGCGATTTGGTGTGTGTCAGATGTGGAATAAGACGTTCTGTTAGAAGACACGACACATCAGTGACAGCGCCCCATCACAAGATCAAGATCAAGACCTAATCTCCTGTAGTAATAAGGAGTCCCGGTTTAAACGTTACCAAAATTAAATTTCAAACGACGGTAGACTGCCGTGCCTTCTGGTTAACTGCTTCGTCTTTTTGAAGGCGAATATATTCTAAACCTTCACATTAATTCGGAAACATCTGGAACTGAAATGCTGATTTGAGCCACTCATTTATTTGGCAGGCTTTGAGATTCGAGCGGTCCTTTAAGAATGCCTCGGTAAGACGTAATTAGAAAATTCTATAATGAAATTCTAGGCTACATCTTGAAGCGTTATTGATTGGATTTGTCTGTTGTTTGTTATATCTGGCTTCTAGAAGACCACATCGGTCAGTACTAAACACTTTCGTTTACAACGAATAGGTCTGCAGTCAGAAATGCATGTTACCACATCAATAACTTATGGAGTTGTAAATTATTCTCATGTTATCCAGCCATATTTTCAAAGACTTCTGTTTTTAGTACTGATATACTGTATTTACGGAAAATTGGGAAAAAAAACTCTAGAAAGGAGACTAACGGCTTTCAGTGCGCAGTGAAACTCATAAATAGGTAATGCTCACTGCTTACACAATCAATTTCTTTTGGTCTGTATAGCATGTCTGTCTTTCCTTCCGAGCGACTCATAACCAGAAGACACGACGCTTTTGAGAGCTACACTGCCTCTGTTGCGTTTGGCAGCGCTTGCGGACCATATTACAGACAATGGTACGAAAATTCCGACACCTACTATATGTTTTCACCTGCTACACAGCAATCGCGTTATTCCCATATGTGTAAATAACAGAATCTCACTACTTACACATAAGCATGGTAGATAAACGCCCATCCCCTTGGTCTTTCCAAAACATTGTAGAGGAAATTCTGCAATCTTCGATAAAAGGCGTTCCTCTTCGGAGGTTTCCCAGTGCCTGTGACGCTGGATCTCGGTTTACTTAAGATGCTGCCTCGCTTGGTAGCGTCTGATCCAGCGATAAGCAGCGCCCCATCTCTGCTGGAGTCGGGTGCCCCAGCATCGAGCCCTACGAATCCTACTTTGAGCTTTTTCTCTCCGGCTGGACCCGGGTAAACACCGCCGTTGCGGGATTTTTGCACCATGCTTGAAGTCTTCCGTCATGGGGAGCGAGTCGGGGATGATTTCAATCGCTCACCGGGTAGGAGCATCGCAGGGCTGGGCATGGAGCATGCGAGAAGCTCTTTTGTGCGCGGTGGAGTGCGGGCTCCCCTGCCGCTTCCCGAAAGCCAATTGAAACACACACAACAATCTGCAATGTGTAGTCTTCTACCTCCCTCGGCTCCTTCCGGCCACCTGACAAAGGAAATATCTAATCACGCTTTCCACGATTGAGGAAACGAGGGAATGAGGTTAGAATCACCAACTGCCTTTTGTCATCATCATCATCATCATCATCATTATTAATTTAATTTCAATCTAGGTAGTGCAAATAAGACTGGAATATATTTTGCTCGCAGATGAATGAATCAGGGGGAGATCACTGAACGTCGGAAGCGTCTGTACGCAGGATAACCTGAAAGTCTGAACTATAGGCTAAAACTCACACCTTGCTCGAACATATTTATATGCCTATCGATAACAGCAGATATTTGCCTTCTTGTCCTATTAAAAGTCATATTAATCGTCCGACTGTCGACTAGTCACGCAAAGTGTTTTTGTTCTCAACAGTTTTAAGACGCCACAGGTTTCAACAGATTCTTTTGAGTGTCATTACAGTACGCAGATATATATCGTTAGTGATTGAATAACTCCGTTTAAAATAAAGACCAATACAGGGTTCAGACCGTTTTCACAGTATGTGTAATCTCGTTATCCTAGCTGCTGAGAATTTAAGATCTTAAAATATGATGTTCTCAGAAGTAAAGCAAACTGATCCAATCCTATCATCACATGAAGAGGTGCTTCAGAGCCCATATAATATTCAAACTCTCCTAAATGCATTGCAAACTCTTAAAAATGACTAATTTGCCATTAATTGATATTCAAATTAATGGGTATTCCAAATTGGTATATTTTTTCTAACAATTTGACTCATAGGTTGATACATTTCTTTTTATACCCAGTGCATTAGATCAGGGGTAGATGTACAACTTTGATTTATTTCCAAAGAGGCCTGGGCTCTACTGCTGGCACGCCCCACTGTGTTGCTCCAAGATTTACTGATGGCACCATGATGCTGCTCTCTTGCTAAACATCAGCCCAGCCCTAGTCCAGACTTTGTTAAAAAAAACTCCATCAAGGATTATAAAGCATCTCTCAGATTTGCATTTATCCCAAAAGGGATCATTTTTCTTTTACTGAGCTTGGTCCTGATGGAGGAAACACAGGGCAGGACCACACTGTGGACAAGAAGTCAGTCCAATGTAGGGCACACACGTCTATTCTGAACCTCATGCTACCAGACTGCAGTAGGATACTGGATTTTGAAGAGACCCACACAGACATAGAGAGAGCATGCAGACACCACACCAGAACCACCCTTAACCCAGGACCTAAGAACTCCAAGCCAGCAACTCTTACTGCTTATTGTTGACTAAAATATAAAATGTAGTAGTTCAGGTGGGTAGCTGTGTCAGCATGCGTAGGCTGCAAAGGAACAAGTAATAGGTTTATTCCATGCTGAAAAAAAGAAGAGAGAAAAAACACAACGTTTCGGCCGTGGAGCCTTCTTCAGGTGTGAGCTTGAAGGTGTGAGTTGTGAGGTGTGAGCATTTTAAAATATAAAATGTCAGGGAGGAATGCCTCAAAAAGAAAACATTAAGTGTCAAAAGTCAAATCATAGCCATGCACAATTTAAAATTTTCAACAAAAGATTACAGTTAGACGATATATCATTGTGGTCATTGTGAGCTGAGCTAAACATTTTTATATTTTTAGTGCTTGGTACTATAATGCTTGTGACACCAAAGAGATAAAGTGTTAATACAACAGTAATGAATCCTTTGGTTAACAATCAATCAATACTTTAATAAAAGAAACCTATATTTGTGTCTAACTGTTGCCCCCAGATGTTGGTGAGATTAAAAAAAGTCTAAACACTGCAAGCATCTAAAATACATTTTCTAAAGACACTTTGTAAGCTGTTTCAGCTAAGCTTTAATTGCGTGTCTGCAAGTGAATAAGAGGAATTGTTTAATGAAAGATTCTACAGTATTCAAGGTAGTAGTTCATGCTATATCTTAAAATCAGGCACCGCTACTTAATGTTAATTCACAAATATGCCATTTTCAGACAAGATGAGGAGAAATTCTTAGGTATTAATAGCATAAATTAAGAAAGTTAGCTCTTTGGTGCAGAAGTTATGTCTTTCCTTCTATGGCTTGTCTCTAGACAATCAGTCAACACATTTGCATAAACACTGTACAATAATGTAGCCTTCTTTGACAGCAGTTGTTGAAGTTGAAAAAAGCCAGAAAAGTTGTATTTAAAAGGTCATGGGAAAGAGCTCTCTTTGCCTGCCTGTGAATTGTCTTCAATAGTCCGTCACCCCTGAGTGATTCAGAATAAAAATATCACGGTAATTGCACATAAATGATCTGTGTGATCTGGCCCTCTTGGATTACACCTTTACAGGCACACAGTAAGGCAATTTAACAAGGAGTGGGAATGTCACATGTCGTTAAATCACTGTGAGCAGAACATCAGCAACTCAATCTTGTCTGTCCAGGTGGAAGAGTAGTGATCACTTGCAGGGCTGTTTGAATGTGACCGAACTAAGTCCCTTTCTCCCCAAAGAGCTCTCTTCTTCATTTAATTCAAACACATCTAGCAGATTGCTGTTACCAGGCGACCTTGTTGCTTAGCAGACATTTGGGACAACAATACTATGGAAAAGCAATTGATTTGAACTGAGTAGGTGGATGCTAGCTTGGAGAAATAGACAGACACAGGGTGACAAGCAGGACTTATGGCGTCTTTTTCTGCCTGGTAACAGTCAATATAGTCTTCATCAGCAGTGGATTACATCAGACTCTTAAGTGGTGTACCCAGGAAAGGCACTTGTTGGGACGACACCTGTGCTTGTTACAGGGCAGTCATACCAAACATGCACGCACCAATCTGTCCTCTATTTAAACCCTTGCCAGACCCTCTTTCAGTGCTCACGACTGAGATTTTCTCCCTGAGCTGCGTTCCTAGTTTTCATTCTGCGATTCTACTGTTTGACTCCTGGATCTTGACCCCGTTGTTCTTAGACTACGTCTTTGCCTCCCGACTTAGTACCTATAGCCCTACTACACACTAGTGGATATTGGACCCTGCTTCTCCTCCTTGACGACGTCTTCGCCTCCTGATTCTGTATCAACGCTTCTACTACGCCTATCCGGATCCTGAACCCTGCCTGCTTCCTCGATAACGCCTTCGTCTCCAGATTCTGTACCTACGCCTCTACAACGCCTTCCCAGATCCTGAACCCTGCCTGCTTCCTCGACTACGCCTTCGTCTCCCAATTCTGTTCCGACCCACATGCCTGCCTGGATGCGCCTGCCTGGATTTTGGACTCAGCTACTACTCCGACTATGCCTTCGTCTATTGTTTATCCTTCCAAAGAGCACCGCATAGGATCCCAATCCTCCGCAGTCAGTCCCACCGTGACACATGGGGACAGAGTGAAAACTGATTTATGGTCACCTTAAATCTATAGTCCAGACATCAGCAAGCTGATACTGATAGTCTGAAAAATATGAAGCATACTGGAATTCAGTGGGCTTGCAGTTTGATTTGGCCAGGGTGTCCTCAGCCTACACTTCTGCTTACAGTGTGGAAAACAGTAGTGGACATGAAAAACTGCTGGTTATTTTCATTTTAAAATGAGACAAAAAGTAGTGGAGGCTGTCATAGTTACCGTAGCACAGAGGTGCAGGAGAAAGATAGGGTTGGAGAACCTTACATAATTGACAGTGGCATGCTTTACAGTTTAAAGAAAAACTAGGGAAAAAACAGTAGGTAATGCATGAAGTAGTCAATTATTGGCAATCAGGCTTTTCCAACCAATGTCTTAGTCTTAGTATAAACCTGGTGAGAAAGTGCTCATTTACCAACACTGAACAATCTCTGGCAAAGGACCTTATGAAGCCTTTTGCAGAACGGGACCAGTCACTTAGAAGATCAGCATGAGAGATAAATCCAAGGAAAAGGTTTTCCATATTCTCCTGAAGGAATGAGGAAAAAAGACCCCAGACGTTACTGGTCCAACGCACCAATGATGAGGGAGCTGAGAAGCAGTTCTTCCCAGTGGGCATGGGTGGGCAATTGGCATACTTTTCCTGCATAAGTGCAGGTCTACAGCAATACTGTAGGTACAGCATTTGCTACATGGTTTTCAAGGTTGTTTATAAAGAAACCAGGGAAAATGCCATGACAACATGTCTTGACAACATGAGTACACATAGCAATTTTACTATCTTTACTCAAAGCCTCAGCTGTTTTGGAATAGATTAAAACTATGTTCCACCTACAGATCATTGAAACATCCTCAGACTCCTAAAATTGCCCGGAGGCTTTAGTCCCCACAAAACACTTCACTTTTAATTTTGTGGGGAGATCCATAGGATAAATGAAACTATAAAGTTGGATAGATATTCTATACCATGTGTATAGGAGTTACTAGAAATTGTTGTACAGTACCAAGTACATTTATACCTCGGATCTAAGTAAGGGATACGACAACTACCATTGACTTCAGAGGCAATTGTTAAGGTTAGGTAGCTCCATGTGTATACAATATCTTAGCAATATGTTTGTACATTGCAAGCCGTCAGTGATGTGTTACTTACGGTTGAAGGTGCTGGACTGGCCATCAATAGGGAACAAAGTGCCAAAAGCAGAGGTATCATATTTAACGTGTACCTAACCAATAATGTTCAGTGGCCTCAAGTGAAGATAATGTAAGTCATTCAAGATTGTCTTCCAGGAGGTCATTAGGGTCATACCTGGGTGTAATAGGTTGGTATGAAAGATGTATCTCTCTTTTCTCAGAAATAGCAGGTCCCCTTAGTCAAGCTGGCAAAAACAAAACAGGATTTGGACTCCTGTAGCTGAGAAAACCTTTCAGGAGTACTGTAGATTACACTGCCTTAGACCTTGCTTTGCACAGTCCATACTTGGGAATCACAGCACTCAGTAACTGCAACAGAATATCTAGTCTTAAAATGATTACTTAATGTTAAGAATTTATTCTGGCAATTTAGACTGAGCAGAGTGCTGACCTTGTAAACGTGTATGAGAGACTCCAATTATCTAAGAGATGAGAGGCCCAAGGCCTGCTTTTTTGGAAGAGGAGCCATCATTATTAGGTCTTCTTATTGACCTACACACAGCTTTTCTCTGCAGACCAATGCACACAGAAAGCAGGATGTTTTATAAAATACTCCTACCTGTAACAGGTGGTTCCATTTCCAACAAGATGTTCCATTCAGCCAGCTCAGTCCCCATTAGGCAAAGGGGAAAAAAGAAGGAAGAAACATTGCTTTGTTTGGGTCATTAAGTCTGCAGCAAAAAATATCACTCACTTACACTTTAGGCCAAAACCCCACTCAAGGTCAGGGCCTAATATATAGTTTAGGAAGCAGTGACCAGCCCACTTCCATAGTGCCCTCTGGTGGTCTGGAGGGGAGTCAATCTACCATCAATCCAGCCATTTTCTAACAACTTCTTGCAACACCAGGTTGTGGGGGTGCCGGAGCCTATCCTGGCAAGCAAAGGGTGCGAGTCAGCATACAATCTGGATGGAACAACCAGGGCAGACAAATACACAAACACAGACACGCACACACTCACAACAGGGCTGGTTTTCCCAAAAGCCACTCAACCTACCAATATGTCTTTGGCCTGTGGGAGGAATCCAGAGCACCCAGAGGAAACCCACATGAACAAGAGGAGGACCTGCAAACTCCACACTTATAGCACCCCAGATCCAGAACTGAACCAAGGGACCTAGTGCTGCAAGGCGACAGTGCTAACCACTGTGTCACCATGCCATCCATTCTGTCTGACCATCTATTTTAATACACCAGGTCTAATAATTTATCCTTGACTCAATATTTGTTTAAATTAGTTTTTAAGAAACTATAAACATGTATGTGGTTTTGGTGGTGGTTGTTAGTAGTGTCACTCTTGGTTGTGCATGTAGGGAAAAAGGAAGTTTCACCATTTTGTTTGTTTGGTCCTGCTCTGGTATCCTAGTTTTATCTCAGTATTCCCCTCTCTGGGAATACTGCACAGTCTACTTCCTTCCTCTGGTCATTAACACCACTCATATCTACCCAGATCTCATTTCATGCACCCTGTTCGTCGCACTAACTCTTCAGTTTCTGTCTTCATTAATCACCAGGCATTAGGGCATCTGTATTCTCTGCATGATGCCCAGATTCTCCTACATACGCTTCACTCTCCATTTGCACCACTCTACCCATGACTCATTATACTCAACAGATCTTCTCGCTAACTCTTCACTTAACAGATCTTCAATAACCAGTAACTCTCCTGCTCACTCCATCCCAGCTGATCCTGTTTGGCCAGGGACACCTCTCTGTGACAAACACCAGCGCCCCTGACACAGCAACAGCTGTTGTGTGGTTCCCTCTTACGTCTCACTCACTCTGAGACAACACTTCTGTGCTGATGGTAAGGTCCAGGCAGCACTAGGGACACAACCTTTATTATCAAGAATCCTGTCTCTCAGCTGTGGAGAGAAGGTAGGCTGGTACTTTGCTAAGAATTGCCCCACTCCTCCATGGGCGAACACCTCCCTTCAGCCCTAGTTTAGCTGGCTGACCCAGTCAGCAACAAATCGACCACAGCCTTTGAAGCCTGGCAATCAAACTACTGGCAAGTAAACTACCCTAGTTTCCAAATAGTTTTTACACTATTGCCAGCAGCTGTATCACCCTGCAACTCACAACTGGCAACCCACTGAAGCTAAGCAGGTGTGAGCTTCTGGGAAAGCTAAGGTTGCAGCTGGATGGGGTGTTAGTGGGACCACCCTGCAGTCTGTGTTCTAATGCCTCAGTCTAGAGATGGGGACACTATACTATAAAAAGGCGGGGGCTGCACATTGGTGGTGATAGAGGGTAGTCCCCATTACCTGCAAAGTGCTTTGAGTGGAGTGTCCAGAAAAGCACTATAAAAAGTGTAAAGATTATTATTTTTAGTTTTGCTTCTACTTTAGTACCTTCAGGACTGTTGAGATAGCTGTATACTGTCTCTCACGCATTTCAAAGAGTTTTGGTTAGTTAACAACAATCCCCTTCGTAGTTACCACACAGCCTGTCTGTCTGTGAAACCCCCCAGTATAGCCTACACTACAGGATATTGTCTGAAGCATCCCTTACTCTCTCATTTCCTCACTCCCATAAATCAGCTCACTCTCTCTCTCACTCTCACTCCGCTTCCTACTAGCTGTTCTTATAAACCTTATACACCTGAGATTTAACTCAGAGATTAAACCTCATGTCACGCAGAGCCTGTGCTGACAGCCTCTTTCCCCTGTGTGTCATTTCACTCCCACTAAGTGCTATTTACTCAATCAGACCAGGTGAGCCTCAGTTTAGGCGGAGGAGCTTCCCAGATAACCGGCAGACTATCACGATTGTAGTCCCCCCCCCCCCTTAAGGGCGCTCTGGCTCTTCCACTTCGGACTTGATTTTGTGCACCTGCTCCCTGTTCCATCCTCCTTCCAGCCCACCTTAAAAGCCAGACGCCCACTCTGTTCGGGGCTCTGCATTGGTTCCAGCATCATGCAAGCCCGGGACCTGGATGCGCCTGGCTCCGTTATGGTTTTAAGTTTCTGTTACTGTTTCCGTTCCCCCTGCCGGTCCCAAACTGGCTCTGGTTTTTAATCGTCAGTCTCGTTTGGATCGCCCCGGCTTCGGACCTTTTGCCTTCGTCTTGGATTTTCCATTTGACTCACCCCCCTGGACACCTGCGCATGTGCACTTTGGACACGCCCCCAGTTTCCATTCCCGACTCCTGCATGCCTTTTTCCCTGTGTTTTCCTCACTCCACCCCGGATCGTGTCATCTGCATAGGGCCCTGAAAGAACTCTTCCGTTACACTGACTCCCAGGCCTGGTAGCTGGTAGGACTTATTGCTGCCTTTGTGTCAAGGGGGAGGAGAAGAAAAAAATAAAACTTCATCAGATTTTTTGGGCTGTGCCTAGAAATGTGTTTTTCTCTATCAAGGGCTCTTTTATTTTTTGCATGTTTGGAGATAAATCTCTTGTGGGCTCTGTTAGTAAAACCCAAATGGCCAAAAGAAAATGTAGCCATTAAGAAATGAGTAAAGGTAGACAATGCTCATTATTTATAGCAACATGGAACAGCCTTCATTCATTGCCAAGCTCTGAGTTTGACTCAAGACTAGTGCGGGGAAGAACTAAATAGGATCAATCATGAAAAAAGACCTTTTGTCAGTTTGTCCTTAACATTTTCAGAACAATTTACTAATTTTGTGGTCTAATGCATCCTTAAGAGTTCACAGTAACAGGAGAAAGTTTACATCCCTGTCTAGAGGTGTGTACTATTAGACAGTCAAGTCTTCTTCATTAATACTAAAGATCAACTTTAACACAATTTACACTGAATTTGTTGACCTGCAGTTCTACAGTGTTACCTCCTTGTAGCATGATCTCGAAAGGTAGTCAAGAGAGGTCCTGGTGCATCCTGGGATGGGACACCTCTAAGGTAGTTATTGGGAGTAATGATAGTGGAAAAATAGGTGGCACATATATTTCTGAACCATAGCTTCTAAGCCAGTTCCCCAGTATTGAAGCAGGGAACCGTACAGTAGGTGTTCTTTAAATGATGAATGTTAAAAGGTTAAATGTTTAATCACCACTTCCTTATTAAACTTCACATAGTACTGTTCCACAGAGTGAGGGTGTCCTGGGAGGAACGTTGGTGTATTGGCTGATATTTACTTTGGGCTCACTCAATCTGATCTAAATCCCTATTTATTCAATGGCAGAAGTAACATCTCTCTTCTCTATCTGATCTGCTATGTATATGGGGCTGCTGGTGCAGGAAAGCTCACCCAAATGGAGGAGCACAGCACTAGTGGATGATCATCTCCCCTCAAATACCTAAAGCACTATGGGATGAATGCATTATAAAAATGCAATCAGTTACTGTATTATAGTAGAGTCTCAATTAGCCAACCTAAATGGGACCGATAGTATGTCAAATAATTGAAAATGTGGAAACTGAGTAGACAAATCATAGATTAATGGAAGTGCAATATAAGTATGAAATCTGGTTTATTCATCTACTGTAAATCAGAGCTTTCTCTTGAGGTATCGGACCTGTGATAGGCATGCCCTTATCCCTTTGCTGCGTCAACCACAACAACAAAGCTACACTGACCTTTTCATCTTCACATTTCTTCATTGTTTTTCTGTCCCTCAGTCCTTCAATCGACGCCTGATCAGAGCACCACTTTTCTATCTCATTTCTTTCCCTCTTCCAGTCACCAGCTGTAACTCGCCCCACACCGAATTCCAATGCAGGTTTATGCATGTGCACACATACAGTACATAGTATATATGTACAGTATATAGCATGTTGGTCACTATGTTGGATAAAACGGAATGTCGGATAATCAAAGGTCGGATAATCGAGACTGTACTGTAATTGGTTAATTGGTTACTTCTTACAGTATATCAAATACAGTACCAGCCAGATAAACCTGAGTGGTTCTGAGTGGAAGAATGTAGTCAGATCCAGATCCACACTCAGGTCCCAGAAGAAATAAGCTCAGCGCTCTTAGGATAATGGGCATCAATCCATAACTGCAAGGAAGTACTCAACTTGCCAGCATGCTTTGGCAAAAACTCAGGATTGAATAGCAAGAATGCTCACTTCAAGATAAAGATCTCTCCAGCACAACTGAAACAAAGAGCTTTTATAATGTCTGTTTGGCAGTCTTGTCTGAATGTAGAAAGTGCTTTCCTCATTCCAAACCTCAGCTCTTCACAAATCAAAAGAAATGTGGGTTGTCATTATATGGGAAACATCTCTGTTAAATATAAGCCGTCATTTAAAATTCACGAGGAATGACAAACATCCAAGATGAAAGCGGCATGGAGTGAAATTGTGGCTTAACCCATTTGGCTGAGGGCTGGCCTTCCAGCCAGAGGACAAGGAGACCAGGACCCCAATGCAGGGTGACCAAGGGGCAGCTGCAGGGGTGTAGATGGAGTGGAGGTGGGATGCAAGAGACATGCACGAGAGAGAGAGAGGGATCTCGTAGGTATTTATAGCATTTGGGAGAGCAATGGATTGTCAGGAGTCATTGCTAATTACTGATGGCTGAGTCTGATTGAGCTTAGTTGTTGTCATCCCTCCCAAACTTTTGTTATAAACTCCATTAGGAACAAAGAAGATTTCCCTGATACCATGCAAAGAAACTGACTATGTACAGTACTTTTTCTTGGATGTGGAAGAAAACTCTCATTCTGCGATTACAACTCATGATCGAGTTGATACTATTGTGGTTAATACTTCACTGATCTATTACCTGTGGACTAAGTTTCCCATATCAAATATGTAGAAAAGATAGGTTTTTCATGAAGATTAACTAGGATAACCGTGACTGAATAGCTTGCGTGGCACACACAATAGCTGAGGTCTGATCAGATAGCCTGTCATTGAAATTGTGGAACTATCGAATGTGCAATAATTTACCTGGGAACATCCTTCTCTTGGAGGGCGCCGGATTTAAGACAATCCTGCATATGTTTTGAAAAAAATAATTGTGAAAAATACATAAGATTTGAAGTATATTAATGCCTTAAGTCATCTAACATTCTAAATCTTAAATCTATTAAATAAATATTAAATATTCTAATCTACATTCTTTGTAGCGGAAAGTAATTAATTCTCTCCCACAACTTCCCTCCCAATGAAGTTTAGGATTGAAAACAAAAATGTATAATGTGATTTGTCACTTTGTGTGGTTCAACAAGCCTCATTGCTTGAATCAAGAAAATGAGATGGGCAGGTACTCGGACAAATTTTTTCTAACTTATAAAAGGAAATTCAAAAGGGAGAATTTATTTAAGAACATTATTGTCAAAATGTGACAAAACAGAAAACCGGGGAAGGGAGGAAGTGGCTATTTCATAGAGTAGGCAGCTTGGTGAAGGGAAATTCCGTCTAGCTTTGTCTGGTGCAGTTTTTACATGTTTATTTAAGGCAGTCTTTCGCAGCATCTCCATCTGGGAAGGCTGTTTGTTTTCATCTCCAGTGTTTTCAGCTCCATGGCAACCGCAGGTTTCTTCAGTGAGGCCCAGAAAGCAAGCCAAGAGTCTGCTCTTCTTGCCTAGAACAATGTCAGCCTGTGGCAACCCTGTTCGTCTGCTATTACACTCATGGTCAACATTTTGTTTAGAGCTCTTCCACCTTGTCAATACAAGGAGGAGGCCGCCGAGGTGTTCAAAGGCAGGTCTGAATAGGAAGTTGTCCAAACATGAAACAGCTGAACAGTATTCTTTGGATGGAATCTACTCAAGACCTACTTGTAGAACCTCTCTGCAAAGCACTAAATCAGCTGAGAATTTAAAAAGCTGTCATCTGGACTCTTTGTTCCACTAAAAACCCCAGTTAGCTATGCAAATAGTCTGAATTCCCCTTTTCCCTAAAAGAAAGGAGTCTGATTAATAACCATGCTAAATGACAAAAACTAAAAAAAAAAAACACTGTTAAAATGGTATCAGAAGTAGCTATGTGAGAGTAGTTGGAATATTAATAAGTCACTTTGTACAACTTTGGAGAAAGTATTCTTGGCTTTCTTTGTGCCACATGTTTTCTTATCACAAAGAACATGGTAGAGGTCAGGACTCCCCTGTGTTGAGAAATAAATTTTCTTGTCCGATATTAAAATAGGAATAACACTGCATTTATAGTGTCATTGGAACAGGAGACGTGTCAAGGACTCCACAATACAGCCAACAATGGTTGGAGAGTAGGTTTGTAGGGGAGCAATTTGCACAGGACGTAATGCTGCACAAAGAGTCAAAGTGCTCTAATAGTAAAAATGCTAGAGCACACGAAATGTTTCATTTAAAAAGTAGTCAGAAACTGTCATAAAATGGTACCCTGGCTTCTTGACCATACAAAAATATTTCTTATAATAGTCATGGGAAAAAACCCTTTCCGTTATCGTTAAATGATACTTGGGAAACAAAAACTGGGGATGGTGATTGTTACTATGGCAACCATGGCTGTTTCACCCGGGATTACAAGAGTAGGCAACAATGTTATCGCCTAGCATTGAGACTCTTCAGCACAAACGAGGCCTAGAGAGTTCTGTCTCTTAATTTAATTAGATGAGGCACCGCCAGCTGAGTTTTGCAAAATACAAGCTGTAAATGGAAGTCAAGAACAAATCTTCTCTTCTCATTTTAAAGCTGCAGGTACAGCTTCTGTATTTTACTCTTTGTGCCTGTTGCATCCAGAAAGTTCCCTGTGGCAAGCAGGCAATGAAGGCCTTATTGATTAATAATATTAATTGAAAGAAGATTATCAAACGATTTCTATCCCAAACTATTTTCCATATATAAGGGGAAGTTCCACACACCCGGTTAAACAGCCATTATTCTCCAGCTGCCCCACTGCCTAAGGAGGCTAGGCTCTGCAAGAAGTGGAATTAAGCCAGGACACTGGGGTAACACCCTTATTCATATGAATAGTTCCGTGGGTTTTGGGCTTTCAACTGGTGATCATTTATGCGTTTCATGGACGTGAGCTAAAATGGTCAGTTCCACACCTGTAGGAGCGCTGGACAATGCACTAGAAACACCATGGCCACCCCACGGTACGGATCCTACTCAGGCTGCCAAACGGTAGTCATGTTGACACGATCTGAGGGATCCAGTCCGGTCCCGATGTCACATCCCCGCTCTGGTTTAGAGTTTCATCTTTAGTCTCTGTGTTTAGTTCCACTTGTGTTTTGCTTCTACACTCTACACTTGCGCTTTTGACCACATCTCTGGGTTGTGCTGAGCCTATGTTCTCCAGCGTTGTGACTCAGCCTGTCTCGACTTTGCTTCAGATTCTCCTTTGTGCTTATTCCAGCTACGAACGTGGCCTGTTTACTATGAGTACACTACTGGTGGATTTCCCATTTGGGCCTGTGCCTTGCGTCTTCCCGGCTTTGAACCTTGCTTCACTCTGGACTTCAGCTTTGGACGGTGGCTGTCTGTCTGTTTGCTACCACAGCCTGCCTGCTCTCAGCAGCCTGCCCACATCTGGGTTCACCACACTGCTTCGGACTGCTGTGCCCAGTCAGGTAGGAGGAGAGGCATGACGGAGATCAAACAAATTCGACGTAAACAAAAGGAAACAAATATACCTAGTGGAGGTGTCTGATACCCTTGTCACCGGATCTGTTCTGTTCATCACCAACTCGTCCTCAAGAGCTCAGCAGAAATGAAGCAGTGCACTGCATGACGTTCTGAGAGCTGACATTGGAAATCATACATTTTAGGGTAGTTTTGGTTTTCAAATCAGTGCTTGAGTGTAGAAAGTCAAGGGAACAGGTCAGTTACAGGCACAGATATAAAAAAAACAGCAGACATAGCTCCCCCCCCCAGGACCAGGTATTGACATTCACTGGGCTAGAACCCCATCCTCATTGAAATCCACAAAATCATTTCTTCTGTAAATACATTTTATTAGCTAGCAAATAAAGGTTAAATCTATAACAACATTTGTAACAAGCTGAAAAAAAAATTAAAAATTCTTTCTGTACAACTTTCTTTGAAGACCACATACAGTTACAAACATAAATCATAAAACAACATACAGTATGTACAATAATGCATTATTAGAGGAAAAAATAGATTCATATTATGAGTACTGGACAAACCCTTTAAATGAGGGCATCCTAATAACCCTCAATGTTATTGATGTCTTAAAAGCAAGTTGCCAGTATTTCTTAGTTACAGTAAATAACATCATATAAAGTCCCATCCCTGTATACAGTTCATTTAATGTCCTGAAAATAAATGGAAGGAACTGACATTAATCCTGAACTCAAAGAAAAAGTATCCTCATCAGGAACATACTGAGTTAACAAGGATCACAATTCCAGAATCGCTGAAACTGAGCGATATACAACAGAAGTTCAGACATTGGGTCACAAGTGTTGATTAAAAGGATGAGAACATGTTATTAGTCAGAAGAACAACCATAGAGACTTGTACCCAATTGAGAAGTTACTTAATTCAGCTGTTGTGTGGCTGGTGTGGGCTACCAAGGTGGGGTTGCATTTCACTGGATGAAATAGGTTCCCTGCCAAATATGTCAAGTGTTTTGAGATCTTCAGTGATGAAAAGAGCTATATAAATTCAAGGATTTGCATTTATGCTACAGAAACCCAACAACGGCCAACAGTAAAAGAAATGTATCTTTCACTACAGAATCATTCCATCACTACCTGTATTACAAATTTTGCAAACAAACATTTTAGCTTGTGAAGAAAATAGCTTTCTTTGCAATCTGCCAGTTTGTAAGTACAAACATAATTTCAACTGGTTTAATTATTTTCACACTTCATGGGTTTTTTTCCTCATTCAATAGTTATCCTATTTTTCTATCCAGAAAAAAAACCTTTATGATAACTCTGTTTTGCTTTAATTTCCTACATAAACTGATTTTGCAAAAGTAGATGTGACTGGGTTTTATTAAAGGAACCAATAAGCTACAATCAACAGCAAAATACCTGTGATGCACCATAACTCTTCCATTGCGGTATTTCTAAGGCAGTGAGAGCAGTAACATCCTGATAAAGGCCTTTTTTAGACAGTTCAAGCTATTAGAACAATACCATGCTCATGAACAGAAAATAAAGGGTAAAGCCACATATATTACATATAAAACCAAAAAAGTGATTGATTGTCAGTCAGTACAAATCAAAACATGTCAGTGGAGGTCATTGTTAACGAGACAGTAATTTCTCCAAAACATTTACAGTACAAACTGAATACAAAACACCACTGATGCTTAAGATAATAGAACGGACGTAAAAATAAGATTATTGATGTCATGATTAAATAAGCACCTACTGTACCACTACTGCATCAGGATGGTGTTTGCACAACCACCAAACAGTTGATTCTTAATCAGAAGTCATGCAACTCAGGTGACCACAGTCCTATGAAGTACCTCTGTCTTGCATAATCACAAGGAACAGGGCCCATTTCCTTTAAAAACTAATAACTGTCCTAGCACCTTTGACAATTAATGTTATGGACAGCTTTAAACAATATTTTGAACTGTGTAGGAGGGTATATCCAATACATCTGTTCTTTTCCATTATATCTGTTGCATATGAGTGTCATAGAATGATAAAGGCAACATTAAATTTAATTGCACTACAATTAAGGCTGCATGATGCAGTTTGCTACATTATCCACTTGCACCTTTCAACTGCTGTATTCATTTTGAAGGAAATAAAATTTGAATTGACAAAACTTTTAACTAAAATGAAAAATGTTTTTAAGTGTCATTTTTGTAAAACACACTGAAATGTGTAAACACACATTATGAAATATGAATAAAATCTATAACAAGAACACTAGAAATCACTCCTTCTAGGTGATGGTATTGTTTTGGTGTTTCCATGGAATGGAAACACATTACACATTAACACTGGAATGGAAATATAGTCTTGTACATCTTTTTAGAAAAAAATGCTGTCCAGATAAACAGAAATAAAAATAAGTTAAGAATCAAGAAAACAAAGTAACACCATAATGGCCATTAATCAATCCCAACAGGATTCCTGAAGCAGGCACTTTCACCTACTTTATCATTTTTTGTAAAAACAAAAGTAGCAATTCAGAACATTTTTAATTTGCCTTTGTCAATAGCAGATAGTTGGTTATTGCAAGATTCTTAAAATGTTTTCAACAACCTGTGATATTTTCCAAAATAGTTTATTCGCAGTTTAGACATTTTTAATGTGCAAAAAGATCTCAAGTGACAGAAAGCTGAGACTAATACTGATAATAATGATACATAATACAAGATGCTCTGCCTTTTCTCAAATTTCAGTTTTAAGAGTATAAGAAAAATCTCAAACAAGAGGCTATTCTTGCCCATCTAGCCTGTTGGGTATGACATATTAAATGTATCAGCGTATCATTTATTATCTAACGTAATACTTGTTAGACTCTGGAACAATTCGCTTTGTTATAGTGAATAATGAACATAATTCTGTAAAACAACAGATGTAAACATAAAGCAGACCAAAAGACAATAAAAACGCATTGATACAGGAATCAAAAATATACTGCATTTAGAACACAAAGATACATAATATAGAATCATATAGAGTTAATAGGGGAAACATACAATGAAATCATCACTGTCTGCAGTTCACTCTTAAAACTTCTCTACTGAGTTGTGGGAAATAATACTCAGGTTTAAGTATTAACTCAAAAAATACTCAAAATTCTTCACAATTGCATCAATCACAATTGTTTTACTAGATGAAGCGCGGCTCTGTAAGAACTGCTCTTCCTCACTATGTCACACTTTTGAAAATCTTAGCTTTTCACCCCCCATGCAGATTTTTAAAGTCACCACGCAGGTGATCAGGAGGCTTTGTGATTGGAGCTGGGGTGATCTCTTTTCGCTAAAAATAATTCCAAATGAACAACACTCACAGAGACATACGTCACAGGAACTGATTTCAAATAATAAAATACAAATTCTGAGAGGGAAGAGGGGCTGTATACTGTAAATTCCTGTTATCCAGAATAAAGGAGAGAAATTAAAGCCCTTTTAACAGGCAGTGTCCAGCATCTTAAACACTATCAACATAATTTTTTAAAAAGCCTTTCACTAAACAAAGGCACACATCCTGACATATGATTTACAACGAAAACGCTTTTCGTTAATACACCTGAATGAGCTACATCTAAGAATTTTGTCTTGCTATTCATACATTTTCAAATGTACAAGTTAATTAAAAATATTTTTTTGCACAAAACATCTTATTACATACACTTTAATGCTTTATAAGAAGAGACTAAGAACAGTGCTGTCCTTCACCTGCTTTAAGAGCATATATATATACTATATATGTTGGTCCCATTGACACAAATAAAATCTCTGGTTATAAATATGTACAAGAATGTAAGATTATTAAAACATAACACATTAAATATTTTATACTCCATATTCCCCTTTTCCACATATTCTTGTTTTACTCCTCCTAAATTACATTAACTGAAAATTTAACAAGATCTGAGTTTGTTATGCATTCTCTGAGGTTACAACATATTATGAAAATAGGTATTTAAATTATATTAACATAGCAAAAAAAAAACAACTGATACTCAAACCAAACAAGCAGCTGAGAGTGCTGTTGTGCTTGAACAATTTTGACATTTACTTACACTGGAAAAGACTGGCCCTGTGTCTGAAACTTAGAAAACAAAAAAATTCCAAGATCTTGAAATGACTGAGATGACTCGGAATTTGTTTGGTCTCTTCCTGTCAGTTATACTGTATAAGACACAAATAAAGAAGACAGGAAATGAGGTGGTATACTTGTTTTATCCTGGAATGTTTCTCAATGTTCATGTTTATCACATTTTTATTTTTTCTTCTCCTTGAATTAAACCTTGCAAACAAAAATGCCCCGCCCTAGCAACTGTTTCCATAGCTATGGCAAGGTGACCGTATTGACATGACTTCCGAGTCACTCATGCTAGGCATATTCAAAAGAGGCCCTCTCCCCCAAAAGTTCCCAGGATTCATTAACGTATCACAAGTATACGACTTGAAGCTTGTCAGGCCAAAACGTTATCTCTTATCTATTGTATGACTACCAGTGAGCTGTTTCTTGCTCTGAAGCTAGCATGCAGACAGTAATTTAGATGAAACATGGCAAGGAGGAGGCATTCATGTTCATAGCAAGTAAATGCTAAGATGAAATTCTGAAGTATTTGTTTTTTTCATCTATTTTAAAGATGTTCCCTCACAATCGAGGTTGTCTGAGGTCTCCAAACACTTCACAATGTACTGTGGAATATCCCGCCAGCTGGTAGTCTTTGATCGTGCTAAAACATCCTCCAAATGTTCCAGAAAGGTCTGCTTCCAGCAGGAAAAATCCCAGAGCTTTGATTGTTTGAGGATTGGGCAGAGTCTAGGCTTGATGCAGCGGGAGTGGTCAGGCTGTTGTCCTGCTGCCGGCAAAGCTGCTTGCTTGAAGCCAAAATGCTTGAGCATTCCTTCCGATTGGGCAGGAGGGCTGTATCCCAAAAGGCACCAGCCCACAGGTGTATCAGCAGGTGCTGGCACAGCCAGGCCGGCGAAAGAAGCGGGAATTATCCGAGAACGGCGTGGGTGTCCGAAAAAGGGGAACATTCTGAGCAAGGTTTGGAAAAATAGAATTAAAAGCGAAATAATAAAATCCCTTCATAGGTCTCCATCCTCCGGTGGCAGGCATAGCCTGAAAAGCCTGTGTGAAGAAAAGTAATGAATGAAATGTTGGAAGTGTTTTCATTTAAAATGTATTCATTTCTCTACCTGTGGGTCCAAGTTTTCTGCTTGGTCAAAATGTAGGAAATTTAAGCATACCCAAGCTAGATAAATTAGTTATTAGCATGAAGGTTAACTAATTAAATGAACTCTATCTCTTTTTAACTGGAAGACAACAGACTCTCTCATTTTTCTTTTAACAAATGGGATTTATCCAGAGGCTAAACTGCTGTTGTCAGAACCTCCTATACCTACACTACCTATGTAGTTGAGGCTGAAGCACAGCAAGTAAGAAATCACATTGGTGACTTCCAAGACTTGTCATTTATTATAATCCACCCATCTTCAAATGCACACTCAAGCTGGGGCGGGTGGTGCTAATGCAAGGCCTCTCCAAAAGGCGCCGGGTGCGAGACTGCTCATATTGATGAGGCTCAAAACTCATGGCATTTTTTCAAGGGGCACAGAGAGACTGGGACCCTTCAGAGAAGCCAATCAACACTAACCCAGAGTGTCTTTGGGAAGAACACCAGAACAGCCAGCAAACTCCCACACAAACCTGAGGAGAATGCTGTCAAGCGCTGCCCAGTGAGTGTTACAATTGAGGCATGTTTGTCACCCCTTCCCAGCACACACACTGTCGATAATGAAGAGAGCTCAACTCAACCGCACATCAGCAAGAATTATAGCCCCAGCTGTCTCTCTTCCAACGGGGTCAGAAACTGTTTCAAAATGTATTAGGTGACAGAAATACAAAACTCCATCTATTCCTCATCGCTGGCTTTCACCTAAGCATGGTGATTTCAGGTGGACTATTACTCAGCTCCAGAACTGGCATGAGAGGCTGGAGCAAATATGTTCTTTGCATTTTAAACACCACTTTTCAATCCTAGATGTTGTCAAAATGAATATCAACATGCACTTAGTAAAATATAATTGCTTAGATACCTTGGAGCAGTAGGAGGCATTTGATCCATCACCTTCATGTTTTTTGCAGATATTTCCACTCTTGTTCCCTGTTCAGACAAATTTATTCCGTTTATATTGAAATACGTCAGATTTTAAAAATGAACAATGGCTCTTTAGGTATCCACTCAGACAACACACTGTTTTAAATTTGACGGAGTACAGTTCTCCTTTTGTTTCTTTTTGTCAGAGCCTGTTTGTGCTCTCAGTTTAAAGTGATTAATCACCGGTTGTTAAAACTCTAATCACAAAAACATGTGTGTACTGTTGTATGAAAACCGTGAGTCATGCTTACTTTGAACTGAACATTACATGGCCTTGACAATTCTCAAGAAGAAGCAGACAGAGACGGAGGAGAGAGATATAGGAAAGCAAGAGGAATATTTTAGCTAAAACAGCCAAACAAATAAATACCGAAACATGAATTTACACATTTTAAAATATTAGATATCATTAGAAATAATGACTTAAAATGATATTCAAGTCATTTTTGCATTATATTCATATAAAAGAACATGGATCTGTACTAGGACTTCAGCACTTCTTATATCAGTAATATCAGTGGTCTAATATAGTGAGTACATTTAACACGTTTGTAGATTATATCAAATAAGGAGAATTGGCCAACACTGTAGAAGCAGTAAATTACATTAAATCAAACACTGGCCAAACACCTGGCAGATGATATGTACTATGGAAAAGTGCAGGGCTTTGCATGCAGGTTACAAAAACAAACTACTGTATAAATACACAATAGGAAACACTGAGCTAGAAGAGGCTACTAATATATTATATTGAACCCCAGACTATGCCAGGAAGCATTGAAAAAGGTAAGCAATATAAGGGCATATACTTAAAAGTGATGGATTTAAATCAAGTGGCATTGTGTTAAAATCATACAATGGACTAATAAGGGCTGATTTATAATACACCCATAACTCATTTTATGAAGATTCTTTAATAATAATAATAATAATAATAATAATAATAATAATAATAATAATAATAATAATAATAATAATTGCTTACACTTAAATAGCGCCTTTATGGACACTCCACTCAAAGCACTTTACAGGTAATGGGGATCCTCTCCACCACCCCCACCAATGTGCAGCATCCACCTTACTACGGTGGATTACTACGAAGACACTACGAATTGCTAACCACATTTAGAATAACAAAATCCAACTTTGAAACCACAAAGAAGCCATACAGAGAAACATTTTGAAACCTCCATGAAATGAGTGAAGAGTGAAGAGTAGGATTTAGTGTGACTCGTTGTTCATCACATTCCACTAACCAGCCTATGTGAGAGGGTGAGAGGGTGAGAGGCCGCACAGAGTCTGTGGAGTGGCAGGAGAGACGTGACACAATTCACTGCGTCTTTGTACAATGTTCGCTATCGTGTGCGCTTACTTTCATAAGATATTTGGGGTTTAGACTTTATCACAGATGTAAAGTCTGTACAGTACTGTACATAGGCATGCTTAATGATGTCTAACTACTGTACAGTAGATATGCAGTGGTTTTTATTACTAAAAACACAAACCACAGTTGGTGAATTTACTTATCGTTTCTCTGGTCTTTTTTTGTTGACAAAAAGTCCGGAATCAATCGTAATCTTATTTCACCATTAGAAATCATGGAAATAGGTTTTTCAATTTACAAATTTGCGCTATATGAAAGGGTCTCTGGGGACGAATTACATTTGTAAAAAGACGTATGGGTGTATTTTGTACAATTTAAGTACTGCGTTATAGAAAAGATATTGCTTCTCTGGAATCTGTTCAGAGATGAGCAGCCAGATACATTCCAGTGATTAAGAGGATGTTTTATACTGACGAGAAATGAACAGAAGACTTTATACATTTGAACAGAGAAGACTATGAGGGAGGCTGATACAAGGATCCAAAACCCTCCCAGGCTTTGCCTTTGAAAGCCATGCCTAAATCAAACCGGTGGATTTCTCCTGAATGACCATGAAAACACAAACCAGATGACATACGTATGAACACCCTCAAAGTGCGCTTAAAATTGAAAATGGGCAGCACATCCCTTTACACAAATAGTTGTGGAAGTATGGCACTCAGCCATGTTGTTGAAACCGACACGGTCTTATTTTAAGAATTGGTTGGATAAGATCATCCAATGGCTGGATTAGTAGATCAATGAGCTACTAGTTACCAAATGAGCTAGAATGGTCCATAAGCCTACTGGTTTATATAGTTTGTGTGTGTTTTAGTGCATTCATTCTTTTGATTGAGACTCAAGTCATGCAGGTTTAATGGGCAGTTTAGTGTGCTTTTCTGTTGTGACTGAATTGCAAATCGAGCTGTATAGGAACCGTACCTGTTTCCGCATGATATCAGTTGCTTGCATGATACATCGGGGTGGCAATCCGTGGTTTCTTGCCAGGATCACAGCCTGTTCCAGGGACACGCTCAGAGTGCACCTGCCAAGAGGAGGTGGAACACAGCCTGTAACAACCTGCACTGCACGCTCGGCTTCTCTGTAGCAGCACATGCTCAGGGCAGCTCACCGCACAGCAATCGACGCTGCTGTCAGACAGCTACTTCACAGAAAAAGACAGCCCTGCGTGCACTCTCAAATGTCACAGCAATAGCACAATGCAGAAATCACATACAGGCTTAATTTCGAAATCTATTTCCTACTCAGCTGTCGCACGGAATAAGACAATTGCTGTGCATACAAAGGATCGATCTCTCCACAAACTTGGAGGCCTTGGCATTTAACTCCTAAAAATCAATTACTGTCTCGAAAAACTCCCCCAAAACTGCTTGTTCCTGTCTGGCTGGTGAACAGTTTGACTTTTCAGTCTCCAGCATGAGAGGAATCTCACAAGAGACGGACGTACCGCTTTGGGTGAACTACAAGGAAATTATGGCAAGGGCAGCAGCCCCCGATGAAACTCGGGCTGCTGCCAGAGCGACAGACGTGCCCCGGTGGGCCCGGGCGGCGCGGGTGCGAGGGTCCGTGTCGGTTACCTCTGCATCCCCGTGGCGCAGATGGCGATGTGGCAGGCGCCCAGCCGGTTGCAGAGCTCGGAGGAAATGGGCAGCAGACTGACTCCAGTGGGGAAAGTGCCGCCGCTGGCAGGCTTCGCGTTCACGTAGGACTGCATGAGTCTACACAGCTCGTCCAGGGCATTGAGGGGCCGCAGCAGCTGAAGGAGGAGCAGACCAGACAGTCAGGGAGAAAGAAACCACACCGGGCTCCGGACTCGCTCCGAAAGAGTGTGGCCCAATGGTTTTCTTTTCTTAGAAAGCAACTTCACAATACCTGTGGAACCATCTGCCTTCTACGAAGGAGAAAAGAAAACAGATCAAGACAGCTCGTGACACGCTTTCCTCTGAGGAACACCTGCTTTTTTTATGTCAGGCTGCTCACTTTTATCAGTGCTCACAGTAAAATAAAAGCAGTTTGCTCACGGGGAAACATCTGAGAGCAAACACTTCCTCTCCAAAGAAACACCTGTTCAATCTAGACTTTGGGACAGAGGTGGCCAACCCAGAGTCTTACAGATCACGTTTTAACCATCTGTTTGTAAAGAGGTGGAACAAATGCGATTGTCAGTTCTGAACTCCATTTGCAGCGTGGCTGTGCAGACGTTCCACAGGCAGACATGGGGCAGAAAGCCCAGGGGTCCCTTTTCTCAGTTTTTATCAATTGTAAAATGGTGGTGTACTCAAATTGTAAGATCATCCCCTGTCCTCTGGCGCCCCCTGTGACAACCTGCAGAATTTAAAAAATAGATCTACAATCTTATCTTCTTTGAGGAGAATTTTACAACCTTATTATTTAATTTTTGAATCCCCTATCAAAATCATCCTAGGAACAGTGTAACACATTTTCACCAGCCATTCCTAATTGTGGAGATTCTGAAATCTCTCAGATATCTGCCGTAACAGATGGTAAGCATACCTGGTCTATCTTCACGGCGGTGGTGTTAGAGTCTGTAGGCAAGTTGGATTTCTCCAGGTAAAATGCCCTGTGATGCAAAGATATTCATAGATTGGTTTAATATAGGGCTGAAGAAAAAACAAATTACACTCAGTGTTTAACAAAAAAGTATAAAACCCATGTTGTTGTAAACGCTGAACCTTTTACAGTAACGTAAACCTAGCAGACATACTCAGAAGTAGTGAAAAAACCTAATGGAACACTTTTCTCATCTGAAGCAGTGGTGTGTGTCCGCTATTGTACAGATACCTGAGTCTGCGGTAATAGCATTTGACTTTTTCCAGAGAGACTGCATTAATCTGCTGCTGAAAGTCTTCGATGGATGCGCTGTCCTGCTGCGCGGCACACTCTGGTTTCTCCAAAGCTACAGACGGAGAGGAGAGAGAGGACACAGGAATGAGAGGATCCTTTTCATCGCTGCATAAAACGTCCTTCTTATCTCAAATGAGATTTAGAAATAAAAGAAACCACAGAAATCTAAATTTTACATATAACTACTTCATCAACCAGATTTCTTGATTTTAAATCCATCATTTGACATGAACTGGGATTCATGCAGGTTGTTTTGAGGAAAGGTTACAATATATGCACCGAGTTTTTTTTTTAAATACAAAACTTATTGAAAGACATGCTATTACTGAAAATAACCACTTGGTGGGGACTCTCACACACTGTTGAGCTGACCACCTGCATCTCTCAGTATTGGGAACAGCACTAAGGCATCAAAAGAATGTATTTTCTTTTTTTTTGTATTTACTTTTAGCAACACAGGATATTTTCTGAAAATAGCTGGTCTAGAAAACAAACCCAGTTTTGCTAACAGATCCTCGACTGTGGTATGGGAGACCTCCATTCATAAAATATGGACCTGCAAGGAGGGATCCTCCCAGTATCGACCACCAGGGCACAGCAGTGGGAGGTGCAGGATGAGAAGACACCCCATGGCCAGACTCACAGACTCACCCCGCGTAAACAGCACAGTGTGGAGCTTCAGACTGCCTCCATTCTGCAGCCTGATGGGCAGCTCTGAGAAGTGGCAGCTGTCCAGGTACAAAGTGATCTTCAGCGCCTGCCTGCTGCCCTCCACTTGATAAAACACGGACGTGTCTGAGGAAACACAGCACATCCTCAGAGATGATGAACAAACAGGTGTAGCGAGCAAAGCACAGACCGGTGTGCAAGAGCAGGTTATACAGCTGGCATAAAAGGGAAAACTGGCCAGAGCTGTGAACTATCATTTAGGCTGTTTGATTTTCCTTGTGCTTCTTGAGCAGAGAATCACCGTCTCACTCAGGCTGGTCTGACTCAATCTGGTCACTCAATACCAAATGCCATTTGCTTTACTGCTTTCCATAGCCAGTGATGCCCCTGGATGAACACAGATGTTCTAAAAGGACATGCATCATCACAAGCTGTTCTGCTATCTGACTGTGGATGTTCTAAGACTGTTGTGTTTCTCTGTATCACAGAGCAGGTCAGAGTCTCTTTTACTGATAGTCGCACCTGGGGTCACTCCCAGAGGGTGAAACTACATTGGACTAACAGTACGACGGCATAGCTCAGGGTTAAGAGAAATGGTGTATTTCTATTAGTCCCAGATGCATGACTCACAAAAGAATAATAAAAGGGGAAGCTGGGAGACGCCAGCACACGTCTGTCGTAAACTGTGCATTCACAATCAGTTAGCTTTTTCACTCAAAACACCAGCCACAACACAGACAGAAATACAGATGGTCTGCTGCATAATTCACATTCACATGAGATGCCTAAAATTTTAGTATACTTGGCATCTGTCATGTCTGTTGGATCTGCTACAGAGGCAGGCTGTTGGAATAAGCACACAAAGTTGTTGAAGCCATGGAGATGAGAGGAATATTGGTCAGCAATTCTGCATCTGTCTGAGTGACATTATTCTCCCAAAAATGTCTTTGTTTAGCTGGGAGAAATTGTCACTTGCTACTTTCCCAGAACAATACACAAAATAGACACATGAAACCGAGTATACACCTTTCTTTTAGTTTATAAGTATGCAGATCTTCAAATTGAGACAATGACAATTTCTTTCTCCTCTGTGGTGCACAAACTCCATGGGGACGATGTGCAGATTAGCCACTAGAGTAATAAATCCCATTTCTTCAGTTAATGCAGACAAACTGAATTATGACTCTATAATTCCGATTATTTTGCAGGTCAAGTTCATAGTGGTTGTATATTTTCCAGCTTTGGTCATTGCCTAGGCAAGATTATTTCAACTGGAAACCAAAAAAAAAACCATGCTTTTCTTCAAAAAACAAAACACAAAAGTCTTTAAAAACTAGATATCGCTTTTAACTGAAAGTAAGCCGCGTTTTTGCAATATTTCATCTTTCTGACTGCAGAGCCCTCGAAAGGTAGGTCTGACGCATAGATCTCATCCCTTCAGAGATGTCTTGCTTCTGTTTGCTCTCCTCACACGCTATACTGACAGTGAACCATCAACCCCCCTGGGTACAGAACAGGAGCAGAGGTGTGTGGTTTAAATTCACCAGGCATGGCAATCTAAACCAGAAAACAAGCACCACTCTGTTTACATACACAGAGGTACAAAAGCCAGAGTAACACTTTAACTGAACCTCAGGTCTTTTACTGCAATTATCACCAAAAAAGACATTCAAGTGCTGGTGCTACTTGATCAAATACTGTATTATAAACCTGTAAAATCATCAAAAATCTTTACTGCTTAGTAAAATCATCCAAAATCTTTAGAAACTACTGGCTACCTGGGCCTATTTCTTTGCTACTCATCCTAAACTGTTATCATGGTAACTGGTACAGTTTAAACATCTTACTTGCAACAAGGCATTCGTCCTCAAGCTGCCGGAAGTTAACGGTCACTTTATCCAAGTCCAGGAGGGCAGCCTTGGTGTCCTCAAGCATGGTGCGCTCCTCCTTCTGCCAGTACACAGACCAGGCGAAAAAGATAGAAATGACACTGATGCACAGGTTTCCGTCAGAACACGCATGTGGAAAATACGATTGGGAACAGGAGATTGTGCCCTTGCTTGCGTATATAAGCAGTACATCAGCTATCTTATCACTTTATCTCACCGAAATACTAAGAATGTAAAATCACTAGCAGCCTCTTATTTCTAACTAACAATTTAATGGAAAGATGTACATTTGCGTAAAAACGGTCATTAGACATTTCTTAGGAGCAATGCACAGGAAAGTTAATAAAGCACTGGAAAGTGTGCAGTTTTATGACTGTTCATTGTTCATTGACTGCTGTGAAAGTTCCATAAAGCAAGTAGCAAACTTCATATGAAAACTGTACAATTCAGGGTCTTTTCAAGCTGGGGATGAATCTATCAATCAATCTATCCCCACAGTAGTCCAAGAAAAATCATGGAAAAGCTCTTTTTTAAGATTTAGCACATGCTGAAAATAAAACAAAAGGTTTTCAACATTCTCTCCCAAAACCAAGCTCCTCTGGGTTCTGTCGTGATTCTGAGCAAACTTGTTTGGTAAATATCTTGACTTTATCTGGCTGGATCAGCATAAATAATAAGGTTTTGTCTCCTTTAACACTCTACTTTATGCCAGCAGCTATCACTCTGCAACTCACAACTGACAAACCACTGAAGCTCAGCAGGTGTGAGCCTGGCCAGTACCTGGATAGGAGACCTCCTGGGAAAACTAAGGTTGCTGCTGGAAGTGGGGACAGTAGGTGGCGCTCACCCTGTAGTTTGGGTCCTAATGCCCCAGTATAGAGATGGCTACACTATACTGTAACAAAGGCCTAATGTCTTCAGGATGAGATGCAAAATTAAGGGCTTGACTCTCCATTCTCATTAAAAATTCCAAAAAAATCCCAGCATATTTCTCTAAAAGAGTTAAGAGTGTTACTCCAGCGTCCTGGCCAAATTTCCCCTTTGCCTTTACCAATCATGGCCACCTAATTATCCCCGTCTATGAACTGGTTTCATCACTCTGTTCTCCTCCCAGAGTGTGTGGTTAGTGAACTGGAGCAAGCTGGTTGCCGTCCCATCATCCAGGTGGGGCTGCACACTGGTGGAGGGGAGTCCCTGTTATCTGGGAAGTGCTTTTGAGTGGAGTGTTCAGAAAAGCACTATATAAGTGCATTATTTTATGTTTTACTTTAGAATCAGCTCTGTTAAGACCAGGTACAGTAATAAATCAATAATGATTAATCTCTTGGCATGGTTTGGGGAGAGTAGGTCACACGTTTTCTGCCCCTGGCCACCTGTGCTCTTACCACGCGAGGAGACAGCATGGACTGGAAGTTCAAGAGCACTCCGATGGTGGCGATCTGCTCCAGCCACTTCTTGCTCACTTCCTTGCTTTCCTCCTCGTACTCTCCGCTGTTGTTGTAGCGGAAGTTGAGTGCGGCCAGCAGCTGCTCAGACAAGGTGCAGATCGCCCCCACCACACTCTGGCAGAATATCACGTCCCTGCGTAGCTGCAGGCTGGTGTCTGTGAAGACACAAAAGAAGCATGTGAGCACAGGGCCCTGTTCCCCAGTTAAACCAGGATTCAGTCTGCTGCTGACATAGTTCATGACAGCTTCTGAAGTATTTAGGACCACGTGTAATCAAAACTTTAACCCCCTCACCAAATAGCTACCCAGCAGCATGGGTGAAACCGATACTTTGTCTTCCTTCAAGAACAGGCTGAATAAGAGCTTTGGATCAATAATCTACTAACTACCAAACAGCCTGAATGACCTCTTCTCATTTGGAACCTTTCGTATGTACTTACCACATACCAAATATACTTTCTGAACACATTTTTTAGTCATTTGTTTTAATTTTACACAATGGAACCCACCATCAACTACCATTTGGGAAATTGCAAGTTCTTGGTTAGGGGTTTCCAGCACTGGAAATACTTTTATAGGTCACTCTAAATCACCTGTTATTTCAAGATCAGGATACTTGGTGAAGCAATGGATCAATGAAGTAAATAATGTTTCAATTAAGAGATGAAAGATATTATTGTTTTTATTCTAAACAATCTCTAAATGGCTTAATGGAACATGCCACCTGTTTGAATGATCTTTGTTACATTGTTCCAGGCCTTTAGAAATTGACACTTTGAAGGTTCCCTTAAAAACTGCTGGATCAGGTTTGGAGAGCCCTGCTTTAGGATTCTTCTATGAAGGGGCGTGATCATAGTCCCAAGGAGGCCAAGATAAGGATTTAACATTCTTGGAATCCCTCAGAGTCTTGAAGTTGAGCTTTCCTCTAACGACAATGAGCTATACATCTTTTATACATGATAATGGACTGATGACAGGAGTTTCTAAAAGAAGTCTGTACATTATGCAAAGATATCGGGACCTTGTAGTCCTCTAGGTTATCCTGCTAGGTTTGTACTAGGAGCTCATGCAGCTAACCAGCTGCAACATTCAGCCCTGCAAAAACCACAACCCTACCCAGAGGAAGATTACAGAAGCTTTTGTAGATCAATGGCAAGACTAACAGCAAATCCCAACTCACTAGTAATGTGTTGGTCATGTGGTTTGGAGGACTCCATCTGGCAGAAAACCAGCCATGAAATCAAAGCCCTGGTTGGATACAAGTCTCAAGCAATATATTTATAGTTTCCATATGTCCCATTTACGAAATCCCTCAGCAGTCTCTCATTTTGTAAATACGACGACAGGCAGCATGCCGCGCAAATAAACGTAGTCACACCAAATTACAGTGAGATCTATTGATAGCTGGAACGTAGATTAAAATAAACCAGACGTTCTTTCAAGAGCTCACCCCACCATCTCAGCAATGTCGACAGCACTGAATCTGCAGGCACTGCAGAATTTCTTCTGATGTGAGCCTGAATATATACCTTCTTACCAAATTGTCTTAAAGTGTGTTGAGCAATTTAGCTATGCTTTTGTTTTTAATACAGTCCCTTTTCTGTCTTAAGCCTGGCAGTTAGAGAGATAATACAATAATTTGCACCTGCATTCAGCCAGTAAACTGTAATTGGTCTGTAGCATTAGTTTATCTAGTGGTCTACTTTGAATAACATGATAAAAAGAGAGAAGCATAACATGCATTTCAGATGAGCAGCAGTCTAGTAAAAAACAAATAATAGGAGGATGAAGAGTAGAGTACATACACCACATCACACAGATTGAGAAAGTGTGTTTATTTCAGTACCTGTGCATTTCAGCAAAGCCAGGAGGAGCTGATTCTTCCCATCTGTGGATAAAAATTCAAAAGATATGATCCTGCGTTCCAAAGGAAAACCAATCCATCTATAAATCAAGTTATTTGGATCAAAGTAGTAGATTTACATTTTAGGAACAAGTAATAGGTTCAATTCCATGCTGAAAAGAGAAGAAAGAAAACCCAACGTTTCGGCTGTGGAGCCTTCTTCGTGTGTGAGCATGTAATCATGTGATCAAATCGATTTACATATTAGTTGAAAACATGTATTTTATTTTATAGACATTCCTTAAACAAATCGCTGAAACACTACTTACTGCACATTGTCCACACTGTTTGCTTGTACAGGACTTTCAGATGGCACCCCGCATCTCGCTAAAAGAATCCCTTTGGTTTATAAACCCCTGCAGGCTGATGCCCAGCAAAGGCACGCTTGCTTTCATTTCACGGCGCGCACTGACCTTCCACGAATCTCTGCAAATTATCCACCAGGGATCTGATTGAGCTGGGCAGGTTCCAGGGGTCCTCCTGGATGTTCTTGTGGATCACACTGCGGCAGCACGAGGTCCAGTCCTCCGTGTGACGGAATTCTGAAGGGGGACAAGGAGAAATTTTGTGATTCCACCCTGTTTGCGCCATACTGTAAAGTATGTGCCCTGGAGCAAGTGTAGACTAGGCATTGGAGCAATGTAATAGGATTAGAGATACCACAAGTGATTAATGACTAGTGGTCAATTTTGTGTTTAATCAGTGCAGCTTTCAGGTGTGCACATCACAGGTAAAATAATAAAAGCAAACTCATTTCACCACCAGAACTGAGATGTCGAGAGTTTTGTATTGCACTTCATAACAGCATAGAGTTGGCTACCTGGCTGACTGTAGTCCATTGGAAAGTGCTTGGTTTCCTCGCTGGCCTTTGTCATTACTGGTCCTTTCAGTAAGTTGTTAATGGAATCAACCTGCACAAGGATACAAAGTGGACCCTAGCAGTCAGCACAAAAGCACAAAGCAGTCAGCACATCCCCAGAGACCATGTCTCCGTTCGGAGATAATTCATTTTGTGTAATGGAATAGGACTCTAAAGCTTGCTGTCCTAGCTGGTAAACCTTTAACAAGGTTAAAGGTCACAAAACACTGGTAAGGGGGGGATAGGGGAGCGAAACATTCTCTAATTCTGAATCCCACGGCAATGTGTAAGGCTGCAGGCAATCGCAGGCAGAGGAGGGAGATAATTCAGTAAAGATGTTGAACCTTTTTTGATCAGAATCATCTGTACAAAATGTTCTCAAACGGATTACAAAGAAGCTGCACTTGTAGCAGAATCTGGCCGTCTTGGACTATTTTTAAGTGACATTCCTTGGTTGGGAGTCTGAGAACGAATAGCGTGTCATCGGAGTCTCTTCAAGCACGGTGCCAGACATTCTTACAGTACAGTTCAAGCAATAAAAACCTCATCTACAGGACATCCCACGAGCCTTCATCAAACCAGAAAGTAAGGTGATCATACAGAGAAAAAAAGACAATACTATACCTGATTAAAGAGGTGTTCAAGACATCCATGCAGCTTGTCCTGCTTGTCCAACGAGATCCTCATATCACAAGGAAGCTCGTCACCTGCACACAGTTAACAGAAATACACGCTGATTCACCTAGTCCAACTCTTAAAGAGGAGATGCTGTGAAAAACACGCACCAAAACACAGTTTTGACCCTTACATAGGTTCAGTGGTGTGTATATTCTTTCCCATATGAAGTATGTCCTGCTTTCAGAAGATACTTTCCTGTAAATCGTTTCTTCAAGAAAAATCTTAAACATTAACCAACAAATTGGACAAAAAACTACTTTCAAATATTTTTATCTCTGCACCAACATCATTCTGTAAGTCTCTAAGTCATTCCTGTCAGTACCAATGAAGTATTAATGTCATTCATTTGAACAGTATTGAGCATTGGATATTGGCCCCATTTGTGTATTTTCAATTGCTGTAGTTGATATATTTGTTATGCATGTTACTGCAGTAAGTGCAGAACACTGGCAGGTTACGAGCCCTGCTAGGGAGACTATCCTTGCCTGATCACACACCAGGCCATTGCAGCAAACACTGGTACCCACACCCAGTATTGCCTGGAGGAACTAGGAGAAAGTATTCTGCTCAAAGATACAACAGCAGTCACCACAGTGTGGACTAAGCCCATGACCTAGGTAGGGGTGTAACCCCGGCGTCCTGGCCAAATTTCCCATTGGCCCTCAACAATCATGGCCTCCTAATAATCCCTCTCTATGAATTGGCTTCATTACTCTGCTCTCCTCCCCACTGATAGCTGATGTGTGGTGAGCGTTCTGGCGCACTATGGCTGCCGTCGCATCATCCAGGTGGAGCTGCACACTGGTGGGGGTGGAGGGGAGTCCCCATTACCTGTAAAGCACTTTGAGTGGAGTGTCCAGAAAAGCACTCTATAAGTGTAGGCAATTATTATAATTATTATAATTATTATGACCTAGCAGTCATGAGAGCAGCAGCCTAAATGCTAGTCAAAACTGCCTCCCAGGAAAACGTCTTGAAAACGCATGCTGGGAGTGTGTATTAACCACTCATCTTGACGTCTCTAGCCCTCTATGTAGCCCCTCCAAACTGAAAGGTCTGGAAGCTGACATGGTGCTTTTTGTCCTGTCCATCACCTGGAGAACCACGATAGATGGCGGCGTGCAGTTCCCTCTAGGATGGAGACGGCGATGCGTTTCAAGAAGAAAACACCAGAAAGCTTCGCCAAGCACAGCCTTGCAGTCACTCATGCGAGGGAAAACAGTCACAGCCCATGCAAAGGCAACCGTCCCGCCTGTGGATTTCGAATCCTTACCTGATCCCATCTCATCGCTGCCCAGGTAGGAGCTGTTACTCCGGACGCTTGTGTATGAAAGAACGGAGTCCCGGTTACTGTTGCACTCGCTGAAACACACACAGACAGGAGTCTAAAGACGTGTCTCGGGTGACCCAGCTCAGCCCTGCTCTCCCACACTGGGAGTAGTCTGCAGCCCCACTTCTTAATTCCAACCAAAGGAAAATCCATATCAAAGGTGAGCTTTTCAATCAATCTTCAGTGAGTTTAGAGAAATGTGCTTTCAGAAAATACGAAATGTCAGCAGCACTGCTGGGCCTGTTTTGTGCAGTGCAATGCCTTCACATTCTACAATACAAAAGTGAGTCCAGCAATAATCTACGCACAACCCCAGGGTATGTGTGTGTCAGAGTCAGTGCACACACTGCTGAAATCAAAATCTCATTGAGAAGTTAACGTTCCTTGAACAATCAAACATTTTACACACACACACAAATGTTTGTCTCTGACTTCATTTACGAAGACAAAGATAATTATTGATAATGTCGTTTTTTCAGAAGGGTATTAAATGAGGTAAGCTGAGTTCCGAACATAAATGTCTAACATATCTCTGAAGCTACCAACGAAGCAACAGTGAATTTTCCATTGTTTGCCTCCGTCACGCCACTGTATTTAGGAAAAACAATTCCCAAATCCTGGAATCATTCTAGAAACATAGCCTGCCTTGACAGTCCAATCAAAACAGATTACATAAACTGCAGCATGTAATTTTGCCAAGAATAAACTCTGAAAGAAAAACAACTGTTCATAAAAAGCAAGACAAATCTAAAAAAAAAAATAAAGTGTAATGGGCATTGCTGGGTGGAACAATATAAATGTCTTTGTCTTCTATGTAGCCACCCACAGAGGCCAAAGACTTTCCCAGTACTATTCTTGGCTCTGTATACAATGTGTTACAGTTTACAGAACCTCCCTTTGCTTAACATCTCATTCTCATTATTTTGTGTTGGCCGTAAACCTTAAATTGCACTGGGCTGAGCAATTAGCCACACCAGCACGGTCAGTAGGTTGTTTGAGAGGAGCTTTACTTAAGACATGCCCAAAAGCAATCCTAAAATTTCACAAAATACACTTTTTTTTAGGGTATCATTATATGATTGTCAATAATAAGTGACCCAAATCACTTAAAAATAAATATATTTTGTGCTATATCTTGAGATGACAGAGCACAATCCTGTGGCACAAGAAAGTGGTCTTTACAGTACTTTAATCGCCTGTTCCTGTCAAACAGTAACCAGAGTTTTATATAGCGCATGTATTGCCCCCAGCATTTTCTGGATAGATGACAGACGTTTTATGATGATGTCTGGGTCCCTGGACCGCAGCAGTAGCTGAGTAAATTATAGGCTAAACAAAATTTATTTTCTTCCCAGTTTTACTATTAGGGAGCAGTTACATGTGTTTGTAGAGTGGTTACAGCTGAACTGGCTACCAATTGAACACAATGTACTCTGTCCCACCATTCACTTCACAAACCATTTTGGTTTGAGAACACTCTTAGATATTTTGAAAACCTTAACCTGCTTTCAGCAAGTTCAAATGTATATAGGGTATCCCAAACTCTCTAGCAAAGACTAGCAAGCAGGGACTAATGTCTCCTAAAAGTAAATTCTTCTGTTCTGATTTTTTAGGAAACTACCTGTACACAGCGTGTGCAAGGATATAACAAAATTTGCAATAAACCGAGAAATGGATTCTCTAAAATGTAATGGGTCATTTCTGAAATGATTTTTTGAGACAGGACAGTGATTATACTACCAACCGGTACATTAACTTCAATTACAGTGTAATGACCCCTGCAGTGTCTTCTGGTGTGTCAGGCTGGTTCACAGCCTGGGATGCACCTCCAGGGGCTGTCTAACTGTAGGGAGGCCAACCTAGGGCACAGATTCAAACCACATTGACATGTCATGCGTTAAAAGCTGGGCCACAGGAATTTTACCCCAGGGATACGAACACAAACACTACCCACACTGTTACAGGCCACGCGCTTAATGTGCACATTTGGAGAAGAAAAAAGGAGAAGACAGGGTGAAAGAACAGGCCACTCAGCCACATGCCCACAAAGACGATCCTGTCACAGGAGCAAAATGCTCTGCTTGGGAAAACCGTGCTCTGTCACTTCAACCTTAGGTGGACTTTTAATCCTTTTTTAGTTGCAAGACCTAACTATGGAATTCCTGTGAATTACACTTCCACTTAAACCTTCTCCTCTGAAATGGCTGCAGTTTATGATTTCACTCCCTTCTGCAGAGAAAATGGTTGGCATTCTTACATAGCACGCATGCCTGCGTATGTACACAATATGTAGTTCAACGGGAAGGCAAACCCAGCTATTCACGCAACAGGGGTCACCTGCGGTCTGGGATTCTCCAGTGAAAACTATCTGTTCCGTGTTTCTACTACACCACCAGCAGCAGGTAGGTTAACTGATTGTCAAAAATCTGTACTTTGTAAAATAAGTTATCATCACTAATACTATTTCATTGAGTACACTGCAACAGGGAAACAGGGTGTAATAAATACATACAGTATGTGCTGCGGTTCTAGTTCTTAGCTTAACAAGAAGACTCAACAATAACTCCCTTCACTGCAAGAGTGTTTCTTAGTGTAATGTACTAACACACAAAGGCATGGAATTTAATAAGCAGCTCTCTGGATCCATATGATACGATAGCCAAATATGGGAAATGTAATCACTCAGTGCAATATCACCATTCATTTCTCAATGCCGGCTGCTCCATTGAAAATTAAGGAAGAGCTGCAGAATAGGAAATACTTAAATATTCAATGTGAAAACGGGCCTTTATCGCCTCGTGTAAGATGTACTTAACCCCAGGAGAGATTGGATTTGTGTCTTTTTTTCCAAGAGCGGATTCCAAACTTGGTTATACCCCAGTCAAAAATGGAACCCACTGTTGGCTGGGTCTAGAGACAATTGCAACAGCCACAAAGCCCACAGATCAGTGAGGATAAACCCTAGCGCTGAGGTTAGCATGAATTCCCCTGAAATTCCCCAGACTCTCAGCCCATTGTCCAGTACACAACAGTTGAAATTAGAGGGATAGTTACTCAGTATGTGACATTTCTATGTCCTACAAGCAATGATGTATGCAAATGGTATTTATTAATAAGTCTATGTACCATAAGTCTTACGTTTACTAAATTTTTCACAATTACGATTAAAAGCGGCAAACAGAATGGTGTAACAATAGTATTAAACAATTGAACAAAATGAACCCCTGACCCCCCCAGTCAAGTTTGGCAGCAGTGAGGAGAGATTGTCCATCACCAGTCTCATGTGTCTTCTGAAAAATTTTAAATCATCACGCTTACCAAGAAATTCACTGTTCACTGCATACATGTTGTACCTAAAAGCATGCCGTCATGGTTTTCTTTAAAAAATGGCAATGTAAAACCCTTACAATTAACCAGATCACATTTTATAACAAAAAGTTGCATATAAAACCGAATTCGAATTGCAATGCACGAACCCTTGACACAGGTGGACCAGAATTAGACAATGGCAGAGATCTGGCACTCCAGAAAGGAATGTTTTGTGGTTTTGAGAAGCTGGTGTTTAACTGTAGTAATCAAGGCAGAAGAAAAAAATCCTTGAATCTAACTTTTGCGCACTCAGCTGAAACACCTCCTCTGAGTTCCACAGCAAGTTTTGCAAAAACACCCTTGGGTGTTGAACTATCTTATTATGGTGATAATGCTGGTGGTGTCTGTTACTCATATATAGCATATTGTGGGAGGGGGGACAAATGTCTACCGTAACTGTAGGAGTCTAGTTAAAGAAGCAGACAGTCTTTTCTTCCTTTACATCCTTCACATAACAAGGATCCACAGTGAAGAAAACAAACTGAGAGTGTGCACATTTAAAAGACACTCAATACTTCGTTACACAAAGAGTTGCAGGGTGTGGAGCAAATGTCCAGCCATGCTTTTGAAGCCGATTCTCTGAAATGTCTGAGATGAAGCCTGTGAATCGATAAACTACTAATCACCACGTGAGCAGCACAGGCGGAATGGCTGTCTCGTGTTTGTGACTTTTCTCGTGTTCTCTACATTGTTTCATGATAGTATCACCACTCCCTTCAATGAAGCTAAAGCCTAGACTTCATGACAGCTTCCAGGCTGGTCACCATTATCACTTGCTCTGCTCTGACCCATGCCAGCGCCTCACCTGTAGGAGTCCCTGTAACTCATGGTGTCATGTCCTGAGTCTTCCTGGTCATCTTCTGACACTTTGAAGCAGACCCTCTTGATGCCCCCATGCTCGGTCTTGTCCAGGTCCCCCTCTTCGGGCTCCAGGGATGTCGGGGGGGTTTCCTCTGAAGCTGGGGGACCGCATCCTTCAGGCTGAGTGGGCTCAGTTATAGAAGACAGGAGGCTGGGAGAAAACCAAATTGTCAAACACAGAGGTCCCATGGGAGGCTGACAGACCTGAACAGACAGTTACTGGAGTGATCCGGTTTTACGGTTATAAAACACATCCTTCAAATGCGCTCTTGCGAATTGACTGAAGAGAAAAACGACTACCGTCTCCACAACCCGCCGCTGAAAATACCTTCAGGGTGCAGCAATTACAACGTTTGGCAGTTAAGACTGAGGAGGGGATTATCATTACGGTAAGAGCTTTTCTTCAGCTCAAGCTCTTAAGCAGCTCATAAAACAGTGAGCGGTTCAAATAACTGTAATGAGTCTTACTCCTCTCCCTGCCGACTTACAGCCCAGCTCTCCACCGCCCTCACACAGCTGGAAATACCTACACATCGATCTGAGCCACGTATTGTTTCATTTCCTTCACGGCAATGTCCATCCGGTTGAAGAGCTGGATGTAGGCGTCCTGGATTTCCATGTCTTCCTGTTTGAGGAGGAAGCTCAGGCCGCCCTCCTCCTGACTGGACGAGCTGTCCAGGCTGGTGTCCAGCAGGCTGCCGTCCACCTCCGTGGAGCCGTCGGGGACCCCGTTCTCCAGGCTCTGGCAGTTCCAGGAGGGGGCCGCCATGGTGGTGACGCAGTGTTGCGTGTGAGACATGGGGTTGAGGTTCGCTGAAACACCGAAAGAGACGAGGCCTGATCTCACCGCTCCATCAGCAGAACAGACTGGGCAGCTCCCACACAGACAGCAACTATCGATTACCTACAGACTGGGCAGCTCCCACACAGACAGCAACTATCGATTACCTACAGACTGGGCAGCTCCCACACAGACAGCAACTATCGATGACCTACAGCAGCGGGTCTGGATGGGGAAAGTTCCTTGGTGAATGCTAATGCTTTTTTACGTGGGACACACCAGTGAGCTTCTGCAGACTCCATGACTGAGTTTTTCCAGTCATGTCTGCTATGTGCCGGTCAGACGGGTGGGAATAAAGGCTGCCTCACAGCTCGCCACCTATCACAGCGTCCTCACCAAGCTGTCTAGCTCTAGTTGCTGTCCAGAAAACATGCAGTAACCTCATGAGTTGTTGATGCTGGCCAAAGTGTTATTTTAAGTTATTTTAAACGCCTTGAGCCCTGGAGGCCATATAACTCTCATGGAGGCCAAGCCTAGGATGAATTTCACCGAACTCAGCAGAGAATAAAAAGACTTCGGCAAAGCACCACATATTCTGGTACCGTTAAGCACAAAGCAGAACTCACAACAGTGATCTTCCTTCCCTATCAGGAGTACTACAGTTAGTAGCTTTATGTACCACAAGGAAAAGAAACCAAAAGATGAAAGTTCTCCCTTTTCCCTCAACAGCTGTTGATACAGTCTATAAGACCACGAAAAATTAAATCTGTATACAATTCCTCAAATGCACCATAGTGTATTTAAGAATCATTTTGCAGCTCAAGCCTTTTAATGTGTTCTGAGACAGCTGTAAAATAAGGCCTGATTAAGAAGCATATGCGGCTAAGTACACCACCATATAAACAGACAGCACACCTAAAACATGCTAAACATTTTCACTGGACAAAGCTGCCAACCAGATGTTTAAATAAATGGCCTTTCTTTTGTAACCATAAGAAATCCAGTTTGTGGTCTTTTTCTTCTCTCCTTCTCCACAGCGGAGGAGACAGAGCACTCCTCCAGTAACACGACCCCAGGTTGTTCCCCATTCATAAAAACACAAAGGCCAGGTGAAATTCTTCAGCACCTGCTGAGAGGGGATTTACACCCCTTTTTGAGAGTTTTAAGACTGGTGAATTAAATACTACATTTGTCTTTTTTTTTCCTTTGAAAAATATATTGCAATCCAGAAAGAAATTCTATAACTTTAATATTGCATTGAAAAGCTTGAGACAGGCACAACAAGGTGCTTTATCCACCAGATAAACACAACTGAGAGCTGTTGAGAAATCATTTTTTTTTGTGGGGATTTTAATGTAGTCTTTTGCTTTCTCCCACCACATATCACCCACACTAAAAATATTCCTGATAAGCGATAAGATCAGCACGGCTGTATGAGAACTACAGAAAACGTGCTTTTTGCCAAAGCAGACTTTTCTCCAAAACAGCAAGAAAAGCCCTGCTGTGAATTTTAAGCACTGTGTGTTTCTGTTGCAGTCTGTACATTGGCAAACAACAAACCATCTCAACAGTGAAAAGGATCTTGTTTTCCTCTGAAGCCATTTGAACATGACATACCTGTCTCTGCTTCTCCTCACAAGTTAATTTCAGCCCTGCAACATGGGGAACTAGATGCTTCAATGATTCAGTAAGTCACAAGCCACTTGTTTCGTTACAAAAATAGTGCCGGTCAGTGTACTATACTTTGCAGATGTCTCCCACATCAAAAAATTTAAAGAAAGACGAAAAGCAAAGTCATGAGATTTAATTGCTAGCTTACTACTTCTAAATCACACGCACGCTTTGCTGGGAGTAATTAGATAGAATTATCCCTTTATCTGAAGTATAGACAAAATGCGTTAATTACTGCAGAAACAGCTGAATATTGTAATTGTTTAATGAAGTGGATGGTAATGACATCCAGTCACCACAGTCGCACCCCTGTGATGATAGGATGATGAAAACTAAATGGACTTTTAAAGTCAGTTATGTGTTTATTCCATAAATCCAGTGAAAACCCTAAAGCCTTTTCTGCATAGTCAGTGCATTTTTGTACTAAAAGCAGGCTAACAGGCACCACTGTACATCTTCTATACAGTCTACGTCTAGAAATGACCCTATTTGGAGTCTCAGTCTCAGCTCCTCTTCACATTGTTTCGTCTAAGTCCATCTTAGAGATTGGACATATAGACATTTGTTCTAGGAAGGACTGAATATTTCTTGAACTAAAGTTCTAAAAACAATGGAAGTTTTGTTTTCTAGCTGTCTTCAGGCCTTCTTCAAAATCAGCCCAGCAGAAGATTTATGCAACGTGCGGGCAGCACTGCAATTCACTGTACCTTGATCCGGATCTAGTCCAAAGAATGAATTCTTGCGCCCGAATCGGATGCTGAATGCCCTCCCTGCCGAGGTGGTGCTCTTGGGGTAGGAGACCTGCATCAGGTTGATGTGGCAGTTGGTCGGGCAGAAGTCCATGCACCCCAGCTGGTGTGGTGTGTTGGTCGCTTGCTTGAACATGGGCCACGCTCTGTTCTTCAGTTCCTGGGCAAACTGAGCAGCAAGAAGGGGGAAAACACCGGAGATGTATTCAGAAAGACAAGTCAAGACACCAACCCTGAGTTGGCCTTCTTTTATCATAATACTCTAGTGCATGCATGCCAACTTGTGAAATTGCACAGGCCCAGTGACCGAAGTCCATACCAGAGCCACAGTGGCTCATCCTGGTTTCAGACTAGAGACCAAGCGACTCTCCCTTTGGGACAGGGTACTGCAATGGTCCCCACTTATACAGCTAGGCGGACTGGAGTAACTGGGGAAAAGTCCCTCACTCAAGGTACAACAGCAGTGTCTGTAGCAGGAACTCGAACCTGCAACCTGCCTGCATAGACTTATCCAATAGGTGATGCCACCACACAGCCAATTGTGTGAAGACCCAGACTTGCTTATAAACAATCTGATGATCTTCATGAACAAATTAAAGCTTATGCACATGTATTAAGGCAACAATTCCTATTATTGGTTAGGTCATTTCATTCATTAGTAAATTATTTCATTCAGCCACTTAGTAAAAGCCCTTATGTTTGTGATAACTCACTGTAATACCTCTACACCTATCTGATATGATAACTGGGAATATCTGTGTTTTTACCAAATAGGGCAACAAGTGAAGCTTCCACTTGCGTTTTTTAAGAATGAGGATTTAATAACATAGGCAGCTCCTTTCGAATATGCTAGCACAGTCTGCTTTACAAAAGCCAGCACATTCTTTTTCCAGATCAGTAACTGGTTATAGTTTGTAATGTTGAAACTATATCATGAACAGAATGGGATAGCATTATACATAAAATCATAAATTGATAATGCCTGTTAAATACACACTGGACATTTAATTTAGTTTGGATTTGGTGGCTAATTAGAAAGAAGCACTCATTATATTTCTGCTGACAGATGCCAATAAAATGCGCTTTAGGAAGCAAAGGGCTCACTTTAAAACGAGTCACATAGAAACTTTCTGTTTTGTAAAAGTTATGGCAAAATATGATTCTAAAAAAAGAACCAAATTTCTGCTAAACAGAAGTTGGACACAAGGATGTGGCAGTGCTACCTTTGATTCAAATCAAACTGCTTGTCTGCTAGAGGGTTTCTCAATTTAATTGTCTGTTGCATTCTAATTCATTTGTTTGGCTGACACTTCTCTCTAAACCCAGCTACACTTCTACCTGCTGAACATTTCCATGAAACAAGCTGACCAGAGCACCTCACTCAAGGGCACAACAGCTGTGTCCCACCTGGGATTTGAACTCATAGCTATGAATCCAGAGCCCTGGCCACTCCATCAGACCAGTAACAATGACAGAACTTGCTTTGCATGTGTAGGATAAATTGGCTGCTTAAATGTACAAATAAACAGTGTTCGTGAGTCTAGAAAATAGCCTGGTGACATAATTCATTTTTCCACTTCAAAAGAATGGGCTAAAGATCTGCTCTCTTCAGGTTCCAGGGAAGGTTCAGAGAATGAAGACGTGGCTCCGCATGCAGCTACTGTACTCGTAGCGGCGCTGTTTGGCAGCTGCAGCCTGTTTTATGGCCCTGTCCTCGTGTGTATCTGAACAAGGCTGGGTTACCTGCTGGTAGCTGAGGATTCGGCGGCGGATGCTCTCCAGCTTGGTGTCGCAGATGCTCCTGAACTCGTACTGGGGCATGGACACCACCTTGTCACTCAGGGAGATCAGCCGGCTGCAGTTCTTCACGAAGGTGCTGTCGTCGCTGGCAAACGCCTCCAGAATCTAAAAGGTTCCAAGTGTTTGCAAAGGGACACAGTCAGTTAATGCCCTATTGTTGTCAAACTTTCTAACAGTGAGCATCTTTCCACAGACACGCTTTAGAAAGCATCAGGAACGGAGTCCCAAGAATCATTCATACTACTAGCAGACATTTCCAGCCTTCTGCCTTCAGTATATCTTTTCGTTTCCTAGGCAGGTTTTTTCTCAATAGTTAGATTCCAACAGCAACAGGAAACAAAGTCAAAGTCTTAGATGCTGTTGAGGTTTGCTCTCTTGGCAGATTATATCAAATAGCTAAAAACATTGGATAACACTGTGTCCTGGAAAGGCAATATCCTTCTTGTACATACATAATCAGTTCAGCTCAGTCTTTTCTCTGTTCGTTGTCTCCTGGCTATTCATTTATGCATGGATTTTAACTAAACATGTGTTAGGATAAGTTACTAATAGCTTTATTTTGCTCTGGCAAGCTGTGTGGCCATGATTCCACTCAATACGTGATGGAAACAGTTTGAGCTGGGGACTGCCAGAGGCTGGCTCTACCTTGGCAGTGAGACAGAAGCAACCCTTGGGCTCCACCATCTTCTCCAGGATGTGGCTCTTGATGCCGGCGGTGCTGGTGTACTCGTAGACCACGCCGTGCTCCAGCTGCACATTGTCCACTGTCAGGCTGACGAGGGGGGCGTCGCCCGCGGAGGCCAGCTTCCCCGACCCCCTCAGCAGGTCTGGACAACAGGGCAGCAAACCGACAGGTGATGGGGAGGCAGAGAACACCAACCTCAACAAAAGCAAGACAGCCTCCTGGAAGCTCCAGGTCTTCCTTCTGTGTTTCCCTGGTGCGCTGGTTTGAAGTCTAACACACCTCATTCGTGTTCCTCTCGTTAACCAATTGGAAGGCTCAACACTTGATTCAATTCAATCTGCCCTCTGAGCGGGCACATCTACTGGTGATTAAAAAACCTTTATTTATTCTGACACATATCTCATAATGCTGAAACCCAGGAAGCTTATGGAAGGGATCTGAAGAACAGATATCTAAATGAGACTATTCTTTTTTCCAGATTGAAAATTCCTTTATGAAGCAAAACAGTGGAGAGTGAGTCACACTTGAGCTTCCACGCAAGACGAACTCATGGCCAATGGCTCTGTGCACACAAAGGGCTTTACCGATTTTGCTTTTCAGATCATCCAGCTGATTAACTGTATCCCATAAATATGTTTTTTTGGGGGTGGGGGGTTTGACAAAGGACACACTCATCCAGGAATAACTTGCAAGAAAGGTATTTGGAGTTGGGGTGCAGAAATAATAATGTTATCAGATTTTAAAAGAAGAAAGAAATTCAGTTTTGGGGTGGGTGGGGATTCTCCCAAAAGATCAAGGGATTCCTCATTGGATTTCTATTTCACAGTCCTTCTTGTCTGGAACACTTAGACGATGGCTAAAAACAGATCAGGCTAAGACCATTCAGTACCTCTGACCACTAACTTCTAGCCTGCTTGTAGAAAATAAAGCTGCATCCTTGTGATTTCATTCTGAAGGTTGTGCACTTGAGAAAAGTGATTTATATTTATCTCTTACCAAAACTCTTGAAGGCAGATAGGAAAGCACAACAGCCGATGAAACGTTTTAATTTGTACCATAGCCTATCCATCGGAATAGTGGTACACAAGTTTATAGCTAAGTAAAAGCAAAACATTGGCTTTTACATTTAGTGACATATAAGTAAAGAACTGCAGAATTGCACTTCTGATTAATTAATGTTCAGTTAAGTCTTTGTTCGATGTTTTATTTTAGACATAATCTAAATTTGTGATTTGACTTCAGAAGCTCTGATGGTCAATCACCCGAGTGTCTGATTCAATTTGTACTCTCATGGCAATGCAATAAAAGGGAACAATTTCCATTCATTCATGTTCCCACCTCTTCTACAAAAAACCCATATTCCTGGACAAACAGAAAATACAGATTTTCTCCTTTCTTAAAATTCCTAATTTTGTGAAAATTTGACCTCTGTTGACTGACCCCCAGCTGCCCTCTTTTCAACAGCCTTTTGATCCCTCACTTCTCTGCTCTGAAAAGGATGTAGCCCTTCTTTTCATGTTACACTGACTTCAATGTGTCCTTTAGAGCTCATTAGAGCACAAAACAGTTCTGTGAAGAGATCATGTTTTACAGGTCCAGCTTTCCCCCCTTGCAGAAATGTTTTGTCTTTGCATATGTCCTCCACTCCCCCGTCTGCTCTGGGGAATACACATTCCATTAGGCCTTTCAAAGCCTCCCAGCAGTGGTCCTGGTGCTAATAGCTTAAGAAGCCTTAAACGGCTGATGAATGAGCTCTCTGAAATTCTGGGAGACATTTCAGTCAACAATAAGAAAAGCCAGCAGAGGTCTTCCAATCCTCACTTGCTGAATCAATTTTAACTGCACTTTAATTTTGCAATCATTCCCTCAACCAAAACTGTTGCTGGAAGACTTTGCCGATGACCCATATTGCTCAAGAGACATTTAGTTTGCAACAAGGTATTTCTGTGCCACATTCACTACCCTTCTAGTCAAAGCAATTAATTGTTTCCCTTTAACTGTGAAGTTGTTTGCAGAGGATGTTTAAGATTTTTAAAAGCTCGCTGTTTAAAAGGCAATTGTCCTAAGTAGTAATGTTATTCACCTTCTGCCATGTATCACTGAATTTAACTCTCTGCTCCTCACCAGTTTGATCTCAGGTCACATTAAAGGAGTGGTGGCTGATGAAGATCATTAGTCTTGTCATTAATCTTATACATTAACTGACAAGAGCCATGTGCAGCTACATACCTGCCCCTTGCATGCTGTCATCTCCCTCAATATCAGCTCCAGTCTCAGATATGTTTGGTCTTAAGGATCTCTCTTCTTCTGCGTCTTCAAATGTTCTGTACACCCACTGAGTCAGGCCCTGAGACAACAGTTCACAGAGGGCATAGTTAGTACTGACAAGATATTGCAACTTCTCTTACAATGTAAGCAGAAGAATAACGGTAGACTCTAAATCCAACAGGGCAATTCAACGAGCAAACTCTGTCAGATGACGTAAGGATCTTGGTGATGTTACTGTACATGTATAAGAAATACGGGACATTTTTATTTAATGTGGGTCACATCTCCAAACAAACAATGACTTTCAAGAGGCAGCAGGGTTTCTGAAATAACTGTCTCTCCATTCCCAACAGGATGCAAGAGCATCCTAAAGGAAGCGGATGTGTGAATTTGGTGCAAAGGGTTGATGCTGATGCTGTCACTGTCACCATTTCAGTTCAACTACCTGATCCACACATCCCAATATGGGAAACATGTAGTATCGGAGGTCAGAGCTCTAGATTCTTCTTCTTAGGGCTCTTAGGAACATAGGGAAGGTTACAAACAAGAGGAGGTCACTCAGCTCATTTGTTGGACTTGTGTCCCACACCACTGCATTGCATCACTTGAACAAGTTACTTTGCTCCACTGCTCTGGATAATTGGACAGCTGCATGACAATGGACCAGCGTTCCACTCTGGAAGAAGGCTCAGTCTGCTGAACACTGCAGGCAATGGGAAGAGCTCTAGCCTGGTGAGCCAGCAGGCTCTCCTGTACAAAAAAGGGCCAGCCCCCTGGAGCCAGGAGCCAGTGAGGTCACTGTAATGCCTCAGGTGGAAGCGAATGCGAAAGTCTCACCAGCTCCTGCTGCTCCTGGTTGGCCTGATGAGCTGAAAAGTGCTCCAGAACCTGCAGGTAGCTGTCGTTGTTGACGTTGCTGCCGTTGACCTTGAGAATGCACTGTCCAGGCTGGAGGCCTGCTGCAGCGGCGCTCGAACCTGCGACAGAAAAATTACACATCTGATTAGTACAGTGGCTGTAAAAATAAAATAACAAAAGCAACAAAACCAAAAAACCTGGCGACAGAGGGAGGGTATTTCACACAAACCCCTATTTTCAGATTTATTTATTACCTGAAAAAATGATTCACTAGGGCTAAATAAAAAAAACTAAGAACGAACATAAGAGGGTGAGGAACGTGTGCTGAATACTGAAATAAAGAGGCAATTTTTGCTTACATACCAGAGATCCATCAAGAGCTAATCAACAAAGCCCTCCTAACAACTAGTCATGCTAAACCAGCAATTCTTGTTTGCAATGTTTTTTTGTTCATAGTAGAGGATTTGAACCCTGCTATTATAAAGAAGTAATAAACGACCCCTGATCTATCACCAAAGTTTTGATTTCACCAAAGCAGAATTAACTAAATTTTCATTTAAATTACATTTTAAAAACTTTATCTTCACTGGTTTAAGTCTGATCTCCCCTGACATTCACATACTTGAAGATATCGAGTAATTTACTTGACATACAGTATGTGTCATCGCTTACTGTGGATGTCACAAATTCCCATGCATTGTTTGTGATGGCTTTCATCATTTTGCTGCAGCTCCAAAACAACGGAACATGATTAAAAAACGGAAAGGATCAAAAAGCGCATGAAATCCCATTTGCTATTTTTGAATACTGTGACTTTTGGAGTTGAGGCGCCTGTTGAAAGTCCACAGATTGTATCTTCTAAAAACAAAATCTGACAGGAAGGTCCCTAGTAAGAGCACAAACATCCCTATCTAAACCCCCCTATTAGGGGCTGGCTTCAGATGTGGCACATAAGCCCTAAAACACATAATAATTTCAAACATTTTTCAGATAAGGATTTCATTCATTTAAGCATATTTAAAAAAATGCAATCATTATTTTTATCAAAAGCTCGTAGGTGTTAAATAGAAAGCAGCTATCCATTCATTTTTAATCCACTTGTCCCAGTGAGGCCTGGGTCACTGAAGTTTAATCTAAGGGGAAGTAGCTTGTTCTATGTCTGTGGGCTACAAGCAGCTTCAAGTACTTGAGGAGCAGGTCTCTCTTCATCAAAGGCTCATGTAAACAAAACCTGAGATTCAAAGGAGCAATGCTGAGCAATGTTGATCGTTGTATGTTAAGAGAGTGCTGTTTATTAGCTGAATCCCAGAAATTAAAGCCATGCATGTCTTCATAATAAATAGATGTGTTTGATGATGATAATAATAATAATCTGTAATAGGTTTATTCCATGCTGAAAAAAAGAAGAAAGAAAACACAACGTTTCGGCCGTGGAGCCTTCTTCAGGTGTACGGACAAAACGTTGTGTTATCTTTCTTCTTTTTTTCAGCATGGAATAAACCTATTACTTGTTCCTTTGCAGCCTACCCATGCTGACGCAGCTACCCACCTGACCTATAATAATAATCTGGTTATTTGTGTGTATTTTCAATGGTTGGGATTAATACCTGGACCCTTTTTAAATGGTCTTTCAGGAAAAGGAAACAATAAAATCTTTCCAACCGTCTAAGCACTGCTCAGACAATTTGACTCACTTTCACAACTACTCCTTTAGAAGGGGTTAAAGGTTAGGACAGAGGCTGGAAGCACTCCTTCAGTTCAGTATCCTCAAACTCAAAATATGTGGCTTTAATCTTCTGGGTGATAAACTTTAAAGTGGCTACTTTTAGCCACATTAATTGTTTTGTGTTCATTTGTTTGTTTGTTTTTCTGCTTTGGCCAATTAGATCTAAAACACTGAGTAACTCAATATCACTCCTTCTAAGTGAAAGAGCAGATGATCAAATGGAAACAGGCTCTTCAAAGACTTCCCTCAGAAACAACATTTCATCAAAGGGAACACACCCCTGAAACACATTTCCAAGGCCACAGAATGGGTGAAACCTTCAGCATATCTTCGGATGGTTTCTCTGTGTACCTTCCAGATGTGGTCTCGGATCCAGTGGGCTTAAGAAACGGCTATCAGGTATTTTTGTACTCCAGCTGTTCTACACATTTGGAAACAGCTTTTGCAAGTTCATGTGAAGTATGCCCATAAATCTCATCTGGGCCCTTTTTGTAGTAAAGAAATTTCTTCAAACCAGATAAAACATTTAAAGACAAGTGGCATATGGATTTGATAAGAAATCAATCATCCTTTCCAGGTTTCAAAATTAAAAGCACACTGTCACCCATGCACCACTAAATAGATTTACCAATCCATACAGATGTTATTTGATAAATCACAGTCCGTTGCTGTGCATGATGCTGCCTGAGGTTCTGCCTGTAAAATATTACACTGGCTTTACTAATGCAAACTTCAATGTTGTTCACAGGCTGCAAAGACCCACAACACTCAAAAATGGACTAATTTTCCTAACACCCGATCTAAAGAGAAAGCAGAATGATTTTTATATGTATTGAATCACAAAGAGAAAGAAAAACATTTTTTTACTGTGCCTTATCAGAGGATTCCGATATGACCTGACTAGACTGACATCGAAAGCTCAAGTAATTTGAAAAGCTCTGGCTGACTAAAAGCTGGCTCTTGTATTACTAATAGTTTCAGATCTATTTTCCCTACCGTGTAATCACGTTTTATTTGTAACTGAAACCCCCTGAATTGCCCACGTTATCTAAAGGGGATTACAAACTTTGCCACAGCAGATAAAACCAAGACAACTCCACTCTGAAGCCAAACCCACTGATGCTACTAATGTAGCTCAAGGAAGCCCTCCATTCACACCTAGCAAATAATTTCTGTAAAAAACAGGTATCCACCCGGGCTGTCTTCTGGAGTGCATTAGTTCAGGACTGTTTCAGAAGGTGTAGGTAATCATGCGAGAGCAGGAGTTCAGTATCTGGTAATAAAACAAGCAGATGCTACTGAGCAACACCCTGCTTGACTTCCAGACTTCAAAGGCACATCATAACTTACAGTGGCGCATGGACGTCAAAGAGCTGAATGCTTCGATGTTGAAAGCAACATTCTTTTTTGAAAGCAGCGTGAGAGGCAGCGAGGCCCAGCTTGCTCCAGATCACCCACGGGCTCCGCCACGCCTGTGCCACGCCTTTGCCACGCCTGTACCTCAGCAAGGGAATCACAGACGCAGCCAAGGGCACCAACCAACAACAGCTGAGGACGCACTGCTGGGTCTCGTGCCACCCTCCTCCCCAGACAGCCAATAAAGAGCTCAGGTCCATCATAAACATAACTGAAGTATGGTTCCAGTTAATCTACAGCAAACAAACGTGGGATGCATACTATACAGTATGTCCTGCAGGCATGTTTCTTCATTGCACCACTCAACGCATCACCATATCAAGTTAATGCTGCTACAACGCTGCTTTACCAATTTGCAAACACTATAGCTGACCCACTGATCCTCCTGAATTTCCATGAAATTCATGTTTTTCTGATCACTTTCCTGTGATGAAAACCATTATGGTCTCAGCCGTCCCCTGAGATCTCTTTGCCCTAAAGCAAACCTTACAGAAAATAACATCGGGAAGTGGCAAATCAGCAAATAGGAACATGCATAGATGCTGCTGCAGCTTTTTGAAAATAATGTTTCCCTGTAGGCTTCAGAACAAAATGCCCTGATAGGAAAAGGCTCAGGTACTTAAAAGGCTGCAGAGAGACACGTTCTGCTCACTATGCTGTCTGATTCCCCAAAGGTCCACTGAGGATTCCACATTACGAAAATAATCATATCTGCAGAGCCAGCCCTGAGGCAGAAGAAAATACATTGCTGTAACATTTCCATCTCTCAAACACACACCCGTGACTCAGTCACCCCCTCATAATATGTACAGTGCCGCCTGTTTTTCATGGACGAGAATCTTTTCTTGGACGAGAAGAGGACCAGTTTGCAATATCTGGAAGTCTACAGAACGAGGAAGGAAGATCAGATGTTTAAATGTGAAAAATAAAATTGCACAACCATGACATCATACAGTTGTAACTAAAGTTAACTCCCTCCCTCTGTGTACATGATTTTCCAGGGGAAAAGTAGAATCTGTACCTTTCCTCACAGCATGGACGTGCGGCGGACAGGCCCCTCGGATTTTAAAGGAAAGGGCATCTGGGCAGTCTGAGATTTTGACGATCCTAAAAAACAATCCATAAAAAACTTAGACATCTAAGTAGAAGCAGAGATTGCAGAAACCTTAAGTGTGACAGTTAACATAAAGCACACACCAGGCATTTCTCTCCCTGGTTTTACACAGCCAGATGACATTTGTTCCTGCTTCGGCTCCCTCCAAATTGTGGGTTAAAACACTACACTTATTCTACCCTGAATCACTGGCTGAGTGGATGAGTCCCTCAGATTAGGATGAGATACTGTATTAAATCAGCTGTATATTAAAACTGACAGACACAGGGTCACAATGTGGTATACTTTTTAAAGCTTTCTCAGAAGTGACCACATGCAAACTACACATGACTCCCACATGCTGAATAAATATATAAAATAGCTGAACAGGAACTGAGCTAATGTTTTCTTGGTATAGCTGTCACTTCTGCAAACAGGAATTAGAAATAAATACCACATAGAACATGTCTGTACCTTGGTGGACCCATGTTTTAAATAATTACCGCTGGATAAAAGCAGCTTTTATCTAAGAAAACTGTACATTTTGATCCCTTTTAGTTTGACAGATACAAATATTAATGAACAATGTCTATGTCTCAGAGTCTCACATACAGTGCTGAGTAAAACTTCAGATGGTAGGATGTTTCAGACTGTGCAATCCTATTATCGTCTATATTTTTAGATATTTTATTGGTTGTCAGGGAAAGTCAAATTGTTCCATGCCAAGACAACACAGCATTATTATAAATGATTATAAAAGCACATTTCATCTGTACTTTGCATTATATACTCACTGTTTCTATAATTATTTCCAGTGCTGTATTGGTGGTATTACAGGTCATATACAGTGCCATTTTTCTAGGTTTTCATTTGTAATTATTTTCAAGAATTGTTAAGCATTGTTTTCACTTGGAGGTTGTGTGTTACAAAGTGTAAATAAAGGTCAAATAAAATCCGATTTAATGCGTCTTGATTTAGGCTCTTAGGCTACGAAAGGTGTTACTTTAAAAAGGTTGTGTAGACTTTCGATATGCATTGTATGTATATCAGGGGTCTCCAGCCTTGCTCCTGAAGAGTTCTAATTCAGTAGCATATTAACTGTGATCAATTAAGCAAGTTATTTGTTAAACTAAGTCATCTGGAAATCGTTTGGAACAAAAATTGAATACCCAGTACATATGTACCTGTACTGTATATACAAAGCTTTTTCTTATCCCATCTGCTATCTATCTGTGGTAAAAGACCAGACATTTCAGATACAGGTTCCGCACGGAGCAGATGGACATATTATTTGGAGACCTCTAGCTGATCCGGACCATTGTTACAAAATAATAACAAAAACGAGGGTCATATAAAAGAGATGTGTGGGCTCAGACCTAAAACAGATTAAAGTGGAAGTCTGCTAACCAGAAACACAGCGGAAACGGGTGTCATGTGACAGAAGTCTGGTTTTCTTTGTTTAACTAGAGTCGCTTATTTTGCTGTCATTCTCTAGAACCCAGACGAGTATCATGTAGGTTGAGAACCTCAATTTAAATCACACGACGGTCCTCCTTCCTGCCTGCGTTATGGTGTCGGCCTGCGGTCAGCTTCCATTGCAGCAAATGAAAAAGCACCAGTTACCAGCTCAATCTGGCCTGGGACCGAACAGCAGCCACTACAGCTCTAACATTTGAACGTTCACCTAATTGCCGTCAAGTCCTTGACTTCTGTAGGACTCTACATGCTGTTGGGAAGAGTCCGTGTGGGGTTGCCACGCTGTGATCTTTTGTTCTCTCGGTCGGGGCCTGTGACCGGGCCTGCCGCTGAAAGGCGCCTCCCCCCCCCCTCTCCTCCCTCTGAGACTCACTCTTTTGCCTTCGCAGCCACCAGCAGCCTGAGGGAGCGCCGGATGCAGAAGGACTGGTTTATCATGGTCTCCACCTCCTGGAAGGGCCTCAGGAACACCAGGTCCTCGTTGATGGTGAGAATCTTCCTGCCCACCTGCAGACCTGCAGTCTGAACACGGGGCGATGAGCAGCGGTTAAGAACAGTGAAAAGCAGTGAGAGAAATCTACATGCTGCAAGGCACTGTAAAACATTTACATGTTTGCTGAAGCGCCATGTACAGTAAATCTGACCATCTTCTGAAAACATCTGAATGCCGTTTCATGCCTTTAAACATTTTCCATAGTTTATCCCCACTATGCATGTCTTAAGGATTGGTTGCATATTTCAAATCCGTTTCACATGCTTGTGTAAAACATTGCCAAATTTTCCAAGCCGTGTGACGCTGACAGTGGCCCCCCAGAAATGTTGATCTACATTGAGCCACAAATTCCACTTCATCCTTGTAAAATAGTCAAAGCCGAGGAAAGGCCACTGCAACAGCGATTAATAATGAACGGTTATGTGAAAAAGGCCATTCAGTCTCTGTCAGAGCGATATTAAGATAAGTGTGTAAAATATGTGGACAGATGGAATCAAGAGCATGCTGTATTTATAGATCACACTTAATATACAGTTACTTGTCAAAGTTGCTAGGACACGCATGACATGACAGATGACTTGTTTGGGAGTCGGTGCAATTTGCTACCATCTGCTTTACAATTTAGTTATTAAGCTCCATACATTTCCCTCCATCAGTCTGTAGCTGGAGCAGATTCCATCACAATACAATCACAGTACAGCACCCTGAGCATTCCCTCTGACTGCCCCACTCTAAACTGTCATCCAATATTCACAAGGGATAAAAAACAGAAAGCAAAATCCTAATTGTTTTAAATTTTGAAACCCTTGAGAATAGTTATAAAATTCAATTTCTAAGCAACAAAGTCTGGGGGGTTGATTCATAAAGTAAAAGTGAGACAAACTGAATTTCTGCACAATATACTGTCAAAACACTACATTCACTGCTTGACTCGGGGGTCCTTATTCTTATTCTACCCTATTCTCGCCCTGTCTTCAAAACAGTCGCGAAACAGCAGAAGCTGAGGTGTGAGGCAGGTTGGGAGATGTTTGAGTGATGGTTGAGGTGATAAAACAAGACAGCTAAATAAAAGAAAGTAGCAGGTTTCATCACTTGTGGAAAAATTGCCATGTTCACTGTTGCAGACAGAAGACATGTGTTACATGTGCGCTTGAATTACAGGTTTTGCGTCTTTACAAAAAACAGTTTGGGTGTTAATGCAGCTCCTTCATCTGTAGAGAAATCAAACGCATCCAGCTCAAGTTTATATGCTTGTCTATTCCTGGATAACAGATATAGTCATTAACCAAGAGAGCCCTGAGTTGGATAGTTATTTTCAATGCCGGAAAGAGCACAGGAGTACCAATCAACAAAGCCTAGGAGACCACAAAAAGGGATGAGCAGATTGAACAGTTTCAAATTTCAAGCCTACAATATTCTCCTCTGTCGGTGATAAGATTAGAATCCCTGATGAACCTGAGGCTGCATGAACAGACCAGCAGGAAAGCTGCCGAGGTTCACTGTCTGACCTTCCTTCTCCTGGCGCGGATGTGCTGTGGTTGTTGTTAGCTTGTGATAATCAATAAGCTCATTGTGCCAGTAGAAAAGGAACTATACCTGCTGTTCTGTAAGTCCACAACTTCATGAAGCCCTCCAAACAGAAAAATGTATTTGTAGGTCTGCCCAGAAATTCCAGATTCATCCTTGGTGGAGTACCTATTGATTTGCACTGCAATTTTGAATTTTGTTGCTCAATTCTACTAAGCATCTCCATTTAAATGAGACTAAAAGCCTAGAGCTGCTACACTAAACACTAAGTCTTTAGGATTTTGGGACATCACAGACCTTAATGTCATGACATTTCACATGATCATTTTATGAAAAGATGGCAAAGGACTATAGCTCTTTGTGTACGCTAAGGCACACACTGTGGCATCATGATAAAGTGCCTGGCTTGGGGAGATGGAGTATCTTGACCTGAAGAAAAGATAATGAATGCCTTGTTTTGCTTTATCCGGCCTCAGCATCTCACTCCTTTCCTCCTTTCATGCTTATCTGTTGTTGCTGTATGTCGCTTTAGCTGCCTAGAGGATGGCCCTTAGAAAACAACTTGTGGCTTTCTGAGGGAGCCATTTAGTATTCTGCTCTGTTCTTCTTTAAGCTTCATGGCCTTTCAACCAGGGCTTCCATTCAGCAGTCCCTTTAAAAGACAGAACTTGTCTCAGTAGGACAGTGTGGGTTTTGTTGAACGGGTCCAGGGGATCGTGTGAGAGACACCTGCATAGAAAAGATCTCCGGTGCTCTGACACAGCTCTCTCTCTGCTTCCACGAGAGTGAAACTGACATCACGGTTTCACGCCTCAGGCTCCAGGCGAATTTGAAATGGCATGTCTTATTACCCTCAGCGCATCTCAGGAAAATCCAGGGAGATGCTAAACACGTAGAGCAATCAGAACTTGACAGGGCAAGCTAACAAACCAGTGCATTTTTAATTATAGCTTGATTGTGTATCAACCTGTCTGGGAAGAAGTCATTCTAGAAGGGTTTCTGACACCTGAGTTATAATTAGGCACTTCACAGCTGGCCCAGAGGAGTTAAGTATTCCCTTAAAAAGCTACAATTCTTCTCTACACAGAGAAAGCACTCTAACAAAACATAATATCTTTCAGGGGTGATATAAAATGTATCATAACCTCTTTCCATTTCCTTAAAAAGGCAGTTATTTAAATTAGGGTCTTAAAGATCATAGTCCTGCAGATCTTGTAGCACTCGATGAGGGCAACTGAACTACACTTCCCAGAAGACCTTGACTCCTCAAGTGTCACTGTGGTTCCTGCACGCTCACTTGTCTGCTCAGTCATGTGAGTCAAGAATCATGGATATAAAGATAACTTAGTGCTGCGATAGGTGACCCATTAAGAGGGTCCATTCCAAGAGAACCTTGGAAATAATAAATAACTGGTTGTCATACCCTGGAAATTCCACTCAAACACAGCGGTGAGGGTAAAAGCAAAACAACATAGCTGACCAGGATTCCTCTCATTTTCTAAAATCTCTCATGCAAAAAACATTGTAAGACTTGTCAGCTTCCCAAAGAGTTTCTCTCTGTGAATGTGAAAACGATGCAACTCGCAGCAGCCCAATTACTCCAATTTGCATGGGGCATTGTAAGCAACATGAGGCTAGACTTTCATTAACAGTTCCGAGAAGCTCCGTCATGCGCCGGGAGTCTCACTGTGTACCGGCCCACCATCCCTTAGTGCCTCTTCTGAGTAACTGCCTCAAGTGTAAGACCCCCAGCTCATACTGTACCTTCCTCTCCACATGGTGATAGGAGAGAGAAAAAGGTGATAGAATATCTGTCTTCTCCCCTAATGAGTCTTCTTAAGTATTTTTCTGACCTATTTACCTTGCACTTCTTCTTTGTGAGCCTTCTCTCTCCTTTCTCCATTGCTGCTTACCTCTGGAACTGGACACTGGACGGTGTCACTCTAAGAGTGAATTTCCCCCCCAGTTTGCCCTGCCCCTCTCACCTCTCTCCTACACTCAACTGGTGCTCTCAAGGGCTGTTAGGCCTTCATAACCACCATCATCCACTCTGGGTAACAACTGACTATCTTTCTTCCAGCGCAACAGTACTCTGTGTGGGGATTACAGAGCCTGAATCATTGTTTCTGCCTTCATGTGGCTTCAGGTAGGGCTACAGGGCTCTTCTGATGCTGTCTTGCCACAGCTCGAACAACCGATGAGTAGAAAGCAGAGTGGCCTTGACAGCCCCTCATCAAACACACATTTCAAGACATTTAGGCCAAACATTCCTAAGGACCAGCCGAGTCTGATACCCACCTCAGCATGAGAGCCCCTGCGGACAGCCTTTACCACTATCGCCTTGTTCTTCTCTTCAATCTCAAAGCCGTAGTCTTCCTCCTGGGGGTGGATCTGGTGAAAAGAGGAAAAGGATTTACCCTCCAAACTCCATCCTTACTCAGGCCGTCCACACTGACCGCCTGTCTGCCGCTGGCTAACAATGCAAAGGCTTCAAAACACTGATGGATTTCCCAATGGAGAAAATTTGTGTAATAACATTCCCAGATTCATTTTTTCCACAGTTTGGTTTATAACATAACATAACATCACTTTATTAGCCCTTTATAATTTCTTGCATTAGGAATTAATCTTTTCACATACCCCAGCTTGCTCTCCATGAGACACACAGACAGGGAGAGAAGCTTGGGGTCAGAGCGCAGGGTCAGCCATTGTACAGCGCCCCTGGAGCAGTTGGGGTTAAGGGTCTTGCTCAGGGACCCAACGGAGTAGGACTCCTCTGCCGGCTGCAGGATTTGAACTGGCAACCTTCCAGCCACAGGTGCAGATCCTTAGCCACAGAGCCACAGCTCCGCCCCTATATACATATACAGATATATGCAGTTTATATGAATTTTTGCAGCTGTTTTTAGAAAGAAACATGGATGCTAAATGCCATTTGAAATCTGTACAGCATATTCACCTAAATGTGTCAAAAATAGAATGGACTATATTTGGTTTATACATTTCACAAACAGCACTTATGGTTTATGGGGAAACAGACTTACTTGTCACTATTTTAGGAGCTGTAGTACACAATAGCACTTCAGACCAGAAAAACATTGTACTTCCTCAGAGTGACCTAGTGCTCATTAGAAATCAGGAAATGTACTACTGCTCTTTTTAGGGATTGATAATTACTTTCATACTATGAATTTGCTTGAGTGAGAGACACATAGGTATCATATACACAAAGTATCTTTCATTTTATTTTAATATATATGTAAAAAGAAGAATTAGAAGCCTCCGTTCATTTAAAATAAGCATCCTTCAATTTAATGCAGTGTCATTCCCTGGCTTGTTAAATATGATTTCCTTAAACTTATTAAAAGTGCACTGATATGGTACTGCACCTTTCCATCACTTATCACCTGAACCCCTAACTGCACGACACAATGAGTAAAAAAAATATTCTGTGTGAATAACTCTTTAAAATAAAGCCCTCCGATATGAATTCAATATGAATTCAAATAAATATCATTACAATACAGTGCCCATCTGCTTCAAATTTTGAGAGGGAGATTCAGAAACATATACATCTCCAGGTATCCATCTTTCAGACCTGGAGACAAGCAAAGCTGTTTTATTTAAATCCTTATTCCAACATTTTACCTCAAATCAAAGGGGTTTGGTGAACCCCATGAGACATCCGTTACCTCCATTAACCACGACAATACCGATTTCTTTCTTTTCTAATTTAATCTTAACTGAACAGGATCACAAAAGGATGCTCTCATTGACAATGCCAGTGTTGCCAGTAACCACCAGCTGTCTTCCTCCTCCTGTGGTGCTCAGATAAGATGGGTTATCAGAGCCCTGTCGGTCACAGAAAAATCCGGAAACCAAGATCAGTAAAACAGCCACCACAGGACCTACAGCAATGATTACAGCAGTTTTAGATGGATCATTGTCGTGGCTGTTGAAGAAAGGAGCTAATTAATTAGTAGCTGGATGGCGTTATTCCACCTTTCATCACAAAACAATGTGCATCGTCTTTCCTGGCTAAATTCAGGCCCATTTTAAATCCTCCTAATGCACTGCAGATTTTGAACACAATGCTGTTTTTGTTTTCTTTCCTCCCTTTCTTTGAGCACCTGCAGTTAAATGCCAGATCCTGAATGTGTTATTAAGCCGAGAACTGACCAACTTAGAACCAAGGAGACTTTGGTGTTGATTATTACATGACAATGCCGAGACTTCTCTCCTCTCCGGTGTGGTTGAAAAGTGCACGGTTGAACCGAACAATTAACCAATGCTTTCCTTGTCAAACAGTTAAAATCAACCAATATAATATTTTCTCTCCATCCTTTAATTCCTGAAAAGAATCCTGTTTCATTTTTTCTTTCTAGATGTTTGGTTCGATTTTAAAATATCACAGCGAGAAGCTCAGTTTCATTGACCACTTGGAAAAGAGAGAATGATGTAAACGTTGTGCTGCTGGGTACAAGAAAACAGAACAAAAAGGTTGTCCACAGGTCACTTTGCACCTTTTGCAGCAAAGCAAGATGGAATTACATTTCAAACAGAATATTGAAATGTCAGAGCAGAATCGCCAGTCCATCCTTCGTGTTTTCAGTAATGATGGGCACTTGTTATGACTAATAATAATAATAATAATAATAATAATAATAATAATAATAATAATAATAATAATAATAATAATAATAATAATAATAATAAAGCCTTATACTAATATCTCAGTGATGAAGTCAATTCATTAGGAAGCCATGATAGGCAAAAGACAGGGGACATTCTTCCAGGACACCAGGGTAACACCCCTACTATTTTTGAGAAAAGACCTGGGATTTTTAATGATATCTCCTTCTCTTTAAATCAGACAATACATACCCATATGAAACCATCTGCAATGAAAAGCTATTTATTTTTTCTGTAAAATATAGGTATGATACACTTCAGCAGATCCCTGACACAATCAAGATTATTAATTCAGTAAAACAATACCAGCGACTTGTTAGAAAATAAATCAATAAATCGATGGTTAGGATGCGCTAACTAGCTTTAAGATCAAGTGTGGTCAATTGAAGGTTCCTGACAGGGTTTAGTAGTATTAAATTGAATATCTGTGAAAACAATATACTTCTTTGCTGTGCCATTCCTGTTAAAGATAGGCCAAATGATGTTGCTGTCTTTGGCACTTATATTCCTTTGTGTTTTTTAGACACTTATTATCTTTGTTTTTAACTAAGAAGAAACAAACGTAAAACAATTCCAGATCATTGCTCCTCCCCTTCCCACCCCTGCAAAAAGAAAAAATAGACTTTTGTCTAGCATTTGTGTTCGTGAGAAAGAGAAGGAGCCAAACGAGCTGAAAGTTCACACAGCTTCTCCTACCAGCACACAGACAGTTCTTCTGTGAGGTTTTTTTTCCATGGTGGTACAATGAATTCAAAGCCCAAATAGTGCTAATTATGTAGAAATGAATTCAATCATTCATCATTTTACTTGATTATGGCAAGCAAATCTGAAGCAATGTTTCAGAGCAGTAACCAGTAAGTAGTGCCTATCGTGTGCACACTGAATGTGTGTGTATTTGATTACTGAACCACTTCTGAAGACAGCAACCAATACCAGTTAAACAACAATAAAAAATATATTTGGTGCGGTAAAATTCCAGATTCTTTCCCAAACTGGAATTGCAGTTTACTATCAAGACATTTCGAGAGCGATGGAAGAATTACAACAAACCAGTGTTGTCTATGTATTTTCTTTCAGCGCTGTCTAGAACAAGAAACTGTGCTGTTCTAGTGTCTGCTGGACAACAGACAACAGTAGGGACTATGACAAACTGGTGGCTCCTACATGGTGAGACAGAAACCTGCCATCCCCAGTGCCTCAGTACTGCTATCCATTGCCCACTTGCACAAATAATTGTTGTCTTGTCTGTAGAAGAGTGGCACAGCTTGGATTTGAGCAGACATACCCCAGGTAAAAGAACTGATCCCTATATTCATACTCGTCCCGTCTGATTCATGACTGGATGAGTGCATTAACTAAAAAAAGAACCCTCTGTTCTTCCGTGTCAGGGAACTTATTCGGTCATGTCTATCTTTTTCTGATAAAATACCTATTAAAGTCTCTAAATAGCAGCTGTCACTTCATTAAAAAGATTTTCTTCCTATGCCGGCATGACTCAGAAGACTACAGTGCCATAAACCCTTCAAGTTCTCTACCTCTGAAGACTGGATATGATATGATATCAGCGTGACTCCCAAATTGAAGCACTGAATGAATTAATTTCTCATAGAATCAGAAGAACTTCACCTAGCAGAACGAACACATGTTAGGAGTGTAATTTAAATAAGATTAGCTGTACAAACCGCAGGCAATTCAACTCAGGATGAATGTGAGTTCTCTGACTCACAACAACAGCCTTCCTCTTGAAACACTCACTCAAAACACCAGATAATTTAGTCTTGGGCACAAGTCCTTTATCACAGCAGTCATTAATCTTGTTACAACCTTTCCTTTTTTATGTTTATGGTCTTTCCATGGGCATTTGTGAGAAGCAGACTGCCTTAATTAACAGATAAGCACTGCAGAGTGTCCCAGAATACTAATAGGAGGCGTAGCAGGGAATTTATATTTTGAAGAAACAATAGGGCCATAAAACATTGAATGAAAGGGTATTTTTCCTGGTTTTAGTTAAAAATATTGCATCAGAGACTAAAGGCACCAGTGAGATCTTGTTCCTCCCGGTACAGTTTGATAACTACAGACCTGGACACTGCAAAGTTATCATTACTCTGCTAAATGTGGGAGTTGCGTTGGATTTCCATTGAACTTGGGAGGGTCAGGAAGACACTTTTGTCAGGACCAACATAAATCAAGCAAAGTGAATTTGACTCCATGCCATCTTGAAATCTCACTAAACCAAGGCATTTCTGACACAATCAAGCTGAGATCAAGTGGAGTTTTAAAATTACCATTCAAACAACAAAATTGAAATTATTGAGGATGATCTGATCTCCCAGATGGCCCAAATCAAAACATTAAGATAGCAATACTGATCTGTTATTTTCTCTCTGTACTCTTGATTTTTTTTTCCAGATAGGCCTGTAAAATGAAGCGATCTAACTGGCAGCCAGTTTAATGTCATCTTATCACTGGAAACTTTACTCTGATTTATCAATTTGACGCATAACCACCTTCACGTCCGGCATAGATGAACACTTCTGCAGTGAGACTGTCTTTCTGGTTTGCTGACAGGTTTTGTTTACCGATATTATCAGACACTCTTAAAGCAAAATTGCTTCAACCCATTTTGATGCAGCATTAAAAAGGAAAGAATAAGAACAGGCTATGACAGCAAATTTGTGTGATTCCTCCTGAATCACCTTTATGCAGAAAAGTAAAATGTTCTCTCACTCACAAGGGAGCAGTGAAACATTTCAATGGCAAAACATTTTTTTTTCTTCTAGTTAAGATAACATAGGATGAGAATGAGTTTTATTTTCCCATTTGCACTGACATAGTCTAACACATGTTCAAAATTACTAGCTAGTAAAGCTAGTTTTACCAGAATCGTCAGAAAGTGCCATTTTAAACTATCATGGCAGCTGTAAAAATCTGAATTCAAGACAACAATGTGAGCGCTGCTTTTCAGATAATGACTTCTACCCTTCAAGGGTGCTTCAAGTTGTGTCCTATTTTCCAAAATAAGCCGTAGCCTCCATCACAACAAAAAAACAACTTCAAGCCCAAAACATAAAAGAGACTCCTCACTTTACTCTACTCTCCAAAAACAGCCAAACCATAAATCCATTCCTGAAAGAAGTATTAACATTATCTATGAATATTTATATTGCCACTTCTGGTGGCCAGGAGAAGATTAACATTTCTACCGCAGGTGAGAGTTCCATATAAAGTGCTGTCAGGAAAAGAGCCCCATTTTCTGAGAGTTGATCCTTTCAAGTTGGCAGCTCTTTGTGTGCATATTTTTAAAAGTTGTTTAAATTTGGAGCAGCTGTTCATCTTGAATAACAGCATCCTCTTCATTTCAAGAGGAACATTTTTAGCATTACTTCTGGCTGTACAAAAGTTTGACTGATTATGTACAATCGCAGGCTTGCAGGCAGGGAAGAGAGGCACAGTTCCCCATTCCGGATGAACTGTATTGGCCCAAACGTGAAATTCCATCTGCTCTGTCATATCCATGTTCCTACTGTCTTTGCCACCAGAGACAGTTCATTTAAGATTTCCGTCATCACCTTGTTACAAATCCAAAACAAGAGCTCAGATGTAATTCATTATTTCAGAGTCCTTCAGCAGCAGCAGGGCAGTATGAGATAAATGTTTGGATTTAGCTACCTACCTGGAAAAAACATTTTCTATGGTCATATCAGCTATGACTGACGCGGATATATTTTAAGACTACCATTATTATTAGAGGTGCCGCCTTAAAGGTAACTACACATGACATTCCCCTTACTGCAGAACATGGAGGGGTGTGTGAACACTATTTATACTGCCAATTCAAGACCCTTATCACAGACATCAGAAAACTGTGCTGGATTTGTTGTGCAGCGCTCTGGGGTCCATTAAACTAAACAATAAAACACACGTCAGCCGCAAAGCAAAAAGCCAAACACTAGACTACACCTGTCTCCCAACCTCAGCCCCTGCTACACTTCCACAGAGAGAGATCCCCTGCACCCACACCACCTGGAGGGACCGTCTTCACTCTGTTCATTGAGCTGTACGTGGATTGTTCCCAGTCACAAGCTTTTTTTAGCACCTGAATTCACAAAAGATCACGACAATCTAATTTTACAGCATTATCCTCCCTATGGTCCCGGACAACTTTCCAGGTATTGATGGGCAAATCCATTTTATTACACAATCCAGCCACTTCTTCACCCTTCTTCAGCATTTTGCGATTTCCAGCCATTGCAGATCCCTTTTACAATTTGATGGAAACAGATTCATGGGTGGGTTGACATCCCCGCTCCTCCAATTGAGTCAATATTTATTTTCCCTGCAATTTCTTTCCTGTTAGATGCTATCCAGACCCACCTCTGCTCAGAGCTTGAACTCCAAGGTGGTATGGCATGTTGCCTGGTTACATAGAGGGGCTTTGACTATGCTAACAGGCAAAAGGACAGTCTCTCGGCCCTGTCTAGACTCCACGGAATAAACAACATCATACACCGTAGACACAGGGGAAAATACTAAACAAACAAAGTTAGAGTAAGGTCACTTAAATGGTTTTACATCAGATTCGCCTCAACATCCTTCTTGTAAATTGTTAGTGCAGCAACCTCTGGAAACATAGAGGCAAAACTAAGAAAGACTAAGATCAAGGAAGGGCCTTTGCAATTAGGACAAACGTTAAAAAAGAAAATAAGTGAGGAATTCCGCAGAGAGCAAGCACACCCTCTATCATGAATATTTTTTTCTTACATAGGGTCTGAGTATCAGATCTGACCTTTGCCTGAAAGGACAGCAATGTGCTGAAGCTCCTTACCAGCAAAGACTTGGCTACGATGTTTTCGATGAGCTTGAAGTCATTCCGCAGCTGTTTGCTTTTGGAACTGGTCCCTTCCATTTCTTCATCAGCGTAAAAGCGGAAAAATTGCGATTCGTCTTTGAATTCGCTTTTCTCCAGCACTGGCAGAGAGAGAGTAAGGAAATAGGAATAGTAAACAGGATTAGAGTGCAGGACTGCACTGTGCACGAATAAAACACAGTGTTTCTATTTTCATATCCTGACAGGAAAGGATGCCACGAACACAAATGATTTCAATTTACAGTCTGTTAAAAGATTGTAATGGGTATTATGTGTTGGGGGGGGGGGGGGGTTTGCCTTCAGAAACAGCTGCTTCAGAACAATTAGCAAACATCATCTGCTGTTAGAATGTGGAAACCACAACACAGAAAAGACTGGCACACTGCTCAGCTTGATCAGAATCCCTCAAATGCTAGACAAACAGGAAATGGTAAAAACTGATGAAGTCATGTGCTAGTGTTTATACTGTATATACAGTACAGGGAACGGTTTACTTTTAAAGGGAGAGGGATGTTTGCAGCAGTTAATGCTCAGGTATGGTAAACTTACTACCATGTTAACCTCAACCAAATATTTCCATTTAAGCCGTTTATACTTCAGCCATTACTAATGTTTAGTGGGAAATGTTCAACATATTCATTTAACAGTGTTGAGTCTCCCTTATAGTCCAATTAAACAGTCCCCATGGTGTGGAAAATTCCTGCACAGTGCTTGACAGTCTAGGCTCGAGATTCCCATGAACACAGTTTTGCAGGCATGGGCATTGTAAGACTTGAATGGGAAGAGTTTTGTGTTCTTGCTATTTTACACATCACTGAGTGTGCTTTCTCATTGCTACTGCGCAGACTGAAAAATGTCTCTTAATCGCTCGGCCCTTTATTTCACATCTTAACTGTACCCCATATTACAATGATTGTGACCAGTATCAGTGCCTATTTATCTTTTTGGATGCCTTCACTGTTTTTTGACATTCTGATAGCCTACTCCAGCAAAAAAAAAAGGGAAACGCTTCCCAGGGGCTGAAAGTGCAGGAGGTTTGGGAATGTCTGCTTCACTGCACAATCCTGTCCATGTGAGGGCATTTTACAGGAGCACTGTGCTTTTATTCTGCTTTCATGCCACACATTCATCTTTTTTTTTTGCTACTGGACTTGCTAGCCAGTGGATACTGTATACAGAACTGATAACAGGGAAGAAGTCAGAACTGGGTATAGAGCAAAGCCATAAAGAGGGTTTGAACTACAAGACACCAGAAGAATAGAAGCATAGACATCCAGCTGCTTCAGAAAGCTGTTGTAATTGTGCTGTCGAAGAAAAGCCATAACGAACGGATTGAGGGGGCCTACAAAAACTGTGATCAAAATCTGTTTCACATCAGCGAACATGGATCACAGCCAAGCCAGTAGCCTTCCCCAAACTCCCCTCCTCTTTCGCCGCTTGACAGTATTGGAAAAATACGAGCTGGGAATTTGTACATAACAGATCAAACACCTCAGTTTGTTATTTTCCAGCAGATTGCTAGAAAGTTTAAAAAACACCCATTGACAAGCATGTAAATTTGTTACATGTCAAAAACTGTTGCTGCATAAAGACCAGGTGAAGTCCAATCCCAAAAAAAGTATTAAATGCACGCACAAATATCAAATTCTCAAGGAAGAGGCATGTTCTTATCTATGTATATCTGGTGGGTGTTAGCTATGCCACATTAAAGCACCCCCAAAATAGGGGAAGTTTTCAGTTTTCCCACAGTAAGGTTATGTCCATGCTATAAATATTAGCACTGCATTTAGTAAAGACTCTACCGCATACAGAAATACAAGATAGGAGCGACTGCTGTGTTTGACTCTGTTCTGTGTTTGCAGTTCTCTTTGCCAAAGTTGCGTATTTTAAATATGAAAGGACAAAAAGTATGCGAAACAGCTGTTTGGGAGAACTCTGCACATGCTGTACTTTGTACGGCCAAAACAGCCTCTCAGGAAAGAATTTATTTCCAGTATGCTGCTGTGTTTTTTTTTCCCTTATCTTACCATGATGCATGAAGCCATTGTTGCACAGCCCAACGCCCAGCGTGACCGCATCCTCCCTGGTGGACCAGTCTCCCTGCAGAGCCAGAGGACACCTCACTCAGCGAAACAGTTAATTGAAAGGCGCATCCCACACACAAAATTACACATAGCCAAACAAGAAGAAGAAAAAAGCACCCAGCCGAACGTCTGTCTAAAATTAGCTGCCTCCCTACTCAGGAAAGGGGGGAGGTAGCTGGCATGAAATGAAAAAGAAGAAATGTTCAAGGTCTGTTGGTACCAAAAACAAAACAGAAGAAAGGTACATTCCCCCAGAGTGGAGACTGGCCCATCGAAGGCAGGCAATATGTGTTATCTAAAGCACAAAGAGCAATGACAGATTCTTTTGATACGCTGCCCAGCTCTCTTGGTGTGGTGGTTTAAGAACAAAAAAAAAACAGAACACACCTATTTCTTATCCCTTTTGAGGCTGTCTCGTTGAGACTGATTTTAAATAAACGGGAACTTCGGAGAGGAAGGCAATCAGTGGGCAAACAGTTTTATCGCCTGTGCTTCTTGGTTCTTGCTGATGCCTTTCTGCCAGTCGCTGCTTGCACAAGGGAGATTAGCCACATTTCTGGAATTCTTTCCCTTTGCATTGTTTGCACTCCACAGCGAAAGACAGACTTACAGCAGTGGGCTCTTTCCGTGGTGCAGCTTGTAAATATGACAGCATCCCTCTGAATTTATTCAGACAGCTGCTATTTTCTAATCATTTCTTTCGCCTATGCCTCGTTTTCTTTCTCATTCTGCCACAGCGAGAAAACACCCAGCTTGTAACCTTCCTTTAAAGTGATTAAAGTAGTGATAAGATCTTGACATGAGACACTGGGATTCTTAAATGAGCAGTAGTAACTGAAGACAGAAAGTGCATATATACATGAGCAGTAATCTGAACCCTGTTCACTGGCATATTTTTATGGGAATTATTCCATCACAGTGAACTCCAGTGGAGTTCCAGTGGAATACTTTTAAGACGGAAGAAATGCCGCCCAGTTTAAAGGGAAAGCTCATAAAAATTTTAAATGATGTCAATAATGTAATTGATGGAGAATAAAAAGGCCTGAATAAAACAGCCATGGAAAGCAACTAACTCACATCTAGTACACAGCCTCATAATATCACATCAGTGGACAACCACAGGGGGAAAAAAAGCCATAAAATTTGCTTTTAAATACTCTAGAAGCAAACTCATCATCTGGCTAGGAATGACATTTACCAAGCAAATAAAGAGAAAAAATACTAACAATACAAGTAAAACAAACAGGTGAGCTGACACCCAGATCCTGTCATATTCTTGCTTTACCCCAGAAGAACAAAAAGAGCTCTGGGCTGCAGCGGAGAGGGATTTCCTGAGAAAACAAAATCCTTGTGAACAAGCTGCTACCCCAGTTCCCTGTCTAGTGACTGCTCCTTCATCTGCTGCTCGTTCCACATTCCAAAAGGATTCCCAGACATTAGCAGTACCTGGGGTTTTTTTATACTCATTACGTACCTTTAGCAAAATATCAGCTCACTGATAATGAAATAATAATGTGCAGAAGCCCACAAAGGCAATGCTGGGAAGGGGGGGTTGAAGAGCGGGGCTCTAAAACAAATTCATTTAGACATGTTTTTGTAGGCCATACATTTCAAAACACAGAACGCAGGAGGATACCAAAAAATGTCACCCGCCTTTGGAAACCCATCTCCAAGACATATAAATTAGTACAGTGTGCTAAAACACATGATGCGTTTTCTCCATTGGGCATATAAGAGATTGGATAGAGGATGTGTGGGGGGGTTTCTTTAGAGATTCATTTACCACCCTGGCACAGCTTGGTCACTAAATATCTGGTCGTAGTCTGAGATGCGCACACACAGCTGTGTTATATATGATGTATATGGCACAGATGTTCATTTTATTCTGTCATGGCAATGTCACACATTAAGATCAGTTTTCTTACCTGAGCTATCAGCCAGTCAACCAGTTTACTGGCAGGAACGACAGACTTGAATGTTTTTAAATGGTAGTCTCTGTCCCTGCATTTCCAAAAGGGAAAAACACAAACAGCAATGTTAGATGTTAATAATGTCATTATCAATATTGACAGCAGAATATAACAGCAAAAGCTGAGTAAAGAGCAGCAAAGCACATTATTTTTATTTGGTATAGTATTATTTAATTCACATGCTTAATACTTAAGCCCTGCTTGGGGCTTAAACTTTTGAATTTCTGTTTAATCAATAACTCTTTTTTTCCAGGGAGTGGAGAGGGTGGTGTTGGAATGTTGATTTAAAAAAAATATTGAATGAAATGCTGACTTTTTTTTCAGAAAAGTGATGTGAAGAATGTGAAGAATTCTTTTAATCAGCTAAAGGGATGCTTTGATTAATTACAAGCAACATATGTTCAAAATAAAAATAAAGCTTATTACTGGAATCAAATATTTACATATTTAAGGACAACAGGAAAGACTGCAAGTGCTATGAGCTTAACAATGATCTCATGAAATATTTTAATGCATCTGCTCAGTCTGCATATAAATAAACTGCTTTCAGACTTAATATGCACATTCACACAGCTGCTTTTTAACCTGACTGGAACTGGGCTCCATCCTGTGAATTCTTAAGCTCTTTCACGCACAGCAGGCGATTCAAAACAATCTATTTAACATTTAGCTTTAAATAGCAAGAAGCCTTTGTTTGTATGCCTTTGTAATTGAACAGCCCCAGAGAACTATAAGTGGAAATAACCACATTTCCTGACACAAATGTGCACGATCCTTTATCTGATGTTGTTCAAGAATGCCATGTTATTGATAACAAGCTGTTGTACTGCTAAGTGCTCTGCAAATGCCACAGTAGTGAAGTGACCACTGGCATTTCTTGGTTTTGTTTTAAACACAATTAACACAATTACCCAACCCCACACCCACCCTAGAAACACCCACATGCAAACTTCACATTCACTCCCACTGATTGGAGTTCATGAGTCCCAGAGCACTGCATTAGGTGTGCTCGCGCTGTCCGATCAACGTCTATTTTTCTTTCTACACACATCAGTGAGGCGTGAGTGACCCACTATCGAGATTGGTATCATGGGTTGCAGAAATCCGAGTTCAAAACGTCATCACAATATATTAAAAAAAAACATTTCTGAAGTCTCACAGCTCAGGTGAAGTGATGAACCAGCTTACCGAGCTAGGAAACAATCAAGAGCCGGGTTTAAAATCTAAAAGGCACACCTGTTCCTTCAGACAAGGTGCTAATGTTCTATGTATAAAATCTTGCTTCAGTCACAAACTGAACTGCGTTTCAGCACAGCTGGCATTTACACCTCAACGATGGAGAATTTTACCTCGAGGCAAGTCAGATTTCTCACGTTTTCACCAGACTGGTCAAGGGATGCACAAAAGGGTTCAGGCTCGAGCAATAAAAGAATGTGATGGGAACTCAAACATCAGCTCTCTGCTCAGCTACTTTGCCACTGTTGTTTAGGTTGAGGGAATCAATGTCTCTGGGGAAGACTAATGACTGATGCGCCTGTCTCTCGGAGACAGAGATGTTTAATACGACCAGTCAGGCGAGATTTTCCTTGGAGACACAGGAGACAATTCCACACCAGCTGAATCAGCCGGTTTTTAAATTCTCCTTATTAACGGAGCGCTGGACAGATCGCAGAGCTGGAAATACAGCCCGTGAAGAGGGCGGGGGATAAGCAAAAATAAACAGTGGTTTACTGGCTGGCAGCTATGGGACAGAGGAACAAGAAGCCCTTGTCAGCCTGTACACAGAACGTTTTTCAAATTGTGCTCATTTTACTGGGGGAACGTGTGCCAAGATTTTCTCAGACTTTCCTTTAGAGCACAGAAGTAGTCGAAAAGTGGGCGCAAAGAGTCAGGATAAAAAAAAGGGCGAGAGGGCAAACTTACTTCACGACAGGAGTGAATAAGCTGTGTAGCCGACAGTACAGTCTCACCCCCTGTGGAAAAAAAACCACAAGACATCACAGAAAAGTAAGTGTCTGTTCAAATTTCCACTAACACATCATTGAATCTTAATACAAGTAGCACTCAGCCGGAACAAATCCTCTTTTTCATGCCAGAAACATTCTAAATTAGCCAGGTGTAATAATTTTACATCTAATAGAGGTCCAGGGATTCTGAGTGGCAATTTTAAAAGCAAAGGATTATTTTAATGGTCCAGGCCTAATGACACCTTTACTTCTCATTATCCATATTATATTATTCAGACTGTTAAGCAGAATGAATGTGCTTAAGGGACAGTCATGCAGAAAGCTCTGGACTAAAGACATACTGATGCAAATGTTGACAAAGACTTTAAAAAATTAGCTGTTTTGGCAAGCATAAGGGCTTACATCATTAATAAAAGGCATTATTACACAATGTCAATAAAAATCCATTCATTATCAAAGAGATGCTTGTTTGTAGAATGGATAAGAGCAACTCAAACCCCATCCTCAGCAGCACAGGGTGCAAGACAATAGCACATCTTCGAAAGGACCCTAGCCCGCCACAGGGTGCACACACACCTACACAGGGACACTTCTCAGACACCAATTAACTTAGCCAGCATTACACAAGAATGAGGGAGGGTGAGAACCCAAAAAAAATCCACCAGGTGAGAACATGCAAACTCCACACAGAAGTGAAATTTTGACCCAGCAGTCCAAATGCCTCATGAATAGAGAGTTACAGGTTATAACTTTTAAGTAGAAGGTACTATGTAGTATTATCATGGAACCAATGGATGGGTTTCACATGTACCCTGGTTCAGCTGGGTAGAATTCAGGCAATTGGACTTGAGAACTGACATCCCCTCAATGATGAAGAGCTCACCAATGAGAAGCTACAGGGATCCTTCAGGACCAGGACAGAGTACCACTGCTTCAAACAATAAGAACAATGTTTTAACGAGCATGGTAATTTGGAGTGATCCTAAACTAAGGGTCTTCGTTAATTACCAATTAGACTCCCACCGATCCTGAAGGAAAAGACTAAGGTGCAGGTTCCCATTGGCAACATTAATGCCCAAATAACTCATTGTGCCTTAGCCAGTCTCATTCACAGAAAGAAATGTAATGACTCCACAAAATCCACAATGTCATTCACTTATTATAGCAATGATGACATATGGTGTCAACTCTCTGTTACAGACTTTTTCAGGACTGGAACTGCCCAGACAGAATCACTTTTTCTCTACTCTCTAGCTGAAAGTTATTCATTAAAAGCGGCTCAAGTGGGGTTACCTTTGACACTATGTCTTCCATCTCACTTCTGGCTTTGTAGGTGCCATCATCATAGCGGAACCTATAGAGGACCTGCTCATTCTTGAACTGATGCTTGTCAGACACTGCAGAGGCAATGAGAGGTGAAATTAATTCTCAGCGAGAAACAGGCTTGAGCAAAACATCAAAAAGCACAATGTTCACCGACTGCATCGTGGATATTTATTTTAATGCGACTACAAGCAATAAAAACGAGTGGCTTAGGATATTAGATGAAGTGAGAGTAGGAAAGGAAAATAAATAATTCCTCCGCACTCAGCATGCTGGAAAATGGATGAGAGAGACACTCACCAGATTCCTTTTGTCACAGCCGAATAACACTATTTTAGAAAGTTTCCGACTTAGCACGAACAGCAAGGTTTAATATAATCATATATAATATAAACTCGCATATATAATACAATCATCTGGAATCCAAAGTCTTAAACACCTCCTAAATCATAAATGATGCCAGCACTGATAAGAGGTCAATATCAGTGTCTAAGAATTCGTGGTGACATATTAAACAAGATGACGTTTTGCCTTATCTTGCGCTGGTCATCTGCTGTCTAAATCTCTCACTCTATAAGCTCATTTCTTCCAACAATCAAAAATAAAACTGGTGGCACATCCATCAGGAGAGACAATCTTTAGCTCAGGACTCGCCGCTCGTCGTACTCCTTATCAACATTTTTAACTCAACAGCGGCAGCCGTCTGTGTTGTCATTTAAACTCAAAGAAACCTTTTGCTCCATGAAAGTGTGTTTCTAGTGTCACTTTTATTGATTCACCATTCACGTCTGACCGTGATACACTCAAGTAACTCTGACTGCTGCACAAGCACTGTATCACCTCAGTAGTGCGAGAGCAGACTGGGCCCAGGTCATGAGGTAATTTCAGCTATGAAATGTCAAGCAAACCAAGAAAAGCACTAGAACTACATTTGTGCGCTCACTCATTATTTTGTGGTGCTCGCAACCTGCAATTTCTAACCAGCATGATGTGATGGCCAAACATCATCCATCATGATACGGGAAACCATGATTCATAGATTGATGGGTAGGCCTTGTGTGTGATGTTCTGGGCAGGTGTGTCTCGTAACTGCATAGCAACCTGAATGCATGGAGCTACACTGAACACGTCTTAGGAGCTCATTTGCTGCCCTCCCTGTGATCTCATCTGGCTAGGATATAAGCAGAACAGCACACGTTCCCATGCTACTCAAGTAATAATGGCTTACTTGGGAGATGGGAATGGGATAGTTACGCCAAGATTGCCACACCTGACAGACTTGTGGGCTCAGCTTGGACTATGATTGACTTCTATATTAATAATATCCTTATACGTAAATAGTGCTTTTCTGGACACTACAATCAAAGCAGTTTACAGGTAAAAGGGCTCCCTTTGCCTACAGCAGCCATAGTGCACCAGTACGTTCACCACATAACAGCATTCAGTGGGGAGGAGAACAGAGTGATGAAGCCAATTTTACAGATGGGGATTATTAGGAAGCCACATTTGGTAAAGGCCAATGGGAAAATTTGGCAAGCACACTGGGGAAACACCCCTACTCTTTTCTAGAAACGCCCTGGGATTTTTAATGACCACAGAGAGTCAGGTCGGTTTTACATCTCGTCTGAAGGAAGGTGTCCTTTTTGTAGTATAGTGTCACTGTTGCTATCCTGGGGCATTAGGACCCACACAGACTGCAGGGTGAGTGCCCCCTGCTGGCCCCACTAACACCTCTTCCAGCAGCAGCCTTAGCTTTCCCAGGAAGTCCCCCATCCAGGTACTGAACAGGTTCACACTGCTGAGCTTCAGTGGGTTGCCAGTTGTGAGTTGCAGGGTGATGTAGCTGCTGGCCTCTGGGGCTAAGGGACCAGTGAATACGCAAGTGCTAGTCCAGGCTCTACATGAGGAATGGGACCGAATCCCACAAGACAACATCTGCAACCTGCTGCAGAGCATGGGTGACAGATGTGTAGAGCCTGACCTGTCCCGAGTTCACTCCTGACCTGACGAGTATGTGCTATTTCAGAAGTAAGTGACCTTATCAGAAATAGCCATTGTGCCATGTGTGGAAATAATTTGTATAGTTCTAATACATATGCAACGGTCACTTCTGAACACCCATTCGTGGTAATAACAGAGGTGACCAGAGCTGTACTCAGTGCTGTACATAAAATTTCCTGTAAAAATGCTTGGATTGGGAGCACCAGGGGGAGAATACATTTGAGTGTGCCTTCTTTGCTGTTCTCTGGAAAAGAGCCTTTTTCATAACAAATTCAAACTCATTTCAAACCTGTGCTGAACTGTGCTGTGACTTCTTGCACCTTCTACAGATGCACAGCTTGTATTGGAGAAAACAGTAGCTTGCAAGAACAGCTTGTGTTGAAAGTATAATTCCTTGTAGTGGACGCCCACAGTACAAGGCTGTGGAAGGGGTCACCTGTGGAACAACCCTGTGGACAGTCTAATCAACTACAGTATTGTACTGAAGTCATGCCTGCTTAATTAAATGTCAGCACACCTGCTACAAATGTGTTTTGTAATTTTTTGATACCCTTTGATTTTTTTGTTTGTTCTGATAAGTGATATGTTTTTTTATCCTGTACTCAGTGCAGTCTGAAAAAGGAAATTCCCAAGTAATAGAAAGAAGAGAGAAGTTTTACGATAGTGAACATCCTTTTAGATGACTCAGGGATGGGATCGTGACATCGCCAGTGAAAAGTGATAGTCGACTATGAAATACTACTCATGAAATAATAAAGAAGAAAGAAGTTGCGCTCATTCACCGTGATGGATGATGCCATTCTCCAGCAGGGCCTGACCAAGGTTGACCCCCTCATCTGGTTTATTGATCTCTCCGGTCTCAATCAGCCAGGACACAAACTCACTGTGAAAGGAATGGAACAAGGCATTGTGAGCGCACAGTGACACAGCTCTCAGGACAGTGTGAGCGCACAGTGACAGCTCTCAGGACAGTGTGAGCGCACAGTGACACAGCTCTCAGGACAGTGTGAGGGCACAGTGACACAGCTCTCAGGACAGTGTGAGTGCACAGTGACACAGCTCTCAGGACAGTGTGAGTGCACAGTGACACAGCTCTCAGGACAGTGCGAGCGCAGGGTGACACAGCTCTCAGGACAGTGTGAGCGCAGGGTGACACAGCTCTCAGGACAGTGTGAGCGCAGGGTGACAGCTCTCAGGACAGTGTGAGCGCACAGTGACAGCTCTCAGGACAGTGTGAGCGCACAGTGACAGCTCTCAGGACAGTGTGAGCGCAGGGTGACACAGCTCTCAGGACAGTGCAAGCGCACAGTGATACAGCTCTCAGGACAGTGTGAGGGCACAGTGACACAGCTCTCAGGACAGTGCAAGTGCACAGTGACACAGCTCTCAGGACAGTGTGAGCGCAGGGTGACACAGCTCTCAGGACAGTGTGAGCGCAGGGTGACACAGCTCTCAGGACAGTGTGAGCGCAGGGTGACACAGCTCTCAGGACAGTGTGAGCGCAGGGTGACACAGCTCTCAGGACAGTGTGAGGGCACAGTGACAGCTCTCAGGACAGTGTGAGGGCACAGTGACACAGCTCTCAGGACAGTGTGAGTGCAGGGTGACACAGCTCTCAGGACAGTGTGAGCGCAGGGTGACACAGCTCTCAGGACAGTGTGAGGGCACAGTGACAGCTCTCAGGACAGTGTGAGCGCACAGTGACACAGCTCTCAGGACAGTGTGAGCGCAGGGCGACACAGCTCTCAGGACAGTGTGAGCGCAGGGTGACACAGCTCTCAGGACAGTGTGAGGGCACAGTGACACAGCTCTCAGGACAGTGCAAGCGCACAGTGACACAGCTCTCAGGACAGGACAGTGTGAGTGCATAGTGACACAGCTCTCAGGACAGTGCAAGCGCACAGTGACACAGCTCTCAGGACAGGACAGTTCGAGCGCACAGTGACACAGCTCTCAGGACAGTGTGAGGGCACAGTGACAGCTCTCAGGACAGTGTGAGCGCAGGGCGACACAGCTCTCAGGACAGTGTGAGCGCACAGTGACACAGCTCTCAGGACAGTGTGAGCACAGGGTGACACATCTCTCAGGACAGTGTGAGCGCAGGGTGACACAGCTCTCAGGACAGTGTGAGCGCAGGGTGACACAGCTCTCAGGACAGTGCGAGCGCAGGGTGACACAGCTCTCAGGACAGTGCGAGCGCAGGGTGACACAGCTCTCAGGACAGTGTGAGCGCACAGTGACACAGCTCTCAGGACAGTGTGAGTGCAGGGTGACACAGCTCTCAGGACAGTGCGAGCGCAGGGTGACACAGCTCTCAGGACAGGACAGGGCAGAGTGAGTGAAGAGGAAAATCAATTTTTTGAAGGGACTCAAACCCACACCACTAGAAATGAGCTAGCTGGCAGCCCCATGGTTTCCACCTCTGACCCATTAGCACTGCTGAGAGCTCATGTAAACCCCCCAGCTGCATGACAGCAGCTGGACGAGCCCACAAGAATGTTCTGAAGAAACAGTTTTGGTTGATTTCCCGGACAGTACATTTGCAAGAGCTGTGCTTTAAACAAAGTGAGGAGAAACAGTAACTGAAAAAACAAACGGAACCGCTGTCAAGACCCGCACACGCACCACACCCAGAGCAGAACACCTTTCTTCAACCACATTTTTTCAAAATGTATCATCTCAACTTCAAAACAAATTCATGATGATACTTCCACACACCCACTTGCTTTGATTGCTCAGTATTTTAGGTTTTTTTTCAACTTAATTTTAAAAAGCACAAGATTTTTGATCCCCCTAATTCCATTAAGCATATCAAAAACTACAAAAAGAAGCACAAAAGTAAAGTCATAAAGAGGAAAAGAGTAACCTACCTTATTCGCCTCAAAATTCTGATTTAATTTTACAACTTGCAGTGGTTTCAGAAACAGATTTTTATCTTGCTCATTTATTTGTATACGTGAATATTTAGATTTGTCACCGGTGTCCTCCCACAGTCGAAAAAGACGTAATGGTAGGTTAATTGGCACCTGGGAAAATTGGCCCTGCTGTGAGTGAGTGTCTGTGTCTGTGTCTATGTGCACCCTGTGAGGCACTGGCATCACATCCAGGGTGTAACCCGCCTTGTGCCTTGTTGGGATAAGATCCGGCTAGAAAGACATCCATAACACACATAACCAAAATTTATAGTAAATGTTTAATGTACACTCACTTTCTAAAATGTTCGAATGTTGATGTGCTGTAACAGTGTTTTTAGTACTTGACTTCAATGAAAACCTCAAGTTACCAGTCAGTCACAAATCCCATTCCTGATACCTGAGCTGTTTGTCTGCTATAAGGACCACTTCAGCCTAGTCACAATGTCACAAACCTAGTTTATAGTGTGTGATTAGTAAACGGAAAGAAGTTTAGACACAGCTTGTCTTTAATATTTAATGTAAAGCACAGCTACAGTCACACAAAATTTTATAAAAATTAAATCTAATTTGAATCATGCCAACAATAAAACTGATGATACACCATGTGCCACAGGAAAGTCCACAGATCTACAAAATGCTCAGATAAAAAAAGCGTCTAGATTCTCATGAATTAGATATTCATGAATACTCCCCCCGGTCATAAAAACACAGTCCCTAACCCTACTCCTATCACCGTCCTGTAATCTAATCTTCAATCAAACCCAGGTCTTCTTAGCAGAAGCTCCACAAATTACAGAGGACTTGAAAAGCAAGCCCCTTGACAGTTTCACAGCTACTGAACAAGGTGGCTTTGTGATTTATGCTGAATTGTCAGTCTGTGAGCTGACTCCCCCTCAGCATTACCGCCACAATGAAAACAGCAGAAAACAAGATGCTGGGTCTGCATGACACACAGGATTTCACAAGTGTTTAATCCACGAGGGGCAAGAGATTTTTAGAATTTTTTTCAATTCCATTTTGTTTAAGAGATTAGAAACTTGCCAAATACTTTGTCTTGAAAGTCCCCTGGTTTCAAATCCCATGTGCAAGAAGAGAATTTCTTCCATCCTGCTGTTTCTCACTGTCTCATTCCCAACAGGCCGAGTAATAGCGGTTTAAGGGCTTGTTGGCAGCCCGGATTATTCCATGCAGTATGAAGTACGATTTTGTAAAAACAAAAACCACTTCAAACATGTGCTGCCACCACGATGATATTGTCAGTCTACAGGCACAGCATCCTCGGAAGACCTGCTAATTCATTTCTTGATTTGAGAAGAAAAATAGATAGAAATCCCCAAAAAGCTTTGATTTAGTTTCGAATCTATGAATAAAAAGGAAAGAAAAAAAAACACCACCATTTTTTGAGTATGTCAATGATGTTTTGAAAAAGCACACAGTTTGCAAGAGACTTGTCCTTATGATCTTTCTGGTTTTCCTTTCCTTGTATTTTATCCAGATTAAGATTTGGAACTATGTTTTGCCTTTTTATTTACTGTCCATGATGTTGCTGTGCAGCATTACCTGTATGTATCTGGCTCCTATTATGAATTATGAGCATAACTGGTAAAAACAATTAGTACTAATTACCATTGGCAGAAGATGAAAAGACTTGCACAACACATGCAGCCAAGCCACATTATGTAAATGTCTGGGTAATTGTGTTGGAGCCCTCTCAGGGGGGCCCAATCAAGGAATTAATTTGCTGTTTATACAAGTCATCAATATTTTTTTCAACAAAATACATGGAACAGGGCCTCAAAGAGGACTCTATCTGTGACCCCGGTGAAAAGCAGGTCTATAAATGAAACTGTGGCTATAGACATTCCATGTCACGCCTTTGTTATGCCATGAAACAGATCACCACTGATTGTGCCATGCATGACTTTACCACTGTATGCTTCACCAAGCTGTACCATCTTGGCAGACCAGACTAAACATTTGCAAAGGAAGTTCAGTGCTAATCATGTACACATGAGAAGCCAATGAGAACAAACCACTGGGGCCTTACTTCTATAGCAGAATTAATGACCCGTGCTAACCAAAGCTGAACACGGGGGTAACACTGGATCTGTGTGCATCCAGTTCCTGACTTGGTAATAAACACAGCTGTAAAAGGAAGACGCATTCCTACTTCTCTTACTTAGAAGAGTTGCCCACTTTTTAAACAGTTACCAGGATGTACATAGGCAGACAAGAAAACTCACCGACAGCTAACAACACTGACGTTAACACAGGAGCCTCAGGTTCTTTGTATGATATGAGCTGGTCAGAACAAGATAACAGTCCCCATCTTCTTCACAGCAGCCAGATAAAATGAACGTGTCATTTTTATGCAGCTTTTTTAAGTTCAAAAAGAAAATCCTAAGAAAGGTTTCCAATTCCAACCCCATGTGGGTGAGTGTGGGGTTTTCTTTGCTTGTAAAAAAAGTGAGGGCAATCTTTACGTTTTCTTAAAGTTGAAGAATTGGCAAAATGCTGTGGATAAACTGTTGAATAAAGATCTAAAATTAAGAAACTGCCAAAATGACACCAGGTTACGCACACATCAAATCCAGTAACAAAATTAGTCTAAATGGCACGTACAATCATTGAGTCTTTCTTCCATGAAAGTAGAAGGAAATCTGTCCACTCAAGCAAACCTGTCCGGATTTAAAAAGGTTTTACACAGTCAAATAGACTGATGTGTCATTTTGACGATGTAATTAATTGGGTGCAATGTGGTGACATACTGATACACCTAATACACCAGCTCTGACAGAGACACCATTAAAACCTTGATCTAAGAAGACATTGGTTAATGTTTACAACAGTCTACAAAGTCCCAATGCCAAACCTAATACAAAAGGCCCCATTCAGAACACAATGAGAGGCGGGACAGGGATTATTAGGGTAATATGACAGGAGTAATCTCTCAATAAGAGTTTATGCTCTACTATATGTTCTCCACTGCAACATGACCAATGCCTATTGCCATCATACTGTACATGAAGCAGCCATATAATGCTGCTCATTCACAGCCTGTTTGAGAATGTGACAGAAATATGGCAGAAAAACTTGACAGACAAGCACTAAGCAGAGGAAACATCCTTTCAGCAGAACCGTGAACAAGGAGGCAACAAACGAGTCCAGATTTCACTTCCAACAAAGCTTCAGGCTCAGAGGTGGTATGGCTATGTACCAACTTTTCTGTGCCTAATTGCTTTTCAGAAGCCTGTGTTTCTTGTACATCCAAAACATAGTCCCTGAGAGAGATCTGCATGGAGATGAAGGATTTGCATTTCTATTGCACAGGAACCTTCCAACCTTATGAAATGCCCAAAGAAAAGTACAAATTGCTAATATCTGCTGTGAAAGACTTTTTTCTGCTGTTGTAAATATGAAGGGAAATCGCAATGCTTTTTTTCAGATTTTGGGGTTAGAAAGAACAGGCATTGATGAGTGCATTTCAAACCGCGAAATAAGTAAAATGTACTCATTAACTTATAAAACCTCCAATTTACATCACAAAATAGATTACATTTCCAGCTGCAATTCAGAACAAGGCAACAAAAGTTCTGGTGGAAGTGAAGCAGCCCTATTACATTATAGGCAGGCATGTGAATACATCTCTTGATTTCGAGACGGTTTTGCTAACAAATACTACTTGTCAGCTCGCAGATCACATTGGAAAATGTATGCAGTGAAATGTCTGCTGCACAACCTATACTTATTCACTTGCACATCACATTACAGTCACTACAGTGACTAGTGAGCAGGAAGGGCTGATTCACATTGCAATACGTGGGAACTCAAATGCAAGTTTGCGACAACATGCAACTTACAGTAGTTTCTCAAAGTGCACGATAATGTGCTTAATTTGGCATTTGTGATTTTCTTCTATAATGTCAATGAATTCTGTAACAGAGATTCATTAACTGGTCTGATAAATTGGGACTTCAGTTTCCCTTTAATGGAGTGGAATTGGCAATCAGAGCTCAAATGCAATGTAGTTTAGCCTGATTACTTACTGTCCCTCTGTAAAGGAAACACACTCTTGTGCAACAATGGGGTACATTCACCTGCTTTTCAAACTTTAAAACTGGCTGTAGTTGTGGAAATCCAAGCTCGACCTCAGTAAAACTAGTCCAACGATTTTAAACTATGGCAAGCAGTTTCAAATGCCATTCAGATGTTTTAGTTTAATCATTAAATCAATGAACACAAGACAGGTTTATCAAAAACCACATCGAAAACGGACACAAAATCAGTAAGCAGTAGGATGGTGTGATCCTTCTTTAAAATGGAAAACAGAGACAAGAAACACAAAGATCAACTCTAGGATTTTGCAAACACATTTAGAGGACAAATTAACACTTATGAAAGTGACCCATATCAAAGCAAGACTAGGTTATTTCAATTAAACTTTCCCAATTTGTTGTGGTACATATGCAGTTTAGCCCAATGCAGACCACCTTATCGAAGGTGCAATAAAGTGTAGCACAGCCAGAAATTCTGGTAAAGCATGAATAGGACAACCATGGAAAAACACAGTAAATTCAGAGCGTATTTTCACCAAAACTATGGGAACATTTAAAAAATATCCTATTGCTTTACTGTGGTAAAGCCACAAATCAGCACAACAAATCAAAAACAAAAGAGATCTGTTACTGAACCTATAAGGCACTCTTGTGTGTTAAAGCACTGAATAGGAATAAAACTAATTAGGTAGCTTACCCTTGGCTAGAAATCAGTGTCTTTAAATTGATGTGACGTAACTCTTATTCATTCACCTTGTTAGCCCAGCCGAGAGGAAACTAATCAGATTGCTTTAACAGGAAGAGAGCTCCTGGTCAGAAGAGTTGTAAAACTCCATCTCTCTAAACTCTCCCAGCCCCCTGGGGACACATGACACTGCTCTCCTGTGTCTAATCAGTCCTTCGGGTGGGAATCCTTAACACAGAAAATACTCTCTTCAAGAAGGTATCTTTAGGAATATATATATATATTTGAATACAAATGGTCATAACTGGTCAAGAGAGCTCAAATGCGCATTAAATGGCCCGAAGCCAAAAACAAAACACCAAGCAGTACAATGTATTTTCAAATTAAGAAACAGAAAGACAATTTGTTCTACATAAAACACAGAAATTACATTACAGGACTCTGCCTGTAGGCTATGGGATACTTTATATGCGGTCATAAATTCAGTTCACTTGGTTTAAAGAGTGCACATTAATTCTGTTATGTGTTATGAAAACATATGAAAGCCCTTCTAAACTACTGGCATTCATAGAATCCTTAATGAACTACCCATTAAGACTAATGAGTGCATTTCTTGAGGAATCGTTCTCTTTTACACATCACCCAGCACGGGGCTTTTCTGGGTCTCCTACTCATTCCGCTCCAAAAACAGGTTTTAATTGCAGCCTGGAATTTTTCGGTTCAGTTCTGAAGCCGGTGCACAATGGAAAGGGCATTAGCACCCCTTCACACACACTCAGCATTGTTCAACCACTGCAGTGAGAGTGGAGAAAAAGAAATGTCACTCCAACAGCTTGAGGCCAGTGTCTTCCTAATCAAGCCTCATCGAGTAAGATCGGATCTGGGACAATGCTTGGCACGGTCCTTGGGAACACCATTCATAGCCGGTGGATTTAACTGCGTCAGGATACCACAAGCATCATAGGTAAGGAAATGGTTAACAGAAGACAACACTTACAAACCTGGATACCTAGGGGCTAAATATTATATGATCCTACTGCAATCTCCTTACAGCAAGAGCTATCTCAATTAGAGCCTCATTTTTAATAATTAGTCAATCCTTACAGAGTAGACCACTTAATAAGGCAGCAGAGGGAAATATTTCTAAATGTCAGTTTCCCCTCAGGATTAGGCTACTTCAGTGAATTATTTAGCTATTTTAAGCAGGCGTGTATATAGATTTAAATTTCTCCACTTCACTGTAAGATTCTTATTGTGCCTCACACTAATATCGTTTCTTCGGCCAGCTAAGTAACGTTTTCCAAGGAGAAAAAGACTTCTTTGCATCTTTCTAAAAAATCCTCTAACGATTGGTCTGGCACTTCCTGGAGATATGATGACTCAGATCGCCTGCCCTGCGAATTAAAGACCCTGCCACCTGTGCCACCGGCTCTGGGCAGCTCTGTGATGGTAATTTGTGAGCTCCGGGCACTGCCTTGTGCCAGCCCACTCCCCAGAAGCGAGAGCACTGGCAGTCAGCGTGAAACAACTTCCTGTCATTTCAAAGTCAAGCCCACCTGGCTAGCTAAACTTTGTCATTGCAAAACTTTGATAAAGGTCAAATCCTTTTTCGCTTAACTTTAAACTGAAAGGGATCTCCAGGCTCCACCAATCCGGTCACTGTGAAAATGCTTGAACTCACAAGAGGAAAACACGAAACCAAATGACTCAGTGAAAATGAGACATTTGACTAGATGGGGCTCATCACAGAACTTCAAGGGTAATAAAAGTCCCTGTGACGCTGCATCAGTGTTAATACATTTTCGCCTTCCACTCTAGTGATCACATCTCAGCACCCTCCACCCTCTATCAGAGGACCAGACCCCTAATCGGGGATTCATTGGTACAAACAGGAGACCCATTTGGCCAAGGGGGTGGAAACCAGAGACATGCATCTAAATGCATTTCAATGGTGATGTGTTCATCTGAAACAACCACAACTGTAGTTTACACCATTTCACGAAATGTCAAGAAATCAAGAAAAATACCCAATCGGGAAAACATTCACTCCAAACTGGCAAAGTGATAACAAAAACCGATTAGCAAATATTTCCCTCCAGGTCGGATGCTTGCTCAAGGGATCTGGGCAGGGGGCAGACGCCACCAGCGCCCAGATTTCCATTCCTTCTGTTCCTGTCTGGTGGGGAAGGGAACCCAGCTCGTGACCCACCCGCGCACACAGCGTAAGCACGCACCCTTCGCCAACGGATCGGAATCAAGAGCCGAACCCACGCATCGCGTCCACTTACTTTCCCAGGAAGCACTTGGGGACGATGCTGAGTTTCCTGCGCCGGTCCTTGATCATGTGTTTGCTCTTGGTCATCAACATGTGATAGAGCTTCTCCCCCTTCTCGGAGATCATGACATAGGCATCGCGCTCCATGCCTAACTTCAGGCCTGCAAAATGCAGAGCACAACCATCACACACTGCAGATCTGAGGTGCCTGGGTTCTGAATGCAACAGCAGATACATTTTTCCTGCACAAATAATGTGTAACGGTAGTAATAATTTACCACTCAGTCAAAAACATTTAAGAATAAAGAGTGCAATGGCACTGCTTTCCACACATTGACTTCATTAACTTGTTTTACCGGTTGGATACTTACTTTCAGAATGCAGTTAACAGGCCAAAAGAAGCAGCAAGGAAACAGAGAGATAAACTAAACCCATTTCAGCAGTACACATTTTTTCTCCATTGCATTATTTCTATCCCAACAGATTTTCAAAAACATGCTCATTTTCTTGTTGGTAATGTAACACCGGAAACACATTGCTTAAAATTATCTAGACATCCATTTTCTAACAGCTTTTCCTAATTCGGGGTCGGAGGGGAACCAGAGCCTATCCTGGCAAACAATGGAAGCAGGATACACCCTGGACGGGACCAGTCTATCTCAGGGCAGAGACACAGACACAAACATGCACGCACTCACACCAGGGATAATTATCCTAAAAGTCAATTAACCCATCAAAAAAAATGTGCTATAATTTGGATGAGATGTAAAACCGAGGTTCTGAATCTCTCTCTCTTTACTAGCGTTGATCCCGCATCAGCAGGGTCCACTTGTCGGCATGCCTGTCTCCATTTGGTGGTTTGAACCAAATCTTTGAGCTGACATTGCCATTAACTGCGACCGAGAATACTCCAACCGGCGCGTTGCTCCGCCTGCCGTCGGAGGGGGGGGGAGGAGAACAAAGTAATGTAGCCAATTCATAGAGGGGGATTATTAGTAAGCATGGGAAATTTGGCCAGGACGCGGGGGTTACACCCCTACTCTTTTCGAGAAACACCCTGGGATTTTTAATGACCACAGAGAGTCAGGACCTCGGTTTTACGTCTCATCCGAAGGACGGCGCTTATTTACAGTATAGTGTCCCGGTCACTATACTGGGGTATTAGGACCCACCTGGACCACAGGGTGAGAGGTCCTGACTCTCTGTGGTTATTAAAAATCATAATAATCAAAAATCAATCAATCAAAAATTATAGGGATGTAACCTCAGTGTCTTGGCCAAATTTCCCATTGGCCTCCTAACAATCCCCATCTATGAATTGGCTTCATCACTCTGTTTTCCTCCCCACTGAGAGCTGATGTGTGGTGACATTGTGCCACTGTGCTACCAAACATATACATGTAGATAATTACCGTTATCACATTATAGTATATTAATGATGTATGTTTTAGTTTTATTAAAAGGAGACTTCTAAGAAGATATCTGCACAGGGGTGGATGTGGTTAGTGGACACACTTTCGAAAGTCAGTCTGTCTTCTCAGGGTTGGTGCACTTTGTAAGCATTGACCTTGTGCTGTAACTGGCAGAGGATGGAATTTGCATCTGAAATCTGAGATTTCATGTAACTCTGCTTTGTTTTGAAATTATACATCAGATGTGTTCTGCCTGCAGGTACCTGAGGAAAAAGACATGTTTTTTCAATCCAGTCAAAGAAAGGAAAACTTTAATTCTGCTGACTATTTCATATTTACAAAATGCCTTCAACTTATAGCTATCTCCTTGGCTTACATTCCTGGATACAGTAGCTAGCACTGATATCCCTCAAAATCTTTGCTTCACAGCCTACTTATGAAAATTGTTAATGAACCAAGAGTTGCCTAAAGCAGATAGTAAAACATAGATGAGACCAGCCTATTATTATTTCAACATGGTCAAGGAAAGAAAGGACTGGCAAAGCACATTTAAAAAGATATGGTAAAAAGACTGCATTATAAAGGTGTTTACAGTATTGCTAGCTGGCACGCATACTGGTGTTTTGGAAATCCTGCAGTCACAGTGCACAATGAGAAAGAATAAAGAAAGACAAATTAGAGGGAAGATTTCAATCTAGCTTCTTGCACAGAGCTGATACCGATTCACATGACTTCTACCAAACCTGGCATAAAAGCACAGTGATCCTGCCTGATGCCAATCTAAACAAAGAAAAGAATTGTGCCCCGGGGAAATAAACTTTTTTGTTCTGGTTGGAAAAACTGACATTTTCTTCAGGAAAATAATAAAATAAGGCTGCCCTACGAAGTAAGAATTCCATCCCCTGCAGAAATCTGTCTTGTGTGTAAAAAGCTCCTAAGAATTGAACAGGCCCGAACAGTTCAGACTTGCGGACGTGTGAGAGAAATGACTGATGCTCTCCACTGAAGAGGACAGGAAAACTGCATAGTGGCACTCCCTATTCTAATTTTAATAAAAATTCAGACTGCGTATCACCACCTTATTAAGGCAACTACTGGGAAACAAAAGGAGCTGTTTTTGTATTTCCCCAGTGACTCCAGCATTAATTTCTGATCTCGGAAAGTCAAACTGTTCTGCACCATGAAATCAGAAGAAATCCTACAGCTCTCATGCTTTTCAAGCAAAGTGGGAGCTCAGTGCACTGCAAATCATGAGTAATTAGGAGCAATTAATCCAAAGTGTTACAACTCAGTACACAATTTACACAGTCCAATGACCTAAGTTTTTGTTGTTGTTGTATGAATATTTATCAGGAATAGTGATTTGATTTTACATACATCTGTGTGTATGACAGAGAACATGGACACCTAGTCAGTTCTGGTTCCTGGGCACATGGCTGATGAACTAATTCAGAAAGTAGAAAGTCCTTATTGTCTGACCTACATTAACAGCAACTATTTTCAGTCATAAGATAAATCCAGTTAACCTTAAAAAAATAAATCAAGCATACAATCTCTGAACTACAGTATGTAATAAAGAAATATAACACTGAGTATTACCATTTTTATAAATCTGGCAATTAATGCACTTCATAATAAATTTAGGAAGTTGGATCACATGAGGACCGTAAATCTTAAAACCTTTCTGTTTAGGAGAAAATGCCTGTCTCACCCTTCTGCAAAGTACAGACTGTACTCTAGTGGAACGAGCAGCTACATTTCAGTGGATTGTTTTTCTCTTGCATTCCAAGAGGAAATATGCAGAGTGTTACAAGCAGAGTGGACTGGGGTTCTGAACTGCTTCATAATAAAAGGGCAGGCCGGATTATGGCACACAGCAGCTGGAGCACAAGGAACAAAGAGGGGCTTTGAAGAAAAGAGATTCCAAATGAGGTCTTGCAGCCAAGCCCAGCTGCTTGGAGAGCTCATCAGGTTCCAGCCCAGCCCAGCCAGCTGCTGGATTCTGACGGCCTCTGTCGAAGTAGCCGATTTTTATACACTGGAGCCTAGTGTGTCCATCCACAAGAGCCTGTGCAATAATAGCTTTTCCCCACAATATCATCTCTGCATATGATAACCACGTTGTGCAATATATTTGTATTCTTATTTTTAATTTGCAAGTCCAATTATTCTGCTAGACTTCCTAGATTTAAAATAGTCAACTGCATGTCTTCCGCATATCAGTTTGTCAGCCCAGTAACCCCACACAGGGGAGCATAAGTATGTAGGAGCCCCCCTTTAAGACACTGCTCCTTTAAACCATCACAGGGCCCGTACCAGAGGTTCAGAGCAAATTGGAGAAGGAGTGCCTGCAAGCCCCAGGAGGCCTCAAGGTGACTGTTGGTTTGAGACTAATCCCAGCCTGTTAATTGTGCGCCATCGTTCGGGGAATCCTGATCACTCCTTTTACAGTCCCGGGTCTGTGACATGACACAAGCTTGAGGCCCACGATCATTGCATTACTCCACCAGTCGGCTCCCGGGTTGCTGTTTTTCAGCACGTGGGAAACGGGATCCGGGAGACTTAAAACTGAATTACTGGACTGACTGATTGATCAACAATGACGTGAATGTTTGCTGTTCGTTAAAGTGGTCCACAAACCTTGAAAAGGGCTGTAGCTTGAAGGTTTGGAGAACAAGTGTGCCGCACACTTCACAATCCACAGTCCTTTCCACCACTAACAGGATGTTGCAGCCAGGGTACAAACAGGCATCTGGGTTCCTGCTTTTAGAATATGTTTTTTGGGATGTTTTATCGAGATGTTTCAAAAAAGAAGTTTCAATATTATATCAGTACTGTATTAATTAAAGACTTTGGTTGAGGCAACATTGTAAGATAAGATAGCCATATACAATTTCTCGCATTAGGAATTCATCTTTTCGCATACCCCAGCTTGTTCTCCATGAGACACAGACACGGAAAGAAGCCTGGGGTCAGAGCGCAGGATCAGCCATTGTACAGCGCCCCTGGAGCAGCTGGGGTTGAGGGCCTTGCTCAGGGGCCCAACGGAGTAGGATTCCTCTGCCGACCACGGGATCTGAACCGCCAACCTTCCGGCCAACAGGCGCAGATCCTTAGCCACAGTGTCACCGCTCCGCCCATTGTGAAGCATGTTACACCAACATCCCCAAAAGTCTAAATATTTGCCCCGCAACAAGAATTCTGTGTTGTCACCACATTTATATGATGTGACTTAGTCAACCAACACATGGGTATCATGCAGATAAACAAAGAAAAATCTTCCAAGTCCCACAAAACATAAATAGTGGAAGAGCAAGAGAAATGCAGATGAATTTATCCATCAATGATGTTTCCACTCATAGGATTTAAGTAGACTTAACTAAAAAGAAAATGACTCCTATGGCATCTGTTGTTTGGAAATATAAGACCAACTGCACAGAGTTAGTTCTGCAGTGTTCCTGCAGCTACCACCCGTATAACGATTACTACTTTTGAAAATACAGTGACTACTTCTACCATAACTAATATATCAACTACAACACCTACAACATACTAACGCAACTACTCCATAGTACTGGTGCAGTTAGTATTACCGTTCTACTATAGCCTCTCATAGAGAAGAAGCTTCCATTCACTGTCCTTATTAGTTCCAAATCTGTATTTCATTTTTAAAGACATTTACTGCTTTCATTTACAAAGAAAGTATTGTCGAGGAATTTGATTGACAGCAGCATATTTAGCTCCATTCTCTTTTCTTTAAGATGCACAGCTCTGAGACACTGGAAACACTGACCCTAGAGAACCTTTCAAGGGAATGTCACAATGAAGCAAATAAACGCTTCACATGTGCAATTTCCATCCCATGTATTGTCCCTGTTGTTTAAGAACTGAGGCCTACAAGAGAATGACTGTGTATTTTCAATGTAATATAGTGAGTTTCAAACCCCTATGACATTTGTTTACAACAGCTACTGGACCATTGTGCTGGGTTATATGTCTTGAATAACTCCTGGGATTCTTATCTTGCCCTGAGCACTTCCTTTGAAAACAGCAAAAAGAGTCAAGTGGAGATAAAGTCCAGAACTGATTTCATACCTTTAAACAAGGCAGCTTTTAAAATAATATCTAAATCTGTCTGCCTTACCCAGGTGGATTAGGAAATCACCTTGCTCTAGTTCTGAGAAAAAAAAATGCTACTGAAGTGTCTTATTACTGAGGAAAATAGAAGGTGCAGATTTTGGGGTCAGTATTGAAGCTCCCAGAAATCACACGCTTGAGGCATGGTGCTGAACTTTGTTACTTCTTTCCTCAGTCTCCTGTATCTCCCTGCTTGCACAGTAGCCTTTGCGTTGTGCAACACACGCTTTGGAGAGCCTCTGGTGATTGCTCAAAGCTTGAGAAGACAGGCAATTGGAATTTCTGAGACGGGATCGAGAATATGTTTTTCAGGGCTCATATGAATGAGCTGATACCATGGCTCAGAGCATTAAGCTCTGCCAGCTATTTTGTAGTGACCCTTTGCACTCTATTACTGACAGGAAAGAACGCTTGGATAGGGTTCTGTGTGTGATGAAACAGGCAGCACATTTCAGAAGATATTGCTTCTTCTGGCTCAGACGCTGCCTAGCTGTGGCAATTCATGGCGAAACGCTGAGCTCATTAACTCCTCATGCCTTGTTCTGTTCATAATTAATATGCAGAAAAGAACAGAACAGGCACACCGGAATTCCTGTTCTGAACAGTAAGTGCACATTCAGGAATCTGTCTAATCTTCCCCACCCGAATCGTCCCCCAAATGTATTGCACACACTGGATGCTATCATGCTGGGATTCCTTAAGAAACCACTTTGGCACTTTCCTGAGCTCCACTGCTAGGAAAACTGGCTAAGGCTAGAAAACATTGGCCTGTTAACAGTACATACATGTATAGATAAGTACATGAATATCAACCAATATATCAATAATGGACTGCAGTAATTTATAACAGGTCAATGTCTGTGTTACCATGATTTTTTTATTATGCTTTGTGAGCACTGAAAATAGACGAGGTCAAAGTCAGGTGGCGAAATATTAACAGATATTTAGAAATCTGGTAAAAATGACTGGCGGCCATGACTGCGGTTGAAATTTAGAGAATACGCTCAGCATTCGTTATCTTTTGATAGGTGGTGGTTTGTCAGGCATCCTGCCATTGCTTCTATATTTCAAGACTGGGGTGAACAATTTGCTTTCAGGAAATAAGGTCTGTCAGAGATCGAGACCTCTGATAAGTGTCCTCGGTTCTTCCTCCACCCTTGAGTGGCTAAAGAGCAAAACAATTGATACTTCCTACAGCTGTGAAACAGGCTTCGACCAGACACCCTGCGTGACCCAAGTACAAAACAAACTCCATCTAAAAATAACTTTGTTCAAATTCCCTAAAAGGCAGTTTAGGGTGTCACTCAATTTTCCAAATGGGTCAAAATGTTTCAAGGCTTCTATTCTTAATCAGCATTTGTGAGGGTATATTTATATAATACAATATTTGGTACTTTGGTCTGGACCTTACCTCTATCTGCTGTACCAGGACAGGCCAGATCCTAACCTGGTTTCCGTAGGAGTAAGTGGACTAAAGAGCATGTGACACCCACAGAGAGATGCAGAGATCCCCCCCCCCCCCACACACACACACACACACACACACACACACACACACACACACACACACACACACACACACACACACACACAATGTTGCCCCCACGTCCACAGCAGGGCAGACTGGAGCAGTTAGGGTCATGAACCTCACTCAAGCTACAACAGCAGTGTCTGCAGCAGGGACTCGAACCCACAACCTGTCATTGTAGGTCCAAAGGCCTCCCCATTAAACTAAGGTGCCCCATTCCCACTGCTGGGTACAAGATAATTAAAAAAGGACTTCTCTATCGGATGCAAAATGACTTGCACTCCCTTACAGAAGTCCTGTGTTTCATCCATGGCAAGTTAACATATTAGTTTGAGGGGGTTTTTACAAGCAGACTGCCAGTGCTGGATGCCAGGTCCTTGCTGGTTGGCGGGAGTCTTGGTTTATAGAGGGGTCTTTAGCGGCGCACACCAGAGAAAACCTGTTTTAATTAGGACCTGTGCTGCCAAAATCATCCACGGAAAGAAGGCTGTGCTAGACAGCAGATGTCTAGCCAGAAGCGCGTGAGCATTAACCCTGGGAAGAGAGGAAAGGCAGTGGAGGCTGAAGAAAGGCCATGAATTCTACTGTCACAACACCACCTCCTGTTGCAAATGGCACACGTTCCTCCTGGACCAGCCTCGGATGGCACTGAGAGGATCTTAGCTCCCCGGTCCACAAACATCTGCTCTGGTTATCTGCTGAGCACTGGAGATAGTCAGATACTGCGAGCTGGTCGGCCAACTACATAAAACAAAGCCTATACCCAAAACAGATAACATTCGGTTCTGCGACTCACTCTCTCTCTGCTCTCGCTCCTTCAGGATGGCATCCAGCCATTTCTGTTTCTCCTCGGCGTTCTTGGCCATGCAGACGAACCACTTGTTCTTCGCCGTGTTGTGGACTTTCCAGCCGTTCGTCACCGTGTAGTTATTGCTGTGGTAGTCGGCTGCATAAATGAACAACACGAAAACAAACGAGAGGCAAGGAATGAAATTCTGCGAGCAAACAGCTCATTTCCAGCGTGGCGAAGGGTCGGAGGAAATGGGGCCCAGACGTAGGAGCAGTCCTTTTCTGCCAGGACTAGCAGAAAACGTGCATGCAGATCAGTTACAGGCACTAGTGGCTAAGGGCCCAGTTGGAACAAATATCAGCAGACACAGGAATAGGACTAAGAACCATCAGCCTGAGCCTGGACTGGGAATAACTGTGGCTTGTCTTCATCCCAGGCGATTTACGAACTCCATTTAGTTGTAACAGTCTTATCTAAAAGTGTAGACAGAAGCCAGTCTCTGCTTATAGGATACACCTCTACTTAATTCACTGCCCTACGTCCATATGTTCATGACCTGTTATGACTGGCCTTGCACGGTCAATAACCTTTCTGAAGAAGTAGCAAGACAAGAGTTATTTGGTGTTCATTCAAAGTCTGAAAAGAAGTTTCTCGCGGTGCAGAAATACGAATTGTGTTCATTTGGAAAATTCAGAAGAGCCTCAGGGGAATCATATTTAAATATAACACAAGTGTTAATGCGAGATGAACTTAATCACATGAATAATTAGACTCTGAAGAGCATGTGTAATGGGAGGACGATAAAATAAATTCAAGCTCAGAATTCCCTTGGGACACAAAGGTTCCCATAAATCACATTTGTCTGAAATAACTTGGCAATGAGAGGGGTCGGGGGGTTCTCCTTTGACTCTGACAGTTTTAATTTAATTAATATGAGACGATATAGAAATGAGTAATAAGTAATATTTCGACCAGATGACCTAATCCCACTGTGCTTCCTAAGAGTCTCTTATTTTATTACGAACAACACAGTTGCAACCTTGTAATTATATTTTAAAAAATATTCACATTCCAGAAGAAGATTAGAATATTATTATATTATACAGTTATTATAAAAGTCTTTACATCCAGTATATCTAATGCAAATTGTAGAGTGTTGCTGGATGCACAATAACAAAACAATTACCATAATATTAATTGTGGAAGAAAAACCGTTAAAGCAAAAACAACAACATAAAAATTTCATGTGATTAACAGTGTTGGGGTCACTTCAAACAGTACTAAGGGATGATTCTGTTAGTTGTACCCCATAAATCTGGAAAATACAAGAGACGGTTGATGAGGAACACCCCATTGACATCTTAACATCCATAATATTCATAATATTACCCAGAACTTCATAATATCCACAAGTTATAAAGTGTTTTTTTCTTGTGGTGATCATATAAGTCCTGTCCTGGAGTCTTTACACTTGATTCCTGGCAAGCTAATTTCAAAATCCCTCTGCCTAAGCTGAAGATACAACTTGGCCTGGCTCTCCAGTATCTATTCAATGTGCATCAGTCTATGAATGCTTGCTCTTCTCTGTGAGCCCTTTGCTCAGGTGATTCTGGTTTACCATGTATTCCCACTGCATGTCTGTGGGTGACAGAGCATTTTGCTGCTCTGCAACAGCATCACAAATAAAATCTGGCAATCATGGTCACACGTTGCATGCTTTGAAGCCTAGTCTAAAAATACTGTTTAAAAGTATTTTTTTCCCTTCTTGTTGTCATTGCAAACACTTAATCTTATATTATCAGACTATGGGCATATATTGTAGTCCATCAAACAAAGGAAATGCATACGTCTATATGCTTTACAGCCAACACTTATCATCTTCTAACCCATGCCAATATTTTTTAAATTTCTCTTTAGCAACTTAGGTCTCTATCTTGCTAGATTCAAATGGAACAAAAGTACACTAATGAGCACTTGAAAAGCAGAGGTGACCACTGCACTATGTTGCTATTGTCTCTAATCAAAGGTTCTTTTTTTTCCGAATTTCCATGGAATTCTCCCTAAGCAAGCCACACAGCATCCATGGCAACTGACAATGGATATGCGCACTACGCTGCAGGAATACAGTAGCATTTCAGCTACATGTAAGAATCCAAGAGCCCAAAACTGAACTACAGTGAAAAAGTCAAATTGTCCCTGGGGAAGCCTGTGTTTGAACACTAGTTTAGCCAAAAGTCCTCTGAGGTTCAACCCCAATAGTCGCTGACCAGTACTATTATAATTATATAAATAAGTCAGAGAAGGGGCCAACTCTGTAACAGCATCTAAGCCATGACCATGAAAGATTATTTTTCTTGCTCTTTCCAGATGCAAAAAATAAATTAAACTAATTTTGAGATGGACGTGATACTTTGAATGAATGAAAAGCTTTTTTACTACAAACCTTCTGTCTGCTGTGGTGATCAGGAAGATGTGAAAATGCATCAGACAATCAGAAAAAGTGCAGGCCTTCACCATGACGTAAAGCACCCACTTTTGTATCGAATATATATATAGTATTTTTACAATATAAAAACCGATAAAGGTTTTATGTCTAAATATTGATAGCTACACTTATACATAACCCAAGTTACAGAGCTACCGTCTCTGTTTTTAAAGTGAGTTCAGGAAACACCAAAAAAAACTGTTTATCTAGATGCACACAAAGCAGCTGGCAGCCAAGGCACAGTAGTCGAACGCTGAGCCTGGTTTTGAAGGTGAAATCACAAATCTGTGGCATATGACAGAATGAGCTCCCCCCAAAAGCACGAGCGGCTTATCGCATCGCTCTGTTTTCGCAACACAGCCAGCTTTCTGGGGTGTTGTTCTCTGCGGTTTGAGCCCCTCCCCCCACCTACCCCCCATGTGCTGGGGCTGGTGTGACAGAGCAAACAGGGCGATGAGACCAGAAGACACCACATCCTCTCAAAACATGCTTAACACCACACACACACACGCAGTGCCAAAGGCAAAACAGAAGAAAACAGCTGCACATGGTTCACACATTCTTGCAGGCAAAAATACATTACTGCTAGCGCTCAAGAATAGTACAGATAATTCTAAAAAAGTTGTTTTTGTCACTTAGGCTGCTTGTTTCTTTGGTGTTTTCATTAAAGATATGAGGGTACCAAGAACAGAAGTGTTGGGCAACAATACCGCACTATTAAAAGGCAAAAGGATGCAACTCCAGAGCCTAGGAACCTCCACCTGCTTTTTCAGCATCATCAATACCTATATATTAGGTTGCACAACAGGTGCTGCCAAATTCATACAATGTGTTCCTGATTTTCTGTATTACAGACAACCTACACAAGTATCGCCATTTTCATTGGCTTTAGCCAATTAATTTGTCAGAATAAATGAGAATCCTCCATGCTGGCATCCTTACAACCCGCCATGTGCAGATACAGTAAATCTTTTTTCTTAATTAAGCCTTCAGCCACTCACGAGCCCCGGCACATGGAGAGAGAGTAGGAGGCTTTGACTTGATCCCTTTTTAATAACACGCAACGTCTCCTAACTGCCGATACCCACCTGTTCCATCCTCGACGTTCTCCACCTCCATCACCTCAGTGTTGATCCTGCCCCTGAAGACATACAGGGGGCCATTGATCGACTTGGTCCTTTTTGTAGATTTCTTCCCCGCCACTCTGCTAAAAAACAGCAGAGATCATCGGCACCAGAGCACACACAGGGCCCTCCTGCACACTAGCCGAGCCCCCCCCTGTAAGCAGTCTAGGTGGCCAATCTGTGTATTGGCTGTGATGCATGAGGAAAAATTGAATTTGCTTAGTTCATTTTACTTAGACTAAAGCTTTCCAATAGAGCTGCACAAATACAGCTGCACGAAAAAACATCTGATTAGCCCACACAACAAAACAACTAAATCGGGATCTGAAAAATGTGCCCTTAAATCAAATTATTCTTTCAAGCAAGGAGGATGTTGATTTTGCATGAATAAAGGACATCTACCTTTCTTAGGTCCACTGACTGCACTGATTGCAGTTTGCTCTGTTAGAAGAGATTAATTTCCATCAGAAGGCAGCGGCTCTTTCTGAATTACAGCTAACATGTGCTGCCTTGTGAGCATTTCGAAGGAGCAGGCCTCCACCTGTCATCTGTTTCCCTTAGAGGAAGGAAGTCTATTCCATTACCATGCTGCTGTAGCCCCAACACACACACAGTTCCCACACACTGAGGAGCAAGTACATGGTAACCCCTATGGCTTCTGCACAGATCTGACATGAAGGGATTGCAGGAAAATCCATTCAAGTATCACCTCTTAATGGATTTTGTCCTGGCATCGAGTCTGGCAGCTGTGACGCAAATGTTACCTGTGTCTTAAAGGATACCTGTGCTTCAGTTGTGAGGCAAAAAAAGGAATTGCATACCTGGATTTCCGCTTACAGTACACCAGGAGGTTATCAAACAGGAAGAAGACTCTCTCTTGAATGTTCCCAGCTGATATCTTAAGTAAACTGCCGTAGAGAAGCAACTCTGTACAAATGTCAGTCAGATTGGTGCCCTGTAAAAACAGAGGGATAAATATTCTAAATGAAACTCAAATTACTAGGTTAGAATCTGTATATGTTCAGCCTTTTCACAGCTTGATTGAAACTGCTTTTTTTGTTTGCAGTTCTTGCTTGCTCTGTGACGCACAGATCACAAAATGTATATGGGCTCCCTTCTTCTCTGTGAAGGCTTAAAAAAAGGCTATTGAACCAGTGAGGTCAGTGAACGTGTACTCCTTTTGTTTGTTCTGGCTTCTGATTTTTTCTGACTGATATGTATTTTTCAGCTTGTGCCAAAAAGTTTTACTTTTAAAACAGGTTTAGAAAGTTAGGAAGCACCTCTTAAAACACTTTAACATGAGCCTGTGCACTTTCTGACCTTATTACTCATGAGCACAGTGATTCAAAGCCTTTACAGTTACATTTGGAGGTGTATGTGGGGGGTGTTTTAATCTGAGTACAAAAATACATTTAAGATGCTTACAGTTTACTCATACACATCCCTGCTTTCGGGACCTTATTACTGTGATATTTTAACATTTTTATTTACGTAAGGGGCTTTTATTATTGCTAACGCAGCAGCCCAATTAGCACACAGGGAAGACAAAAACATCTCATTTTTTTCTTAAACTGAGGGCTTTCAAAAGAGCTGCTGGATCAATTTCAGATGAACAGCCCTGTGACCTTTCAGAAGTATTGGGTTCAGTCGGGCTTTTTCACAGCCCACTTCAGGAGGAGATTAGATGAGAAGTTTTAAAACCCATTAGGGCTCTACAATGTCACACTTCAATGCCAATATATGACACAGATTTATATTTAGAAAAGGGAAAACTTTTTTAACGAGTCTTCCTTCCTAACGTGGACACTTGAAAAGACATTCTATTTCCTTTCATCTTCCTTAAAGCAATACTAAACTTTTATACGAGAGGTAAGCTTTTCATTATCGTGTGACAATTCAGTGTATCAGCTCAATAAAAAGAAAACTGGTCCAAACTGGAGAAACAAGATAAATTCTATACAGAATGAAAATGTGCTTCATTATTTATTTCCTTATTTAAATATCAAAGTAATAAATCTGCATTACAAACTAATTGACTTTGAGTTCATCTGTTTCGGATAAAACCTGAAAAGAAAAAAACATGCAATCTGCAAGGTTTGAAGATGAATTAAAAACATAATTGCGTCAGTTATTGGGTTATATTATCCTGGTCTCAGATTCTTTTTTTTTCTGTACATCCTGGCTGTTTTAACAAGGAAAATCTAAAGTCTTTAGTGAAAGCACATTCAGTGGTATTCTCCAATCTATTTTAGCTCTGCATTATTAACATTCAGTATTTTGCATGGGATTTATTTTCCAGAAAACATTGATCCCATTCCAAAACATGTTTCCTTTTAAACTGCTGCATAATTTATAATTCATATTGCATATTGGGAAATCTGCCAGCAGCTATATCACTCTGAAACTCACAACTGGCAAACTACTGAGGCTCAGCAGTTATGAGCCTGGCCAGTACTGGATGAGAAACCTCCTGGGAAAAACTAAGTTTGCTGTTGGAAGTGGTGTTAGTGAGACCCTGTGGTCTGTGTGGGTCCTAATGCCCCAGTGTAGTGATGGGGGCACTATACTGTAAAAAAGACACCAAGATCTGAAACCGAACTCCACACACTTCTGGATTCACCTACTGCCTGCCTGTCCTCTGAAGTGTGTTACTGCAGAAAACCTGCAAGCCCATAAAGCTTCACCTTAAATACACCCATCTTTAACTCATTATTTTTCTAGATTAATGAGCATAAGAGTAGTATTGGGAAACACAGAAGGTTTGAGATGGAACATCAACATTAAAGAAAATGTTTATACAACACAATAAAGGGACAAATGATAATACACCAACTTAAACCATGAAAGGCAATTTCCTAAATGAACTAAAATATCACATGTATGAGCTTGTATCAGAAGCTCATACACATGATATTTTAGTTCAGCTAACAGCAGCAGTAGCAGAGCACTGGAACCATCTGCTTCTGGATATTGGCCTGCCCAGACTCTGTCCATAGAGTTCGGTCTGCTACTCTTTCCACCCCTGTTACACCCTTAGACAATTTCCCTCCATGATCCAATGTTGTGAGTAGCCTTGCTGCTGGTCTGAGTCCATGAGTTACCATTCAGAATTTCCTGGGCCCAACACTGATCCACTTATCCACACTGATTTACTCTTCCGACTATGTCCAGCCCAGTGCAATCACAGGTTTCTTGGTTTTTCGGCAGTGTCACAGGCTCTGGCTTGTTCCTTTATGCATGAATTTCTTTTCCTGTGCCACCTTGTTTTTCCTGACTTGCTCCAACCCATGGTGCTTTGCACAGCCATAGTTTCTGATTAATCCTTGCTTTCAGAGCGAAAACATCACATGAGAATACACAAATTGCTCCAAACACTGGCAGCTTCTTCAAATACTTTAGCCAACACAAAAAAAAATGATCATGCTAAAATATGTCTTTAAATTGGGTATTGGCAAGAGGAAAAAGACAGTAATCTAATCACTCCAATTAGATTGTGGGATAATCCTTAAATTGCTTGCTTTTGTATTTTCAGAAGTTACATTAATGTTTGGGATCATTTTCCAACAGTCAACTGCCCTGCCTCAAGCCTTGACCACTCAACATGCACAGATTATTTAGAGCCCAGATTCAGCAAAATGGCATCTATGGAGTGTGGCTGAAAATGCTGAGATGAGTCCTCATGGACAATGCAGGGGACAATGAAGCCATTCAAAACGGTTATCTCCTGGGGGACGGAAACTCTGGATGTTGGCGGCCATTTGGTATGAATTTGTTCAAAAGAGCAAATAAGCACCAAGTGTTCGCCAATAAAACTGTATTAATCACCATCCAGAAGGAGCTCTACATTACAATAATTTAATAACTGTTCAGTACTTTTTCTCCACTTTTACAGAGCACCCATACCTCATGTAACTGCACAGGTCAATCAATGCAGAAATAATGATTTCTCCCTGTTTGTGTCTCCGAACAAGTCAATTCATTACAGAGGAGCACAAAACTGGAATTGGCCATTTGTGTTGCATTAGTGAGAGAGACTCTTCCGTGCGTACGTAATCAGTGGTTTTAATGAACGGGAGATGGAATATTGTGACCTATTATTTGAATCAATTCACTTGTTTATTCCTGTCTCTCAGTTTCTGACGTAAGTTTCTCCAATTATTTAACAAAATCAATGATGGCTAAGTGAAAGATATAGCTAGACCATTTTGTTATAATCAAGGTGCGGTGTGGTGGGATGACAGTATACCGCGTTAATAAAAATTATTCTGTACAAAAGAATAATTTTTTACAAAAAGAAGTGCTTTACATGTTTATAGTACATGTACAGGGATGTCTCACAGAGGCATAGCAACCTTATGGACAGCTTGCATGTTTTTATTATTATTTTTTTTTGCTAATGCTAATATCGGCGTAAAGCCTTGAGTAACAGTGGCTGTAGTTAGAGGAGAAAAGAGCAGGCTATCATTTTAAGTAAATGCATAATCTACACACATCTTCACACATCTGTAATTTTAAGTCTTTAATGTGCTGCTGGAAATAGCCACCGGTGTATTAAATGTAGCAAAAAAAGAGGTAGAGAACTTTGCCTGAACTTTGAAAAGGCCAAGTTCCTTTAATGACACATACTGCAAGTCAAACTTTTATCATCTTTAAATCGCGATCAGTTGTTCTTTCTAAAATGAAGCCAGGGGTCCTGAAGTAGCTAGCAGAATTACCCTGAGTGACAGGGGAATGCCCGGCTCTCTTTGCAATTGCACACATTGTTTTACTCTTCCTGCTTGAATACTTTAAATATACAGTATACAGCACAGATTTTTAACAAAAGGTGTGAGAGGATATACCTCCAGACATCACTGCTTGCCAGTACTTGCTGTTTTGACATTGAACTACACAAGGTAGAGGAATTTCAGTCATTGTCCTTGTCATTAGTATTTACTCATTAGGCTTTAATCCTCACTTCCTTCCCACTAATAACATTTTGAGACGGAATACATTAATCACTTACTTGAATAAATCATTTATAACAAGTTATATTTATACTGTATGTGTTGGTAAGAACTATGGAGAACAATATAAATAGTTTTGATACTGACTTATTGTAAGGGCTTTTTACCTTATTTATGATGTTGTAACTACTTACATTAAATAACATTAGAATACAATAAACCTGAATGTCAGGTTTAATGTTTTTCAACATTATTTCTTGGACTGAGCACACAACAGCACATGAATAAGCAGTGAAAAACCAGAACACTTCCTTTTTTTTAAGCATTTTCATTTCCTTATTCATCCGAACGTGTCCGCTAAAAACGTCTCAACAGAACAGCGCACTCTCTCTTCCTTAAATGCTGTTTGCCACCCTTCAAAAAGCAAGATTACTTCTGTCAATTAAACAATCTTAGTGACAGCAAAACATTTAATCAGTATCAGTCGCTAAGCTAGCATTGCTCTTATAACTAGGAAAAACTTAAATTTCGAAAACAAAATGGGAGGATGAATGTAATCCACACATTCTAAATATTGGGAGTCCCTAATCTGCATAATAATAATAATTATAATTGCTTACACTTTTATAGCGCTTTTCTGGACACTCCACTCAAAGCGCATTCAGGTAATGAGGATCCCCTCTGCCACAACCAATGTGCAGCATCCACGTGGATGATGCAACGGCAGCCATAGTGCGCCTGAATGCTATACTGGGGCATGAGGACCCACATGGATGCATAACAGAACTGAGCACGTTTTGGGGCAGTCTAGGTTTGCTGTAAAACTCCTTCCACCACAACAGCAGTGTCATCTCACAAGACGGTCACAGACTGGCAATAATGAACCACTCACCTCCCATCCCTCGATGTGCGACTGGAGCTGCTCCAAAGCTTCCAGCTTTTCCATCTGTCTCTTGGTCTCGTTGATGTCAGAGCAGACCGTCTTCATGGCCTGCAGCGCCTGCTCCACCGCCGGGTGATCGGCGTGACTCTTCGGGGTCCTCTTCAGCAGCTCCTGAGGGGGCAAGCGGACAAGCGCAGGGGGGCTGAGAGGAACTCTGGAGCGGGGCGGTCCGTTTCGAAACGGCCATCTGAACGCCTCCATCCCAAGCCCCCTACTCTGGTTTTACACAAAATTCTCCTCGTTCACGATATTAAGAGTTGATTTGTGACTAAAGGGTGGAAGAGTTGGGCAAAACTCATGTAATACGAAGGACAGGGATAAGTATCCAAACAGCAGTAAAGTTTGGCATCTAGTTCAATAGGCTGAGACCAGAAATCCCCATAACCATGGGCACACAAACAGGAAAGCCAAGATTCTGAATGACAACATACAAGAGAACAGGCACACAATGACAGTGAGTTTGTTGTCTGCCCTAACACCATTCTGATCTGTATGGACTTTTCTTCTGTTTTAGATCAGGAAGTTTAAAGAGTCTGAGGAATGTTACAGTGAGTGATGCCGAATCCCAAAACACCTCGTAACACTAGTCCATTTCCGTAGTTTTCTTGATAATATTCTGAAATCATATCTCTCTCACAGTCAAGGTCTTGAAGAGTAGCAAATGGCTTCTGTATTGCACCTCTGACTATCAGTTTTGGCGACTGAATCATAAGCTGGTTTGGTTTTAGAATACAAATAGTGTTTTGATTAAAGAAGAAAAGGGAGAAATCAAAGCCGCTGAAGAAATATGCATTTATAACTTTGAACGTCCTCGCATTTTTGCAAACAGTTAAAAAAAATGAGGTCCACCACAAGAAAATTTCAACAAACTTTTGAGACAATATGGTATCGCGGATGTGTTGTCAAGGTGAGAGATGGAATAATCAAGGCAGACAAAAAATTGAGCGGAACAGATGACATTTTTAAAACTCAGGCCTCAGGTCGCAGGCCTCTAAAAGCCTTTACTTGAATGCAAACTAAGCTTTTGAGTCAGAATTTCACTTTAAACCGAGGTGAAGGACTGGTTAAATCTGGTTAAAAGCATTTCAGACTGATTTCTGCCCATGAACATTACAGTTCCAATACTGAGCTCCTGGGCTGTCCCAGTGCTTTTCTTAGTCCAGGTGTTGCCTCAGAGTGAATGAAGGTAGCTAACCCTAATTATAACTTTTTTTCTGCTATGTTTAATCTTAAAATGCTTGTTAGGTTTAGAGATGGGTTGTGAAAGTTAATTGGGTGTCTGATGTAAACTGGAAAGAAGACATTGCAGTCTGAGAGTAAGCCACAATTCTCTTATTTATCTGTCACTACTGTGTTATGATAAATAAAGCTGGAAATGTGTGTGGAAATCCTTTCCGTTCGAAGAATGGACGTTGACAATGGCTGGTCACAGACCTAACTATCTGGCACAGGGACGGTCAGCGGTGTGTAACGTCAACTTCCTGTCCTGTCCCAAAAAATGCCTTCCAAATGGGAGGGTTTCATCTTTAGCAGCTCAACATGTTTGAGTTTCAAGCCTAAGTAAACATGAAAGTCTCTCAGAGTCATCTTTATCCTCACTATACTGGACTGTGGCGTTTGCTTTTGATTAATATGATGATTAGCAACAAGCAGTTCTACTGGTGTTTGTAGTTTGTTATCCTCACTGTTGCAGACAAAAGAATCTTAACCACTGAATTAATTCCAGCTCAGGGTGTAAAACAACCAGATACTAGATTTGCAGGTTTTCAGGTTTCACTTTGAAACATTGTGCTGTCTCTTCCACACAGAGATTGGGAAACAGAAAACGAAAAAGGAACAGAAAAAAGAAAACCCCTTTTAAATACACTTCAAGAGGCAGGAAGAAGGCAACGTACCTTCACGCAGCGCAATGTTGCACATTTCTGACAATGAAGATACAGACAGCTCCTTGTCACTGGAGCAAAGCTCGTTCTTTGTGTGAAAATCGCAATAGCAAACTTCTGGGAATTTTTGCAGAACAGAACAACTCAGGGGAAAACTTCAGACTTTCCACCTTTTTTTTCTTCTGTTGAGCAAACATTTATGGAAATTTTAGTCTTTACAATGGCACTCAGCTATGGAGGTCTGTGTATTGCAGTCGCAGTGTCTGTCAGGGTTTTTTTAAGTGGGGCGGGTAAACCAGGAGAGTGGACAACCTCAAGAACAGGCAGACGGTGGGACAGCCTGAGCAGAGACAGGGACAGCTCCTACCTCTAGAACATAGGAGACTACAGGACAACATAATAAAAAGCATTTAAACTGAAAGTTACAGACAAAGCCAATCAAAAGAACAGCCACAGGACGAACTAGGACCGGAAATGAAGAGGGTGTGTTTTTAGTAGTGAGCTCAGGAAGCCTTACGAAACAGGTTATGGGGATGTTGTTGAAGTTAGATCCCTGGAATTCCTGTACGATTGCTGGATTGATAAACTACCAGTGACCACCAAATGTGCAAGACGTTGTAACCGGTGTTCTTATGGCCTTGCCTTCAACAGGAGAGGGTATTTGCAGATTCTCTGGATGGGTGTCAGCAGGTATCCTTCCAGTGGGATATCAGTCGTCTTCTTCCCCCCCAACAGCATGCAGTGCTGGAAAGAAAGAAAACATTTAGCACCTCAGACGGCCTTAACTGTCCAGCTTGGATGCGTCCTTGGTTGGGTAATCCAGTCTGCTGGAGTTGCTTTTGTTTCAGTAATTTATGACAGCTCCTTTGACAGGCACATCTCACGCATGTGTATGCCAGTGCATTGCGTGATGACCATTTCCATAATGAACTAGTGTTTACACACACAGTTGGAGGCCGTCAAGGACATGAGGGACAAAAAGCCCTTCAGTCTGGTAGGGAATCCACATCTGATCTTGCCTGATGGGACTGATAGGGAAAGGGGGGGCTCTGTAGAACTGAATGTCCATAGGAAAGATCTGGACACAGTATCTCATTTCATTTATTTCTCTTATATTATACAAGACAGCATCTTGCTTGCATTTGTCAATCTTTAACTATCTTCACAAAAAATTGGAATTTTATCTTCAAATCGCACCCAGAAATGCAATACATCAGTAATATATCATAATGTGTTACATCAGTAATACATCACTGAAAAAAACATTGATATTACTTATTTCATGTTTGTAGACTGAGTTCAGATAATGCCTCAATGCAAACATAAACTGTACCTAAAGTAAAAGTGAACTGTAAGCGTTTTTCTGTTTTCCCCCCAAACGGTTTGAAGACCAATTATTCATTTGATTGAAATCTGATTAAATATCACATCTTAACTGCTAAATACTAGCAGTGATACAGCTGTAGCAGAAAAGGGAGAAATATATCTGCATTCAGACCTATAGTGTCTGTCAGCTCATTTAAAGCCTTCTGATGGAAGTCAGAGCTCTGGATTTCCTGTTTGAGATCATGAATTTCAACATGGCATTCATGTCGGTCAATATTTAACCACTTCTTGTTTTTCTAAACTGGATAGACCTTTTGAACAAAAACATAAGTACATCAAGTGAAGCTGCAGATAGCTTAATATCGCATTTCCTGCCACATTTAAGATGAACTAGCCATCGCATTTTAATACCAAACACGCAGGGCTGGGGACTCTTAAGCTACGACAATGGTTCTGTCGTGTTCGTTCATTAATGAGAGAAAGTGTAAAGACTGGAGTGTTTTAATTTCTTTAAAAAAAACTGAGCCACAGCATGTGAAAATGTCAAAATGATTTCAGGTATTTTAATACCTGACACCTTATAGTTCTGGGCAAGGCCTCTAAATTAAAGCTATTGCTATCGAGTACTGAGGTTTCAGTACTGCAAGATCTGCATGAGTTTATTTTACTTGGGGTAGTAAAACTGCCAAAGCGGTACAACTGTGAAAAACATCTCAATATTAACCCAAACATTTTACAGACAGACACAAAAATATTACTTTTGCAGTTGTCCACAAATTGCAGCTGACAGAGACCAAAAAGGGGTTCTAACATTTTTAGAAATACACTGCATGTTACTGCAGCACTTTGCCATGATGCACTTGTAGTGTTCACATGGATGTAATGTGAAATGTGCAACACACACACTAGACTCCTCCATACCCTGCAAAGACAGTAAACCTGGTGTCGAAAAAGGAGCTGCACCTCACAAGTCTCTTGCTGTTGTTGCCCGAAAAGCAGCAAGCACCCACTTGAACACATAATTCCTGAGCAAGAATCCAGCCACATCAAAGAACACCTAGTTCAGCACTGCATTGCCATATTCCACTCTCAATTGTAAGGAAAATCATGAAATGATGTCCATCTGATGGAAGAGTTAATGTCAATTCTGAAGTTGCGATCGTCGAGACAGAGAAGCAGCACGGAAGAACAATTTTTCATTCACACAACATTTTGCCAGGAAGTGCACATAGGCCAATTTCAAAATCTTCACTTGTGGAAGCCCCCGGCACATCCCAAGAAGACAGCCTATTATGATGAACAGACCTATTGAAAAGCTGTCCAGGTATCATGAATATCCATTACAGAAATATCTGAAGTCCTTCAAAAGACCATAGGACCTCTTCATACACTCTCCAGATTTCAGTTTTATTACTGCAGATGTCTAGTTGATGTGAAAGAATGGACCACTTTGTTTTTCAGGTTTCATTATTTTTGAAACATATCACCTAAACCAAAATCCAAGGCTCTTAATTTGTGTATATTCCAGCGCACGTTAGCTTCCGTGTTACGCAGACTATGTCACAGAGGAAACGTGCTTACTGCATTTGATCAGCACCAATAAACAAAGCCTGAGGAGTGAAGAATTTCTCTCCGCTTTGAAGAACTGAATGGGTTTCCTTGATTTCTTTCCACACCCCGAGCATTCAGACAGCCAAGCTTCAGCTCAAGGTGCTAAATCGCCCCAGTCAGTACCACCCTCACCCCTGCCGGCACGATAACTGAATAATCTAATCACGGCCGAACTGGGTCTCTTAGAGTGCATCGGCTTTTTCCCCCAACATGACAGTGGGAAACAATACGAAAACGTCGACTGAAAAAAAGAGTGAATACAATAAGACTGAAATGGAAAAAAAAAACTTACCAGCAGGAAGGTTCTGACTTCTGGAACCTTATTGAGCTCCATTAGGAGCCGTAAGGCTTTTTCATGGTTACTGCAGTACTCTTCATAGACACAGAAGCGGTCTTTCTGTAACAAGCAGGAGATTAAGGTCACTGTCAGGTCTTTGTGACACTCTTCAGTCTGTGTCACTTCTCAAGAAACCACTCTAAAGAAACACAGCTTAAACACAAAGTTCAAATAAATAGCATGATTAGATGAAAGATGTTTATATAGACAGGACTTCTAGTTATGGGTTATCAAATGTATTTTCTCCTTAAGAAAAGGCTAAATTAGACTATAGGACACAAATGGTAAGTCCACGTTTTCACAATTAATTGCAAACCAATTAACCTCCACCACAGACCTCTCTTTAGAAGAAGAAGTAGCCAAATCAAAGTTAGACACAGATTCTCAGGGCAGAAGTGAAACATATTGATTATATCAGATTTCTGGACCCTCGACAGATATGAAATATATAAGATTCTGCTGTGGGACATCTGAAAATAGGGAACAACTCACAGAGCCATCACACTTTATATTGTGGCAAAACAGATCTGAAATCCTGCAAGACCGTACTTTAGAGCAAAGTGAAGCTAAACCCTGTGAACAATCAATACTAGATTATTGAGATGAATGCAAGGAATCACTGTGAAGCACTTTACAATAACTGGGCATTATGCTGTTCAGAGAAAACAAAAAAATGGGTAAACTGTAAAGTGGTGATGAAAAGAACGATAATGGGTGACCTCGGATCCCAGGACTGGAAGAAATAGTAGCTATGGTCGGTGCTTGATGTATTTTCCAAAAAAAAATGCTCTCATTTAATTTCTCTTAAAATCAGATTTGTTGTCAAGGGGTGTGAATTCTATAATTCATTTTTCTGAAGAAAAAACAATTACTATACCTTGCTAATTCCTGAAAGATTCGATATTTTACATTCTGAATGCAATTTTAATCTAAAATGAAAATTAACAGCCATCAAGAGAGAGATAATAAATTAAAAATGTTTCAGAGCATACATGTCAGGTAGCACATGTTTGAATCTGTTCTGAATCAGATTTTACCAGAATGATATTTAGCAAACTAAACTGTAGAATAATTGAATAGACTAATATCCATTCATCTGTATCACGCGATACACTACAGTGTATCAAATGCGTTAGACATTTGGCACTGGAAAGTATCAAAGAATCAGTTACATTAGGTTCAGTGCAATATTCCATTATCTCACGTTCACACAATAGCAAAATATTTCTCTGTGTTTCTGTAATAAACACTGTCCAAGGATAAGAAGCATTTCACGAGGAAGAGCTTTCACATGTGAAAGATAAAGCACTTCCTGCTTTATCTTTCTGCTGGAACATCTGTCCTGACATATGTCCTAAACCAAGGTCCATTAAAAATTAAAAGAGCACCAGATCAAGCTGTTTAAATTAACAGATAAGAAAATACTTTTCCCAAGTGCAGATCCATATGAATCCAACACTGATATATCCAGCCCTGTCTGTATGATAAAATGAAGCTTTATAACTTAATGTAGGGTATGACACCACCATAATAACCATCTCAGCTATAACAGTTATCATACTTAAGATAATTACAGCTCTAAATATACACACACATGCGCAATCATTTTTGTAAAAAACTCTCTGTAAAAAACACTTCTTGATTTAGCATAACAGTCAATTCAAACGTACATTTTTGCTGTTGTATTATGACCTTTAGTGATGACTGGTTTAACTAAAATTGATCACTTTTCCACAATTAAGACATTTTTGCATCAAGTGTTTTCAGTATTTTCAGTATTGACCTGTTTTGCTACATTTTTTCTGCTACATTTTTACTATTTATTAAGAGATACAAAGTAATGAAAACGCTCAATTTGAATTGCAGGTCGTTAGAATATTTCCACAGTGTTTGCAGATTGTCTTTATTAGACATCATTCATTTGTGTGTGGGGGAAGATATAAGGTATTTTATTTGTCCATTTAGGACAATGGCACTCTTCAGTGCTTGTGACTTTGTTACAAAGACCAACAGTTTCAGGCTTCAGATGTTGTACTAACGGGCAGCAGTGAAAAACTAAGTGTAGGACTTAAAACACAGAGATATGACGTTAGCAAAGCTGCCTACTTATGTGTGATTCCAACCACACTTTCCATATTTTGTAACCTTTGAAAGGTAAGGAAATTATGCTTTACGTTTAAGAAGAAAGGCAAGCTAAGAAGATCAGGAAATGAAGGTGGCTGAGGAAAGAGATGAAAAGGTTTTTTTTTATTTCTTCTTGGAGAAAAATCTCAGGCTGAGATGAAAGGCGCTCTTTACTTGCATAATCCACCCAGACTGACATTGCAAGTCAAAAGATGGACTGAAATATATCTGCCGCCACATCATGGATATTGAGCCAAAATTTAGTGTGTGGTTTCCCAAGTAAGTCACAGATTTTAGACATGGTTTTGACAGCAAGATATCCCTTTAACCTGAACTTAACAAGTTCACCTGAACGGGGCATTTGTTTTTTTGAGAAATTGCTATAAAATGTCCTGAAGGACTGACGAAACAGAAACCTTGAAATTATGCCGAAAATAGCACAAAGAATGTGTTTGTGCTTTTCAACAAATGTTTGCTTGCACATGCTCTTGAGTTGCTTAACTCAGATACTTTGCAGCTATTTTCAAATAAATTGGATTAGTACTGTAGCTCACAAAAAGCATACTTATATTCTCCACAATAAAGCCTATATACTGCTGGGACTGGTGGTATAGGTCAGGCTATTTTTACAAACAGGACTGATATTAATGTTCTGCATGTAATGTCTCCTTAAAACACGCGAACCAAGTTCACTTTGGGGGCATTCAAGTCTTTACATGAACAGTGGTAGCATTTTGGAAAGTTGAAAAAGAATGCAATTATTGAAAAATCCCAAGGGGTTGGAAACGTTCTTCAACAAGCCAAGTAAAACTCTAAAAATAATCATACTTAGAACTTCACAAAAAAAAGCCATAAATAAAAGCAAAATGTACATGGCAACAGCTTAAAATTATCAAAGGAAGCAAGTAAACACATCTTCCCCTATGTAAACACAATAATATAATTCCTAAACTCAACTAGAACATCTATTTTTTATATATTTCGTCCTTTTTAAAATCCCAAATTAATAAATGCAAATCACTGAGCAACATAATGACTTTAGCTTGCAGCAACTGCTAACATCATTAATTGAAACTAATTCATATTTCATTGCTCTGGTGTCCATGAATGTTTTCCCCCTATGTCAGATGAAGAGAAAATCTTTAGATTTGATCTTATGAAAAAGATGCATATAACTTAAATCCGTATGAAGTAAAGGCAAACGGCCGCGATGTGTTGGAGGACAGAAAGCAAACAAACGTGTGAAGTATTTATAAGCAGCTACTTAAGTCTACAACAAAAGAAACCGGAGGCCACTCTATTAGGAACGTGGTGAATTAAGCCCAGACTCCTCCTGATAGAAAATAGATCATCTCTGGAATTGTATTAAAGAGTCAATTAAGTATAAAGCATCAGCTCCACTGGGAATTTTCTCAAAGGATGGGTCAAGGGGCAGAGACAACAGACGGATACAATTAATCCAGAAGGGGTGTCATCACTCAGATTGGAGCACCTGGCCACAGATTGCAGGTCGTGATAGCTTTGGAGTGTGGAACTGTTCCCAGACAGCCCTCTGATCCTGTTTCCCCAGCAGATGAAGATGTAATCAGACACTGACCCGCTCCAAACAATATGAGAACAGGCGTCGGCTGACGGGCCAATCAACAGAGAGTAAGGCAGGGCTATGGAGCGGACTGGGGCGCGCTGTGAACAGTGGGATTGCATCACAAGGTCAATGTGCCATATCAGGATTCCTGGGAGTCAAACCCTGCTGTTGCTCTCCCAGTGGAATCAATACTGCATGGTGTAACAAATAAGGGAACAATATGGCAAAGCTATTCTGCCATATGCCACACTGTCTGGGTTAGACTGCGCTGAACTGACCAGCATATGTACATTATACGCTTTAACTGGGACACACACAAGTCACAAGGCATATATTTTTTAGACTAGAGCAGAGTGTCCCTCACCAAGCCTGTTTCTCATTTTATCTGAGCTCTCTGGTGAAATGATACATATTGGCATTCAGAAAGGTTAACAACAGTGGGAAGCCAACCCACTAAGTATTGTTACACGTAGAGGTTTGACTGCGGAGCTGGGCCAATATATGAGTAGCAAAGGAACAAGTTGAGGTTCATTCCACACTAAAAAAATAGAACAAAAGAACATTTTAGCTTCTTTCACACACCCAGAGGTGGTCATCTTTCTACTTTCAGTGTGAAATTAACAACTATTTCTGTCACTGGTAAATACAGACAATCTCAGGATATGTGGGGAACATTCCCTACTCTCATGAACAGTAGGGACATAAATGATCATGTAGCCATGGGCTAAGTTTATCATCTTAGCTACAGGACTGCACCTCCAACAGAGAAGTGTCCCTGTTCATCATACTGGGCTGGTGGACTAGACATTCTGGTCTAGGGGCACCATCTGCGGGTCCACCAGTTCCTCTTACAGCAACAACCTCATGTGTCAACTTCTCAGATCAGAATTCAAATACAGTTGAAAAACTGCAGTATGTACATTCTGAAACCCAAAAGGATTATGGACTTGGTCATAATTTATTGACCAGTATGAATTAATGGAGAGAAAATGTATAAATCTTTATTCTCTATTGGATTTTAAAGTAGACATTAATAAAGTACATGTATTTATAAGGATGCCAACTGAATTTACTGAAATGTATTGGGATAAGCTCCGGCTCCCCTGTGATCCTCCATTAGATAAAGATGGATGGACAAACATCTTACTGTTACATACAGTATATGTGTATATGGGTCATAGACATCAGTTCTTTAAGGACTCGTCTTTGAGCCACTAAAAGTTCAAACTAATCAGTAAATTCTGTTTTGGTTTCTTTCAAAACCTATCTAGCAGGATAAGAAGCAGCAGTAACGCTACCAGTGACACATGAGGGGCGGAGCAGTGGCACTCCAGCTAAGGATCTGCGCCTGTGGATGTTGAAGGTTGTCGGTTCAATTCCTGCAGCTGGCAGAGGAATCCTACTCCATTGGGCCCCTGAGCAAGGCCCTTAGCCCTAACTGCTCCAGGGGTGCCGTATAAACGGCTGGCCCCAAGCTTCTCTCTCCCTGCCTGTGTGCCTGTGTGTCTCATGGATAGCAAGCTAAGGTATGTGAAAAGACAAACTCCTAATGCAAGAAATTGTATATGGCTAATAAAGTGATCTTATCTTATCTTATATGGAGCTTCCAACTGATTCCATTAACCCTGGGGGTATTTTTAAATACAGAACTGAATGATTTGTAATTGTGCCCAGAAACAGTGACGTATTCAAAAATTATACTGTGAGAAAAACTTTTTACTGGGGGAGTTCCCCCATTATACATGAAAAAGCCACAGAATTGGAGGCAGAATTCTGCCTCCTAAGTATAAGCAGCTGCAGATTCAATCTGTAAGGCATTAGTAGGCAGATCATCTGCAAAAGATTCCTATACCAATTTCAGGGCCAGATGACAGAGTGGAAAAGCTATCCTCCTCTTTCACCAGGTATTTACCTTGCTTCCTTCTAACCAAGGGCCTCTTATCTGTCTGTCTTCATGCGATCCTGTCTGGACTGCCCTTTGTGTCTCTATATTTGGCCTTGTTCATTAAACTTCTCCTGCTAACACACCAGCCGAGCTGGTTTTGCAAAGGAAGCCATTGCTTGCAATCTGGTGGGCATTAAAAAGAGGCCGTAACTTTCATGCTCCACCGTAGACACCATCAGTCCCACCACTGAGACAAACCGATGGTTGGAGATCACTCACAGACTAACCCAGCTAGCTTTCCCTCACAGGAGCTCAAGACACATGCTGCAGAATGCCTGCCTGTTCTTCTGTTAGGGTGAACAGGGTGAAGGGTGAACACCCTTCTTGCAGGGTGATATGGCTGCTGTTATTTGCCAGCAGCCATATCACCCTGCAACTCACAACTGGCAACCCACTGAAGCTAAGCAGGTGTGAGCCTGGTCAGTACCTGGATGGGAGACCTCCTGGGAAAAACTAAGGTTGCTGCTGGAAGAGGTGTTAGTGGGGCCAGCAGGGGGCGCTCACCCTGTGGTCCACGTGGGTCCTAATGCCCCAGTATAGTGATGGGGACACTATACTGTAAACAGGTGCCGTCTATACTGTAAACCAATCATGGCCTCCTAATAATCCCCATCTATGAATTGGCTTCATTACTCTCTGCTCTCCTCCCCACTAATAGCTGATGTGTGGTGAGCGTTCTGGCGCACTATGGCTGCCGTCGCATCATCCAGGTGGATGCTGCACATTGGTGGTGGTGGAGGGGAGACCCCATTACCTGTAAAGCGCTTTGAGTGGAGTGTCCAGAAAAGCGCTATATAAGTGTAAGCAATTATTATTATTATTATTCTCTGTGCTTGGCGCTCCTGTGCTGGAAATTGGGACACAATCATGGGCCTTTTGCTATTGGGATGCCAGTACTGGTGGGAAGGCAGATGTAGAAAGCCACCCACCCCAGCCTGCCCTCACATGGACAGACACCGGTTCACATGACCAGAAGCATAGGAAATGAAGATGAAAGACACATGGAGGACACGCCCCCCTTCCCAAGCACCTTTGTGCTGGTTTATATTTGCTCACTGGCCACCTCACTAAAAAAACCCTGATCCCAGCAATGTCCAGTGAAGCAGAGACCATCCCTGGCTGCAGACGTCAGGGTTGTGCAGTGGATTAAAAATCCAGTGGACACTTTCAGCCAAATCCTTCCAGGCACTGCTGGAGATGGGAAATAAACAATTATCTTGAATTATCAGTCATTTTTGTGAGTATTATTTTAGGATGTCCACTTGTCTTTTATGTAATGAATAATTATGCGGAATTATTGTCTTTTAGGGCTATGGTAAAATCAAATCCAAAAACATGAGGGGAAAAGGGAATTTTACTTTTCCCTCAACTGTGTCTTGTTGCATTAAAACAAAGATAAATTCACACTCCCTCCCATCTCTCCTATGCCTACGTAACTGGAGCCTGAACTCTTCCTGCTTCTAGAATCTTGTCACCTAGCAACGCCAAGCATTACGATCACATTATTTACTATTGATCTTCTAAACTAAATATCAGCCTTAAAGGGACAACACTATAAACATCATGCAACATAAAATAACCAGAAAAAAACAGTGTGCAGCCTGCGACATTATATTTTAAGTGAATATTTAGACCAGTGGCCCACACACATTCAACATACCAGCAAATCTTTAATGTAAAATAATTGTTTAATTTACTGTTTCATCTCCATGAATTTAAATACTAATAGTCATTTCTTTCTTCTGCACAGTGAAATGACGTTCATTAGCAATTCAAATATGCAGGCATTACCAAGCACACCATGATATTCGCAGTTAATGAATATGGCCTCCTTATTGTTTTTCTAAATGTCAACCCACTTCCTTTACTGGACTGAACAGATGCAAAAACCACAGTTTACGTCTTAAATGTTAGAGATTATGAACGTAACTCTGACCAGTCACAACTCCGTTCTCATCTTTTGTCAGAGACTTTTGTCTGAGAAAGAGCATTTTAGAAAGTCACATTTAGATCAAATATTCCTGTCATTCTCAAAACTGCTACTGAAAAATGCCATTTCTGGTTTGAGAGGAAATTTGGATGAACCAAAATTCTGGCTTCTGAACGAAACAAGTATTTGTCACTTCAGGAAATGACTTGCACTCGTGAAAACCTTCTTGTCGTGTTCGTTTTCAGCATTTTGATTCATTCTTGTCATGTTGTGTGCTGACAGTCGATGAGGATGCCCTCTTCCCACATGACAGTGCATGGAGAAGCTCACACATTGCCATGGTAAAACTAACGAGGTTTTTGGGTGTGATGGAGGCAGTGGGGGGGGGGGGGGGGCATTATGGAAATCAACAGTATGCCCACATTTGGCTGAAAAACACCCCAGGGTATAGGGAAAGGGTTAAGTTGCTTTCACAGGGGCTGTATGAAGACGTTATACTCACAAACTTGAGGAAAACTTGGCCCAGTTCATGCTGTGGCTGTGGTTCTGGCTGTAAACTGGACTCCAGGGCTGCCAAGACCTCTTTGTGAACTTCCAGAATGTCCTCAATGTTGGAAAACAGAATCTTGTATGATAAGGGTGAGAGAGAAAAAAACAGGCTGCTTGTGAGATGCTATTTCTTTCATTAAAAAAACATTTCATGGCAGCTCACACCAGTGGAACTCTCAGCTTTTCCGGTTTCTTAAAAAAAGCTCAAAGCCCCCAGTAACATGGTACAATGATTGGACTGTTTCCCCATCTGGTCTCTCCCTGAGATACCGTGCCATAAATCCCATACCATCTCATTAATATTGATGCTGCTGCGGTTTAAAGGCAGCCCATAGTTCTCTTCAACTGCGCAGTATTGTCCCCCTTTCTCCATACATAACTGTACATCAGTGTCCTCTCTAGTGTACTGCAGTACAGTTTTAAAAAGAACCTCTGCTTGCTTCACTGGGGGGAAGCCGTCTCAGTTTAGCCTCTGAAACTCGTCAGGCCTCATGTGAGAGTGCTTCCGGTTGACAAGGATAGCAACAGCATACAGCAGACGAACGTCTCACATAAAATCTAGCAATCTGTAGTTTATGAGCAGGTATGACTACTTCAGCCTGCAGCTACTGGCTTTGATTCCCCCACAACTGGAATTACATTACGTCTTTCAAGGCCGCACGGTGTGGTTCATGGCACGAGACGACTGACCTGAACACAAGCCACAATTTGCCCTCCAGTGTGTTTTTTCTGCTGTGCCTTTTTTCTCCGGTTGTCTACAGTGTGGTATTTAGCTAATAGCTCATGCCCAATGTTTAGAATACATTTTATAGCTAAGTTAACTTCCTGCTGAAAAGCAAATTGACCGTATGATTCATGAAGATGTGAACTGTTTCAATGATTTAGGGTTAAATAAAACATCAAATCTTGTAAGCGCCTAATATGAAATGCTTGCCACTGGCTGTCTCTACATGTGTGTGCCTGCAACATTCTGTGATGATACAGTTCTTCTCCACATGCGAAAGAACAGCCAAACCTCAGCTGTATATACAAAACGAATATGCTGTTCACTATGCAAACACTATTTCATCTCTTTGATACAAATGACTCTTTAGAAGAATACGTAGGCACTGCTAAACTGAAGGATCTTGTGTCTGACGTATTATAACCAGCAATGAGGTCATCTGTTCCGCCCAGAAAACTTAGGACAACATTCCATCCCATCTGGATTGAGTTAGAACATATAACACTGCTTTATCTTTTACAGACAATAATCTGGAAATCAGTACGCTGGTGTGTTTTCCTTTGATTTGCTGTCCATGAAGATGTCCAAGATATTTGAATGCTTCTGTTTTGGTATAAGACAATCCTTGCACATGCCATAAACATTAAATTCATTCATCCATTTCATTCATTATTCTTTATTGCCACACAACAATAGTTGGTGGAATTTGCTTTCTGTACAACAAAAAAGACAACTGATGAGACATACATACAACATATACAGTACAAATTTAAACAGGACAGAAGACAAACAAATATTATCACATAAACGCAATTAAAGAGAAATTCTTTAAAGAGAAATAAAACTCTGTTGCCATTTTGAGGTAATGATTTTGTCAAGGAACACGTACAGGTTTATTCCAGGCGGAAAAGAAAAGAAACACAACTTTTCGGCTGTGGAGCCTTCTTTGGGTGTCAATTTGTCAATTTTGGTTGATTTTGTCAACTTGTTCTCCATAATCTTTGATCATTCAGTTGAAATTTGCTCTTTAGTATTTAGAAGCCTGAACACATCAAGAAATGTATGTACATAAAGAAAAAATGCTCGGAAAATCCAAACTCACTCAACACTCCTGTTATAAGAAGTGAAAGTGACTGACTCACCCGGAACAAAAGGAAATGTTTAGCCCTCTCCCCACCTTTACACGGTGCAAATTTGCAGAAAAAACTAATTGGAGTTTTATCAATTCCCCTACCTCCCTTGCATTCCCCTAGATATTCTATGGTGATACAATCTCGGCAGAATTTCAGCTGGTAGCCCTAAGACATCAACTGCTGAAGGATTCAGCTGGATCTGACTGATGTTTCTGAAACTTTAAGAGGAGCAGACAAAGTCAACGCCGGCCTGTTATTTAAATTCAGCACAGACTGGAGCTCAAGGAGGCATCAATGTAAATAAAGGACAGATCATTTCAAAACTGAGAATGTTGATGCCTATTAAAGCTGTGGACTGCGTGTTGATGAGAGAAACGGCCGAGTCCTGTTTTGGGAGCTGCCTTGCTCGAGCGATGACGGATTCTTGGATCATTAACAACCTCCTGGCCAGAAGAGTGAGGCTCAACAAACTCACCTGCAGCCTCTTTTATGCTCTTATTTAAGTGCAAGCTGAAGTTACACTTTCTACAAGCTGGGAATAAAACAAGAGAGTAAATATAAGCATTTTTTTCTTACCTTAACATTTTCTTCAGATAAGCACAGCTGATCATTAGGTGTCTGTTGAATCCTATGCAGAAAGGCCTGAAAAAGAGGAAAAGGTAATGAAGTTACATTACAGGCAGGAAGCGCTTTGTGTACTGTTTCGGGATCAGTCGCAGAGGTGATCCTAGAGGTCACAGTGCAATAGAACAGTGGAAGGAAACAATGTGTGACTCTCCCCATTACCTGTACAGCTGGAAAACTGCATGTGTCAAGCACATTGAGCACATGTGTGTTTCAGCCCTCAGCTCTTGCCATTCCTACAGGACCTGCTGAAAGGCCATTTGCCTTGAAAGGAAGCACATTGCTGCTCATTCCTGAACATCTCTTTACAATTCTTATTCCAGCAAAGGAAAAAGACTACAAAAAGTCTTTTTACACGTTTAACAGATGACACATTTTCAATGCCAGTCAAGGAACATTCGTAATACTCTTCACATCTGACGACTTGCACATTTTAAGGCAGACAAACTGCAAGTCTTGCCAGGGGCCTTTTAGATGGTCAGTTTCAGAACGCGGTTTTGAATGACAGAAAAAACCCTGAGGGAGATTTAAAACAAAGCTTTTACTTTGGCTTTCTGGGCTAATCCCTCGATGTTAATTATAAATAGCCTCATGCATTATACAATGATTAAATATCTAAGACAGTATTGAGAGCATTGCTGTGAAACAATGGTTTTGCTCTGAATACTGTCTTAAACACTTAATCAAAAAGATTATTTTAAGCCACGATAATTGCTTTTTTGGGAGGAGAGGGTGATTTTATAGCTTTTTTTCCTTTTATACATTAATATTATCAGCAAAGTCCATGTTCATTAAACAACAACGACATTCCAAATTTTAGGCATAAAGGATAGCTAGCAATAAGAAGGCTCATGGGAGAACTGTTACTCCCTGCTCCCATTAACCGTCTTTATGCAAGTTCTTGTCAACAGCTAACCTCTTCATTTTCTGTAACTAACTCAAACCTTTTATCATCCAAGGTCTAAAAGGTGCCAACAGTTTAACAGCTGTGGGGGGTAATTGTTTATTCTGCTCCTAATAGCTGCCTCTGAACCTCCCAGCAGACGTTTCAGCTCCTCATTAAGGAAGACAATAACATCTGGACCTCATCAAGGTGGAAGGGGCATAGCAGAAGCGAAAGCCAAGTCTTGAGCTTCGGCTCCACTTGCTGGGGTTCTGTCACTTTAATGGGCAAAACAATATGTGCAACAGATCGTCATCTCGGAGGTCCCTATTTTGACCAACTGCAGTCGGAGCGCAAGAGGCTTGGGCCAGAAAACTCAGAGCAGAGGTTTAGTCACACGTTTAATGCAGAGATAGTAAAATGTGTGACTAATGAAGACCCTCAGTGGCCCCCTCTCTCTCTCTCTTAAAAATTTGAAGACATCAAAGGTAGTGTGAAATACCCTTTGAGGAGTTGACAAATTAATTGGATGTGGAGCAAAAATCAAAGCTTCTTTTCGAAGAACAGGGTCCTCAGTGCTTCTGTGATTATATTTGCTCCCCCTCTGGAACCAGTCAGCTGCTGGCCTGCACATAACACACAGCCTAACAAGACGTAGTTTAGGAACCCAATAATACTCCAACAAACCCACTGCTTTGTGTGTACAAAGGGCACGGTACTGGGAGTTCTAACAGAAGGCCACAAGTTACACAAACAATATCCTTTAAAAATCTCTTTTTTACAACCAAATCTGTACAGAACTATCTTGTGTCCCAGTTCTTTCTCTCTCTCGCCTGCGCTCAACGGGAGGTGGCAAGGCCTACGAAGAAAGACACAATGGTCTGAGTCAGGACTACAGAGGTTGTGGAGCTGTGATTTCACCCTGCTTCCTGGTGCCATTCAAGGGACCTGAATTAAAGAGGCCGGAGCTATCTTTAGGAAAATGCCGGAAAGCACACCAGGCTGCACGGAGCAAAACAAACCCTTCTCAAATTAAAAAAAGTCCCTGTGCAGTATTTTGTTAAATTCTTGACCATCCATTAACTGTCTTCATGACTATGTGTATTTAAGAAAGTAATATAAATACAATTTAAATGGAAGCTCCCCAGGAGTTGGATTTCATTACACAGCATACAGAACTGTATCACCACAATTCAGATTCAGAAATCAATGGCCGAGACTCCAGGATGTTTGATGAAGTGAAGGCAATTTTTATTATTTATGTGGTTTCTTGGGAAACGTTGAATGGGAAAGTGTCATTTGGATGAGTGAGATGTTTGTTGACCCCAGCAAATAATCAATTCTATAAATATTAAAGTAAAACCTTTCCATCCAGACCTTTTTTTTTTTTGCATGCCTGAATGGGCAGTGGGGATTGTTCAGGATTATTTTTTTCCACTTCTCGCCTTTTACTTATCAGAAAAAAAATAAAATAAACAGAATCTACCAACCTCGTCAAATGTTCAGAAACACTCGCCAGCTAGCTAATGATGCAAACGCGTTGGAGACCGGGACAGAAATCCCCCCACGTAAATGTGACTCTCGTGAACATGCTAAACGCAATTAAAATCTGATTCCGTTCGCTAATGAGTTACCCGAGCCCCACCGCCGGAGAAACAAACAGCGCCCTCAGGAACTCTAATGAAGTGACGCTGGCCAGCTCGGGGGCGCAGGTTCACACCTCCCCGTCTGCCGGCGGAGCCACAGCGAGCGGCGAGGCGGACCAGAAGGCAGGCGGCGGGCTCGTCACCAGCTAGTGCCTGTCTCACCCTCAGCAGTCTTTGAAGGAGTATTAGTGATTCCGAGCTCTTCCTTCACCCCCTCCCCGAGTACCAAACCCCGCTGCTCCACCGGCTGCACAGCGTGAAAGACTGACACCATCCTAACAGCTAGGGAAAAAAAGTATCTTCTTCCACGCTGCCTGCTCTTGACAGGCACACCTCAGGGATTTTGAGAATTGGGAGGAAAATACAAATATTTTATTTTTTCGGGGTTTTTTTGCTCCATTTTTCTTTTGAGGTATTCCTGTATCCTTTCCTTTTTTAAGGTTTCGCAGATTTGGTCACACCAAAAAGAATACTTTTTCTTTTCGCAATGAATCTTAACGCCCTCTTTGCGAGAAATCTTAAGGACAGGCCAAAAACAATTCCTATTTCCTGCTCCTCACCCTTCATACCAGATTTCCTAAATAACACATTGACTTAAATCCATATAGCCTACATTTGCCAACGGGAAAGGCTGTCAGGCTTCAGTCAGTGTTGTGGGTTCCGGGATCAGTTTCACACAGCGCTCTCCCCTCTGACAGCGGAGTTAACAGATTGTCTTCCTCGCACACGTTACACTACCAAATGTGTGACAGCCGAAGAGGACCAGCAGTTCATACATATGTCCGCTGCATAATAGTATTTCTAATACTCAGATTAATGACACTAATAATAATGCTTGCCATTATAATCCAGGGTGAACTATTTAGCATTTAGGGGTTCTAAATAATAGGCGGATAATACAAGATAATTAACTGGATTTAAAAGTACATTACAAAAAAATACTGTTATAACTACACATAGCATTTTATAAAATACAGTAACCAGCAGATAAGTCTTCAGCTCAGACAGTGCAGGGGGGTATTCCTCTCGATTCCTCAGTCACCACCAAACAAGCAAAACCCCACCTGACTGGAAATGTGTCAGACAGATGTCAGTGAGGCCCCACAAAGTGGGCTTTCAGTCACCCAAACATTTCCACAGCACTCAGACTCTACATAACAGTAGTTCTCCACCAAAGCTCTGGGTACCCCTGGGGTTCTTTAGACACTATCCACGCAGAAGAATATTAGAATCCCCCAGAAGGATGGGAAACATTTCATCCCCTGTGCTAATATTCAGACAACACTTTTATGAATTTTATCATTAATTATATTATTAGTATAATCATATTATAATTAAAATATTATTAACATCATAAGGATTATGATGTTGTTATTATTTCTACATCACACACAGACCAAACACTAACCTGAAGTCAAACAATCACCGTTGCCACAAGACAACTCTACGTAGACCACAAAGTCACAAAATTTACCAGGCCTCCCCCAGAGTGTGTGTTTAAAAAAATATGAACATGCTTCTCGGTGGCCAATAATGCTCCCTGGAGGAGGGAGACAGTACACGGGTCAGATCGAGTCTTCTTTCATTAAACAAGTGTGACCTTTACCGGGTTACGTCAGTGGAAACTAGCAACCTTTACCTGCAGGCAGAAACCACATTTCCCAAAGCTCCGGGAGGGAGGGAAAGGACTTTGCTGCTGCTACTCAGTGCCATCCCCCGTGGCCCACTCGTGACTTTCACACACAGGGGTGGGAATGGCGCTCTTCGTGACTGACGTTGCGCTGGTCGAACTGGTTTGGAGGCGTGCCCGTATGGCGAGGAGACAGCGGTGCTTGCTGGGATAAGAGGAGGCTGAGCTGTTTGCTTTATGGGACAAGCAATGACACTCTTCAAATGCGGAGGGGTGTCAAACCAGGGGAAAGGGCATTTTCTCTGCTAAAAGGATGCTCCCTCACTTCATTAGTTGAAAGGTGAGGCCCCACAGAAAGTGCTAGCTTAGAAAGGGGGGTGTTCGAAAACTTGCACTGGCTATACAACATGCACCCACAGAACGTGGAGATATAACATTTTCAGTTCGGGATTATATTCCATAAATCAATGCAACAGTCAGGTGAATTTTTCTTCAAGGATATTTCAATCTCAGTTAAAGCACGAACACTGTCACTGCGAATCACTGAGTGTAGAAGACAAGTAGAAATATGTCAACGAACAGCAAGACTGAGGCTTTGCTCAAGGTCAGGCTGGCTGATCGGGCTGGTTAAACACCTTGACCAGGCTGAAGCACACAAGCAGGTTCCATGTGAGTAGAACGTGGATCGTGCACACTGACCTCACCCCCCTTTTTATTAACTGAGCTCTTTCAGAACAGCCCGACTTCCTTCGTTAGCATTTTGGGCAAGAGGGTGATCTACAAAATCGCCTCTGTCATGAGAATTCTGGATTGTCTCAATGCTAGATGCAGGTATAGTGGCAAGGAATGCTTCCCCAACATGTGTAAACTTTTCCAGCTGCATTGCCATCTCACTGCTGCCAAACGGCAAAGCCCGCAAGTGACACAGGAATGCTGGCAGGCAAGGTCAGCAAGTCCACATATTTTGCAGGCTTTATGGTTATTGAAGAGTAAAAGCTGGTAATTGTGTTGGAGTGCCCTGAAAGCCTCATTCCTCTATCATGACATCAACAGGAGTTCCCAACAGCACTGGCAGGCAGCAGCTGAAATTCCATTCCCTTTCCTGCTCGTTCAGGTTCTGAGTGAACTGCAGATGGCTGCCCCTCCCTTTGTGTTTGTAGCACATAAACCCCGCAAGCACATTGCGTCGTTCCCTTCGCCACATAACTGCAGGAATTCCTCTATCCTTGTTCTCTATCTTGCCACTGTTTCATCAACATATAATGCCATCCATGCCTTTTCCATATTATAATGCACCCTATTATCTATTTTAATTGTGTTTTGTGGAGCAAATGCATTATCATTGTGTTTGCAATTTGCCAGTTAAGTGTCTGAGCTTCTGTGAAAGAAGATTTTGTTTTTATTTAAATAAATTGAGTGCTTTCTCAGGAGAGACGAATCCTTATAATATGTTACTTACTTTGGTAGTCTTAGAATGCTCTGTGATGGGTAAAAATTGAATCTCTCACTGGTAAGCGACAACATTGGAGTAAATGGTCAATAGAAAATAGTAAATGGCATTCTATTCATTAGATTCATTATTTGCTAAAATAAATTCCTCTAGAATATCTCAAAATTATTTTCTTCCTCACAGCACGTGCTGCGCATGCATTATAGAAATGTCACAGCAACGTATGCTGAATTTACCTCTAGGGAGATACAAATGACTGGCGACTGTAACAGCGCAGTCACAAAAAACACCAGCTTCACAGATACAGTAACACAGAAGTACCTTTCAGTGCTTAGAAAGTGCAAGCATTCAGTAACAGACAAGGAAAATCGATAAAAGATGATAAATATAAGAAAATATTTAGGTAAGTTATACAAATCATAAAACAACATGGAACCTACATGGCCACAAAATGGAAAGAATTAAAAGCAATTTGCACATTCTCTCCATATACAGCAATGCCTGGCTACTACAACTCTCTGCAGTTCTCAGCATCAATAGTATCACATGTTGAATAAGCCAAGCAATGGAAACAAAAATAGGAGAACTTTGCAGCCATGCGTTTCTGAATGCAAATTTACAGCCCCGTTCATCAATTTACACCAACAGCTACGGAATCTCATTTGCATCGAGAAGCAGCTGAGTGCTCAGCCCCACACTGCACCTGCCAAGGTAGCCAAGCACACAGAATTAAGAAATACTTGATGGTCGTTTATTTTCTTCAATGGTAACTGTTCTGTTGTACTTTCCAGGCAGAATCCAATATATTGTTTCAACAGCGGCAAAACCCCCTTTAGTGAAACTAACATACAGCAAGACAGCTTCTAGAATGATTTCACATTCACACTCTCTATTTGTAAGATATACAAGACTGACTCCAAAGCACGCTACATTTACATTGATTCACTTCAGCTTGGTCCCTTATGCATCCATTTTCTGATTCCAAGGACAAACCCACAAGAATACAGGTAGAACATACAAACTCCACATAGATAGCACCACAGGACAGAGGCACAGAGCAACCCTGGTTCCCTAATAGAAATTTCTAATCAGCAACATGCTAACCAAATCCTGGAGGGCCCAGTGAATTATTGCAAGTAATTATTTAACAGCACAATTGTTGATACTTCTAACCAAGCTTGAAGATATCTTACAGGTAACTGAACTTTACTGAAGTGTACGTTTTCAGTAATCAACTGCAAAAAAACATTAAGAATAATTCTTTATGTTTTTAATTTTAAGTCACTAATCACTTTTTAAAATGGTTTGTGAATTTTACCTGTGACGATAAAGCAAAGTGGAAGAAATGTTGTTGCTCTATCAGGCAATAATCAGATAAACTAAGAACTGCAAAATGGTTTTCTTTCAGATTCCATTGTTACTTGTAAGAGCGTATTGAATTTGCATTATCAAGCTCTTTGCGTTAAAGCGAAATAATATATTCTATTTTCTACTGGAATTATTCAGCTTCAGTGATGACTGTGGTGGATTATGTCCGATTCAGATACATTTTGTGCTCAGAATGTGTTAAGAACTGAAACAACACTCTGTGATGCAACATTTAAGGCCACTGCCACTCATGTGTTGTAAGTCTCTCAATGCAATATAAGACTAACTGCAGCAAGTGTGCCAAGAATGTCCTATAAGGGAGTTTTTATTTGTTCTTTATAAGTGATGTAAAGGTCTAGTGTTTTCACCTGATACACACCTGGTAGTCCACTGTGATAATAAATCACTCATGACTGATTGCTTGTGGGTGAACAGCATGAAGGAAACGGGCCACACTGAAGTATATTAGTTCACCACACCAAAACAAACCCCATTCTGCAACTCCCTGTACCGAATGAACAGCTTACTCCTTTATACACAAGAAGGGTTAAAGTCTTCAATTAAAAAGCCCTTTATGGTAAGCTTTCGAACACGTTATGGTGTTTCCACCTTGACTGCAGAAGCACAGCCTAGATCCGAAAACCTGATATACCTTTAGTTTATTTTTTTCCAGTGTAAATTACACTGGTCTTCAAATAAATTCAGAGGACTGGACATCTAAATCTCTCTCTGCTTTAAGAGCTGTATAATTGTCCCATCTTAATATGCAGGAATGTTTTTCAGCATTTCTAGTAGTTGCTGTTAATTGAACGCATCAGAACTTTATTTGTTAAAGAATTACTTCCTCATCAATAGCCAGTTTTAGGAAATGGCTCAACATTTACAAAAAAAATCACTAAATATATACATATACTGCTGTGAAGGTCATTTCGGCAAGTACAGTTTACCTTGAGTTGCTGTAATCAATTTTTTCTTCAGACCCATGTGCATTAAAGAATTCAGATTAACTTTAGTTTCTTTTATAGAATATACATTTATACACCAGTTTGTGTTAATCAATAATTGTATAAAAGCATAAGTTAAAAGGAACTCTGACTAACTTATCAAAGCATTAAGGCATCATTTTAAGTAGGAATAAAAATGTTTTATTGCACCGTAAGAGCTGCACAAGAGCTTACAAAACAGTCAATTATTTTACCAGTTTTTAAAGCAGCTGCAAAGAAGAATGATTTGTGAATAAGAGAAGTGAAAATTGTCTGTAAAGCAGTCAGGCTTTAGAACCACATTTCCTTCTGCACTCTGACAGCACTCGAGACTCCAGCGCATGTTCAAGCAGTTCAGAATTCAGCAAACGTGCATTGAGGAACAACACTTCTCTGCACTAGCTCCTTCAGAAGCCTTTTTAGATGTGAAACAGGAAGGATTGTCCAAGTGCAGGACGTTGTGCTGCAAGAACTGCGAGGTTCATGGTCAAACGTTCACAGACGACTGCAAGTCACTGAACTGTAGACAGTACACATTACTCAGGAAAGAAGAAATCTGGCCCGTCCAACATATCAATGATTTCACGGTGAACCTGTCAGCTCGAGTTCGGAAAAGAAAAGATTTAAGACAAAATAATTGAACTTATGTATAAGACCAGGGTCTTTGAGGTCTAACCTTAGTGCTCGTGGTTTATTTAATTTTACAAATGCGGCTTCATAAAATCTGTAAATTTGCAAAACTACGTTTTCCAAATAATAAACATGCAATGGAGAAACAACCTCAAACAGACTGGTTTTATGAAGTGTTTTTATTTTATGCCCATCCAATGTAAAATCTCCAATTGCCACGACCTGCCCATCCATCACCTTCAGTGTTTGAGAAGCTACAAGAGCCGCAGAAGAGTTAACACAGACAGGGTGTCTCTCACTGACGTCACTGAAAACTTGAAGGTAACTGGCGACTGGGAAGTCACAGGAGTCACTTTTTGACAGAAAAACCAAGAAAATCCCAGCCAACCAGTGTTAACAAGTGGGTTCACTGCAGTTTTACACAAGCCACAAGTCAGATAACATGGACACCCTGGCTCAGCTATTTGTCCACTACAGGTAGAGGAATCCCAGTCAATCTTGGACTGATGGTATAACCTAATATTAAGACAAGTGTTTAAAAACAACTTAATCTTTTCCACTTATAAGAAAAATACAGGTTCATAAAAATAATTCATTCACCATGTAATCAAAATTGCAAATGCAGAAATGTTTCTTTAATAGTCTTCCCTCCCCATCTACACTTATTATATCACAGTACGACCGACTTCATCCTTGAAGGAATATTTTTTCCCAAACAATTTAACCACAAAGGATGTACACAAAGGCTGCTCCAAGTATCCAGCCTATGTGGTTGTTGACTTTGGCTCGGAAGCACTGGGGACTGTTCCCAGGATGGTCAGAGATCGTAAAAACACTGGCTTTCCAGACAATTCTGCACTGCGGCAGAGTTCAGAGGTTTCAAAGTGAAAAGCAGGGCTTGAATTCTGGTGACGGGGGGGATATTAGGGCCACACACATCTCCCCAACCACTTGTTCGCTGGTCTGCTACACTGGGAGCAAAGCAGAACTTTGTGGACACAATGTGGTTTACTTGTAGTAAGGAAAGTGACGCGATTATGACCAGATAGCAAAGTGAAAATCTCAGATTGTCCTTATGCTCAACTGAGTGTTGTCTTTGGACTACTGTAACAGGAACCCCCTGCTGTCAACTGTGAATTTATGTGCAGTAGTTAATGCAATTAACAAGTCAGATATGGATCTAAAGCCCTACAGCACCAGAGGGACAGATGTGAAAATCCTTAATTGATCTCGGTCCTTCATTTTCACTTTCTCAAGCCTTCGCTTCCAGATTCTGCTAGAGAGGAGTCCTGATAAAGGCTAAATTAAACCAAACTCAAAAATGAAAACTGCATCATGACTTCAGAAAAACAACACTGTGTAATCCGTATTCCTAACAGAAAAATCAAGAAACAGTATCAATATACATTTTGCACGGGACCCTCACATTCATGTGACATGTTCAAAGGTCTTTATCTGAATTCACTAACCTCATTAGTTCTGGCATTTCAAGCATGACAGATTTTCCACCTTTGGGTGATAAAATTTATTGGTGCGCAAAATGATTCTCTGCGACCCCTGACCTTTCCTTAATAACTAACGATGTCCTAAGGTACAAAACTGTACAATGAAGCTGACCTTTTTACAGCCTGCAAATTAGTAAGCGGGGCTTTAAAGGCTGGAAACTCTTCTCTGATGGGCGTAAATGAGCCTTGTATAGTTAATCCATGTCAGATTAACAGACAGCCTGCTTCCGTCACTGGAGAGTGTGAAACTCCTTAGCCATGCTTGTCCATGGATAAGTGTGACTAATAATGGGAAGGAAGATAAGGCCACAGACCAGGAATGAGATCCCACAGATGATAAACAATGTGAAATTGGATGTGACAGTTAAAAACTGTAAAATGCCAGCAACACTTTATTTGTATATAATGGACTGTCAATAAAGTCACATTAAGTTTATATTAGTAATACGTATAAAACATGTATTTGATTTGTACTAACAAATCCTTAACGTTGATGCATTAAGTGTTAATATTTTATCATATACACCTAAAACACAAGCCGAATACAAAACGTTACTCAACAAATGAAAGCAAACCACCCTACACTAACACAAAGTCCATTCTGCCCTGTGAGTTTCTTTTCTCCGTTTTCTATACCAACTCTTCAGTGTAGGTCAGCAAAAAGTATGTTTTCACTTCAGTTGCTTCGATCAATCAATTTCCTTAATTTGCACGCCTCTCAGGATGTATTTTAGAATCTCTGAGTGGAAGAGAAACTGCCTTCATATTCACAAGCTGCGTTTTTAACAGGAAACAGCTGCAAACGGTGAAAGGGGCAGCCTGTGTTTATTTCATTCAAGAAATGTCCTAAATGTTATGAACAATGTTGTGTCTAAGGGTGGCTTTAAAAGGCAGCAGCTTAGAGGCAGTGTAGTTGGCACGTCTGCCTCAATGCTCTTGGGTCCTGGGCTCGACTCCGACCTGTGACACCTTCTATGTGGAGTCTGCATGTTCTCCGCATCTCTAAGGTGCGTGTGTGTGTCCTGCAATGGACTGGCATGCCATCTGGGGTATAGTCCCAGTGCTGCGTACCTCCAGAATGTGTGCCAGGTTCCCCTATTCCTTAACGGGAGTAAGTGGCTTTCTTAGAATGGATGAGTTATTTTAAAAGCAGGAGTGCTCCTCTCTTTACTTTTTATAATATACAGCAGATGCTTACTGTAGCCATATTACAAACCTGTGATAAGATAGGTTTACCACATTCAAATGCTCTGTAATTTTTTAGCAAGATGACACCGCAAACCCTGACAGCCATAGCCTGCAAAGGGTAGCACTATGAGTGTCAGTGTGCATGCACTGTGAAAGCCAAGCATTAGTTAAGAGATGTGACGAGTCAGTGTGCTAGAGAGGTGGTTTCGCACGCTGACCTCCTTGCAAGAGAAGTGCAGAGAAATTCCTCTTTTTTTCTCAGAAAACAAAAAAGGGATGAAACTGACTTCTTGCCACTCAGGAGAAAACACAGGCTTCAAGCCCATTGAAATGCAGCAGCTGCAGATAGGACCCCTTACTGCTGTGCACTTCAGGTGCTGCCGATATAAGACACAAGGCCCAAATTCTGCAAAAGCATTGCAGGGCCGAGCCACTGCAAAATCAGAGCCATATGCAGATGCTTTCAGACATGCCGGTCTATATTTCATTCCGCTGGTCTCCTGGTCCGTCTCCGTTATCAAACACTCCCATTGCAGACTCTCACCCCACACATGCTGAGAACCTGATTTTAAGTAGCCTGGCTGTCTTCTTTCTCTAGATGCAGTCTGTGTAGGGCCTCACAGAAGCACACTGTCAAAGTAATGGAAGTTCAAATGACTCTGTTTACCACTATTTAACCAAGAATACCCATTGGAGTGCAGAGCAGCTCTCTGCACAATTGTTGGTGAGGAGCAGTACACAGAAAAGAATCATAATCTTAAAAGGGGGAGTTATACTTTATGTTGGCACCATTTAGTAGATAGCAAATTTCCAAACTTTTTCAAGTTTACTATTAAGCATTGACAAAAAAAGCACACATTTGTGCACATTGAAAACCATTCACACACTATGTATAAATTAGTTTGTTACTTGCCAGGGGCCCCAAAAGGTTTATGGAAGGTTTATGATGGTCCTAGCTGAATTGGTTGTAAATGAAAAGGCCCAGACCTCATGATTTGCTCAGGCAATCACCACACACAGAGTACTAAATGTCCCTGTTTGCAATTAGGTCAAGATGTATACATGAAAACTAACATGAAGTAGTCTTATTTTGAATCGACCAAACAAGTACATAAACTGGAAACAAGATTCACAAAAGAAAGACAAGATCTCAACATCTTCAGTATATTGGAATAGCCAGTTGTTTACATACTACCTACAACCTTAATCAAGCAAAAAAGGTAATCAATATCACGCAATGATATTGATTACATCTATGTCCGGAAAGCAATGTGAAAATCCGAGATTGCCCTTATACTCATCAGAGTGTTGCTGAGTGCTCATCTGATTAATAAAGATACAATCCATTCAAATCTTTTGATCAGCACATTAAAGGTCTCAGCATTTAGATGTCTTCAAACTAAGCAATATGACTGCATCCCTGGCCCAACATTAGAAAACCTAGACATTAAAGTAGAAAAATATAAATAATTTGTGAAGTTCTTTGTGATCTGGTCCAGTAGGCAGCCTAAACGAGAAAAGAAGAAAGTGAACAAGTTCTCTCTATTTCAACCTATTAATTAACTGACCATCAGTAAATGAAAGTACCTTGAAATTACTAAAGCAGTAAAAAATCTATACAAATCAAGGTTTATTATAAAGCATGCACCTCGCCTTGTTTGCGAACAAACACCTCAAAGCAATAGTATCAACTTGAATTCTTACAATTTGACGAACGAGTGTGTTTTTACAGCGTGAAGCCATTGCAATGGGAAAACTTTAGACTGGATAGCTTCAGAGCAGATTCTTTTTTTAAAAAAAGGAAGTCTGCCTACGTAAAAAAAACAAACAGTTTAAGGCACATTCAGCAATCACATGCTGGTGTGTGGTTACATTACAAAACTCGCAAGCAAAGGGACTGAATCCATGAAAAGCAGAACTGAAATGATGGAGACAAAAGGATCGGCATGCCTTTGCTCACAGGCCAACGTTATCAGCCTCTGATGTAAAATCCCCAGCCCTTTGCACGCCTTTAGCCCAGTAGGTCTGTGTCAGCCACTAGTCTGCTTGCGCAGAAATAAAACCGTTTGTCACGAGTGCTGACTGCTTCAGAAGCAGCCTGGCATTTATTTTTCACTGCAGCCACCTAGTTTCATTCCAGATGCATTATCGCCACCCTCCCCTCCAACTTGAAATTAGACTCAGTGTAATGGAGGTTTGCAAAACTGTGCTTGGAAATGTTTAATTTATAAACTTAGGGACACATGACGAGGGCCTCTCATTGAAGTTTCTTCGCCTTTGCTTCGTCTCATCAAAGATATAAATTGGATTCTGCTTCTTTTTCCCAGCAACATCTGCCTTCATCCGTTATTTCATTTCATTTTCAGGAAACGTGTTCCGCATTTCTTTTTGCTTAGAGTGATGGCGACTATGCAAACAAAAAGGGCAAGAAACGCAGAGGAAACCATATCTGTTCATTCTAATAAGCGCTCCGTTTAAAAACCTCGATGAAACAGATATAACCAGCTCGCCTACACAGGTGACAGCAGATCTACTTCCTGCTGTAGCAGTTTATAGCAATTTTGTAAGAGTGAGCACAAAGGAAATGAAAAACAACCAAAAAAAATCGAATTGGTGTCTTGCATCTGCCGATGTAAGAGTCCACTTTCAGTAATGATGGAGTACTGACAAGGCCAAAGCTTTAACTTCATTAGCCCATAATCCTTTCATAGCTCTTGAATAGTTCACATTTTTATTAAATGCTATCTAATGGTATTAAAAAGTAAATTTCGGTATGATGCTTACTTTGAATTGTATCAGCTACTCAAGGCTGAGAAGTTGTTTAATATTAAAACGAATGAATCGTGACTCTTATGAGGTGCCTGCTCAAATCCCTTTACCTGAAAGGGAACTAAATTAAAAAAGGCAATATTATTAATTTAAAAAAAAAATTAAATGAAAATATTCAATCAAATAATTCAGATTTAGATGTACTCGCCCATAACATTGCATAATGTATAGAATATATTTATAGCATCAACATAAATGTAACACTGTATATTTAATAATATATTCAAACTAATGAACATTAATTTTTAATAATTAAATCGAACCATCCATTTTCTAACTGCTTCTTTCAATTCACAGTCGCAGGGAAATTAAGAAGTTAATTCCAAATAAGTCTGGAGTTATTAACTTGAAATGTCTTTCAATATCCTGCACCTAAAAGACATTTCACCTGAGAAAGGCATTTTTGCTACATTAATGACTGCAGCCTTCATCTGTCCATCAGCGAGACGTCTAGCTGCTTGCAAATAAGTAAAACTGTGAAACCCCACACATCAGCATGTTCTTTTCTCAAGTCTTTCCAGACTTCTTGAAAACGGAGTAGCTGCCAGCAGCAGCGACGTCTTTTCTGCATCACATGCAAATGTTTCTGCTAAAGAGCTCCAGCTGCAAAAGAGGGTAAAAGTGCAACTCAAATGTACAACATTTCAAAGGGCTTGAGCGCTAGCAGTGAAGAGCTGTTCTCAGCTCCCAAGTTACACTGGCAGCTCCACTCTCTGAGGGCTGACTCCTTCCTCCGTGCTTCTGGTTCGTACAGAACAGGAGGCAAAATCTTTGCGGACACTGTGGAATCAAAGCCAGGGTGTGCATCTTGACCTCGGAGAGGACAAGGTCGGAGAACCCCGGCCACTTGCTTCCATTCCCTGTAAATGAATCACAACCCTCAACAGCCCTCTGCTGCCAACAGGAGAAGAGAGAACCCTGCCACCTGGATCGAAGGGTCTCCTTGACAACACTGTGCAAACACACAATAATCGTTGCGAGGCTTCTCCGACCCTCAGACGATTAGGGAAGAGGAAGGTTTGAAGTTACACTGGCAGCGGTTTTAAACCTGAGAACAGAACAGGTACTTCTTTACCCTAAGGATTGTGGGAGTGTGGAGCAAGCTGCCCAGTCAACTTACAGAAGCTGGTTCTCTGGCTACTTTCAGGAAACATCAGGATAAGACTATTGGATCAACTAGCTACTAACAAACAAATGGGTTAGATGGGCAAATTGGTCCTCTTGTAACCTAGATAACATTTCTTATGTTACTTATTTAACTGCAACATTGTTGTCATCTCATTCTTTCCTGGATACACATTAATAATGCAGTGCCCGTATACGCTGCCAGGAAGCCAGACAGCTCTGAAACAATTCCTCTGCGATACAGCCTTTGACAATTAGCTCCGAAGTGTGTTATTTGCTCCATAATGCAAACCATACTGCTATAAAAAAACACCCACAGACCTGACACGGACCTATGAAATTAGAAATAAGCACCACGAGGAGTTCTGGACATGAAGCGGTTTCCCATAATTGAGCATAATGTTTCTTTGTTTTAAATGAGGGGGGAAAACGAGTTTATTAAAACGTTCAGGGGGCCGGGGTTGAATTGAGTTACGGAGCTTTCACTATTAAACTACATGCCTATTTCCATTGCGTTATCACTGCCTTTTCCACACTCTCACTCCAGCTCTCTACAGCATGAATAACTTGTGCAGAATTACATAACAGAGAGAGGGTGAATGACCATTGAACAACTGGATAGTGCTCGACAGAAGCCACAAATTCAAATCCTGGTACATGCAGAATGAGAACCAAGGACCTGAGGCCAAGATGGTGAAAAAGGATGTTTATAAAGATGTGCTGCATCTCCAGACTACTCTCCCAATTTTCATAGCAATCCCCACATAAGCAGCAGTTCCCACCAGATTCTACAGTTCCGCGGAGTCTATAATAACCGAGTCTTTAGGAGGAAAGGCTGTATGTTTGCACCTCGGACTTCACGGCCAAGAAACTCAGTGTGCTTTATCTAAGTCCCCCTCCAGCCCCCTCCAGGAAAATTAAAGCCCTACAGTCAGTGGTAGTTCCCAAAGCTTCAACCTCCAACAAAAACAGGAAAAGAGGAACTCGCAGCCAATAACCCCTTTATGCTGTGTGGTGAGAGTTTGGCTCGGCGAGGAAGGGCTACCACAGGGTGAGAGAGGGAGCCCTTTTCGTCTACGTGGCGTGAAATTGAATAAACGCCCGTCTTTGTCGCCGGGCCCAGCGGAGCGAGACAAAGGCCCAGTAGCACGACAATGAGCCTGAATGACCGAGACCCTGGGCGCCCTCAGAGTGCCCCCCCCCCCAACCCCCACTCTCGCTGGCAGCAAATATCTGAGGGGGTTGGGGAGGGTCAGCCTGTATTTTTTTCTTTCCCGCAGGCCAGCCAGTCTCCTATCAGGCATCTTTCTTTCTCTTTCCCCTTCCTCTGAGATCTTCCCCCCTTTTTTTCCCTCCACCAAGAGCCCCCTTCAAAAGCACTAGAGCTGCAACAATGTCTCCTTTCAGGCTCTCCCTTGTCTCCCGACTTCCGCTTTTAATTTGCGAGCTCACGGGGATTGTGGGGCTGTTCACAGAGCTCCGAAGCGGGCAAGAGCACAGGAGCAGAAAGAAAACCCAACCTCTGCCTTCATTCTTGAGATCAACATATTTCCTCCCCCCCCCCCCCAGATAAAATGAGTCAATATTCGCTTCTGAATTGCCAGCCCAGCTCAGCTCGTAGCCCTTCTTATGACACCTGAAAACCGCAACAGCTTCTCCCTGTTCAGGCGGGTAAAATTATAGAAACCCCAGCACAACACTTTCCAGGATTAACACGTTGCTGCAATGTTTTAGAAAGATGGTGGCAGTGGGGATTTTCATGAAAACGTTGTGTAATATTTGCGAAACGGTAGCATTCCCTTGTTACACCATGCTAGAAATTCTTCCTAACTGGCTTGTCATGGACAAAGTCACAGATTTCTCTTTCAAATGTTCCAGAAGCAGACAAAGTCTCAAGTAACATTTTGGCAAAGGGTTCATTTTTCTGAGGTGCAGTTCCTCACATCTTTGATGGAGGTAGGGAATCATTGTGATTTCACAGTGAAGGTAACAGGATTTAGCCTTTGTTCCAAAACCTAGAATTTCACAGGTCATTTTCAATTTTAGCTTGAAGTTACCTTAATCCAAAGCCGACTGCCAGGTACCTATGTGGACGTGGCATTGAGATATTATTCATTTATTTTAGCCGACCTGTTTCTTTACCCAAATGCCCCAAACCCCGAGTTATGTAACACTAAGAGGACCGTTCTTTTTAATATCTTTAGAGAAATAAGAAAAAAAAATCATGAAAGCCTGAGGTTAATTTGACCCTGTGTGTTTTACCAGCCAGAGCTGAATCTGAAGCCCTTAGTCACTTCACACTTCAACAGCACTGAGAAGACCAAACCAATCTGTTTTGCCTTTGACATAATTGAACTTCCTTTGTGAAAGTGCTGACTTTGTATCATGCAAAAATAATTGCATTTAATGAAAAGGTGGCAGAGAGCATTAAAGAATACAAATTTACTTGGTGAGTGGAATTCACTTTTGATCAATTATGTTCATCACATACACCGCTAAATAATGAATCCACGTTATTTTAATGAATTTTACTCAAAGCATGGGCCAGCTAACCATACACGAGGAAGTCACTGTAGGTTTCTATATGAGTTTAAATGCCCTTATTCTAAAATGAGCTGCACACGAGATGTTCTGGGTGAAGAAATGGCAGAACCTGGTAACTTTAAAGGCGCTATGTTGCTTGTCATGTGTTTGATTCTGTAACCTGATGGACAATACGACACTAACACGCCACATTAGTGATTCAAAATAAAAGCACATCCAGCCCGTGCTAAGAGAAAGAGGAGATACAATCATATTCCTGTGTGTACACAGCAGGTGTTTAAAGAAAAAAATCTAATCTTGTAAGGAGAAACACTTATTTCTAAATCTCTTTAGAGATTAGCTAGGCTTCAAAACAGTCACCTCACTAATGCTTAAATAAATATATATATATATGAACTGGCTTATTAAGTCATAGATATAAATATGAGCATACAATAAATGCCTGTTGCATCTAACTCCCTGCATAGAATATGTCAACCATCCCCTATACAGCAATGTCAGATTTTAAAAAAAAAGAACGCATTTTTAAGGAATGGTGAGGAGGTTTCTTAACTGGATGGGGAGGAAAAATTCCATGTCACACTGGGTGATGTGCTTCGCATTTAAATGTACTCTTTAAAGTTTCAGTTTGTGATCATTTGGGAGCTGGTGGCTATATTTAGCCCAGTAACGAGTGCTTTGGTTTAAAAGAATGGCACATTTTCCACCGTAACTTTTAATCTCAGTAATTCACGGTCACCCCCCACCTGCTTTAAATATATGTCTTTACGAGTTGAATTACTAAGACTCCTTTTGAAATTCTATCTTCCTCAGAAAGAGGCACTACAACAGAGCATGTGGAGCATGTGGCAGTGCAGATAAGATCTGGGAACAGACTCTGATAGCCATCTGGATTGAATTGTGAAACCTGCCCGTAGCTCAAAGGTTATGGGGTATGAAAACTCTCAAGAGCCCTGGCTAACACACCAAAGAGCCTGACCGTCGCGCTCCAGTTCAACTCCCCTACTGACAGAAAACCAACATCTGACTTGCATAACAGCGCTGCTGACCCTGGAAGGTTTCTGGCCACAGTCTGTCCACAGTCAGAAATGCTCGACGGATAAGTAATTCATTTCCACGTGCAACTTCCTGCCATCCGATTTCTTCACAATACATCACTGTCTTTGTGTTTGAGTGCATATGTGTGGCAAAATGGGACAATGGCAGAATAAAAACATGGATTCATGCACGCTACGGTGATGTTTAGCTTTCAATTTACAAAAAACCGCTGCTTGAGAGCAGTTACGAAGCACACTTTCTGTCTACCGCTGTCAGGAACCCAGCGTGACTGCAGATAACTACAGCTCATGGTTCCATCACAAATTCATTTAAGTTTTATTTTGGCTCTGGGGTCATGCCTGACTCGTATTTCAATCTTGAAATAAAGGAAATTCAAAACCCAGCATTACCAGCAGCAACATAAATTTGAAGAGAGGCTAACAGCTTGGCAAGGCACATATAGGTGAAAACCGACTCCTTTCTTTTAGCAGGATGGAGTAAGAAAAATGATGTTATTATTCTCCAGTGGAGTTAAAGGCATCTGTTAAAGCTGACCTACTTGAGCAATTAACAATTATAGCAGATTTAAACTACATCCTATTCCCTCATCCTCTGATACGCTGAACCTCACTCAGGTCTTCTGCTTCTCTTTCAAATAAGCAGACTTTTCTCAAATTAAGCACAGTGTCTTAGGGAATTCAAAACAAAACAAAACAAAACTTTGGACAAAGAAACAAATCCGTTTGGACATGTTCTTCAAACGAGGAAGCGGAGAGATAGAATGAGCCGGACCGCGGTAATTTATTTGAGGCTGCTGTGACTGTGGGTCAAGGAAAATGTTCAGCCTAGTCACTCCACCGAGAATAACAGCACATTCGTCACCCTCGCCTCCTAGCTGGAGCTCCCTGAGGAAATAGGAAAATCGGAAATCTGCTGTTGGATTTTAAGTGGTCAAATAATGTTAACATGTGAACAAACTACGCTGCAACTCTAAAAAAAGAAACGTGCTCTGCAAACTACATACTGCCCCTTACAATATGGCTTTACACCTTCAGATAATTCCCAAGGTCAGTGGGGCAGAAAATGTTCAAAAAACCTAGGCAGGAACTGCCCTGTATCCGCACCAAGTGCAGAAAGGTACACAACACCTGAACGGGAGACATCGGCAAGCTGGAACTGAGCTCATGTTGAAAAAAAGAAAACTACTTCTTCAAAAAGCTATTATGATATCTAAGATGAACTAATCGGTATGGAGCGCACTAAGCCTTTTGCCCTATTCAACTTTTTTCTGGAGTAAGTCCTGCGGGGCTGGGCCACCAGGGAAGTTATATGGACTGTCCGGGAATCTGGAATTGCCTTTAAAGATGCAGATTAACCTGTGCTGGTGTCTTGGGGATGAAAACCACAGCTGCTTGAAAGCAGGATTGATTTAACAGCAAATCAGCTTGAAAGTGTTTTTTTTTTTAACGCTACACAACGGTAAATTAAATGCAATATTTTCTATACTGCCAACCTGATTCACCTGTATCACACAGCGTTATTGTATTTCAAAAGGTGAATTCAGCTATTACTGCATCAAGATCCCATTTCTTCTCATGTTCACTGCTCAACTTACCTCCCAGTCAATCAGATGACCACATTGAAGTGTTGCGGGTCAACTTTGTTAGTTTGAGGCTTTAAGATATTTTGCTGCATCAGATTATCAGTTTCTCAGTCAGTCTGCTAAATTCATACAAGTGTAATACACTGGAAATTAATAGGAAATGCACTTGTCATTGCAAATAGGAGGTATTTCTCCTACACAGAAGTATGGGTGTCTGTAACAGAACATACAGCTGTGTGTTTGAAGCTAAGGGATTTCCTTCAAGAAACACCTGGTTTTCACATAACATTATTTGAAGTGTAAATTCTGTCCACATTGACCAAAAAGACATTTTCATATCTGTGGATTTGCGCAGTCAGGAAAATATATCCTCTCCACCCTCAGACAAAAACACTGCTTAATTTCCCTGCATTGCCCATCAGAAATCAAGCATTTTTTAAATGTACTTGGGTCAGCATGATGCCTTCTAGTCGATATAGGCCATAATACATCAGGCAATAAATCCATTTTCAGGCTCCACAATACTTACCAACAGACACTTTTAAGTCTCGCATTCTACATTAGCTCAGTATCAAAAATCAATATGTGGCTTCTTTTAAGGGCTGGTGCTTTCAAATGCACTGCCTACACCTTTGGAACAGGACCGCTATCACATGCCTAATAAACATTTTGTTCAAATGTATGATCTTGTCATAAGAGTTCTGGATTACATAAATGGATCTAGATGGCTATCATTAATTCTGAAGTGGATTCGATAGGGTGGTAATTAGCAACCAATTCTAAGTAGACAGGTTTCTGAGAGGAGAACTGCTCAATGCCCACATCATGGTCTTTATCTTAAAGTGCTAAGTGAGAGTTGTTGGAATTGGATTTCTATTGTCCAATCACAATGATAACCATTGGTTAAACTCAGTCTAAAAAATCAACACTACCACACGCCCCAGTATCAGAATCAGAGTTCAAGAAAACTCGCAGACATTGAAATACCAAATGTAATAGTTCAGCAAGGGAAAGTTCCCAACATTGATAAAGAGTAGAAATTTAAAGCACTCTGAACTGCCTACGCACTATGTAAAAAAAGAACTTATTTCAAGATACAGTGACAAGCTGTAAGTTAAATACACTGTTTGGTAGCAACAGACAACATGCAAAGTACAAGAACATATGGTTTTGTGTCCCTTAAATCACAATGTGGGAGCAATAATCAGAGCTACATTGCTCATGGAGCTGACAAATTCTATCGACCTGTGACTCAGATCAGGACGGTCACACAGTATAAAAGCTATAACATATCTTGAGATTTTGTTTTGATATTCGATGCTCACTGCTGAGAAAGAAGCTCATAAATTGTGGAAGATATAAGATGGAGAGCTGTAAAAAAAGGCTCCTTGCCTCTACAGGCCTACTGCGTTTCTCCTGTGAGGAGCCTAACTGCAGCTGTGATCAGAAGTCAAGAGAAGAGCTTTCTGAAGAGCTGCTGCCTCTGAGAGGGATGGGGGTTAAGTAACATAGCAGAGAGCATTAGACGTACACAGAAATTTGTGTTTTTACACCTGGAACGTCACCGATTTCCAGTTTACGAATGGAAAAGGCAAAAACACACAAAAATGAGACTGACTTTGTCCCACTAGCAAGGCACGATGTGGTGTTTCAAAACAGAACAGCGTGTTACGCATGTAACATGTAGCTAAAGAGAGAAAAGATCCAAAACAGCTATCTAGACACACACAAATACAAGGACACGTGTATTTACATACAGAGATGTGTTAACTTCATCATATCTAAAAGGGGCTCCATACAAATGGAGACCTGGAGCATGTTTTAATCTTCCCAGCTGAATACTAAAAATTCTAAATACCGTTCCCAGCTATGAAAAGACAGTCTCATTGAAATCCCATTCAAGTTATACTGAGCTCTACGAAAGACTGCTGCACCGATTCTAAATCAGAACATAAACCATAGACTTCACTTACATACATTTCCAGTTCTCTGAGCTACGCCACTGGCAACGAAGTATCTATTTTATTTGTAGGTGCTGTGTGGTGGAGAGATAAGAATCTCTACAGAAGCATAAGCCAGGGGAAACCAGTCGAGAGGTAATTGTTCATATTCCTGACCTTCACTGCACTTCACTTGAACTCATTAGCATTTCATTTGTGCTGGTAGTGCAAAGCATTGATTCACACTCGGATGTGCAGCTTTGTGACACCTCATGTTAAGATCTCAGCACTTCAGTTAGCTTCCATCATTCATTGCTCAAGCTTGGAACATCAATCTAGAATTTATACTGGTTTAAGTGATGCCCAGTAAGAAGAAACAAGTCTTGAACCTTCTTCATTTGAACTGCCTATAGTATAACATATGCTGTTGTTGACTGTTCTGTAACATGGGACAGCTAAAATCACATGCTTGAAGATTTTGATGTCTGTTTTATATATACGTATCATGAAATCAGATTAGACCACTTCATGCATGAAATAAATCCAAATGCTGTGCAAATCTGTTAATGGAAGTGAATTTAAGTAAAGGGTTTAGTAGGTTAGGACATCAGAGCTTGTTTCACTTGCCCTGCGGTGTCACAGTATCAAATATGTTTGGCACGCAAATGCTCTGAACCGCTGAAATACAGCTTGATTCTGTCATTTACTAAAAATACACTTCCTGCATTGACAGTTTACAACTTTAATGCCCAGAAACAGAATTCTATTACAATTTTGCTTTAATGCTGTAAAATAAGGTCGTCCAGATAGGGGAAGTACTGTAATATGACAGAATAAGAAGTACTGAAGATAAGGTAAGAGCTGTGAGTACAGATTCTTTAAAACTCAATACGTACAGCCCTTTCGGCCCCTGACTCTCAACATATTCCAGCGGTTTTGTTTTTTGTGCTATCCTACATGCGATGCAGTCAAGATTAATGGCGGATCTCGCTGCCTACAGCAGTGGTATTAAATAAGCTTCAAGGCATGCAATTAGACTGGCTTGAAACTCATCTTCTCTGAGGATCCCAACCCTTCAGTCTCTGACAGTCTCTCACCTTTCTGTTATTATATGCAGGTGCTGGAAGAAGTGCCCTAGCTTGCTGATCTGTGTGGCTCACCACCACAATGCCACACTGCATCTTTGCAAACCATGGCTACAGAATTTACAGGCAATTCTTTACAATCGCACTGAGCCTCGAGATTTGAGATTCGGTCACAAAAGCTATGGAGTAGTTTCCACTACTGAAACCTCTTGAGTGAACAAAGATCAGCCCCCTCCCCAGTTAAAGACTCCTCTTTTGAATTATTGTATTGATCTCTGTTATTTTCTGGATTGTACAGATATTTTTTTTAAATATTACATCATTTATATTAATTTATAGAGCACTGAATTTATACATGGGACTGCTCCAGCACTGACTCAAGAAGGCCCATCTGAAGGTTTGACGATTTACCTTCACAAAAACTATGCAACAATAGGCCATATACAACCAAATAAATAAAATATGCTGTAGACAAGCTTGGTTGTTTCTGCTTTTTTGCTTCCACTTCCCCAAGGCTCTTTCAGCTATAAATACAGAGTCCATCCCACCCCACCCCCCTCTCCCTGTGCAGCAGGACGTGGTCCCAGGAGGTACCGAGCAAGTCAAACAGCAGGACGACATTTATACTGACATTGCCAGGGCTTGAGCAGTCATGAAAACATAGTCCTGCCATTGGGTCACTACAGATTTAAGCATACGTGGGTATTTTCTTCATCATAAATGAATCGATTTGGACTGATTACACCCCAGCAACAAGAGAAGTGCAAACCGGAGATGAATCACTTTACTCTGCAAACAGGCCCTGGCACTGTGCCTCTGTGACCCCCGCAGCACCCAGCTGGGTACAGGGCTACAGCATCTTCCCCCTTGAATTCTCAGAGAGCTCGTTGGAAAGGCTGAAAAAGATCTAGAGCAGCCTCACCAAAACCAACGCCCTCGCAGAATGTCGCAAAGTGCGTTCAGGTTCACTAACAGGGCTGGAACACTCAGACCACGCCACCACAGGGACAACATCCAAGCTTCAGAGCCTCTGGTCATTAATGGAACATGAAGGCAACACCATACAATCCTTCACCAGAAAATAAAAGCCAGTAATCAGATTATGATAGATGTCTGTGGCGCAGAGCTTCCATGGCCTTGAATGAGAGGCTCTTATGCTTTTATGGAGATCTATAAACACTCATGAAAAGGCTTGAAATGTACTTTATGATCCGAAAAGGATGACACCATCAATTCGCATTTTACGGCCCCTTTCGAATGTAAGCTAGGTCCTTTTTTTGTTGTCGTTGTTGTCCTTCGCTGGTTCTAAATGTTTTAAAAGCAAAGAGAAACCAGACACTGAGCGGCAGAAATTCCAAACGTGCCATCCTCTACAGGCAGCCTGCCCGTGCCAGCTCACCCCTTGTGCCATGCTGAGGAGCGCATAATAAGTCTTAAACACAGGCTCGGGGTAAACCCAGCCCGTCCCGAAATGCTATTTAAACTGCAATCACTAGTGTACTGCAGAAAGGCCAGTCTTTCATATGACAGGAAAAAAAACAGAAGCTTCCTTCTAATCAAAGTTTCCACTCGCTCCGTTTTGCGGACAGAATTAGCCCTAAACCATCACCTCGCCTGGGCCATTGCAAAAGGTATCATTATGCGTCCTGATTTAGACTACACAAAACCCCCTTTAAATACCATTCAGAGTTCAAGGACTGACGCTTGTCAGCTCCACGGTTTCTGCAACTAATATTTCCACTGCACCTCTGTATAGGAGAGGAGCTGCTAAGAGACTTTATTCACTGCAAGGTCTTTATGCTACGGGGAGTTTTTTTACTTTTCAAACCATAAAATCACTAGGAGGAAAAAATGCATTGTCTTCCAAAGAGGTTATTTATTGATCTTGGTTTTATTGCCATTATCTGCTGGCAGCAGTTACTCAGGCGGACATAGTTTAGCCAAGCACTAAGAAACTATCAGCAGTAATGCTCCGTGATTTTCCATTTGGTGGAGAACAATGGTTGTCAAGTATTTTCAGTACAGTAGAGTGCTGAATATCGCATCCACACAGAAGCACCCCAAAGTTTCATGACATTTAGACAACATTCCAAACCCTGCCTCGGAAACACTCCAGGCTCCAGGCCCATCGGTCTACAGACTTGATAAGAACTCTGTAGTAGCCTGCTGTGAGAGGCAGTGATCTGAGAAAAAATGATCATTCAGACAGCATGGTGTCATGGTAGTTAGCATTGCAGCTTTGCAGCACTGGGGCCCTGGGTTCAACTCCAGATCTGGGGCGCTGGCCGTGTGGAGTTTGTATGTTCTCCCCGTGTTTGCATGGGTTTCCTCTAGGCGTACCGGTTTCCGCCCACAGTCCAAAGACATGTTGGTAGGTGAATTGGCTTCTGGGAAAATTGGCCCAGATGTGAGTGTGTGCGTGTTTGCGTGTGCACTGTGATGGACTGGCATCCCATCCAGGGTGCATATGTATCTCGCCTTACGCCCGGTGCTTGCCAGGATAGGCTCCGGTACCCCCGTAATCCTGAACTGGAAGAAGCGGTTAGGAAACGGATAATGGACAGATGACAAGTTCATTCCATTTCTGAGCTTATCAGACAGGTGCTCATCCTGGTTTCTGGAATGTTAACTATAGATGTTAAGTTGTAACACTAAGTATGTCACTCCCTTCCCTCCCCATCCCCTGGATGGGACACAGAACGTCCTCCCCCTGCAAAGCCGGGCTCCATTAAAGGAGCTGAGTGGATTGGAGCAACAGTCTCAAGCAAGGAGGGACTCGAACCTGCAACTCTCACTTATGAAACCAGAGACTCACTAAGCTACGCTGCCCCCAGGAAGAACAGTACCATGCCTATATTTCAGGGACAACACATAGATTCAGACAGAACAGAAGCAGATTAGTCTTATATCTCTTGACAGAAGAAGTTCTAGCTCATGCTTCAGCCATCCCAGCAATCCCCACAACAAACAGCGATAATTCCAGCAATTTGCACAGGGAAACAGGGGAGAGGGTTAACTTCTTAACACGGTCACTTCATATTGTAGGTTATTTTATCTGTTAACAGTCCACAGCAGTGGTTCAGGCAACTCTGGAAAGAGCGCTTTTGTTCTGATAAAGCTCCATTACAGTAAAGTTCAAACGGTCGCTAATTTCTCACTGACAGCCACTGACTGGTCCTTCACATGAATTTACCCTTGATTTTCTTTTTCTTTTTTTGCAGAATAAAAGCAAGATCCTTTCTGCAGCACAAGCGGTTAATACTAGCATGAAATGAGCCCCATTCTTTCACAGATGAACAGATACTGGTGCAGAACCCCTCAAAGAGTGACATGAGATCTGGCTTCTTAATGACCTTTAAGAAATGTCAAAACTGACTGACTTTCTTCACACGCCAGACTGTCTGCAGTGGGGGCATTACACTTTAATCACTGGGACTTAGTCACTGAGAGAAAACCCAGTAAGAGCTCACCATGTTACTCTCCGAAACAATGAAGCAGCTTTCCATTGAATAAATTATATTGTTATGTTGCATCAGTAGAAAAAGACAACACTCTACAGAATAATTAAGGCCCAGTGCCAGTGGCTCGTTTTGCAGAGACGCCCCATGTGTGTGATTGAAGACTGGGCCTCCTGCTGGTTTTTCACACTGACTTTTCCCAGAGACAAGACCATCCCTGAAAATGGGAAGAGAATCAAAAAGTCTCACTCTTGCGCCCTTTAACTTTTATGGCACACCCTGAAGAAATCTGATTCTGACATCTGCCTTTATGAACTGACAACTGCTGTTACAAACAGCCTTTGCAGGACTAGGGAATTCCTTGCTTTCTGTGAAACCAAGCTGCCAAAATATAATAGAGATCTTTTGCCGTTTCAAACCATTTTAATCTTGAATGATTTTTTTTTCTTCTCTGTTGCTCTGAAGGTTTTCCCTTCAAAGTTCACGATCACTGTCTAATTACTAATTCTTTTTTGCCTCACTTTGTCCAAGTAAAGCACAGCAGAGATATTTCCTCTATAGGTGCTTTTAGTGCTGTTTCAGTAACACTATTATCAAAAGAATTGCTGGACAGGGACTGTGAAGCACATTATAAACACTTTAATTTAAACCCAAAAAACTGCTAAATATCCATATATCCATCTATAAATGCCCCTTATTTTCAAAACGCTTATATCATTTGTCTGCTCTGTTTATAGTAAAGTGCAGAACTTAGGCAGACAATCCAAGCATCAATAGAAGGATTGGTTAGTTTAACATAGTCAGATGAGAAATGCTGTATGTGCTACATAGCAGAACAAATGTTAATGCCCCAGAGCTTCTCTTATAAAGGTCCGCTTTAGCAAAACATGGCAGAATAACAGATCACTGTAATAAATCAAAGTGGAATAATGGTAATCCATTTGCAAGGTGAAGTAAATGCATGCTATAGGCATAATAAAGCCATTACAGGAATAAAAAAATCCCATGCAGATATACCCTAACAAATTTCCATATGACCCAAGAACACATTAAGATTAAGATCACTTTATTGGCCATATACAATTTTTTGCATTAGGAATTCATCTTTGCATACCCCAGCTTGCTCTCCATGAGACACACAGACAGGGAGAGAAGCTTGGGGTCAGAGCGCAGGGTCAGCCATTGTACAGCACCCCTGGAGCAGCTGGGGTTAAGGGCCTTGCTCAGGAGCCCAACGGAGTAGGATTCCTCTGCCGGCCGTGGGATTTGAACCGGCAGCCTTCCAGCCACAGGCGCAGATCCTTAGACACAGAGCCACCGCTCCACCCACATGCACTGCAGGGAGGATGGTTGTCTCAGTGTGTACAGTGTTCTGACAAAGCACATCCAAAAAGAATCACGATAGTCTGTCAGTCACTTTTTGCCTCCTCCTCTCCTGTGAGAACAAATGAGCATCTTTTTACTGCAAAAGTCACCCAGAACCCAGGCTCACCCAGCCAGCAGTCAGTCAGTCTTCATAGGGTTCTTAAGAAAGAAAATCCTCACAGTCAAAGCTATTTGTCTGTTCAGTTTGTACCAAAAACTTCAAGTTTTGGTTTCTATTTCATCCTTAAAGGACTTCAGAACAGGGGTTCCATGTTCCATCACAGCTGTGTCTAAAACACGCCTGCAGCTCAGGTGAGAGAGAAGGAAAAGAAGAAAGCTCTAAGGCAGTGCAGTCCCTTTGAACTTAATCAGCCTTCAGCCCTCTGCAGTGTACACAGGGAACTGCATTTCAAACTGAAAACAGGAGGGAGGACTTTACACAAAGGGTTGTGGGAGTATGGGTCGAGCTATGCAGCCCTGCTAATAACCTAGCTTCTTTCATGAAACAGCTGGACAAGATCCCTGGATCAATTCACTTAAAATAAGCTAGATGGGCAGGACCTCCTTTGTTTTGAAAATTGCTTTTTTGGCTGTTTAAAAATGATAAATAAATATAGTGCTTAATATACTGAACAAAGAGCGTACTGCACAAACAGAAGCCAGCATCAACCCCACCCTGTCCACCTTGTTAAAAGAAAGTACCAGTCTATCGCATGTGATACTGCTGAATCTCAGTTTAACTCAGCACTTTTGGAAGGTACCTAAGTTTTACATTTGCCTTTTCCCTGACATTTGATTGTAATATGAGATTGCACGTTCCAAAAGCAGGGCTGTACACAAAAATTGCCCAGGACTTTTCCAGTGGTTTCCAGTTTATTAAAGCGGAAAAACAAGGTCATGGTCTTGACAGCACACTCACACAAATTCAGCATTTTACATCTGTCACGGTCTCTGCTCATCCCTGGCTCACTGTCAGCCTTCTACCACACCATTATTGGATGTGCTGGCTCCCTATACCCGCAGATACATTATAAACTCAAAGAGGAATTACCAGTGTTTTTTTTTTCTACTGAACAATCTAATAAGTTACTAGACTAATATTACAAGTCATAGGTTTTTTTCCATGCTGAAAACAAGGAGAAAGAAAACACGTTTCGACCATGAAGCCTTCTTCACCTTTTTTTCTTCTTCTGCCTTTTTTTCAGCATGGAATAAACCTATTACTTGTTCCTTTGCAGCCTACGCATGCTGATGCAGCTCCCCACCTGAACTACTATAGACTAATATTAGTCAGTCAGGACTGACACCAATACCATTCGCCTACAATTGTCCCAACTATGGAATCCTGACTAAAGGCTGTGTGAGTAGGGATATCTCCTATACGCATTTACCATGTTATTAATTAACAGCCAACAAGCACAGATCTGTTAATTCTCCTGGTGGCCAGTGCAATCAGTCATTTTAACTGTAACGCTCAGGGTAATTGAATTATTGGCAATGACATGCCAGTTCATTATTGGGGAAGGAAGCACTGAGTGTTAAATTGAGTCTGGGAGTGTGACGCAGTTAGCAAAGCCCAAGCTATTTATAAACCTAGACAATAAAATTGAATGCCAATGTACAGGGGAAGTTGCCTCAGGCCACTTATACCCCAGCATTGGGGGGGGTTGGCAGTTAGCAAGAAACTCAATCAGACTTCTCTTGTCCATTTGCTCCTCTCAGCAGTTTGACCCGCCCGTTTGCACAGCTTTCCTCAGGAGTACAGCTGTGTCCCTGGAGGCCACAGCAGCTGGCACCCCTGGAAAGAAGCATTTCCGAAGCTTTCACGGCAGATAAGACGAAGCAGAAACCCATCCTGGAGAAATGGGACATATTTGATTGATCCAGTTACAGATGCAGCTGCCTCAAACCTTGGAAAGCTGCAGCTTGGCTCCCCATAGATCTAAAGTGATGGAAAACACTGAAATTGTGTAATACTGTTGCCATGTGTTTTCTTTCCTGGAAATCCGATTTTAGCGCAGCGGCAAAATACCGAAATGCAACAGGCTAACACAATTCAAATTTGCACGGCTAATCAAGCATTTAAATAAGGGAAACCAAACCTGACCATATCAGACAGCACGCCAACTTGAAACTTGTCAAGTGTCTGATTCAGAAGAACGGATTTCAAAACCAAAAACCTACAGCAAGTGACAAGTGGGCTTTTGCACCATTCCTGACATTCTGAATGGTGGGCCTGCATTTCACCCCAAAAGGAATCATTTTCACGGAGGGCTAATTATATGCTTCGGCACCCAGTCAAAGAATGGTGGTGATTATGCTGTTTTACAGAAACATGGAAGGGATTTCCAGCTGTTTCTAATGGGCCACAGTAGTTCATTTGGGCCCTGCAGCTTCTGATCATCCAAATCCATCGATTTGGAGACAATTACAAACCCCTCTAAGTAATGAATAAACATTGTACATGAAAGACAAGAAAAACACCTCAACGACAAACAAAAAATGCTTATTGTCTTAGAGTGGACCAGAGCAACCTAGCAATGTACTGTCCAAAGAATTAGCTCAGAGCTGACAAAACTACTAAAGCTCACTGATTCTCACTTCGGTTTTTGGGTGTTAAATGAATGCTTTTAGGAAAGGAGTCACAATTTCCATTCATTATTTCTGAACTACAGCTTATCTGTAACTCTTAGGTCAACTTCCTTCACTAGCCCTGATAGAAGCATCACCACTGCTAGTCAACCAAGGGATAAGGGTTAGGCGAAGACATTGACAGAGGTCCGTTCACTGACAGCCCACATTAAAGCTCAACTGTATGGACAGATTAGACAGGACCTATACATTTGACTTCTTTTCCTAATTCAAATTGTCCGCACATGAATGAAAAAAAAAACCAACAACAACTCTGCAATGCCTTTTAAAATAGATATATGGCATGTAGGCGCTGGCTAGGTTTTAAACAAGAAGTCAAGTGAAAATGAGATGAGCTGCAGAAGAAAATCTGTTTTTGAATTGATGCAAAATTCACCGCACAGGCACCGTGTACCTGCCAGAAATGATCAGATTGCCTCAGGTGAATCACAGACAGAAAAAGCAACCTTAAAGGCAGAACTGAAAACTCCAACTCCATATTTGCAAGCTGTCAAAACTTCTTGTTAATTTGATTCATTATTTTGTCCACAGTGACCTACATTTGAAAACACACTGAGCAATTCGCTGGAGCAGTCTGAGTGAAGATTCGTGAAGATTCTTGGTCAGCAGTACCTACTGTACCCATGATTTAGGCCAGCAACCTCCAAGTTACAAGCCCAGGGCTATAGCCAGTACTCCTCTCTGCAGCCTCTAAGAATCAGCTCATTGGCCTCCAGAATCAATCAAAACTTTAACATATAACATGTCCTTGTATGGCTGTTTTCTATGACCAGGGATTTCTTTGGTTTATACAATGGAACATGAGCTGGCAACTTTGGAATTGGTAGGTATAGAAAGAACAACTTTCACAATCTTCACGGTTTATGTGGCAATGGGACAATCTGCTATGTCACACCAAACAGGGGCACACGTGGATAGTCAGCTGTATCTCTTGACATGGAAACAGATTTACACACACAAGGTCACCCACCTCTTATTCCAAATACACTCTGATGACAGAAGCAATACATTTTCAAGGGCAAGGACAGACAAACCAGTTCATGAGGTTTGGAACACACTGTGGGGTTCAGCTTTTAAATCATTCCGCGATGTTAGTGCAATTCACCCCAGCGAGTAATTTAATTAACCCTTCCAGTCAGCTGGTATTCACCTTACAAACTGCTGCACAATATATGGACCACCCATGCTAAAAAGATCAACTATAAAACTGCAATCAATAAGGAAACCAAGTCCTTATCCGCCTACTTTAGCAGTGGGTGAGCTGTGACTAAACCAGACAAAATGAGAAGGAGACCTACCAGGTTTGGAATTAACTGCCCAATCAGTACTTAAGCAAGAGTTTAAGAGGCCACAGACTGCTGTAGACCTGCTGTGGGTGAGAATATTATCAAAGCACCTTTTAAGGTGCACATAAGAATTACAGCTCCATTCTCGCAGCTCAGTGTAGCAGAGCCCAATACAGACAAAGTGAATTGTGAAAACGAAACAGCGATCATGCAGCTAGTTGGCACGGCAATGCGTCAGGTATTAGCAATATGCTCACTAGATAGGATACTTGCCAAAGCAGAAATAAAGTTGTGCGGGAACCCCTTTCTTGTACACATTCGTCCTGAGACGAATCGTGGCCGTAAAGTCTGGAATTTACCAAGACGTTATAGAGAAGTCAATTGGTATGTGAAGGGCTGCATTTCTCAAAATGGTATATGAGCTGTTGCAGGAGTAAATTCTACTGTTGTAGCTTTTTTTATGTGACAATTTTAGAAAGCTGTGGTTGTCAATGAAATCTTCTCATCTTCAATTCAATCAGTGCAGCGGGTTATAAGATTTTGAAATGTTTTTGGAATACACGGGTCAGACCACAATCTTGGCTGCTACAGGAGCCCACATTTCTTGGTACAGTTTTAATGTCTTATTCGCACCCGTATGCCAGCCTAGTGTAAAATAGCAATGATTTTCCCCTATTTCAAAGCCTAATATTTTTTTTTTCCTGCACAAAGACACCAATATTAGGTGTCATCTTCCGTACTTTAAAGTCAGTGTTTTTGGTTTTAAAAAAAAGAAATTCCTTTCAGGATTCAAGAGTCCCCTTTCCCCCCCCGCCCCCCACACTCGGCAATCTGCACTTCATCATGAGTACAATAGTGGGGCTCTTTGGCCATCAATGATGTCCAGTCTTCAAAATCAAAACAGGGAGCCCAGCTTCTGAGAAACAAAGCATGGGGCTCAAAAGAGACTGTAGAAGAAATTCCATCGACACATCTAAACCATTTTAGCACTTCGCAATTCCATTGCCTTCACCTCCACAAACGCCTGGACAACTGTATAGGCTTTTGCAAATATGTATGGGGAGCCTTTGTGTACCTGGGAGTGTGTTTAGAGCTCCCAGCCGGGTGAATGGGCCATCTCTCTCCAGAACAATCAATAGAAGTCAAGGAGGACATTGCGGTGATCTCTGGCCTGTTTACCTGCTCTGCATGGGAGCATGTTTCTACACCCCGGAGCAGCAGCAGGACAAACAAAAGGAGCTGTTGATGAGGAAAAGATGTCACACTTTACAAGGACTGATTCTATTCCCCCAGCAACCTGGCCCCTGCCTCCCTCCTCCCCACTACCTCTCCTTCTGTGATGTGTTGATACACAGGGCTATCTTTACCCAAACCATATGGCTTACTTTCTAGCCTCCAGCCAGACGCCTTATCTAAACCAAATGAGCCCTTTAATGACAAAGCTTTCACTGAGACCACACCCTCAGCAACTGGATTGCGGCAGGAAAGATTGTTCGTATTAAGAACGTGAAAGAAAAAGAAAGTGCAATCTGAAAAATGATACAAGTCAGTGACATCTGGCGCTGAAATAATTTGCGTCAGTTGGAGCATAAGAAAGGTTACAAACCTGAAAGAGGCCATTAAACCCCATTTGGCAGTTAATAATAAAGCTTTATTTTATAAAGCACCTTTAAAGGTGGCTTCTCAAAGCACTTAGATTGACCCAAGGATCTGATCCAACTATTTCTTGAAAGAAGCCAGGGTATCTGACACAAAAACATGGCTTGGAAGCTTGTTCCATTCTTCTACAACTCTTCGGGTAAAGGCATGCCTCCTCTTCTCGGTAATAAACGCACTTCCGCGGTTAGCTATTTAAGATGTATACATTATGTCCTGAACAAGACCAGCTGCAGATTTCAGGGCATGACTGGTAAAATACCGGTAGCCTGTACTCTAAATTAATCTACATCAAAATCACAGAATCCAACAGATTCAGCAGAGCAGAAAGAAAACTTTCCCTCCCAGTTCTTACTGTATGTGTTAAAAAGGTGTCTCGTCTTCCTCACTAAATGTCACTGTATAAAACGTTCCCTCCCAGTTCTTACTGTATGTGTAAAAAGGTGTCTCGTCTTCCCCAATAAATTTCACTGTATAATATTATGACGTGTGTTGGCATTACTGTTAATCGATAAGACATTCCCTTTTGCTTTTAAATCTTACGAAAAAATACGAAAGGGGAAAAAGAAAATCGCTAACAACGGGACATTTTTCGTGGTGCCCCGGAAGAGACCACTTCAAAAAGGGACAACTGCTTTCTTCAAACTTGTACAAAGCTGACAGACACTCGCGGCTCTCAAAAACAGGGGCAAAAGAAAGACAGCGGGAAAAACCGCCCAGCAGTGAAGGGGTTAATGATGGACCAGGGCAGCTGTGTCCTGCTGCTTCTCTCCTCGCTGGCTGGCTGGCTCCTCGGGGAATGTGGATTGAATTAAGGGATTCCTTGTGATGTCATGGGGGAGGGGATTATTAAGAGAGGAACAGCACCTCCCTGGAAACACTGAGATTGAGCAGTTTTTGCACAGCTCTCCTTGGCCGGGAGACACAATAGGAGACTGTAGACACCTCGTTATCAATACCCCCTGGCTATTGTTTGTCTGCAGAGGCACAGACGGATCGTTTTCAGTTAACTGTTATGCAGGGAGCAGACCTCAAAATCTGACAATTACTACGGCATGCATATTACCCACCTCCTGATGTGCTCTGCATTTCAGTCAATCAGAGTCATTCTGAAACACATTGAACTCCCCGTTTACCACTTTCAGTCTCTAATCAACTCTCTCGTTCTGTATTAGCTTGTCAGTTCTTTTTTTTCTGCTAAAGAAAGCCCCTCTGACTGACTATGATATTTATTGGGTAACAAAAAATGAATTTTATTGATGCAGCTGCAGATGAGGAACGTGAGGGACTGGAGGAGTCCACGGGATTAAATACCCTGTCTCTCGCAGGAAAATTAGATTAATTTTGCAACTTCTTTTCATCGCTTTCTGTAAATGGCAGTACAGCCTAGGCTCTGTTTATACAGCTACCGTCTGATCGTGCACTTCCTCTCTTTAAACGCTGCTTTAAAGTAAGAATGACAAGGACTGTTTTCTATACGTTTTCAATATGAAGTTGTTGTTTTTTGCTGTAGCTATAGTTCTACACTGTTCTTTAATCACTACCCAATTCATTAATGTCATCCAGGTCCTGTTTTTTATACGCTTTCAAAATCTTTGGACAAATGCAGCATGGATATCGATGACTGAGATATAGACCACGTGTTTTAAGATTTCTTCTACTCTCTTAAGAAAAAAAGAGCGTGCATATACTAGCAAACAGAATTCTCTATATAAATACCGTTCTTTAACACCGTGTCAGTACTTTGCAATGTTGGAAAGACAGTACAACCTTCACTTTCTCTCCCGATTGTCCGTCTGCACACACACGTGTGAAAATAAATGACTCTCCCACTTTTCAGGGGCTTTAATGTAATCAGCTACTTAGAAAGGTATCTTCGTCAAAGAATGAGTGGTTCGGCCACCTATGGCTTGGCTAACAGATAAAAGAACAGACGGGATTCTTGTCGTCACCGTGCCCGCCTTTGGAAAGGAATGAACAATCTTTATCAACCCCCTTCCTGCCCATGATTTACCCCCATGGGCAATAAAACACAATCGCACATTCATCACAGGAGCACGAGGACAAGTAATTAGCATAGACGTGGTCTTCTGCACACAAAACCGGTGTATCACCGCTAGCCCTGAGATGCGGACCGCCTGCAGAGGCAGTAACAATGTACCCAAGTACAAAAGTCTCAACGCAATTCATGCGCACATCAACCGATGTCTGAGGAGCCCTTCTTAAGAGGAGTTGTATTTGGATTCAAATAAACGGGGAGATGCTTATTAAAAAGGTATTCCTAAGGTCCCTTATGAGACATACCTGAGTAATACCCCAAAATACAAAAATCAGTTTGTTTTGGCAAAGCCGCTACCTCCTGCTTACTTTAACAAGTTGCAAGTTATTCTATACTATTATATACATTTCTACCATTTTTCAGTTGCAATGGGTAGGAAGAGCCACTTGATGTCAATTGAAGAGCACAGATTTCAGATTCAGAAACAAGGAGATACCGATCATTTTCACTAGACAGTGTGAGGAGAGTGGGGGCATCTCCCAGCAGCCTGACACCTTTACAGAAGGCACAAACGGTTGTATTCACACCACTTTACCGTACTTTCCCCACTATTTCCACTGCAAACCTCATTTGAGAGAGCATGCATTTAAAACGAGGAAACAAGTGAATTCGTTTCTTCCCAGACTACTTTATACCAAGCACGCAATGCACAGAGACTTGTCATTTTAATGGCTTGTCTCGATTTCAGAAAATCTTAAATTCTTTGATAGTGTCGACAACAATTGTTTTATGCCTTTGCAATGCAACGATGTAACCAAATTCAAACACAGACTAGTGGGGCTGGTAATGTAAACTATTGTAAAAATACGTCATTGATACAATGTGCAAATTCTACTGTGTAACAAAGTTGGCATCCTTCTGGTCTTAAACTGCGAGTGTATTTCACAACCACATACGGAAAGAAATAAACAACAACAACAAAAACTTACAGATTGCAGAAAAAGCAATGTCCTGACGTAGTCCCTCTCGGTGTTCAAAATCTCATTTAAAACGCACAGTCTTAATCGGAGCTGACGGTCCGAATCCTTGTTGGTCGGTAAATTGTTCTCCGAATGCCCCTCCGCATCCATTTTCTTCTAATTCCTGTAATGTCGGATATAGATTCAAGCCTTTAAAATGAGAGGTTCACTCCACACAAATCCGCATATAGACGGTATTTCACCAGCGTGTTCCGCTAATGCATCACAGCTTCACCGTGTGGTCCTTTCTGTAGGCAGCGGTATTGGTTTACTGAGGGAATGGCTCATAAACTTCTTGTCTACTAAATAAAACAGCAAGACAAGCCACCACTTGGCAACCTGCGCGGTTATACCATCGCAGGAACCATTTTCCATTAACAGCAAGTGCCAGCGGCGTGCGCTGTTTGATGCCCCCAGACCACACTGAGGTACCCTAAAGTTCCCAGCTCAAAAAGTTGTTCTGCGGTAGAAAAGGAGCCCCTTTTAAATGGACAGGACTTGTGTTTCATTCCAGAATGGCAGGTAGACACATGGGAGGTCCGAGAATTGGAGAACCAAGGTTGCAGCTTGTAGCTTTAACTTGAAAAAAGTGTTCAGTCAGTACAGTCAGCTCAGTGCTGGATGCTCAGAGCTCCTCTCGCAGTCAGCAGCAATCTCGAAATGCACCCATACAACACTCCGACCGTACCTAAGTGCGCAAGGCATCATCTCAAAACTCCCCCTCCTTCCAGTAAGCGTTATTCATATGTTGATTGCGCTGTTTTGCGATGATTTTTCCTTTTACAGGACTTGTCATATAGTGAAACCGCATGGGCAAAAAACATTCTTTGGAAATTTAATTAGCCAAAACGATACATCAATATCGAGTCTAAAAAAACTAAATATGACAGATTTTAACAGAGGAACGACGAGTGGTCAATTATTGAGCAGAACATATTAATAATATTAAATATACGCACATTTAGTTACTTTCATATTTATTGATCGTCCCTTGAAAATACACATAAATTGAACCCGCCAGCTCAAGATTCACAATATTCAAGTACCATGAACGGCGGTGTTATTCAGGGTAATTCATGTACATGCATTTTGTTTACAGGACGGCTGTTTCTCCGAACTGATGAAAAAATACGTTTACTCATTTTTCTTTCCGTCCAGCAGCCGCAGTAACGAGTTTGTGGCAGAAAACGGGACAGCTATTATTAACTGCAAAGCACAACAAACATGTTGCTCTCAGGCTACCCTATTGTAAGGAAAGACAAGAGAGACGGAAATCTACATGCCTCTGGTGTCTTCTACCTCCGTACACGAAGCAGTGCCGAAAATGGTCGAGCATACACACTTAGCCCTTCCCTATGTTAATTATAATTAGTGTTGAAAATTTGGAATCTTATTATTGTATTTTCTTAACTATACCCCCGATTCTAATATTTTAAACGCTTCCGTTTATATATAATTTTGTTTTTCGTTTAATAAAGCAGTATTGCTGACTTCTCGTATTGCAAATGGTACCCTTTGAGGATAATTCCCAACTGGATTTCCGTAAAACCGGTCTTCACTGATGCCTGGGTTTGTGTTATGAATTAATAACTAGAAACCTGTTTTGATTAAACTAATTATCCTTCAGAATGTAAAATAAATCATTGATAGCTAATGTTTTTTCATTGTAGTGGCACACAACTGTACAGAAACTCGGATGACTAAACTTGTACGCTTTACCGTGTTTCAGGCATCCGAGTATTTACAAACGTGAGCTCACATTCCTCGCCGGCAGAAACATCCTGACGCGCATAACAGAGATTCACTGACCCCTGCTGGATAAACGAGGAAACAAACGGAAATGGCCCCGCAGCATTAGTGATTAAAACAGCTCTTCGGAACATTTACGGAGTTCGGCAGGAACGACAACTTATAATGAGACGTTGAAAAAGCAAGTGAGTAAATGAACCAACAGAAACGGTTGCGTTTACAACGCCTCTCGCTTCCTATGTCCTTTACACCTTCAGAGCAATTTAATAATTACAATGTTTTCAACACACTGCAACAGAAAGGGATAGTATTGAGCGCAAACATGGGGGGTGGTCATGAAGCACTAGAAGTCAAAGACCGTAATATAGAAGTGGAGTTATTAAGGAATGACAACCAAGTCACTTGTTTCGCTGCTGTTCCTAATCATAATCATTCCTGCCGTCTCTTCTCAAAGCTGGATAAATCGCGTTCTCTTTGCATTTCGTCTCTCACATCCCTCACCCACCCCATTTCCACCTTTGCAAATACCCCTCGGCCACTCCTCAGTCTGTATTGGGGTCTAATACGTCCCCAGGCTCGAAGGGTTAAGACAAATCTCACTATAGCGAAATAATCAAACATTAAACACTTCTAATCCTAGTGTGCTGTTATTCCTCAAGTTTTTTTTAACATCTACAACGTTCAAAATAATGGTCTACGCTTCTGGGACACAGGTTCGAAAGGAATAAGATGTTCGAAAAGAGGTCAATGGATATGGGAGAGATTTGGAAGCAATAAAGACTGAGTGAAGTCAATATTCCGCTTGAAGCTAAAAAATATAGGAGGAGACGCTTTATAAAATGTAAAGATTTGAAACAAACAGGATCTTCTCAAAGTACAAAACGGCTTGAGCACAGTTAAAGGAGAAGATGAAGAGAAAGATAAAAGTTTTGTTCATCTCGGGAAACCTGACAACTTGTGTCGAGATGGACAAGGACAATGTTCACGATTAGAGTATTAGCATAGTCCAGGTAGAAATGTTACCGATAAAAGAAAACACTTAAATCTTCAAGGCTTGCTGGTGTTCTCTATTATTCGAGCTTAAAGAAAAAAGAAATGTCCATAAACTGTTCATCTAAATTCTTCCAACAGTCACTCTAGGCTAATTATGATAATGTAACTCCCATCTCTAAAAAAAGTGAGAAAACTGAAATTACAGCCAAATAAGTCAGACTCCTATTCTATATAGAAAGGTGGAAACTGTAATTACAACTTAACTAGGAGTATCAAAGGGCAGTGAGTTTCAAGGGGACAGCCAGGTTGGCCAGAGATGGGAGGCTTTATTGAACAAGCTTGTTACAGTAGTAGTGGAGATGTTAGGATATATAGTTAAAATGCAGACTTGAAATCAAGGTATGATGTGTAAAAAAACACTAGTTCAACTTGATTTAGTATCTGTGTACAATTGTGGTCAACTTTTTAAAAAACAGATTGCTGTTCTGGAATCTGCTCAGGCAAGACTACTGTTCTACAGGATACATTGACAGGATAAAAGAACGAAATGTTTTGGGGGTTGAATTGAGAAGACGATGAGGAGACCTCATTCACATTATCAAAATAATATTGTTTTAGGCACTTTATCAGCTAATTGTCTGTTCTGAATCTTATGGTGCTGGATTGAGTTCAGACTGAGCAATGTTGTTACATTGAGTGTGTATTGTATTATTGTCATATATGTTACGAGCTCTTGATGTGTAAGACAAATTCCCTTTGGGGCAATAAAGGTTTATTCAACTCAATTCAAAAGCAATGAAGGTCACACTACTGAATTTCAGAACCAACAATGTAACAGTCCAGAAGTGGAAAGTATTGGGAAGAGTATTTAAAACAATCATTTTTCAAACACAGGCCTGTGAGTGAACAAGCTATCCAGTCATGTTGTGGAAGATGATATCCTGACTTTTTTCAAGCAGCATTTGGATTAGAACCCCAGAGCACTGAGCTTCTTACAACCAGACAAATTACATTCCACTCATTTATAACCTTTCTTATGTCGGTCCAGCCATTTTCTAACTGTTTCATCCAATTCTATCCTGACAATTAATAATAATTATAATAATTGCTTACACTTATATAGCGCTTTTCTGGACACTCCACTCAAAGCGTTTTACAGGTAATGGGGACTCCCCTCCACCACCACCAGTGTGCAGCCCCACCTGGATGATGCGACAGCAGCCATAGTGCGCCAGAACACTCACCACACATCAGCTCTCAGTGGGGAGGAGAGCAGAGAGTAATGTAGCCAAATCATAGATGGGGATTATTAGGAGGCCATGATTGATAAAGGCCGATGGGAAATTTGGCCAGGACGCCGGGGTTACACCCCTACTCTTTTCGAGAAACGCCCTGGGATTTTTAATGACCACAGAGAGTCAGGACCTCGGTTTTATGTCTCATCCGAAGGACGGCGCCTGTTTTCAGTATAGTGTCCCTGACACTATACTGGGGCATTAGGACCCACATGGACCACAGGGTGAGCGCCCCCTGCTGGCCCCACTAACACCTCTTCCAGCAGCAACCTTCGTTTTTCCCAGGAGGTCTCCCATCCAGGTACTGACCAGGCTCACACCTGCTGAGCTTCAGTGGGGCTGTCAGTTGTGAGTTGCAGGGTGATATGGCTGCTGGTGGGGTACAACCCGGGGTTACACCCCAGACAGGAAACAGGGACTTTCACACCAGGGCCAATTTTCCCAGAATCTGATTAATATTGCAGTATGTCTCTGGATTGAGGGAGGAGACCAGAGCACCTGGAAATCCATGCACACACATGAGGGAACATGCAAGCTCCACACAGACAGCACCCCAGGTCTGGATTTGAAAACAGTGCTAACCATGTGCCACTGTGCTGTGAGGGCAGTCCTCAAACCCGCTCACTAGTAGGGAGGTAATATGTTTATGTTTTTATAGGAGCTTAAAGCAAATTAAAAAAAAAAACTCTCTGATAGAAAAATTACAACCATTTAGCTTGTGATTTAGAATTGGGCTGCAGCATAAAATCAGGAAAGACAGCAGTTACTCAGCAAGCCCTGAGTGCAGAAATAATGCTTAAACAAGCAAGCAGATCAGTTACAGTTAAAGGCTTAACTGGGATAAAAATCCTGGTTCTGGAGTATATCCGTGTCTACTGCTTTGAGAATCACTGCTCTAAAACAGTCCACCCACATCTAACAATATGTAAAATCACAGATTTATAAATAAACACAAAGAAGTTCAAGGCTTGAACCTGTACAGTATCATAGACAGTTATTTTACAAATCTAACCCTGTAGAGATTCTAGAGTCTGGTCCTAGCCAGAGTTTCAGAACATTGAAACATCTTTGAGGAAAAGAAGTCCTGGATTGTCTTTCTCAGGAGGTTGAGGATATTATATGTTTTACTATAACTAATACAGTGCTTTATAAATATAAAAGTATTTTTGATTAAATCAAAGTTCACATATAATGGGTAACCACAGAGTAGAGCATCAGTCCCACTGTTTTATATGATTTCAAGGGTCCTGCTGTATATAACACTGCAGAGCACTGTGTATCTCTCACACCTCAGTGAGCATTATCATTCAGCGTGTAGCCCTGCCCTTAACGTATTTCTTACAGACGACATCCTGTTGTTCATCGGGGTGAATGAGGCACAAGAACGTTTTAACGCGCTCTTGTCAACTGAAAACCCTTTGCCTCAGCCCAAGTGCCAGACTTCTAACAGCTCCTCTGCCTTAAAAAGCAAACATTTCACCGTGTTTCAACATGAAACAGGCGAGGCCCTTTTGGGCTGAGCTGGAGAAAAAAAACCCAGTCTGGTTCCACAGATGACTAAAGGCGATGCTGAATTGAGTGTTCTGAAAGTCTGTTTGAGACGGACTGATCTGACTTCTCATCTGTTCAATACCGAAAAAAGTGAAAATGTAGCCCGAAGAACGGCGACTTCAGTTGAGAGTTAACCCACATGGCGTGCATGTCAAGCAATTTGTAGAGTGACCGGTAACATGTCATCAGCTGACAGAACAGCTTTTGCAACAGAATGATTCTGCCCTAGCATCGGAAACCTTTCCGTGAAGAGAAAAGTAAAAAAAAAGTGCTGAAAAAGTTTCGTAGCACCAAGATTGACCAACTAACAGGAAAGAACGTGCAACTTCTGTTTGTCCAGTCTTTCGCGAGTTCCCTGTTTTTGTCTTCTTCATTCACAAAATAACCCTGGCGTTTCAGCTTGGCAAGTAGTTCCCCAGTGACAGCGCGGGCAGGCAGGCAGTTTAGCTGCGTTTCAGTTTAAGGGTATCTCCTGAGTTAGAAAACAACCGACACAGCAAGTTAGTGAAAGGTGATGGTGAAAGGAAGAAAGAATTCCAAAAACAAGTCTTTTAATGCAGGAAATCGCATTGGCGTTTTACACCATACCATACTTCCTGTGACCAAGAGGCTATTGCACACTCATCACATGACCTCTGAGACGGACCCACCCTTTATTTTTATGTTTTGGGAACACATGACTTATACCATTATTGTATTCTTCTTATTACTGTAAACAATTTAGTTTATTTTATTGCCTTACTTGTTCTGGATTCCTGACTCACCTCTGGTTGAAATGGAGGCTTGCCTGTCTATCAGGAGGGATGTGGACATAAAGTCTATTTAACCCGCCAGTAATGGTGTAGCACCATGGTGAAGTCTGGTCTTTGTTGTACAGTACATATCCTTGTCCTTGTGCTGTTTCACAGGTTGGAAGTAGGCCTAATTATTGAAGCTGCTAGTAGAGTATTCTTTTTGAGAAATACTTTTTGGTTGAATGTTTTCTTTGTATTTCTTCCACCGGAGAACTTTTAGTATCTTTATATTTTTGCACCTTTCATTGTCTGGCTTTTATTTTTTGCCCCCTTTTGAAAGCACTCTTGGACTCACTGACAGGTGGTTTCTGTCACACTGCATTATGAAGTAATATCATTCGTGTTATGTCATTTGCCAAACTGCTTTATACCAAATGGTGTTGCAGATTATGAAGTAATGTTATACTTCACAACAATTACAGCCAATTGAGCTGAACAAAGAAAATTATTTTTAACTATAGAAGGATGATGTAGACCACCCAAACCTTCGAGTGGGTGTGGAGGTTCATTTTGCCCTAATGACCTCAGTCTGTTAATTTGCTACTCCCACCTTAAAGTCCTGCAGGTATTTAGGTGAGTGTCTCTGTCAATAGTTCTCCCTTGTGGACTGGAGAAGCCACACCTGACCTGGTGCAGAAAAGTCTGTCTTTCTCTGGTGTTTCAATGTGGTCTTCCAGGAGACAATATTCTCAACCAAATCATTAATAGTTATGGGTCTCAGGAATATATCAGTTTCTTAGTGACAGCTTGATCTCCCTTGAATTTCACCCACTGCATTATCAGTCTGGCACACTTTCACAGTGTCCTTTCCCACTGCTTTCATTACAGGCTATGTTTTGCATCGCTCTATATGTGAAGTCTGAGGACTTACCACACCTCAGAGACGGTCTCTTTCATTGTGCTGGGTCTCACAGCATCCATGTTGGAGTAAATGCAGCCCTTTGGAAATCCTCTTGTAACATTTCTTGGTGGTTGTTGGCTGATTGTTTCTCTGTCTAGCTAAAATAAAATGTCTTAGCCAGGCATTTGGAGTTTTGTAGGCTCTCTTAAGCCAGTAAGTAGTCTGTTTCTAATCATCTCTCTATACTGGCCTCCATATGTGCAAAGCTCTGACTGATTTAGTATGTACCATCTCTACCCTACCTACACATACACACTCTCAGGCTATCGAATAGCTTGAATTCAGCCTTTGCTGTCTATCCTTTTATTAACGACCACAGTACACCATAGCATTCCCAAGGAGACTTCTCTCATTTTTCCTATACAGAAGACAAGACTTCAGTATCTTACAGACCCTTCAAATGGAACAACAGGAGCTGTGCTTGCCATGCCCTTTTATACCTTGAGAGGTCAACTAATCATGAACAGCTGAGCCTCATCTCACAGGAAACAAGCTAATTCCCCTTCTTCCTGTCTACCTGGAGCTGCAGTTTTCTCCTGGAAGCAGGGCAGAGGAAACTACAAACTTTAGTAGATAGAGGCTTCCAAATCTCTTGGCCAAAAATATAGTGGATTCCCTCTACAATCCTGCCCAACATTCTGTCATAGGAGTTAGAGTATATTGCTGCTTTTCTGGAACAAGTAAAGGTTTATTCCACGCTGAAAAATGAAGAAAAGAAACACAACGTCTGCCTGTGGAGCCTTCTTCAGCTGTGTTTCTTTTCTTCTCTTTTCAGCGTGGAATAAACCTTTACTTGCTCCTTTGCAGCCTCTGCATGCTGACATAGCTCCCTACTTCAATCTTTTGCTTTTCTGTCAAGCTGTTCTAGCTATTGTGTGTGAGGACAAAATGCTACCATATCTTATTAACTCGCTTATTGTAGACGATAGATTGTATGTTTTACTTTATTTCTATTTTTTCTTTCTCATCCTACGTTCATGTCTCTTATTTGTAAAGGGGCTCATGTTGTGTAGTGTGTTATTTCTTTTACTTGCCTGCAAAGCACATTTCCCCTCTGGGACAGTGAACAGAAGTAAGTAGAGTCATCTGACGTGGATTCATCTGAGCTGGAATGAGATGGGTAACAGGTATTTCACAGGGGTGACCAACCTTGGGCCCAGAGAGCCACAAACCTGCAGGTCTTCTAGTTCACCCTTAAACACTGACTTGTAAGGAGTGAGTTTGATCAATTTAGTAAATTAATTGATCACATTGAGCTGGAAATTCCCATCTCTGGTCCAGACAGCTGCCGGGCATCGACCCACTAGGCTTAGTTCCTTTCTTGGTCAGGTGCCATGACAGAGTCATAATGGCCGACACCTCTCCAAGCTTTCTTTAATTCATGTGCAATCCTGTGTACAGTAATAAAAATGTATTTTATGACAGAGCTGGAGCTGTCTTTAATAGCACTGCGTAAATGCTTTCGATATCTACAAGCGCTAGTGTTCCTGGCTCTCGGGAAGCAAACGTGCACAGCTGGAATGTGGTTTAGTGACAATTCACTACAGAGCTGCCCTCTTCCTGGTTCAGAACAGTATGTTAAAGGCAGCCTGTTTGTCTCACCACATTTCACTCCCCTGGAACAAGTGGTTGATTTGCCTCTGCAAGAGGAAGGAGAAGCCCTGCACTGACAGAACCGAACAAGGTAACTGGAGAAAATGCCTGTTCTGTCTTAAAAGAACCTGAGCGAGGGCTCGGGTGGCGATCAGAGAGACGCAGATACAGGGAACAGCTGTAGCTGGAGAGTCTAAAGGCTGGTTACAGTTCAGATCTTCTTTACAGATCAGTCGCTTTTAGTTTTCCGAAGCTGTTATGATAAGGAAGTGCCTTGCGATTATTTGGTAAAAGCATTTTTGTGCTTTATTCCACTTTGTTTCACCTTAGCTGCTTGTTAATTTTTGTATTTTGTTTAATATGCAAAATGTATTTTCTACTCCAGTTTGACAGTCGAGGTTGCGGTTACCTCTATGTGCAAAACAGTGAGATTTAATCATGCATACTTTGCAATACCTGAATCTAGTGTAGTAATTGGATTTATGTTGAGCTTTTTCGATAAATTGATCTAGTTACAGCTTTATGTCTTGTAGCTTTGATGCCTTATACCATCATACCTTGTCTTTATTTAGGGACATTAATGCATTCATAATAAAACCAAATTCATTTTAACAAATCCTGCATTGCTTGAACTTCCTTTAACTTGAGGTTCTCGGAGTTTCAATGCTGATTGGCAAACAGAGATCCAAGTCATTTAGCAACACAGGCCACTGTCTTCCATGCAAGAAAACATCACATGACTCCTCCCACTGTTCCCCAGTTTCTGTGTTTGTCAGGGGCCTGTGTTACAGCAAGTGAAGAGTGGGTTACAGGCTGTTGCAGGTGCTGTGGGGGGAGAAGTCGGTAACAGAACCAGAGAGGAGAACTGCAATCAACCCCAACCTCCCCAAATTCAAATAGATGTGGTGTATGGAACAGTTTGACATTTTGTGCTTCCTATTTGTTGGTTATTGCTCAAGAACAGATTGTACAGCAGGTAAAAGAAGGAAGCACTATTGGCCAGAGGGTGACTGTAGACTGAACTGTGTCGTGTACACATTTTTCCTTAATGAGTAACGTCACACGCTTCATTTTCGTGCTGAATGTTTTACCCTTTTGCACAAAATAATCTAATATAAAACACCCAAAGCCTCTTATTTATAATATCTCACATGGCAGTATTATCATTTTCCAAAGAGGAGAGACACCGTCCTTTCACTGGTTTTAAATCTATTTCCCTTGGGTTTTTTAGCATTTAATGTGAATTTTCACCCGGTTGTTGCTGTGAAAAGGAAGTGTTCTCCACTGCCTTTTTTGTGCTCTTTACCAGTGCTCACTGAAGCAGCGCGTTGTGACTCAGAAACAGGGGGTGAGACCTGTGTCCTGTACTGCTCTTCAGTTCAAGCTTCAGGCACAGTCATGGCTCAGAGTCACAGGCCATGGGAGAAGCTATAAATGTAACTGAATGAATTGTTAACGAGGCCACAGCTATTAATTAACTGAACCCCAGAAAACGTTTCTAGGAGCAGTGATGAACAATTTAGCTCTATGAATAAATCACAGCAAAATAAATCTTCATATATATACACAGAATGGATGTTTAGGGATCTGGGGGAATAGCATTTAATAGGACCTTCTCAAAACCTACAAGTTCCCAAAGGTCTTATTTTGCCACACAAAGTAAGTAGATCAAAGCAAAGAAGTTTTTAGAGCGAACAATGAACCCAAGAAAGAAACAAAATACACCAAAAAAACCTTTTCTAGAGTTTTTTCGGTGAGCTATTTTGCACTCTGGGTTGTGGTGTTGAAATTTCAGTTGCTGTATTTCAGTAAATTCCAGTTGTTTGTGGTATGCAAATATTTGCACTTTCCACCAAAACACCCTACCCTGTGAGATGAAAACAATGGGGATAGGACACATGACAACGTGGGCCACAGGTCAGGATAAATAGAACACAAAATAATAATAATAATAATAATAATAATAATAATAATAATAATAATCAGAGAGCTCATAGATTTCATCAGATGTAAGGGGATCTGAAAAGATAGGGTTAATTATTATTAGTCTATATAATTTACTCTCATAACAAGCTGTTGTCAGGGACTGACATCAAATACTGATTTTGTTATTATTATTTCATAAGTGTAACTTCCTACAACATTACATAATATTGTTTTTGTATTGTAGCCCAAGGTTATTTTCAGAGGAATCTCAAATATTTTTACATTCACCACTTTAACGCCTAATCTCTCTGTACCTGCCTGTACCTGTTATTATTTCATAACTTCAAAACGCAGCTCAGGTTATACATGAAATTGAAACAGTCCCTTTGTCAGTATAAGATTTTTTCTGGATAAAAGAAAGGTCAGTAAAAGAGAAGGCAGTGTTCTCACATAAAAAAAGATGTCTTAGTTACAGATGCAAACATTTGTGTGAGTCTTTTACTGGGGTGTTATGAAAAGTGGAATATTTGCATTCTAAAACTATTGAGCTGAATGTGTGATAATACAGACCACTTCTTCAGTTTTTAATGGAATTTTAGTGGAGCATCTTTCTCATATTTCTGAATTCCATATGAAGTAAAATCAATTATTTTAACCAGTCCATTGTTTCACATGTCAAAACTTAATACAGACCACTTCTTCAGTTTTTAATGGATTTTTAGAGGAGCATCTTTCTCAAATTTCTGAATTCCATATGAAGTAAAATCAATTATTTTAACCAGTCCATTATTTCACATGTCAAAACTTCAGTGTGTACTAATATATTGTGTGTGGAGGATGCTTTCTTTGTCTTTACCTATATAAAATGTGAATAAAAATAGTTTATTACTCTCAGAAGTGGACAAAGAATGTAATAGTGCTTGATCCTTCATTGTATCTCAGACTAAAAGATTGTTCAGGAAAGATATTAATTATTTGTAGTTATTATAATAATTGATGTGTCCTGCAGTATAACTCGTGTGGCCTGCTTTCCTCTTCCAGGCTGCTGAAGACACTATGGCTATGTTGTGGCTGCTTCATCTTCTCGTCCTCAGCCCTTTGTCCCTGTGCACAAACCCAGGCATCACTGTGAGACTCACACAGAAGGGACTGGAATATGGTAGGTGGACAGCTCTACAACTTGCCCGCCAGCCGGGAAATGTCAAGCCCAGAACAGCGACACAAGCTCATGTATAATTTAGAACTGGCCATGAACTGAAGCCCATGTCTGTGTCAAATTGTTAGTAGCAATGGGCTGTCTGTCATCATTTTTTCAAAAATAAAATCACTCTCACTCTGGGGGAAATTAGACATGCCCCCCAGTCACTTTCTGCACTGTGATTTTAAGGAAAGTATATGTGAGTGTGGAGTATGCCTTTTACTTCCAAATTTATCTCCTTGGAACAGCCTTTTAATTAAATATCTCTGTTTGTTCTGAACATCTGAAACATCTGAGTATTGAATCTGAGTAGATTTCCCTCCACTTATATGCCTCTTTTCTGAACACTTCACTCAAAGCGCTCACCCCCTTCCATTACCACCACTGTGTAGCCCCCAACTGGATGATGCGCCAGTACGCTCCCCACACACCAGCTCTCAGTGGGGAGGAGGACAGAGTGAAGACATTCTCTTTCCCCTATACCTGCCATCAAAAATTAGTTTAAACGAAGGAAGAGACTTCTCAAGATGTCTTCATATGTTGATGAAATGACCAATAGGGATTCCATTAATATCTTTGGAAGATTTCATTGAACTCTCACAGAATAAAGCGGTTAAAGAGTGGGATCTTTTCTGCTTTCCAGTATACATCATCGCACGGAATTTCAAATGAAACCAACTCAAATTATTTTTGGAATTTGTATAGATAGATTTATTACGGTCACAGTAATAAATGTTAAATTGCATTCCCTGGTGTATAAAATGTCGAAAAACTTAAAATTCTCTCACATTTACTCAAAAGGGGAGAATTATAGTGAAAAATATTCATGTTTTTCCTTGAATCCTTTATTCATTTTGAAAAACCAATAACCCATCACCAGTTTTCTGTGGAATTTGCTTTGTCGCCTCTTTAAGATGGTTGTGGTCTCACACACCCTCAGTAATATCACAGAGCAGTTCAGAGCATTAACCCTCACACACAGATTCTCTAGATGCCAGAACCATCATAACATTTGAACTCTATAACTGTCATAAAACATATACACGTGTCTTCAGTCTCTTGAGACTTTTCCTCATGGGAGGAAACACATTATGCCAAAAAACGTATTTTTAGATTTTAGCTGAAACGCTTGGGTGATTCTGAGCTGCAGGAAGATATGCATGAATGGTATCTGGATGTTTCTGTTTATGTTCTCCCCAAAATAATAAGATAAGAGATAAGATGAAGAAGCAGTAAAGTAACGCTTGGATATGCTGTATAGCAAGAATGTTGAATAAGTTTTAGAATGCACTGGTAAGATCTCATTTAGAATACTGTTTAAATTAAAAGTAAAGACTTTAAATAAGAAAAATATAAATATATCGTAATTCCCAGTTTGGGGGAACTGTTATTTACAGACAGGTCAAAGGAAATAATTCTCTTCAGTCTAGAACAAACAATTTGAATATATGTTGTGATATCCCAAGGGGAGTGGGTGTATCTGGAATCTTTCAATAAGTGAGGTCTTGGCTTAAATAACACTCTCCCAACGATAAGTCCTGTCAGGACTTGACAGGGGATGCTCTCTTGGAAAGAGAAAATGCAAAAGAATCTTCACTAATATAATAACTGAGGAAAACAATAAAATCAATCTGTCCCACAAAGGCTCACAATCTCTCTTCAAAAGGAAAGCACCTCAAAAAATCCTTTTCATGAAAAAAATGGAGCAAAACCAGTCTCCGAAACTTACTTGCTCTGAGTTCATCCTGCTTAAGCACAACTTTGGCTTCTTTCCCTTCCTATTTTATACCCTTATGACCTTTCCACTCAATCCATTACATCATCACTTAGTATTCTAAATTTAGTGTAAATGTAGTGTTTTAACTTGGCTCAATTAGTTCAATTAATGAACTAATTGACACCCGGTGAGTCTATTTACAAATAATGAAGTCCTTTTGACAGCCTCCTGTGCCAGGCTGCTGTTACAACAGCCCTTCCGAAGAGCACATACTGTACGGTACTCCATATATCCAATATTCTCCAAACTGTCTCCACACTAAACACCTGTTCTCTCCTCAGGCCGTCAGATTGGAATAGCAGTCCTGCAGCAGAAACTGAAATCTGTTCATATTCCTGACATATCAGGGAAGGAGTCAGTGTCACCAGTCGGCAGTGTAGAGTACAGTCTGTCAGGGTGAGTGTCAGGCTCTGATTTCAATTCCGGGAGACAGAAAAGCTGACTACGCTTTCAGTCAGTGTCTTATATTAATTAATTCCAAAGCGTGAGGGAACATTTCTGTGTGTAAGTTTCTTGAAATGCACCTACTATATATATTTTTTTTGTCAAGTGCTGCGTTTTGCCGGATGTTCAAGTTGAAAGGAAACCCTTTGGTCCTGATATTTGAAGTAGTGGAAAAGTGACCATCTATAAGAAATGACGTCCCCAAACCCAATCCAACACAATCATCCAGAAGTCTAAAGTTGTTAGAGTTTATTCTAAAGTAATACTCAATGTGGGAAAAGTGAAGTTTACTTGGCCCAGAGAAGTATTGCTTGTTTTTACCTCACAGTTGATTTTCTTGTACTTCCAGGATGCAAGTAGTGAGTCTTGGCCTACCTCAGTCATCGCTTGTGTTGGCACCAGGCAGTGGGCTCAGCCTGTCCATTGGCAATGCCTACATCAGCATCGATGGGAACTGGAGAGTGAAATACTTAAAGTTCATGTAGGTTTAACATTCCAGGTCTGGGATTAATCTTTTAAATAAGCAATGTGTTGCATAATTTGGTTTCCATAACTACGAGCACAATCTAATTACAGTTTTACAAGAGACAACACTGTCTTAGCACTACTCTTTCCTCCTTTTTGTAGTACTTTTAAAAGAAAAGTTCGACTTGAAAAAAATGATTATCCCTTCTTTAAGTTGCAATTCACAGTTAAGGGAATTTAAAAGCGTCTGTTAAAAGCACTCAATCCAGGAAAAAAACAAGCAACATCAGTCAAATACGTGGTATCCTCATTTCTTGATTCCATTAAATCTTTGATTTCTGACAAAATGAAATAAATCAACACAGGATTCTTCCTCTGTTTATCCCTTTGAACTTCAGTGTGCAACAGAAATCATAGCCCTCAGATGACAGTTCATCCTGAATTATCTTGAACCTTCAGTGACCGAAACTTGAATTAACAATTCTAATGACAGGTATCATTACATGTCAAATTCCAGTTCCTTTGGCACAAATTGCCTGCTGGTTAAAATAATGAAAGGTCAAAAGACAAGGGAGATGTGTCTTTGCGATCCGCAATGAAACCTACATGCTCTGTAGTGCACCATCACATATTACATATCACATATGGTCAGTTTGAAAAAAGTATTTGATTGACGTGTTAGAGATGAAGGGAAATGTGACCCCTGTGTTTTCTGGAATGAGATTAATTACAAATGACAAGAGTTGCTTTGTTCTGTAAATGCTATTATGATTACATGATTAGATCTGGAAGATTGGTCTTAAAAATAATCAAATAATGGGTATGATATATTCTTACACCAAGTCCCAAAATACCAGATGTCTTTAAGTTGCATGGGACAAGTCACTTAAGAAGATCATCTACAAATATAATAATTCATAGCACTTCTAAAGTAGTCTGCATAATGTGCCACACTACTCTGAATCAGGGGTAAAATAATTGATTTAATAATGCATGCTAAAGAGCAGAGTAGGATAAAGAACTACTACAGTCTAGTCAGCTGCAGTATTAAGTTTTTATCTGAATTATTGATAGAGTGATTATATACTGTATATATCAATAACATTTGTTTTCTCAATGGAGTATTTGTATTTGTTTCTTAAAATATTGAGAATTATTATTGTAGAAGTGCTCCACCACAGATATGAGTAAATATTTCCCCAAATACACTAAATTAATTCCACCACTGATATGAGTGAAAACTCCCCCAAATACACTAAATTAACACACAAGCAGAACTGTTTCAGGCCCACTTTTGATATTGGACACAAGTGTCTCTGAGAGCAGCGTGATGCTCCAAGGGACGTGTCTCAGGTGTTTGCTCTCTGGCCACACAGAAAGGACCACGGCTCCTTCGACCTGTCGGTGAGCGAGCTGACGATCTACGCCGTCATGGCAGTAGGCAGCGATGAGACTGGCCGGCCCACAGTGAGCTGCACCAGCTGCTCTGCCAGTGTAGGGAGTGCCAAAATCAAGTTTCACGGAGGAGCCAGGTAACTCCCTCAGGGGCCTGTCCGTTCAAGGGGCTTCATTTGGCACAACTGACGAATTTCAGGCTTGCCAAAGCGCATACAATTAACACAACGTTTAGAGACAGACTAGCTCAGTCCATTCAATTGGAGAAATCCCAGGCTTGAAAGTTGTCTTTTCCATCATTTTAACCATTTCTTTTCTTGGTCTTTATCTGTTTCATTGCTTTTACATACTACAAGTCAATAACTTACGTTGTTGTGGCAAAACTCATTCTCAGGACATGTTAATTAGACTGTTGTTGCTACAGAGGTAGTTTAACTAGTCCTCACCCTCCAAGCTGGTCTTGGGGTGATTACAGCCCAGTAAACTGCCACGATGCCAATCTACAAGTTGACCAACCATTGTCTCTTATGCCAGAGAGACACTGCATTGGTACTCGAAGGTTAAAACACATAGGCATGCTGGGGTAAATGCTGTAAATACAACTGGCTAAGTCTTCTGACAGAGGAAGAAGGATAAGGATAATATTAGACCAACTCATAAGACTGTAACGTGACGTACGAGCGAATAAGTACAGGTTGTGCAGCAGATATTTCAGCACATAAATGTTCCAATGTGATCTGCATGCAGAGTTCACAAGTAAGTAGTTTTTGTCTGCAAAACCATCTCGAAATCTAAAGCAATATTTCTATTGGATTAAAAGAAATGTGTTCACAAGCTTGTTTGTTTACAGTGTAATAGGGCTGCACACATCACTGGACGTTTTATTGCCTCATTCTGAATCGCACAACATGGCGCTGCACATACCTGGAAATTTAATCTATTTTGTGAAGTAAATTGGAGGTTTTACAAGTTACTGTGTACAACTTTCATTGCCATTTGAAGTGCACTCATCAATGGTGATTCTTCTAACCCCGAAATATGAAAATAGCATTGCAGGTCCCCCTTAAGACCAACAAACCAGTGAATGTGAAGCAGATTATAAATGACTAGCGATACAACAACAGCAAAACATCTTAAGATTTCAGCACAATCTGTTTAACAACATTAACAACATCTTCTACTTTGTCTTTAAAGCTGGCTCTACAACCTTTTCAGTTCGTTTATCGACAAAGCCCTGCGAAATGCTCTTCAGGATAAAGTGAGTATTGCAACAGACACGAAACCATTAGATATGCATTTCCATCCAGCACTACGAGCTGTCACAGGTGTGACGGAGCACTCAGGGCAATCAATAAGACTGCATATAGTCGGTAGCTTTGAACTAGGGCAGCATGAGAGGTTTGGCTCAAGCAGATGTGTAAAGATGTTAACGAACAGTCAGTGAGAGAGATTTCCTCTGTGTAGTCCCTATGACATTCACTAACCTCCAGCTTCATGGTGTCATTTCAGCTCTGTCCCTTGGTTACTGACGCCATAGCTGGGATTAATCCTCACCTGAAAACTTTGAATGGTAGGCGGGCATTGAAGATCACCTCACACATACTCTCCTGGAACAATGCCTCAGTGCATTGTTATAAGAGAACTTTCCTCTTATAAAAGTTTTTGCTTGAATTTAATAAGAAAGCATTCATATCCCACTCCTTTTCAAAACTGTGTATTTTTCTGGCCAGTGTGGAATATAAAGCTAGACTGATACAATAAATATTCACAATCATTAATGTGCCACAGACGTAAATGTTTGCTGTCTCATATACAGTTATATGGTGTAATTAGTGGGTTTACTGTCCATACATCTTCCAGTGTTGGCCAAGGTGGATCAGTATGCCGAGATTGAATACTCCATGGTCTCATCCCCTGTTATAACGAAAGACTATATTGATCTGAACTTAAAGGTAAGCAAGACAGATGTTAAAGCTGTCATACATACTACATACTTAATGTACCATATTAATATCAACCTTGTGGCTATCTAAACCTTTTTGATAAGTATTTTTAAGCCAACAAGAATATGTGATGCTTAAATTGCTTATAATACACATTAACAATATAAAAGATATAAATAATTGGTGCAGTGTTGTGCCACCTGATACCCTCACTATCTCAAAAATACAATCTGACAGCCAAGCTTTTACAACCCGCCTTTGCATGGACCCTCTTCAATTGGAAAGAAACTGACCCACCATAGTTTGTTCAAGGGATCATAAATGTGATGCAGTTTCTTTAGCTGAAGAAATTTAGATACACACTTAGAGGGTCCAACATTACATCTTTTAAAGCTTGGCAACCATTACCAAACTCTTCTGAGACTTTGAAACTCTCTTCTACACCCTAGACCTTAATCTATAGCTAATTGGCTACTCAGGTGATACACTTTTTAAAAAAATATATTGATTTTTGTGAAAGCAAGTGTAATAAAAGTTTATGGTTGTCATAAAATGAATGCAGCATCATCTCTTCAGCCAACATGGTGAGGTCTTCAGAGACAAATATTTCAAAGGGATATATAGATATGTAGTTGGAAAGCTAAAATTAACACCAGCTGTCCTTTTCGGCCTCCCTCTGCAGGGTGAGTTCTATAATATTGGGAAACACCAGGAGCCTCCTTTCCCTGCTCCGGGCTTCTCCCTGCCCGCCCAGGCCAACAGCATGCTGTACTTTGGAGTGTCCCAGTTCACGCCCAACAGCGCCGGCTTCGTCTACAGCACGACGGGTGTGCTCAGCATCAACGTCACGGACGACATGGTCTGTCTCATGCCTTCGCAAACATTGAAACAGCACAAACCTCAGCTAACTGTAATCCCTACCTCACTGGGTAAAAGCACAGTAACGTGTGACAAAGAACAGTACATCCCTCCATTTTTTTTAACGGCTTCATCCCACACAGGGTCACGGGGGTGCTGGAGCCTATCCCAGCAACCAACAGGCAGAAGGCAGGATACACCCTGGACAGGATGACAGTCTGTCTCAGGGCAGACACACAGACACACACTCACGCCAGGGTCGGTTTTCCCAGAAGACAATTAACCTACCAGTATGTCTTTGGACTGTGGGAGGAAACTGGAGCACCTGGAGGAAACCCATGTGAACGCAACGAGACCATACAAACCACACAGATAGTACCCCAGTCCAGAATTGAACTGGGGGTCTCTGAGAGGCAGCACTGCTAACCACTGTGCCAGCATATCGCCCAAGAACCATACAAATAATAGGAAAAATAATCAAAACACGTATGGAGTATATTAAACAAAGTTGCTTTGGTATGAAAATTAAATGTACAGGAGAAATACTCTAAACTACTCTGGTAAATTTGCAGGGTAATGATGGCTGTCAGTATGAGGCCACCAAAGATATCGCATTCTTTTGTCATGCTTCTGTTTGGTCCTGTGATCTAGCTGTTGTTCAAAAGTCTGTTCCACAATGGTTACCAACTTCAATCGATCATCCCAACAGATCCTGAAGTAACTTGATTTGCTCAACCGGAACAAATTCCATTTGCTTTAGGACATGATTTAACTGATGATTCATATAAAATATTATTCTGACAGGAGTGATCAATCCCTATAATGTGCCACTCTACTCTGCATCAGGGGTGGAGTTTGCAGCAAAGCTAAAGAGTACATTTTCCTCTTCAGATACGACCTACATTCTCCAGAAACATTTGTGAACACCACACCTGCATGTTATAGGAAACATCGTACCTACAGTGCCTAAAAATCTTCCCCCGCTTTCTGTATATTAGCTGACTCTCCAGCTGTAAGCAACAACGCCAGTGTTGATTTTCCGTACCACACATCATGCAATCTGATTGCTAACACCAGCCATAGGAACTGCTCAGAGTGGCAGAGTGGGTGAAACAAAGCATTCAGCCTTTCAATAATTTCAACAAATACATTTCAACATTGAACTAGGTGAAATCTGAAACAATATGTCCACGTTTTATTTATATCACACACTGCAGGCCTCTGAATCAACACACAAAGATGCCCCCTTCGCATAAAACAAGTAGACTATTCTAATTTCCGACTGACACTCACAGATAGATTACAGCTGCAAACTCTATCGATCTAGGAGAAAACGGGCAAATGGCCAGTGGATTCAATCAAATTTGTCTGCATTTCCAATGAAATTGGTTTGGCACCCGAGCCCACTTTCGCTATTTAAATCTGCCACATGCTCTCTGAGACACTACCACGCTTGGAAATCTTCATCATTGTTTGCCATTTTCTAGAACTGATTGAATTTGAGTTTGTGAATTTGGTCGTAAATGTACAGTTAGTTGAGTTAAATTATTTCCTTCAGCGTCTGTAGCCTTTATAAAACATTAGTAAGCAGCAAATTAAAAAGGAATTACAACACCCAAGTATTAGATGTATACTGAGCGCTCAGGGATAGTGAGATTTGTCCTGCTCAGCTAGGGGCCAGTCCAGAGTCTGGGACCCCCATTCAGACTGAGAAGTCAACTAAGGGGTATCTCTAAAGGTGGAGATAGGGTGCAGGAGAGAAATGCGAGATGAAATGCAAAAGGAGGATTTTCTGTACTATATATATATGTAGCTTTCAAAGAAATAAGGTGAGGAAGGGGTGAAAGTGACTGGGTTATCGTCAATCCTCACAAACATCAGTGCAGAACTCTGCACTTAGCACTTAAGTCAATGTTTAATTTTAAATAATTAGTTAAACGGGTTTTGATAAAAAAAACAGGTATGTGTGTGAAGGAACAGAAAAGTAGTCAGTAAGAAAGTGCATATAAGTGAGTTTTACAAGTGAGTTTGTTCAAGGATACTGAGTTTGTGTAGATGACGTGTATATTTGTCGTTTTTTATTGTTTAATATTTGTATGTTCCACCATTGTTGCACCTATTCTTAACTCACTTCACTGTTTTCATTAAAAACACTTAAACCTTTAAATTTTTCCATACTTTACATTATTGTTAACATCTATTATTTCTTAGAAAATAGGACTCCCTTCTGTTAATTGATAACTGATTAAGAAAACTAACTAACTTTGTTTTATTCACAGATTCCAAAAACCTCACCCCTGAGACTGAACACCAAAACCTTTGGAGCCTTCATTCCTGAGGTTGTGCAGTTTCTCTTTATCTTCCAACAGTTCACAGCACTTCAGTACAGTTTTTAATTTTCGTGTACAGTGGATGGTTGGTGTCAAGATAATTAAAGGGACTTTAATGTCTACAAAAAATGAAATCATCTTAAATACAGATGCACGGTAGTTAAGGTGAAACAGAAACCTCTAATACAAAGCTGCATGATCAGCTTTGCTTTAACATTCTTGCAATATGTTATTTTATCAGCTACACATTAACAGCTGTTGTTGCTCTTTTTCTAAATACAGATCTGTAAAGTGCAATTTTTTACAAGCATTAGCAAAAAGCTTATGGGTCTACCAATCAACCACAGAATGTTTCTATTCAGCCTCTTTAAGCACTGGGATCTGTAACTCTCTCTGACTTTCAGATTGCCAAGCGCTACCCTGGCCTACAGATGGAGCTGCTGGTAAAGTCCACCAAGCAGCCATTTGTCACCTTCCAGACCAACAACATGACACTGCAGGCCGTCGGCAGCATCGCCGCATACGCCATCCAGCCCAACTCCACTCTCACGCCTCTCTTCATCCTCAGTGTGGTGAGTCCATTTTCACAGCTGTCACTCTTGACTTATACAGGCACTGAGCTCAAAGACCTGATTCACTGAACTTTTCATTGACAACCCACTGAACCTAAGCAGGTGTGAGCCTGGTCAGTACTTGGATAAGAGACCTCCTGGGAAAAACTAAGGCTGCTGCTGGAAGAAGTGTTAGTGGGGCCAGCAGGGGGCGCTCATCCTGCGGTCCATGTGGGTCCTAATGCCCCAGTATACCGACAGGGACACTATACTGTAACAGGCGCCGTCCTTCGGATGAGACGTAAAACTGAGGTCCTGACTCTCTGTGGTCATTAAACATCCCAGAGCGTTTCTTGAAAAGAGTAGGGGTGTAACCCAGGCGTCCTGGCCAAATTTCCCATTGGCCCTTACCACTCATGGCCTCCTAATAATCCCCATCTATGAATTGGCTTCATTACTCTGCTCTCCTCCCCACTGATAGCTGGTGTGTGGTGAGGGTTCTGGCGCACTATGGCTGCCGTTGCATCATCCAGGTGGGGCTGCACATGTGTGGTGGTGGAGGGGATCCCCATTACCTGTAAAGCGCTTTGAGCGGAGTGTCCAGAAAAGTGCTATATAAGTGTAAGCAATTATATAATTATAATAATTATTATAATTATATATCAGCTTGTCCTTTGCCTGATGTAGGCTCTAAAGAAAATTTCGTAGTGGGGTGACTTGTAAACTAGTTCAAGCTCTGTATCCGAGTGGGTCTGGTATTTCATCTGGGAACAAATGCTGGTCTTGCTTTCAGGATGCCAGTGTGAGTGGAAACGTCTATGTTTCTGGGGTAAAAGTGGCCGGCTCACTGTCTCTTAACAGGTAAGCAGCCTTGCTTTTGCTTCATATAAGCATACAAATATCATATAAAATAAATAATACGCTTCAGAGAAAACAGAAAGACTGATTAGATATCAGGGTGGCATGGTGCCTGTGTGGTTAGCACGACCTTGGGTGCTGTCTGTGTGGAGTTTATATGTTCTCTCCATGTGCACATGGGTTTGCTCAGGGTGCTCTGGTTTCCTCCCACATACAAAGACATACTGGTAGGTTAACTGCCTTCTGGGAAAATCGGCCCTTGTGTGAGTGTGTGAATCTGTGCGTGTCTGCCCGGTGATGGACAGATGTGCTGCTCAGGGTGTCTACTGCCTTGTGCCTGTTGCTTGCTGGGATAGATTCCAGATCCCCAGTGACCCTGAATTAAATAAAGAGAAATGATTAGACATCACATTGATATGAAAGACAATGAATTATAACAAACTACCATCATTTCCTGCAGTTTTGAGCTGTCCTTGGTCACAAGCTACGTGGGTCCATTTCAGGTAAGACACTCATTTACACGTTCTGGTCAAAGTAAGACAGTAGATCACTATAGAAATGGTGTAAAATACATATTGTATCTGTAAGGCTGCAGGAGTCAGAACAGCATTTCCTGTTGGCATTTATTTTAAAAGGCATTTTTTACAAAATAAATATAAAAAGGAGTTGGCAATGCACAGCACTCATGCCAGGTGTGGCACACAAACTGATTCGGAGTGGCACCCACAGTGCAGCTGAAGAAACTAAGCTGGAAAAAAAAAATATGGAAACTACGCTTGACTTGTCAATGTCTAAACTATGCTACCCAAAGAATGCTCTTTGGTATGGAGAGACTGGTAGATTTATTACATTACTTTCAGTGAGAGAAGCATCTGGGAGAAAACATGGTGAAAAGGAAAGTGCAGGGGTAAATATTTTGGACAAGGAATTGTGCTAGGAATGACAGTCCCTAGCAAAGCAAAATGAGATGTTTGCTCCTTTCAGCCATCTTGGAAAGAATAAAACACTTTTGTTCAACATCAAGACAGTGCTGGTGGTGCTCCGTGTTGTGAGAGAGTTGTCAAACGCATGTTCAACAGCATTTTGAGACAAAGCTTGAAAAATCTATTCAAGGACGAAGTGGACAAAGCTGAGTCAGGGAAACGGGCCATAGTGAAGTATTTAAAGGAAGTCAAGAACTTTACTTGTGCTTCTACTTTTTGATCATGTTGTGTCAGCAAATGTCAGGCCATAGAGGGAAGCTACAAAATTGCACAACGTGTTGCAAATCGTGGAAAGCCATTCATAGATAGGGAGTATATAAAAGAGGTGTTGGTCGATCTTCTCCATGATAAAAGACTTAAAGTACCTGCGTTTGCCAGATCAGAGGAGAGGCATATAAGCAAAACAACAGAAAACAAACAAACAGCAGACATACGTTACAAGATGTAATAGTATTTAGTGTTTCACTTGATGAGTGTGTGGATCATAATGACCAGATACTGGGACTCAAAGTTGGAGAAGAGATATACTGCCTAAAACCCAAGCACTGCACAACAACAGGGGAAAATCTACAGTAATTGAGACATTCATTTCCTCATTTTACGGAAAAAAAGAATTGATATTGGGAAAACTGACAATCAATTGTTCCTTGCTACGGTTGTAAAATGTATCAAGATTACTGATGATCAAATTGGCCACCCAACAGTAAATTTCCATTGCAGTAATCACCAAGAGAATCTTTGTGCCCAGATTCTTAACACTGAGCTTAATGCGATGACCTCAGTGGTGAAGACGGTGAACTTTGTCATTGATGGATCTTAATGCACAGGCAGTTTCAAGCTCTGCCTGAAGAGATTCCGAATGAGGACAGTGAACACAGTATGAGCACATTCCACTTCACAGCTATGTTTGCTGGCTCACTCGTGGAAAGGTGTTGGCATGCTCTGTGCACAGATTTGATGCACTTAAGATCTTCTTGTCAGAAAAAGGTCAAAACTACCCAGGACTGGATGATGACAAGTTGGTTGCCCAACTAATGATTCTAACTAACACTGCATCATAAACAAACAAAACTTCCATCTGCAGGGTGCAGGCCCAACCTATTTTGAAACACTGAAGGCATTTTTTGGAAAACCTGTCATTTGTTTTTGGAACACTGACACTCAATGTTCCATTTTTTTCCAGCATCTTAAAGATTTCTCAAAAGATGACACCATCCGTGTTCAGAGATTGAAAGCCACATTTGAAACCCGTGACATGGAACTGACAGGGTTTTGGCAGATGGGTGTTGAGGATTTTGCAGTACAGGCTCATCGACTTATGATGCTCAGACTTGTGCGTCTCAATGTAGAAATCTGCAGTGCATGTTTGGGGCCACTGGTCTCTTTAGTGACCTGATGGACCCTACCCGACTTCGGTTAATTACTGACCAGACCCGGGTTTGTCCTAAATTCACTTTTTGCAGAGAAACAAACAACTGTTTTTAACATTTCGGCAATAACTGAGAGGCGGGCATAACCTCATCAGAAATAAGTGCGTGAATGCAGAATCTGTTACAATATAATGTTAAAGTGACCTGTGAAGAAATCCTCTGCATTATTCTGCGAAACCCGACAGCTATGTACCGGAGGCTATTTGCTCATTTAATGTTTACAGACTCCAGTGCCAAAGACAGAGGTCTGTCTATACTGCACTTGGATCAGGGGTCTGCAGATGGCTGTACAGAGGGAGAAATCAGAACCCCCCACTGCGAAGCCCAGGGCGGCTGCCAGGCAGTGGGGAAGAGAGGGCCGAAATCAGTGGAATGTGATCGGGGTTCACGAGTGCAGTTTTCCTGCAGTTCTCAAGGCACCTGATTGACAGCAGGAAAACACAGCAGGACTGACCTCTTCTCCACTTGACCGGTTTAATTAAGACGTTCCGATCTGAGAAGGAGAATCAAATAAATTCTGCCGTGTCAATAACCAGGGTCTCTTGGCTTTTATTTGCATCCTCGTGAGCCAGTGACTCTTGGTAAAATTGGATTTTGTCTTTCTACTGAACTCTCAGGTACTGAATTTCTATGAAGTGAATATAGGTTGAACTGTAGAAAGAAATGATCAAAAAGGAATATAAGAATAAGACAGAAAATATTATATTATACATTATGATAATATTATAACTTTTGTATAGACTTTATACATCTTGTTCCATTTCAATGCTGTTTTATTGCTTTCTGTATTTAGTTGCTGTGAATACTTAAGTTTTGGTGATATAATTTTGGGGAGAGGGGGTACATATTGTATAGAATTTGATTGACTTGCTAAGAATGTCTTTGTCAAGTTTTTTTTTTTTACAGTTTAAAGTCACACGATATTTGGAACAGTCACACTGTGTACTCTTTATAAATGATTGTTGCACTCAGAGGTGTTCTTAATGGATTATTTTGCTATGCTGAACTGATCATGTCCATTCAATCACTTCTCAGGTAAAATCTCTCAGTAACATTTTTCAGCTGGTTTTGAAAGTGGCTGTTTTGCCCAAAGTGAACGGTAAGAGCACTAGGTCTGCTGTTCTCCTTTCTCTTGTTCTGTAACCAAAATTGAAATTAAATATCCAATTCTGTATTGTGCTTCATTGAATGTTTCTTGCCAGCTGCTTCTATTCTATTTTCCTAAACATACAAAATAATGAGGACAAAGGTACTTCAGATTAAAAATTTAATTTCATTCAGGTGGAATAAGAATTTTCCCATTTTATTTTGATTTGCAAAAGACTAAGTATATTAGTCATTTTTTATTAATTTTTGGTGGTATTTTCACATTCTTTTATAAGGTGAATCATATTAAAAAAATCTTAATTACTTTGAATGTCATGAAACTAATCTTATTGAAGTGCAGCTTATTTTTAATTAAATCTACTTAGATTGTTCTCCCTAGGACAGTCTGCTGCATTTGATTGAGCACTGACAAGATATTGATCTGTTGTTTCCAACCTGACAGCATACTACCACTGTCTTTCACCAATCAGGTCCAAAATTAAACTTTGTCTCTACAGAGCTTCTGCAACAAGGCTTTCCTCTTCCAACCATTGAGAAAATGAAACTTGTGAACACTCAGCTACAAATCCAAAAGGTAAAACCCCTTTTTTGGATCTCAGTCTGTATAAATAGGTTTAAGTGTATTGCACTATGTGCTCTTGTGCACATTAAAGTTGCTAGTGGTGTCTTGTTCTTCAATTACTTTTTCTTTGCTTATCTTTTAATCTCATGCTGATGTTGCACATTTCTGATAACTGTAATTCTTGAAGCCTAGTTCTTCAATTTATTTTTCTATTCTCATGGTAATGTAGCTCATTTCTGAGTAGGCACAAGGTATTTGATAACTGATTACTGAGCATCCACATCTAAATCCATTCTCATTCATCACCTCCAGTTGCAGAATAATCAGCCACTGTCAGAGACATTTACTGGAATGACAGTCATGTGACAGACACTCTGATTATGACCTTGTAATACTCTTTCATGCAACAGTTGCTATAAAAGAAGGACTGTGGGGGGGGGGGGGGGGGGGGGGATATTTTCTGGAGGTGTGAAAAATTGAGAAACGGTGAAACCTGCACTAACTTGTAAGAATGTAACCACTCTTCTGCAGCTCATTTTAAAGGGCTTCACAAATTAAAGAAGAGCTAATATCCAGGGTCAGTCACATGCAGAAACCATAAATGATCATGTAAATGACCTGGAATCACCATCAATGGTTCCAGGAGGGCACTTTTTTTTTTCCTGTCAGCCAATGTTTCTCATGTACCCAACAGCTCCTTAGAGGACCTGCCACAGAACGATCAATTGAGATATCAGCTGTTTGAGGACGTTTTTTGTAGGGGGTCACTGCTCATTCTGATTGGACAGCTTAGAAAACAGCAGGACATGCCAGTTCACCATACACCTCCTAACTGGAGAAGAGGCAGACTAGATTATTCACAAATTCACTTTGTCAAAGCCAGCTGTCCAAAGAGCCTAAGGGTTGTGAGCCTGACGGATCCCTCAGTGTCTGTACTTCCTGCTGTCTCCTCCAGGACTACCTGCTGATTGGCACAGACGTCCAGTTCTCCCCCTGAGTACAACGGCGTTCTACCTCTGATCCGCTACCTGCTGCCAGCCCTCCTCGCACACGGCCTGGCTGAAAGATTAATAATTTTTTACCGATTAAAAAAAAAAAAAAAAAAGAACTCATATGACTTTCTGTTACTGCAAGTATCAGAACCGAGAGGTGACAAGTCATCTGGTGGTTGATTGTATAACTAATCAAATAACACATAGCGATGAGCCAAAGTGCTTACTTGTCTGGGGAATGGGCTCACTAACAATTACAGATTCATCTAAGGGTTTCTAAAAAAAAAAAAACAACTTTACAACCAGAATGTCTGATTTGTTTGTGTAATGCCACATCAGCACAGGCTGTAGTCCAAGGTGACCGGAGCATCTGGAACTTTCCTTTGGAACAGTTGGTCTTCAAAGAGCTGGTGGCCTAGCAGTGTCATACTCGTCAGGTGCGCTGGGACAGACTGACCACTTCCTCCATCCATTTTCTAACCTTTTTATCCAGTTCAGGGAGCCAGAGCCAATTCCACAAGGCAGGGTACACCCTGGATAGGGCACCAGTTCATCGCAGGGCACTCGCAGACACAAACACACACACTCACACCGGGGCCAGTGATCTCAGAGGCCTATTAACCTACCAGTACGAGTTTGGACCTCAGCACTGCAATACTAACCACTGCGCCACTCTAAATCATTAGATCTGTGACACAAATGCCCCCCCCCCCCAGTCAACAAAACAGTGGCCTGACCTGAGTATTCAAAACCCTTTTCAAATATTTTTACAACTGAGCCAATTTAATCCAACCTTGACACAGTTAAGGTCAAGCCAATCCAAAGCTCTTTCAACAACTCTCCTTTTTCAGTGCTTTCTACCACTACATCTCTTACAGGCGGATGAACGACTTCCTCATTTTCTTTACTTTTGTAACACCTGAACACTTGCCATCTGGTTTGCTGCTATGGTTGCTAAATGAACAAGGGTTTTCAAGGCTACAAATCACTTAAGAAGCAAAGATCAGAGAGAGAAGAGCCTTTAATGCAGCAAGAATCTGAGAATCAAGCATTTATAGCAAAGGCTAGGAGTGCCTTCATTTTAGCCAGCAAAGGAAGCAAATATAGGATCCTCAAAATCAGTATTTTAACAGCTGATTGTATAAGTATAGAGCACCTAACTATGTAATCAGGTTCATGAGATCAAACCAAATGAAAAGTAATTTTACTACCAGAATTAGCAGACCCTGATATTATACATGAAAAGAAATGTAAAGTGCTTAAAAGCTTTGTTCTGGAGAGTGTAGCCCTTCTGGTTATACAAATCTGCATCCCAGATGTAACAGCTCATAAGACTGTAGAGCATTACCTGGGTTTAACATGAGCATGCCTCACAGAATAATATTTTGTATAGCATCATTTAAAAACTTGAAGACACCTTTTAGCACATAGAATCCTGGAGAAACTCCACCAAATCATGACCCAGTGTGTTTAATTGATTTACTCTCTGAGTATACTGTATATCCCCCCAAAAATAACATCAAGATTTGACATTTGCAGGACTAACTGCACTACTGAGTGTAGTGAGTGTCAAGATGGATGCCCACTTTTTCACACCTGATGTGAATGTACCATTCGTAGCTGAACTCATCAGTAAGCCAGGTCTGGCAGCCCAGGGTCTCTTACCTCCTTTTAAGGTGAGCTCTGTGACTGGTGAAGAGCTCCTTGGAAGATTCAGGACTGCACCTGTGAGCAACATGCTCCTGGTTGGATTTGGGTTTTGGGACCACTTCTGCAAAAAAGGAAGCAAGCTTTATTTCAGTCTGTAAGGCAGAACCAGTAACAATAGGCAATACTGTTTAAAGAACTGTATTTAAACATTTGAGGAAAAAAAACAAAATGAGGACAGGAGGCACTTACCTGCACAAAAAGCTTTCTGGGAATACAGAGCAAGTTGCCCAACCATGTTATTGAATCCGAGACCTTGCTCAAGAAAAGGCTGAATGTGACCATGGGATTAATTAGCTACTATCTACTAGGTGGACAATATAGGACAGATGTTCTCCTTTCATTTGTAATCATTCTCATGTTCTTTAGATTGCATAATGTGCTTTTCTGGCTTCAAAAATCAGACCATGAGAACACCTGTTTGGTCAAGGGTAAGCGGTTTGTGTGAGCTTCAGGATTTGTTTTAAAATAATTCAGACAAAAAATGTAATCTGAAGATTGCACAACCTGACAAATGACCCATTTACTATGAAAAATATTTAGTTATAAAAAACTAGCAATCAAAAAACCAACAGGTATGTGGGTCACTGGGACCAGGGTTGGGAAACTACTGAGCTAAGGTGTCAAGACTAGTTGAAAAATAAAGGAGCTTAATAGCTCTTCCAGAGTGTCCGAGTTAGAAAAGCAAGACAATGAAGACCAAGCAGAATCATCAAATTAGTTTGGTCCACTGAATGCCAGTTGGGAAAACATACAAGGTACAATAGTGATTAGCACTCATCTGATATTTAGAGGTCTACCATCAAACATAGGTGTGATTGAGGTTACATTACAAGCAGGGGATTGAGACCGATTTAATCAGCCAGCAACCAAATGACAGCTATTTCACCCTCTTTGCAACCCAATCAAAAACCGTAGGTATGCTTCCACCTTCCATCTTCGAGAACTGGCTGGGCATGAAACAGAAGGTTGTTGCAAATCCCAGCTGTCCAGAACAGGAGACTTTGGATTGTTTTCCCCAATTCTGAATCTAACTGCATCCACCACCAAATAGGCCACACTCTTCCACTCAGTGCATCAGAGATGCCCTGTTGTATACACCCCACCTAAACACAAGAACTCCAAAACCAGACTAATGTAGAAAAAATGGATGTCTGCAGTACTTTTAGTTGAAATACAAAGACAGGCTAAAACAGTGAAAGAACAGCCTTGCTCCCTTCAGAGAAAGCTAAAGGAAGAATTCCCATCTAGGATGAAAGAGCCTAGTTTCAGGAGAAAAAAAAACTTGTTAAAGTCATTGTCTTTCCCAGTGAGGAAACTACAGGTTAAGCTCCCAAAAAACATAATTATGACCTCACCACTTCAGCTTTCACAGTTCCCCCCCCCCTCCTTCTTCTGTTGTTATGTGCAAGTCTGTCCTTAGCCTCTGCGTGGTGGACTTTTATAATGGTGCTCATTGGTCCACCTGGAACTCATTTCCTCTTCTGATAGCTGAGGATTCTGGATCTTGTAGTTTCCACACCGTTCTCATCACCATTTCTCTTAGCAGTCTGCTAGGAATATACCTGCTCTATTGGTTCCCCTCACTGTGTCACAATGAATCAAGCGCAAGTATACTGATTAAACACTAAAAAATCACTATAAAGTTGGGTTTTTTTTGCAACAGTAAAGTTTAGAATGAAGCTCCTCAGGGAAAACCTAAAATGATCTTTAACAATAATCTAAAATTAGTACTTCAGTCAGTGTACTCCTTGCAAGTGCTCAAATTCTTACCAACAGTTTTTTGTTTTATGTCTATTTGATGAAAAATAGTTAAGAATTATGTGTATTGTATGATTTATACTGTAGTGTTATGTACCCGTTGGGACAAATGTTCACTATACAGTTTGATCTCAGTGGATCACCGTGTTGTCAGACTATAAATCAGACTTAGTATCAATTTGAATTGCATCTGTTTAAATGTATTTGTGTTAAAAATTCTTTAAACAATTGTTTTTAGTGATTATGTAGTAGCACTCTCCTTACCACCCACTGATGAAATCACAGTGGGGTTGATCATTGCAGCACATGTGTTAATTTCTATCTAGTTAATAGTGTTTCAATTAACACAAAGAGGCTTTTGTTTTCATCTATATTGGGAATTAAAGAAAGTAAGTTATATCAGAAATAATAATCAACACATTTTAAGGACTCAGTGTTCTCTTATTTGGATGAACTGCTATCATTAATGTTTAGATAGATCATTAACATAGATTTACCAAACAACCTTGCATTTCAGTGGAAATGGCCTGTAAATCCTTAAGAATTAACACAAAACTGAAAATTTGTGAATGAAAAGCACAAAGTTGCATTTTTGGAACATTAATATAATGATATTTGCAATGCACTAAACCTATTATTGCAGTAGATGAAGTAATATCCTTCAAACATGCAAAGGAAGAATAAAAATGTGAATCTGATGGAATATAGTGCTCTCTTTTGCATTCTTCCAAAAGCTCATTACTTTATTTCATCCCGACTTTCGTATCCAACATAGATCCTAACTACAATTAGAAAATAATTAATAAGACTTTGCATATTAATACTGACACTTAAGACTTTAGATAAAACAGCAATTTTATTCACATTCAAATAAAATTGTTTATTTAACAAATAATAAGAAAGATAATAAGATAATAAGCTGTGTGGGAAAGTCCCTGCTCCTGCTCAGCACACAGCTGTGCGAGAGACTCCCTGCTCCTGGTCGGCACACAGACCTAATGCACAGCAGTCCCTGTGGAGCTCAGAGTGGAGTGGCACAGAGGAATGCCTCTCAGGCTCTGGGAGCTCGCAGATGTAATCTGAAGAAAAAAATAATGGCAATTAGACTGTGTGAAACCATATAATGGGAATTTATGGAAACAATTGAGGCACAATTCAGGGATGTTTAAAAATGTAAGTAAAACCAGAAAGTACTTGGAAAAGGAATTTTTAGTGATGACATTCAGAATCGGTAATTCTACAGTTGAAAAGATGTCCTCATCAGTTTTCCGATATTCAGCATGACTGGACCTGCTTATGAGTAGAAACCGGGTCTTCTAATGAAAACCAGGCGGCTGCTGTCAGCGACGCTGCTGGATCAGTAGGTGGCGCTCTTCAGCTGGACCAGCATTTTTGTGCAGTAACAGGGGACACTGCGACCCCAAACCAAATGCCTTATCAACTATTAATGCCATTATCTCATTAAGGTTTCCAGTGCACTGTCCGTAAGAGTAGGAGATAAGAGTGGCGTTAGCTAGATGTCTTGGCTAAATTCTACTTTGTCTCCTCGAAGATGTCCCTGAATTAACCTGCAACAATTCAAGTGAAGCAAATCTTCAATTCCACAGGTTATCTGACATGTGGTGGGGCTGCTGGTACAGAATAACTGCTGTGCATCACCCATATAGAGGCAGTGATATGGATCTCCTCCAACATGTAATTCGAAATTCTTTGGGATGGGAAGTACTACATACATGCAAATAATTATGATTATTACTAGGATAATAGATTAAAATGCATACAATCATATTTACATGTATGATAAAGGTTACTTGAATAGTCTTGTATACAGAATGGCTGAAGCAGGTCATGCATGCTGCTAGAAATGAACACGCAGTACTGTACCTTGACTAGCACATAGTCTCCTGGACTGATGGCTGCAGTGCAGGGGGAGGAGGGGTTTGTGGGAACTTCCTGCCGAGGGAAAATCACCTTCAGATTGCCCTCATTCCGCCCACACAGCTCTGTCGCAGACCTCTTACTCTCCTGCAGGCACACAGCTGTCAAGCCCCTGGCGTGGCAACACATGCTAGATCTTTCTTAACACCTGCCTCATGTCTACCAGCACAGAAAAGTCCAACTATTCTACACGTTAGAGAGGAACAAGCAGGATCTCAGTGTCAAATGTACTTATTGTGTTTTTCAGACCAGATATTATGTTGCAAAGGGCAGCGGGAGTTCTTATGTATTTACACTTTCAGCACTGGGCAGTTAGGTTTGCCAACAATTGTAGTTTCTCAGATTAAGAAAACATGTTTCTCCTTTTCATCCAAACCTCAAAAACACAAAAGATTGAAACCGTTTAGAAAAACAAGTCTGTTTTGCAGCACCAATCTAAAGTGTAAATATCACTTTAAAACTTGTGCCCAATTAGTCTGCTAACGACAGTCATGACTGACGGAAAATTAAGCACCAGAGGAATCCTAGGCTGCCATGGAAAAGGCACAGATCCTCAACTGGTCCATCACTGTTTTATAGCCGTACATGTGGAGCCATGAGTGAGATGCCTGCAGTACCCACCCCTTCCACCAGGACGAGCTGTGCGCTCCCGATGAGTCCAGCATTCACTTTTGAGGCCTCCTCCCTGAATACTGTGATAAGCTCCTCTAGGCGGCGCTGTTTTACCTCCAATGGGACGTCGTCCTGGAGCCGATGGGAGGCATGGGTTTTCTGCAAGAGAGACAGGAAGCAGCCGACAGTCGTGTATTAACACCAACCTGTGTCTATGGAGACCTGTTCAGACCATTGGAAGTACCAATTCAACCCTTTACAGCCGACGTACCGGCCATGATCCGAAGAAATGCAGCTCTTTATCAGGAGAAGTGAAAAGTGAAAGGGACAGGTGTACCAGCGAGATTATAAAAACAACTCGGAAACAAATTTGTTACCGTGTCTTCTGACATCTAGATGGGACAGTATCTGCTAAGCAGAGGGTCACAGTGGAGTATGTTTAGGTACAGAGGAAGACACTGCCTTTGAGCTTGATTTTAAAATTCAAGGTCTGACATCCACAGACTTTCAGGTTTAAAATAGATGTAAAATGACAACCCATTTAACCTCAAAACAAAGAGTAATGAAGTAAAAGGAAGCAAAAAACAGAATTAATAAAATAACTTTAAGCTACAACATCCAGGACATCACTTGGCACTGGCGTAGGGGTTCCCACCACACTCTGGGCCTGGGGACCCCCCACACCTGCTAGTATTTCAGCCCAACTGTGTCCTGTAACAAAACCGAACCCCTAACTGACCCAATAATGGGGTTAATTTTAAGCTATTAACTACTTTGGGTTACTAAACCTTCTGGAAGTTACCTATTAAGTACTGGACTTCGTAAGCAACTTAGGATTTCTTGATTTAGAGTACAAAATCTAAACTTGCCGAAGTTCCTGCACTGACGAACATGAGAAAGTTCACAAACGAGAGAAAGCCATTCTGCCCCCTTCAGCCATGCTCTACAGCATGTGCTGACACACAGCGAAAGGTCCTTTATGTGCAGTGTGTCTCTGTATGGTAGCTGGGCCAGAAAGAAGCCTCACTGACAGAAGGCCCCAGCTCTCACCTGTCTCATGCTGTAGGCAAAGAGGAAGCCCATATTGTACCGCACGTCTCGCAGGAGGGACACGGTCTGCTGGTGATCTTCCTCAGTCTCCCCGCAGAATCCAGCAATGAAGTCGCTGCTCAGACTCACCTCTGAAACACCGCAGGGATGAGCTCAACACTGGGGCAACCGAGACAGTTCCAGGACCAACCCCCTCACCTACAGTATACCACCACCTTTCATCCCAACAGCACAGGGCCAACAAAAAGACGCCATTCAGTCTCATTTGGTAATTTAGTATCAAAGTGGCTGGCTGTGTCTTGAAAGAGCTCAGAGTCTCAGTATCAGCCACCTGTCTGGATAGCCTATCCCAGACACCCAAAACTCTACGCATGAAGAAGCTTTTCCTCCTCTCCAGCCTAAATAAATACACTTTGATCTCCTGGCTCTCCATCTCCTTCGTTCTAGACTGAAGAGATTTCACGCCTTGACCTTGTCTGCACATGATGATATCAAGATCTTTCTAAACAAATTTTGGCTGTTTAAAAAAAAATATCATCATGTAAGTATCCTGCAGTTGGAAATGATAATACTAAACTAAAAGTAAGACTAGTTGGTCTTTGAGTTTCCTGGTCCAACTACATCCCTCTTTTTATTAACTGGTGCTATACAGTATATTTGCAATTATCCAAACTGTGGGTACAACTCGCATGCTTTGTGAGAGTCCAAATACCTGAGCTGGAGCGTTCCAAGTGGCTTAAACAGTAAAGATCATGGGCTTGAGCTTGGGGCACGTGAAAAGCCAGCAGTACCTGAGATTCATACCTGGAATTATTCCACGTATGTGAGCCACCAGCTCCAGATACGCCTCTCTGGTGTAGCTGTAAATGGAAAATAGAAACACACAAACAGCCCACCTTAGTAGTTGGCTGAATGAGCAGAGCCTGACAGGGCAGAAAACTAAAGCCACTAGAAGCCGACCCAGCTCAGACTGTCCACTACAAACGTGATCACAAATGCAATGAAAGTGAGCATAAAGTTCAAGTATTTCAGCACAAGTTAAACAGGAACTCGGTGGTGAAAATTAGACAAGTTACATATTAAGCTAGCTGCTGCGCAATTTTGGAGGAGGGTATAGCTGGTTTCAGTTCCTATTATCGAACATTTCCTTTACTACTGCAAGACATTTTTGCTAATAATATATTTCCCAGCTCCTTACTCCCCTGGGTCCTGGCCAAACTTCAAAGGCCTTTACCAATCACAGCCTCCTAATAATCCCCATCTCTGAACTGGCTTCATCACTCTGTTCTCCTCCCCACTGATAGCTGGTGTGTGGGGAGCATACTGGAGCATCATCCAGGTGGATGCTGCACACTGGTGGTGGTGGAGGGGAGTCCCCATTACCTGTAAAGCACTTTGAGTGGAGTGTCGAGAAAAGCACTATATAAGTGTAAGCTATTATTATTATTATTATTATTATTATTATTATTATTATTCACACTCCTCCCAGGGGGACTCTATCCTCAAGGTTTTATAAGTCTCTTACAAATACCCACACCCCAATACTTAGTATAAGAGATATTTCAGCCCAGCCCTGTAATGCAACAAAGGGCTCAGAGTTTGACAAGAAGCAGCAGATACTATGGCCCTCATGCCCTGAGCCTGCTGCCCTGTGTGCGGCTCTTCATGTCACCTGCTCTTCCCCCTCCTCAGTGCGCTGCTCTAAAGGCACACAGCTCGCCTCTCACCCTCGCCGCATGGCCTGCAGGACTCTGCTGCTGCCACTCTGGGCTGGCAGGTGGATCTGCTTGCAGATGTTGCCCCTCTCCTGGATGAGCTGGAGGACCTGCAGGACAGCATGATGACCCGCACATCAGGCTGACCTGTATCTGTGATCGAGATCAGCTATGCCTGACCCACTTTGTCAGTGAATATCCAACGGCGAAACAAAATGATTTAGAAATGCCAGCTGCTAAAGGACAAGTAAATTAAAATATGAATGCATCTCTGATTGCTCTAAGTACGCAATTAAATTAATACTTGTTAAATGCAGGGTTTACCTATGACTGACCTGTGAAAAAAACTCAATCTTACAGGAATAATACAGCACATCCTGTGTCTTTTCGTTGCCTCTAGAATGTATCCAAAAAGAACAACTGCATGTCTGATACTGATACTAACAACGCTGATTCACAGACACTTAGCCTGCTCCTGTGCTTGTTAGTCCAAAATGCTATAATCGGTACAGATAACTGGAGGTCCCCACTGGGTGTCACTATGCACTTTCTTTTGAAACGCCAGTTCACACATGATGAACTTTTTTTTGAATATGCTGCAATGTTTTTTAGCACAAATAAACTAACAAACAAGAAGATACTAAACCTATTGAGATTGGAAATGGATCAGAAACTGTATTAACAAAGCAAAGAATGCTGTAGTGAAGCAGTAAATCCTTTGGCTCGATTTCTGTTCATTTTTGTGCTTTTACAACAGGTCTAATTGCAGTGTGCACTATATATATGTATATACTTATTATGCTTATATATATTAGGCGTAGCGGTGGATCTGTGGCTAAGGATCCGCGACTGTGGCTGGAAGGTTGCTAGTTCAATATCCCGCGGCCGGCTGAAGAATCCTACTCTGTTGGGCCCCTGAGCAAGGCCCTTAACCCCAGCTGCTCCAGGGGTGCTGTACAATGGCTGACCCTGCGCTCTGACCCCAAGCTTCTCTCCCTGTATGTGTGTCTCATGGAGTGCAAGCTGGGGTCTGCGAAAAGACGAATTCCTAATGCAAGAAATTGTACAGGGCTAATAAAGTGATGTTAAATGCTAATTATGCAGAGAGCTGCTCTGCACTCCAATGGGTATTCTTGGTTAAATCATGGTAAACCACTAAACAGGATTATAATATACTGTATATTATACGATATCATCTCTGCTCTGTGCGGCAGTGCAAAGTGATTCTGCACCTCGTCAGGAAAGTCCTTGGGGTGCGGGGAGGTGAAGTGGACCCTCATCTCGGGGTCCACCAGGGAGACCCTGTCCAGCAGGTCGGCGAAGCGCAGGCCCCCCCGCCTGTCCCGGTACAGGGCGCTGAAACCGCGGCTCCGCCTCGTGGGCTCGGCACCGCCGAGCTGCTGCACCGACGTGTCCCTGTAGCTGTTCACGTTCTGGCCGAGCAGAGTCACCTCCCTCACCCCCTGGGAGAGCACACAGCCAGTCAGGGCACGGCGGGACTCTGCCTCCTGAGGCAGATCCCTCCTGCTGAAGAACTGAAGATCGGCCACCGGACAACGTGCAGAACTCCAGAGCGGAGTCTGAATGCATTCCATCCGACGCAAAACAAATCTACATTTGCTTAGTTCTCAACACACCCCCTCTTTGATTATCAAGGCAAACGGCTTTCTTATAGCTACGTTTCACAACATAACACCATGTAAAATCATGCAAATCACAGTTTTTATTCTTATTCTCCACATCACTACCACACATTATCAGCATTGCCAGATGTGTCCGACGAAGCACAAAGAAGCACCAGGCTTCTCAATGCAGAATAAAAACTGTCCTTCGTAACGTTTTGGAAATAAGACCGAGATTAAAACGACCCGACACCGAACAAACGCGAATTGCAGGAACACCCCAGGACTGAGAGAAAGGTCAGAGGTCACGGAGCTATAGCTCCGTCATCCAGTGCAGGGCTTCTGGTCCAGGTCCTGTGCAAGGCCACTGGCTCACAAACTGATCGCAGGATTGTCCAGCACTCAGGCTTCCTACGGACTGTCCTGCCAACAGCGCAGTGTCTGATCACACCCCTGCCCGAAGGGCACAGCACCCAAAGCACTTAGACCACCCCCCCCCCCGCCCCGCCCCGGGCAGCGCGACCGGAGCTCACCTGGTCCGAGAGCAGCCGCACCTCCTCCAGGATGGAGGCGATGGGCCGGCTTCTCTCCCGGCCCCGCGTGAAAGGGACGATGCAGTAGCTGCACATGTTGTCACAGCCGCGCATGACGGAGCTGGGGGAAGAAAGACACGAGCCGCTGGGATTAACGGGAAGAACCAGTCTCCCCCTCCACAGCGAGCACTTCCCTCTCACTGGAGACCAGGGTTTGTCGCAGAAAAGAAACACCCTTCATCTCTGTTCAAAGCTGAATTTAGGTCATTATTTGGATGGCACTTGGAAAACAGATACACTAAAAATATCTGAAAAGTAAACCTACATTATGTATCCTTAGACTTTTTATTTAGAATTCCACTCACAACCTGTAGGCCTGGATGGGAGACCTCCTGGGAAAAACGAAGGTTGCTGCTGGAAGAGGTGTTAGTGAGGCCAGCAGGGGGCGCTCACCCTGTGGCCCATGTGGGTCTTAATGCTCCAGTATAGGGAAGGGGGCACTATACTGTAAAAAGGCGCTCTCCTTTGGATGAGATGTAAAACTGAGGTCCTGACTCTCTGTGGTCATTAAAAATTCCAGGACGTTTCTCGAAAAAAATAGGGGTGTAACCCCGGCATCCTGGCCAAATATCCCCCTGGCCTTTACCAATCATGGCCTCCTAATAATCCCCATCTCTGAACTGGCCTCATCACTCTGCTCTCCTCCCCACTAATAGCTGGTGTGTGGCGAGCATACTGGTGCACTATGGCTCATCATCTAGGTGGGGCTGCACACTGGAGGTGGTGGAGGGGGATCCCTGTTACCTGTTAAGTGTTTTGAACGGAGCGCCCAGAAAAGCGCTATATAAGTATAAGCATTACAGTATATCAATTCCATTAGGGTAACCTACAGTACAGTAGTACAATTATTATAAGTAGACAAGTATTCCAATACAAAGCAGACAACACTGCAGAGCGCCTAGTGTCTCCCACAGAAGGAAAACAAGAGCTGTTTAAGTGGAGCTCAGACACAGGCATGGCTGCCGGCGCTGCCCGACTCACACAAAGGCGCTGTGACCCTGGGGGGTGTGGTGGACAGGCATGACGTCGGCGTAGGTCTCTTCCAGCGACAGGAGGACGTTGCTGGCCCGCAGGCCGCCGTGGGCCACGGACAGCAGGCGGGGCAGGTCGCGGTAGGCATCAGGCCCCGCCAGGACATCCACGAGCTTCTCGCGCTCCAGCAGCTCCGTCTTCAGCCTCTCCGCCATGCACCCTGGGCACAGACAGCCCCTCCCACCATGAGCGACGCCCCGCACAAGTGGGGAGACAGCCAGGGGGGATCCAGAAAGTCACCCCCCAGACCGATTACACAACGCAGGAGGATTCTTGGACAGAGGGGGACAAACAGCTGCAAATCAGAGCTTGAAAAGCTTCAAGAGTCTCAGGACTGATCTAAAACCACCTTGAATGGCTTATTTCTGAGAGCTCTCAGCCCTGCCCAGTAAATAAAACCAACATTCAGCCAGCAGTTCAGTCAAGAACCTCAGACAAGTAATTCAAGGTGAGCTCTCCAACATTTTGTCAAAACAGATTTGGGAGGACAACTTTAAGGACATTCTGAAACTTCAACTCATTTTTCACTGTCATAATGGATGATGGATACCACTCAAGATTTCATGACATTTGTTAGGGGGGCGGGGGGAAGCCTACAACTAATGTGGGAATCAATGCATCGTCTGCAGGATTAGAGGAAAGTTCGGGTCGATCTGCAAGCGAATGTAAGAAAGCAATCCTTGAATGTACAGAAGTTCTAGTTTAGAAATAGAAGATTGCCTCACATAAAGTCTGTATGATACAGGATAAGGAGCAGATGTGTCAGTGTACCAATGCATGTGTTAAGGCTGGGTCACCCAATCTGCACCAGGCTCTAGTGACTATTGCAACCCTCGTATTTGGTTTAAAAGGTAAACGCTGTAGCCTGTAATATGCACAAAAGTATCGCAGCTCTCGCTCTTACAGGTGTAACGGCCACTCACCTAAAACGCCAAGTTTGAGAGGACTTCGTGTTTTGGGTCGCTTCTGTTTGAGAGCGGCGAGCTGCCTCAGTCTGTTCCAGATGGTCTGTTCAGCTTTTTCCCTGAAAACACCAAGCAGGGACCACAGAGAACTTCACTGGGGCTGAAACACACTGGCAAGCACATTCTGAAACTGTAAATCCAGACATAAAAACAAGCAGGGCTAAAACTGTAGGCATTTCATACACTGATTACAATCCTGTGAAAAATTGGGATCCAGATCCAGTCTTATTCATTTCAACCAATATATTGTATAAATTCTAAAGGCAAATGTCTTCACAGTACCTGACAGAGCATGTGACGAGTAAGATCACATCAGCCTGTAAAAGAACAAGGTTATTAGAAAAGCCAAAAGAATCGGAGGTTTAAAGTAAACCTACACAAAGAAGGGTTTTTTAATGCGATCCCATGAGTATTACGGCTTTACAATACCTTACATTACACCAGTTTTCCTATGCGGTAAATAAGGAGATGGGACAACAACAATAGGGAGTTTACAGTAATCCCATGCTGTCAGAATCAGGGAATTCCACGTTTCATACATAAAATTCCTTGTGTTCCCTGATCCTTGGCATTTGTGCCTAAAACAATTTCTTTGATCTCATTCTCCTTTATCCCCTCACACCTGTGGAGGTAAATCAGATACATGACAAACAGGCATGAGCCCCCTTCTAATCCTGCATGAGTGGACAAGATGCAGTGGAGAGGAATGACCACATTCACTGCAGCCAAGAGATGGTACCACACCAGCTTACTGCAGGCTGGAGACTGAGGACTCTCTGTTGGATTCTATCTGGAAGTAGGAATCTATTTTGTGACGGAACTGATTTGATATCGACCCAACAGAGATGTTATCCAGGTATGACGGCCACGCTACAGCATTTACCTGAGAAGGGTCTTTGGTGCGTAGATACCCTCTTCGCTGCAGAATGGACCAGGCAATCTCAGTGTCGCTGACATTCATCTGACAACCGTAGGTCTCGAAGTACACTGGGAAAGCCCATCAGTCAGGACAAATGGAATGACAGACCAGAAAGCGGGCAGGGGAAAAATGAACAGAACTAAGACACTCATAGAGATTACAATAATTACAGGTGTGAGCGAGAGAGGAAAAATTGGGGGGGAAATTTTGGAAAAATACTTCAGTTTTTCCTCTCTCGAACAGCCAAGAAATTGTGTTTTTATTGTTTGCCTTTCACAATGGAGTAAACCTTCACCTATTCCTTTGGGGCCTGCGCTGGCTGATGCAGCTCCCTGCTCAAAAGATATTACATTCAGACTTGCATTGTAAAAAGGACTTAAAAGACAAAGAGAACGTGAATAAAATGCAACACTCCTATTGTAAATGACACAAACGTTTCCGTTTTGGAGAGGCAGATCAAAGTGAAAATATCACAGAAGTAAAATAAAAATCCCAGAACTCTGCGATACCTCTTTTACGTTGAGGCTGGAATTGCATTCCATAAACTTGCCCTCATCGCTTTGTCGTCAAGACACTCACCTTTCCTGCCATCCCCACTGAGAGAGGCTTCAGGAAAATAACTGTGCGTGTCCTCCACATCTGCCTGCGGGAGCTGGGGATCCTTCTTCTCAGCAGAGGCACGTTTCAGGAAATCAGGAAATCCAGGACCGGTCGCCAATCTGTTTCTGAATTCCCGGCCACTGGTGTCCTGTCCTTCTACCGTAACTGAGAGGGGGGGGTTTATACAATAGTTGTGCTGGGGGGGCAGTTCTGCAAGGCGGCGATGCCCCCGGAGCAACAGCGGTCTTAAAAAAGCGATAATGGTCATGTCTTACTGTTCAAGACAGGATAATGCCCCCCCAAAAAACCTTCTCAGTTTTTTGACAAAAGTAACATGCTCAGCGACATGAAAAATTAAAAGGAGGCACTGCCAGTACCATCACACTACAAATAAAATACCCCGCTATACAGTATTGCGTACAAAGTGTAAACGAAGATTTACTCTTTCAGTATTCGTTCTCTATACAGTACTCTTTCAGTATCTGTTGGATATTCTAAGGTGTAGTATTTTTCAGTACCCAGAAAAAAACAGTTTAATAGTACAATTCAATCAAAAACGTTTAGACATTTTTCTTCAATCAATGACTATCACCAACACATTACATTAATGGTGTCTTATCATTATGATAATACGTCGTTCAACTGCAGCTAAATTATAAGACAGCTAGGTAACATATTCTTTAATCCAAAGGTTACAAGATCGTCAGTCACTGCAGGTCACAAACGGCATATTTTTATTCTTAAAGCTAAACACAAACTAATGGTAAGTCTTCTTCTAGTGATAACATTGCCTCGGTTTATTCAGTTAATCACAAACCCCCCTTCTTCCCCACATTGCCTAACTCTGAAGAACAAGTCCGACTCTTCAGAAGTCCCCGCGGAAACAATAGCGATGATTTTCAGTGCCTGTCTGGAACGGCCCCCCTCGCACAACGTTCCGGTGAAGCGCTCGGTGGTGCGAGGCTAGGTATTGTACACTCTTAAGTACCTTACTGTTGTCCTTTTAAACACTCCATTTCAAACATAAAAGTGAATATTTTTGTTCAGTATCAAATTGTAATTGATTTTGTTTTACCAAGAAAAATAACTTTCCTGTTTTAAGCTTTAATCTTCATATTTGGAATCCAGTTAGTTCCTTTTTTATTGAAACAATACTGCTCCACCTAGATGCTTGGTTTGACAAATAACTTGTGCATACCTTTTTTTTCCCTCTAGGATTGTCTGATGGTATAAATAGCATGTGCCCTAGATCAGTTTGTCATTCTTACTCCTGTGTTGTAATCTCTGCACTGATTTACTGTACTATAAAATACGACCTGTTTTTCAAGATTGTACTTTTAATGTGCAGGACTTAATATCTTATTGTTAACCTGCAAAGCATTATGAAAACCTGCTCCCGCGTATTTAAGGGGTCTTTTCAAACGTGATACTCCCTGTTCTTGCACTACATGAACGGGCTGTGCGTGCCTCAAACCAGATCATGAACTGAGACTTCTGTGAACATATAAGCAATACGTTGAGTAGGTTTATGTCCATATTAAACTCTTGAGTGTAGAAATATTTGAAACTCCACTTTTTTTGCTTAAGCTTAGAAAACTAATTGTTTGAAATTTTTCTACCTTTTGAGTTGAGTTTTGTTTGGAATCTGTGTTCTAATGTAATGTTCAGTTAGTGCTTTTGAAATGCAATACATGACAAGGTGCTTTATAAATAGAATGTTATTCACTGTAAATATTTTATTTTCTTCCAGGCCAATTCGACATATATCCAAACAAAACGACACCACCAAGGCAATGTCAGCTTCATTTTACCATGGCAAATAAAACATACATTGTTAAATATTCAGTGCTTGCAAAACAGGAATAAAATATTAACAAATGTGAGAGGACTCTCTGTGAAATAGTTGACAATGAGGCTACTTATGAAAAAGTGTTTATGTTGACACATTATGTGCATATTCTAGATAATGCAGAGAAGCAATAAAAAAGCAAACAAAATGTTAGAATATAAAGTCCGAATTGTTGAATGTCATGTTGAAATTGTATAATATACTAGCAAGACCTCATTTTAGAATTTTGTTTACAGTTGTGGTCACAGTGAACAGAGGCAACATGATTCAGCTGAAGTTCCTCAGAATAAACAGTGAAACACCATAAGATAGTGAAAAGAAGTAAAAACTACGTGGAAGCGTATTTAAAACTGAGAGGAAGAGACACATCTTTACACAAGAATAATGACAGTCGGCAAGTCATGTTGTTGAAGCTGATACCTTCAAGAAATGGCTGGACAAGATCCTTGGATCAAAAAGTAATTAACTGCTAAGCAGGCTAGATAAGATGAATTCCTCTATAGCGTTTTTCTGGACACTCCACTCAAAGTGCTTTACAGGTAATGGGGATTTCCCTCCACCACCGTGCAGCATCCACCTGGATGATGTGACGGCAGCCATAATGTGCCAGTACTCTCACCACACACCAGCTATTAGTAGGGAGGAGAACAGAGTGATGAAGCCAGTTCATAGATGGGGATTATTAGGAGGCCATGATTGATAAAGGCCAATGGAAAATTTGTCTAGGACAGCCGAGGTTACACCCCTACTCTTTTCGAGAGACGCCCTGGGATTTTTAATGACCACAGAGAGTCAGGACCTCGGTTTTACGTCTCATCCAAAGGATGGTGCTTGTTTACAGTATAGTGTCCCCGTCACTATACTGAGGCATTAGGACCCACATGGACCACAGGGTGAGCACCCCCTACTGGCCCCACTAACGCCTCTCCCAGCAGCAGCCTTAGTTTTTTCTCAGGAGGTCTCCATCCAGGTACTGACCAGGCTCACTGAGCTGAAATATCTTCCTTTTTTTGTAAATATTATTGTATTCTTAAATTGTTTTTTTTATTGGAATCCTTTACCGATGAAACCCAATAATGTATGTCAGAAAAAAAGGAATTTGTAATGTATTGCATCATGTAAATGCACTATGTTCTTTCTTAACATCTCCCAGCTATGAGTATGACATGGGTTCTGAAGTTCTCCATGGTGGGAGGGTACTGGTAATGGAATGAATAAGGTAGCTGTGATGTCACCCTGCTGTGTCTTCACTGGATGGTGTAAAAAGGCAGTGGAGAGGGAGATGTCAGATCCCTCCAGTTAAATGCAGCTGGAGCTCCAGTCCCAAACTTAGACCACTGTCAGTATTACATTGAGCCCCTCCTGGCTCGGAGGCTGGAGAGGATGAAAAGAAGCTTCACATCACAAAGTGCAACAGAGTGATCTTTCCTCTCAACACGGGACAGCACAGAGCAAGCTGAGAGCAGTTCACAACATCAACTTCTACCACGGTATGTAACATCAGAAACAGATTTTAAATGTGTTTTCATGTTGATTCTTTGTTTGCAGTCCTTGTTATTTTGGCTAATATCTATTCCTCCTTTTCTCGTAATTCAGGATTTTTATATTGCTGAAAAATAAGGAATATATACTTGATACGTTTGATATATAATGGAAATTATGATTCAGTTTCACATCAGTGTTTCTGCTCTTCTGTAAAAAAAAAGCTTTGAAAGAAGCTAGCTGTTCGTTTTTATTTGTCTTGAAAGGGTAAATACGGATCAAAATGCCAAAAATCTCACTTAAAAGTCCATTTTCTCATCATACTGTCAGGCTCGCAGTCTTTTTTGTGGAAGGAATAATGCTCTGACTCAATCTGTCTTCACCTGTTGACAGAAAGCTAACTGGTAGATCTGTCAGGGTCTCTATCTAACAGTATGTAAAATCTTTAAAGATCAAAAGCTGAATTTGTTATACTTTATTGTAATGTGCGTTTTGCACTACGTGCTGTAACTTTAAATGAGCTTTAAAGAGTTAGACTCTTATTCATCTGTGCAAACAGGGGAGATCAGTATACACAGGCAAGACACATTTACCTTAATGATCCATTTACTGGTATTTTAGCACAGAAACCAAAGGTAGCAACTGTGTAGAAAGAACCCTCAGAGTGAGCAAATGTGTCCTATTTGCTAGGTGTACAACACCTTAATAATGCTCAATACTTCAATCCCCAAAATTCAAATTTGCTTCAATGATCCAAGACAAAAACAACCAAGAAAGAAAGAAACCTGTTCCACATTTGGAGTTCTGACTCTGAGCAGCACAGGCAGGACTCGAGTCCTTTCTGTCCTTTGTTTCAGTGTCGCGTCGGGTGCCTGTGCTCCTCTGTGTTCTCCACAGAAGAGCCCACGATGGTGGAGAGAAGCACACTGCTGGTACTCTGCTGCCTGGCCATGCAAGCAGCTGGCTCTTCCTGTCTGTATCCTGGCCTGAGGTCAGTCCTGAGTGACAGTGGGGTGGGGTATCGTGTGCTTGTGTGTGAGCCATGAAAATGTTTGGGAAAGTGCTGCACTGTCCAAATACACAATGCAATGTATATGTATTGATCTGAGGTTAATTATTGTAGGGTAGGCATGAAATAAGCCAATACTAGTTCAATAGGACAGTACTGCAGTCAAAATTCCAACTGTTCTGTTGGATGACACTTCAGAATTTAATATTTTACTTTTTTGATGTTTAATAAAGGAAGACCAAGGCATGGTGGCACAGTGGTGAGCACAGCTGCCTCTCATGATTGGGGCCCTGGGTCCAATTCCTGGGATGCTATCTGCTTGGAGTTGGTGTGTTCTCCCATGATAATAATTAATAATTAATTAATTGCTTACACTTATATAGCGCTTTTCTGGACACTCCACTCAAAGCACTTTACAGGTAATGGGGACTCCCCTCCACCACCACCAATGTGCAGCATCCACCTGGATGATGCGACGGCAGCCATAGTGCGCCAGAACGCTCACCACACATCAGCTATCAGTGGGGAGGAGAGCAGAGTAATGTAGCCAATTCATAGAGGGGGATTATTAGGAGGCCATGAGTGGTAAGGGCCAATTGGAAATTTGGCCAGGACACCGGGGTTACACCCCTACTCTTTTCGAGAAGTGCCCTGGGATTTTTAATGACCACAGAGAGTCAGGACCTCGGTTTTACGTCTCATCCGAAGGACGGCGCCTGTTTACAGTATAGTGTCCCCATCACTATACTGGGGCATTAGGACCCACATGGACCGCAGGGTGAGCGCCCCCTGCTGGCCCCACTAACACCTCTTCCAGCAGCAACCTTAGTTTTTCCCAGGAAGTCTCCCATCCAGGTACTGACCAGGCTCACACCTGCTTAGCTTCAGTGGGCTGCCAGTTGTGAGTTGCAGGGTGATATGGCTGCTGGTATCCCATGATCACATGGGTTTCATCCCACAGGCCAAAGACTTACTAATAGGCTAACAGGATTCTGAGAATAGTCCCAGGGTGAGTGTGTGCAGTCTGTGTCTGTGTGCGCCCTGCACTGAACTGACTTCCTATAACCCACATTGCACAAATTGCATGCTGGGATAGGCTCTGGCTCCTCCACAACTCAGAATTGGATAAAGCCAGGACTTTCTGGATGGATGACCAATAAAGAAGGCGAAAACAAAGATTCAGACCTTTGAGATATAATTTATGAATACATTTTGCAATCCAGTTCAGGTACTGGGCAGTAAGCGATATTCTGTGAAATGGTTAATAGTTTACTTCGTTCTAGCAAGTAATTACACTTGCTTTCCATTAGAAAGTCCTGTTGGGTTTACATTCCCCCCAATACATTTTTTCCTAAAATAGGATCAGTAACATTTTCTGTGACCTCCCTCCTACTCCACAGATATCTTTTAACTGAAAAAGGCAGCTGAAGTGAAACCTTTGTGGGGTTGGGAATCCTCAGGAGAGGGATGAGTAGTTAGAAAACGTTTCCCCTGCTCCTCTACTCAGCCTGTGACTGCAATTACAGCCTTCTCTCACTAATCAAAAGTGGAGCTTCTTAATGAGAAAGCTGTAGGTGATTGCTCTGATGCTAGTTTTGCTACTTTATTGAAAAACGTAAATTGCCCTTAAGGCTATTTTATGGTCCAAACCATAATTCTGGGCTTTATGCAGTGCATTAGGTGGAGCCAATCTGGTTTTCACATCTAATCTTGATTATATTGCACATGTGTCTTGGAATGTAAAATTACAGTTACTTTTATGAAGACGAGACACAAATGGATCTACTAGATGTATTTCAGTGCAGTGTTACTAGGCTATAGTAGTTCAGGTGGGTAGCTGCGTCAGCATGCGTAGGCTGCAAAGGAACAAGTAATAGGTTCCAAGGCCGAAACGTTGTGTTTTCTTTCTTTTTTTCAGCATGGAATAAACCTATTACTTGTTTCGTTACTAGGCTATGATGAATTCTGGTTAGCAACAATAACTGCAACAACTGTCCTTTTCCATTTAATATTATAGAAAAGCCTTGAAGCCTAAATTGTTCTAAGAGCACTCTGACAGACATGGCAACAAGTACCAGGTGCATGAGAGACAAAGGTGTCATCTCACAAGAGTACCGAGTCATCACTGGACGAGACTGTTCTACAGACACACTGCAGAATGCTGGGCTTTACTCAGTATGTCGGCGGTAGCACTCGCGTTTTGTGATGCTAATGCTGCCCGGATATAAACTATGTCTATTGTCTCTTTTTTCACCGGGGTGTGAACTGTTCCCATTGTCCAGTTGTTCCAACTTTTGAGAGCCATTTTCTAGCCACGTCAGCATAAGTGTAGCTTTGTGTGTTATTTTCTGAAGAGGTTTCAACAAGGTCAACAGCACTCTGTTGTTCTGAGGTGTACAGCAATAAAAGCTCAAGGGCACAGGAGCATCTCCTCTGTTGAGCAGATAAGGGAACTACTATAGTTAATCCATGTAAATTTGAGCAGTTTCAACCAGTTGGTTGCTTACGTTCATTAGCTTGGGTGGCAGTAGTACAGTTCAGCCATTTTGCACTGACGGAGACCACAGACTACAGCGTTTTGGATTTGATCAGTTCAGCTGCAGAGAAAGTGCCAGCAGAAGGTCACAGCACCTGTCCTTCTGCGTTGTGAACCAAGTTGTAATACCCATCTTTAAATCCTTAACATTCCTTAACCCCTAACAGTTCCAATTTTTTTAGACTGGTTATTAAATCAGTATCGCAAGATTTTCCTAATTCCTAATGAAGCAGAAAATCGAGAATTTTGAGAAACCGCTGGTCTCGCCACAGGCGAGAGTCCGTGCGAATTGCAACATGAAGTGGTCCATAGAACATGATGTATGAGCCAATGAGTACAGGTTGTGCAGCAGACATTTCAGCACAGAAATGTTTGAACCTGATCTGCATGCAGAGTTAACAAATAGTAATAATTCCTTACACTTATACATCGTGTTTCTGGATAGTCCACTCAAGCACTTTACAGGTAGCGGGGACTCCCCTCCACCACCTCCAGTGTGCAGCCACACCTGGATGATGTGACGCCAGTACGCTCACCACATACCAGGTATCAGTGGGGAGGAAAACAGAAGCCAATTCAGTAGTATTTTCTAGTTTTAAAGGAGTATTTGTCAGCAAAACCATCACAAAGTCGAGAGCAGTCTTTCTATTGGATTAACAGAGACGTATTCACAAGTGTGTTTACAACGTAATAGGGCCTCATCACCTCACCAGAAGTTCACATGCGCATACCAGGAAATTTAGTCTGTTGTGATTTAAATTGGGGGTTTGTTACATGTTAATGTTTACATTTTAGTTTCATTGTGGTTTGAAATGCACTCATCAATGCCGAAATAGAAAAATAGTGTTGCAGTTCCCCTTTAAATCCTTAAACTTGTCCTTATTACATTTGTGACATAACATAACCTGAAAGAATGACAATCGCGCACATGAGGAAATTTCTTCCAAGCACATTTGGTGTCTGTTTCAGATTTGGCCAGAAGAGCACCAGCTCCTCCATCGCGACGAGCTCCTCTGGTGAAAACGGCAGCCGGCTGCCCACTGGCACTGCCCCGCAGAGGGATGGCGCAGAAAAGCGGTCAGCAGACTCCTGAGCCTTATCCTGCATGACAAAGCATGTGAAACCAGCTTGTAACTGGTTAACAGAAATAGATTATTATACTGAATGTGGGGAAACTGTAATTGGAGGCTCAATGTGTATACTGGCTGCAACTGAGCTTCAGCTTGAAGCACATTAACATCTGCGGCACTCTGTCTGTCTCAGAACAGGGAGGCATGCGGATGCCATTTTCACAAACAGCTACAGGAAAGTTTTGGGACAGTTATCTGCCAGGAGGTTTCTTCAGACCATCATGGGAAAACGGCTGAGGTAAGTGTGAAATAATGCGCCTCGTTTGGGCTTTTCCGATAAATGGCTCACATGGGTGTCTCACTTGTGTTCGAAGCCAGTGGGGAGCAGGGGTGGAGAACGCAGCCAAACGGCAGACGAGCGTTTTTACAGACACCTACCAGCAGGACCTTACTGCCATTCAACACTACAGGAGGCAGCTGGGTGTGGTCGGCCCCAGGTAACATCTCCACTTCGACTGTTCTAGAGTTCAATCAGACCCAATTTCATATTCTGTGTATGCTTTACATTTTATAACCCTGAGAGATGTTTTAATCGATCGATGTAGTAATTCAACAAAAAACTAGATTTCCAGAGGTACTTTGATTTCCTCATCTTCTGTGAAAGCTTTTATAAATGGATTTTGTTTTCCCCCAGACCATCCCCTTATTAAAAAGGGCAGTTTCAGCCTTACCAGTTGTAAGGTCACTTTAACAGAACCTTTTTATTCTGCCTGAAATAGGTGTTGCTGCTGTCAATGTTGAAGCCTCAATCAAACCTGATTTCCTGAAAGATGAGTCAAGGATTTTGCTTCCACAATTTAAAATCAATGCAGGTTTCGAAGGATGTTTGAAACAAAGAAATCAATGACAGACACGTCTCCGTCCCCAGATAGCAAGCCACTCTCTAAGAGCAATGCTGACACTGTATGTCTCTGCAGAATTCATGGCCGGACGGGGCACTGAGGACACCAAGAAGACCTGTCAGGACCACACAGCAGCTCCTTCGTTTTTAAATCACTCAACAGAAAATTAAAAAGTAGCATCGCATTTGGGAACAATCTGCCTCCACTCAGCTTAGAGAGACAGTATGCTTCACAAACGTTAAATGAAATTTACTCAACTGCCAAGAGGAGCACGCCATAGTGATTCAAAGTCCCTTCTGTTACCCTGAAAATAAAGCCTCATACATTATGTTGTAAATAAACTTTTGACAAAGCATATTCTGTTTGCACACTTTTTAACCATGAACTCTGTAGCCTCCAAGTCGCTTGTCAAATGTAACAGGACAGATACCGAAGTATCAGTGAGACGTAAGAAGATAAAGTGGACCACAGGTCTGCAATGCACATTCACCAGTGACTGTAAACAAGCAGTAATCAAGAGGAATACAGCTATTGTAACGTTTGAAACAAAAAACTCAAAAGAATTGTACCCCCGTTGGTTTTTTTATTCCCTCTTAAGTACAAAAATCTCCACTGGCTGAGATCAAGTGTCTCATCCCCGTGCTGTCTTGTTCCTAGCAGGCTTGAGGTTCGAGGGGGCCGGAGAAGGCCATTCAGCACATCACACCCACACCTTCGAGCTGCTCGGCACACCTGTCACACATGGCCCACTGTTGCTTAACATCAAGAAAAAAATACATCAACCAGCCTCCCCAGTCACTGTCCACGGTGACCACATGTGCAATCCATAAGTGAACATTTAGCGATGACACAGTGTACGACTGCAGCAGAAAAGGTGATGCAAATGCAGACACAGGTGAGCAACATGTGTACAAAAGGAATGTATTAATGGCACGAAACAAATCGCTCAGAAAACCTGACTTCAAACCCTAAAACATTATTACATAGGTGTTACAAGTTAAACAACAGTGTGACTTGTGAAATGCAAAGTATACTGAAGTACCTCAAAGAGGTCCAAAGTTCTTCACGACGCTTACAATCGTGGTATGAGCAAATACATATTTTACCTTGAATCTGCAGTCCGTACTGTCAGGACTCCAAAATACCATGTTGCACTGCAGAATGAAAACTGGCCGATTAACAAAGTTCAGATGTTTTAGCCCAAAGAAACATCTGGAGTACCTTGGTGCTCACCTGTGATCTCTACAGTACAAAAAGTACAAAAGAAACAAAAACCATTGCAATGGTCATCCCTCAAGTACACATCTCCTTCCGTACGGCACCAAGGTGTGGACAGGGGTTGAATCTGGCAATAAGAGGGGGTGGCATTATAAAACGGCAATAATAGAGGACAATTTGGACAGATGGGGTACTTGTCTACCTTGACTCCATCTTGTGCAGAGCAGCTAACCCCACACAGCAGAGCTGCAGATGATCCAAACTCTAAACCCACTCCCACACCGTAACGTAGTCAAGTACTCCCTCATCATCTCCAATCAGCAAAAAATAACAGTCCCACAGAAACTTGAACACCAAAATCATTTCTCTCTTTTTTGTAGTTTTTGAAACAAAAAAAAATCTTCAGTCTTCAAGCTTGTGTTATTGTAGATTCCCAGTTCTGCAAGAAAAAAAAAAAAAGACATTTCTCAAACTCACATATTGCTGAAGTCTTAGTTTGCCCAGGTGCGCTTTATGCATGCTTGTCCTGTCTGCAACACCAGAGTGCACATGAACGTCCGCAGCTCTTTTTCTAAAAGTAAAGCACCACTGGCAGAGTGATCTTTGCTCATGCACTGTTGAACCCTTATACACACCAGAGACTGGAAAGCACAAACTGTTGAGAACGCAATCCCACAACCTTGCAGGAATTCTCCTCTGGAGCTTTTCAATTTTTTTCAGTGGGTCGTGACACTGTTTAAACTCGTCATCTCTACTGTCTCATCCCCAGCTCCTGTAAAGTTTCACGATGGTTTTGCTTTATTTCCAAGTTGTCTTGAAAGGCACTGCGTAAAATGAAGTCTGAAGAAAGTAGCATCAAAACGTAGTGTATTAAAGAGAGTTTATAGTGTTATTAATACTGAATACAGATTGTGTAGGCAGTGACCTGATACAGTCATGAGTATTTTGTCATAGAAATCTATGAGTTTTGCGTTATGCCTTAAAATTAAGTTTGTAGGTTTCCAGGCTGTTTATGAACCCTGAGTAGGATCCCTTCGGGTAAAACATTCAACAATGCAATCTGACAAGTAAATATCACGACAAGATCGTATGGACAGACAGGAAACACTGGCAGGCAGGCAGGATGGCAGCTGGGTTAGAAACAGTTATAATAACCAAGTTATTTACAGATTGCACACAGCCCTGTACATTTATTCACTGTTTCTCAGCTGTAACTGATATTTAATGTAGTTTCAATAACAGCTGGCAAACCTGAGACTAGTACAGTAAACCTAAGAGTCTATCCTATAAACTGTAAAATTCAGTTTCCATTAAATTCAACCCTTGGACACAAGTGACTAGATCATTTCAGAGCTCATGTTTCTGTAGACCAAGTACGAGCAGGTTTACCAATTTGTAACAGAAAAGACGACAGCATGTGTGTGCATTAGAAATTGTTCACTGGGTCTCTCGGCAGAAGAACAGCAGGAAAGCATGATGAAAGGGAAAGGTGGGAGAGCTGAGGAAGTGTGAGACTGAGCTGGCAATGAGGTGGTATGAGGCAGATCTGTGCCGTGAGCTATGCTGTTGGTTTGCAGGAGTTTGGAGGAGCACACAGAGCAAGCCATGCGGAATGCAGAGGACGGGGCGTGATGATGCACCGATGGCAAAGTCAGCCCTTACTTCAGCCTGGAAGACTGCACTTTGTTATTAGCAATGGCCTTGTTACCGCAGGCTCCTATACTTTGCCAATCTACTACTCTGCTCTGCAGCAATCCTGAAAGAGGAGGAGAGAAAGAAGAGAGAGACAGGCAGGCAAAAAGGGTTAAGGAGAGCATAGCACTAGAGGAAGGAGAAATGCTGGGGAAACAGACTGACAAAATCAAAGCCAACCAGTGTCCCCCACAAATGCAGAATCCCCCCACAGAAATGGATCCCTGTTTTTTCAGGTAACGTTGCTGCTTATATCAGGGAATGCATTCAAAATAACCTAAAGAATACAATCCTGACTAATGGTGTTCAGAGAAGCAAGTCTACTAAAAGAAAGGGTGATATCCTGCACCCTCAAGTACATTCTCTACAGCAAGCCTCTGTACGAGAGGCTTCAGTAAGCCAATGAAGAAACGATTTAACTGCAACTTCTTCCTTCTCCGCTGTTCTCTGCTGCAGCGGTGAACTGTGGCGTCTCAGCTGGCCGTACTCAGGGGCTCAAGGATGGCAGAGCCTCACCTTACCTGCTTCAAGACCCCCCCGTCAGGATAATAGCTATCCTGCCACTGTTTGGCACAGACGGATGCGTCAGCGAGGCAAAGGCAAAGAAGCCAACTGATCTGAAGCCATGAGGACCAGGTCACGTGGTAGTTCTCAAGAAGTGCTGTCCAAGGCTGTAGCTTGGAAAGGAGCCTGTGGCTGGATTCCAAGCTCCTTATGGCACAATGTCACATTAAAAAAAAAAAAACTTAACACCCTCCTACACACAGCCTCCAAGCATCTCTCAGCACACACCTCTGATGCAATTATCATCGAAGCATGAAATCCCTCTTTTTGAAGTTCATTCGTCTCATTAGGAGAAGGACGCCCACAAAAGAAAATCCTTGCTGTAAGAACGGCGACAGTGACAACAGCGAGGAAAATGGCAGCACATCATGGCAAGCAACAGCAGGCTCGTAACTCACCTCTTCACGGCCTTCTGTGCCAACATCCGGTTGCCAGCCAGGAAGGTGAGGCTGCCAAGGACCGCCAGGTACTTCAGAGTCTGGAACATGTTGAGCTGAGTCCAGTAGACGTACATCAGGCCCAGCATGGCTGAAACACACAGGGCGCCCTTCATAGTCAAGATCGGCACTTACACAGAGAGTAATCTGTTCCCTCTGCAAGACTTATCTTTCGCTGTTGCTGCAACTGAAGCTGAAACAATTTATCGAGAAAATAAATTAACGACATCCCTGTAATCAGACTTCTAAAACTTGGGTCCACTGCTACAGCGTATCCTCCACTGCTACAGCGTATCCGAATGTGACACAAGGACAGGCTTGAGTTATAAGCTTCATGGATGAAGGCTAAATCCAGACTCATGATCCCACCTTTTCAGTGTTACAAACACGAATTCTTATTAATGTAATATACTTTAGGGAAATGTCTAAGTACATAATCCCACATTTAAACAAAGAGGAGTTTAGATTAAGTTACCTCATCAATTTTCAGTTTGTGGAAAGTGTAATATGTAATATGAAGATATTCCCTTATACGTCACATTTTGTTTTCCCACTTAAAGTGTATTTATCGTATCAAATTCTGGTATAAACATACCCTATGATATAGGTATCAGCGGACACTTACTACAGTCCTTGTTTCAAACTCAAACAAAGCATAACAGACTGATTCACTCATTCCACATTTCTGTTAAGTCTGATTCTGTATTTCTGCATTTTTCACCACTATTATTGTACTATTTCACACACAGACAAAATAAATACTACAACATAAAAAATCCAGTATCAACAGGAGAACAAACAGGATGTGACGTTCAAGCTGTGACCTAAAGTACTGCACTACAAATGACTAAGTAACAGAAAAGGATCAAGTAATTAGTAAGTAAAATAAATAAATATTTTTAAGGTTCAGTTATTTTCACTCTGTCTGCAACAACACTGCTACAGGCCTCTTCATCGAATCTTTACTATCACAGTACCCTGAAGAGCAACACAATCCAGTCATCCTCCAGTTCTATAAACGCTTTTCAATATTGTTAGTTTTCCACAAAGACATGTTTCTGCATGAGCAATTTTGTGAGCTGGACTGTGGTTTGTTATGACATACAGTCAAGAGGTGAATTATTCATGAAAAGAGCTAAAAAAAGGTTATTACTAAACTCTTGCAAAGTACGATTTGATTCAAGAATAAGTTACTAAATGATATCTTATAAAACACGAACGAGATTAATTTGAATGCCTGACGGTGATTGTTTATACGTAATTACTCTGTGAGCATTTATCAGTGAGCGATGGGAATGTGAATGTGTTATCTTTAATTACTAGCTCACACTGGGACAGACAAAAGCTGCAATGAATAAATGAACAAGTGAAGCAGACGTTTTTTAGGACTGCATTCTAAGCTGTTTCTACATATGTAGAAGTGCATTTATTTACGAGGGTGGATCTCCTACCTTGCAGTGATGTTCAACTCACTACAGAGCTATCTATTGGTGCTGAACAAATACTAACACAGCCATAACAATAGTTACAATAGTAACAATCTATTCCTTGCAACCTTCTGGGTAACTCTGATCTGTATCTTAGTTGCCATAACATTTTATTCCCAGTCTTTCATCCTTTCACTTAATCAAGAGGGAAAGAAGTCATTACAGAAACAAATATTTCAAGTGTTCTGTCAGTGACAAGAAATAATTCCAAAAAACACTTTAAAATCAAAAGATCATGAGCAATAACAGATTGCAGCTCTCGTGAAAGTGGGTTTGTCTTAACCAAAGCCAAAACAAGTTCAAAATGTACAGCAGTATTCAGGAGGCCTTTGAACAAATAGGGAAATAACTTGAAGACGTTAATAAGAATGCAGGAATGGCCAGAAGACTTGATGTATCTGGTTCAGAGTTCATTATATTAAAGGCACCGTGGGAAAGAATGTAAACAAGTTGCTTAAGTATCGGAATAAAAACCAGAAATGTGCCTTAATGGAAACTAGTGGAGCTGACTCTTACACAGCTTCTGCATTTAAGTTCCCAGCCCTTTCAGCGTGAACGCCACAGCCGAGCGGCAGCACTCACCGGCGTGTCCCAGGTGGAACAGGATGCAGCTGGGGGAGAAGCTGAGGTTCGAAATGTTCGCCCCGAGCTTGAACCACTAGAACAGAGGGAAGAGAAGCAGACAATTTGCTACCCTGCTCACACGGGCCGCGTCCCCGGCTTCATGCTCTCCTCCCAGGGGCCCTGTTCAGATTACCTTTCACTCACACTCCTCCCACGGGGCAGAAAAAGAACTCACTTGGCTGCTGTTAAAGATCCATTAAACTCAGAAAAATAAATTGCACATGGGAAAAAAAAAAAACAGGCTTTCACTAAAGCCACATGATGTGTGAATCATTCTACCAACCCGGCATCTGTGAAGTAAACTGAACCCTTGAAATATGGGAAAAGACTAAATTTGACAAGTTTTTTTTAAAACTAAATGATTCACATTTCAACTTTTCTCCATTTTCCTGCAACAGACTCAAAGAGTATATTTTAAACTTCTTGCTTTTAAACTTTAAACAGGATTTTAAGGCTGCAGCCAGCCGGCCATTCACACCGATGACTGTAACAGCTGCATCTTGAATGGAGAGTCCAGCTCAGAAAGTGCAGAAAAGGGAGCAGAGCGCTGGAGCTCTCAAGCTCTCTACAGACCGGTACTCACCAGGATGAGGAGCAGAAGGAGTGGCGAGAGGACCAGGGCTGTGAAGGCGTTGGATACAACAGTCGGTGGCTTCTTCTCTGGCTCCCGAAACAAATGCTGAAAAACAGAAGTGTCGACGCAAAGTTCAGTATTCGAAGCTCGAATTTGAAAAAAGCTGGCCTTCAGATCTCTAGTAAATTTGTTTCACCTCTCACTCCAAGCACCTTGTGCCTCTAACAGCCTCCCATGCCCAGCAGAACGTGGTGTCTGTGCTGCTCAGCGGTGAAGCTACAGCACAAAGCAATCAGCCGAGAGCACAAGAGCAGCCTCACAGCTCTGCTTCTCATATAATATCTGATCGATGTGAAGGTGTTGTTCCCCAAGACTTTAGGAACAATATAAAACAAACATTGTCTTTTCGCATACCCCAGCTTGGGGTCAGAGCGCAGGTCAGGTATTAATACGGCGCCCCTGGAGCAGCTGGGGTTAAGGGCCTAGCTCAGGGGCCCAATGGAGTAGGATTCCTCTGCCGGCCGCTGGATTTGAACCAGCAACCTTCCAGCCACAGGCACAGATCCTTAGTCACAGAGCCACCGCTTCGCTCCGAGGTTTTTAGGAGCAAAACCTCACAAATATCTTATTGCTGGAAAAACCCTTGGACTAATTAATTATGCACGTATGTAGCTGTATGTGGTAAAAGCTCAGGAATGATATGTGGCCCTGTCGAGGCTGCAGAGGGCTTGGGAACGTTCTTACCTTAATCTCTGGTTTGGGAGTGTAGAGGTTTTTGGACTGGATTACAGAGGGAGCCTCTTCATCCAGGAACTTCAGCACAACGTCAGCCTAGGTAGCGAGAGGCAGGCAGAGCAATCAGGTCACGATGTACAACTGCCAGAGTCAAGTCTTGATTCCCATCACAGAACCCTTTTATAGCTTAAACAAATCCTTTTACAAAGACGGATGGTGGACGAATTTGACTAACCTGCTATTAGCCCCCACTGCAATTGCATTCAATACAGCAGCCAGGAGCTCAGACTGGTGTGTAAGTGTGGGCAGTCAATGTCAACTATTCAGCAACTGGTCTCAAAACTAGACTTAGCTTTAGGTTAACAACAGAAACCGAAAAGTCTACTCAATATTTATGATTTAAACTTTCTGTTCTACTGTATTTATAGCAATATCTCTCATTATATGCATTATATATCATAGACATCACATCACTGGGAAGTAAGATCTCACTGGCCTAAACTCTCTAAGTTCATTTTATTTAAACTGACAGCTGACCTGACAAATAATGTGCTTTTTAAAAAAAAAGAACTTTAAAAAAATCCAGTGCCGTGAGAAGGAAGAAGCAGGTTTAAAAACAATGGGAACTGTAAAAGTATTCACCTCTAGAAAAACTACTGCTGCACAATTCTTTGGGCAGTATATGAAATAAATGTTGAGTAGTTTCTTTACAAACTAATATTGCTTATTCTACATTTCCATGATAAACAATACCCTGTTCCGTCCAAGTTGATATCTTGTGTAACTAGAAAGTGTGAATATTAAATGACTTTGTTCACACAAGCTGTATTCATGCTCCTCAGCTCCTTGGCTAGTCTGCTGGCTCTGCCCACCAGACACTTTAGCTTTGGAGACCAGATTCTTCTCCGGTGCGTCTAGTTTAGACAAGAGTGTTAAACGGTATTCTTTTTAGGACTGCCTGGCTCTCTTTATTGCAGATGAAAAGATCATGGCGCTTCAATGGGAATCTCTCATTCTTTTTTTATGACATCATTTGATTCTAGCATTTCCTAAAATTATTTATAAAGAGCTTTCTACCCAACAGATTCATGTTTTCAGGACACTCCCGAAAGTGAAACAGACTAGTCTAAAAAAAAACAGCTGGATGGTATTCCCAGATGAATTACCTACTAAAAACCAAATGAGCTCTGGAGGGCTGCTCCTGCAGATAGGTCTTTATTCCACTGGACTGGTTGTATGATCTCACTTGAAACTTTAAAGTTAATGAAACACTGTTCACATAAAACAGCCATTTTCATCAAAACTTACTAAAATACGTATCAAAATCATTAAAAATAAAGCTCACAAGTGCAATGTGAACAGAGAAAGATGAGCAGTTTTGAGCAGCTTTGGGGATAGGAACCTGAACGCATCAGTGAACTTACCACATGCCAGAGGACTGGGTTCTCCAGGGTGGCATCACCCACAATCAGGTACAGCGCATAGGTGCCGGATATGGAGTCAAACTCAGACTTCCTCTCAGCCGTGTCCAGCTCGAACTTGTACACATTCTTACTGTCAGGCTCAGCAACAAACACCACCTCCTGGCCCGTTTTCTGGTTATGGAGCCGCACAAAGGTCTACAGTGGAGAAAGCCAACAGCAGATACAAGACATTGAAGCAAGGAGTGGTGTGCACAGCACCAAGGCCAGGACTGTCACACGTGCACCACAAACAGTTCAATCCCACATCCCGCATGCCTACAGACTGAGTTGAATTGTCAAGTGGAAAAGCAACTCCAATATAACTTCAATGAGCTGCGTCTTCAAAAGGCTGTGTAAATTATGGCCTATGATCCCCATGAATGTCCTGTACCTGGTGAGGGGTCAGCTCCACACCGGTGTTAACATCCACGAGCTGGAAGGACAGTGCAAAGTTCTGGTGGCTGTCTGCAGTGAAAGCGCCCTTCGCCTTTGAGGGATACTCCACCCTGGGGAAAAGATACCAGATTTTGAGTATCTGGCCAGAGACCAGCTCGTTCACATTGTGCATAATCGAACTCCATTTACCACTCATGGGAATCTAAACTCCCCAAAACATTCCTTCCACTACCAGACAAGTATGAGTATCCCGGAAAGGATGTAAGTTAACTGCTGACAATAACTGAAGGGAACAGCTTTTGCACACAGCGTGACACTGCTCGTCAGCTGACCTGGTTGTCTTTGGTCCAATGCTCTGGTCCTTGTCCACCACCGACAGATCCATATTGGTTATGCCCACCTCAGTGGAGACTTTGACCTTCAGCTGGAGAAGAGAAATAAAGCCGTCAGTACATAACTGCTGACAGTCAGCTTTAAGCCTTTTGCAGCGTCACGCTTCAGAAGCTCAAAGGCCAGCTGTGCCTGGTTCCTGTGTTAAAAAGAAGTGTTGCGCTCTTCCAACACATGCCCCAGTGGTAAGCTTTCACAAAAAGTGAACAAAGTTGACACTGAACTTTTATTTTTCGATTGGAAAAAAATATCTTCAAATCACTTCTCCACGACTGATTAACTGCAGCACTTTTCTTTGCAACAAGCTGTCTTTTTCACCCATTTTCACGCGTTTAGAGGAAGTCATCACCATTAGCAAAGCTCATCAACAACTCATTGCCAGAAACTAGGGACAGAATATCTTATATTGTTTTCAGAAGACAATTGTGCTCATGTGATGACACAAAGCTTTGTACAGAGTGCTAATGTCGGAACATCAGTTCAGTAGGGCGTTCTGTATGTATCACAGTACTTCAGGTTGTCTGTTGATTTTATCAATATTCATTTAAATATTCGAATAGCTAGTGTATTATTTTGACCTATATAGTTTGTGTTTTAGTGAGTTAAAAGTCAGGACAGATTAGGATATTCCCAGATGCAACTAACTTCCTTGTTTCCCAAATGACAGAAAAAGAGAAGCAAGCAAATTGTACAGATCCAGCTCCAAGGTGTTCTTTCACAAAATCAATGAAGAAATCAATATGGAAGCATTGCTCCATGCGCATGTGTGTGCACTGTATATTCAAGTCTTGATGCTGCTTAAATAGAAGCTCATCAGCTACTGCGTCTATAATGTACAGTTTCAAGAAAACTAGTACTTATCAAATTGCACTTTTGTTTATCTCAAAACATTAGGGTTTGTACACAATCTTTGTAAATGTGTATAATTTGGGTGTCCTATAGCAGCTCTCAGTGGACTCCCATGGATGTCTTAGTTAGACTGACACCTCTGATAGACATGCATCTGGCCAGTGTGTGAAATTACTGGCTCACGCTCAAGATTTGAGATCTTAAGTGCTAAATGCCACATCACATTTTTATGTCTAGTACAATACGATTAGCTATTTAAGTGTTTAGGTCTATTTAGCTTTAGTTCCTAAAGCAGACTGTACTTGACATTTACATGATAAATGTTAATTTTTTAACATTCGGCCTTCCTCTACAAAATTGTAGCTGTGCTCATGAATACTGACTTATGACTTAACAGTGTGTGCAAAACCAGCACTTGTATTCCAGCACAATGACAAACTGTTGTAACCCTACTAGTGCAAGACGAAGTTTGCAGGGTACCATTCCCCAGGATTAGACCTACACATTTAATTCTGCTTTTAATTCTGAGGTCTTGGCTTCTTTGTATTGGCAGACAAGCTGAAAAAAGGCATTTGTGAGACAGCTGTAATTAGCAGATCTTCCCAGGGTACCACAGAAAGTACTGTAGCAGCTCTCAGTGGGCTCCAACTGAAAACAAAGGATCAGCACTAATCCCATGTTTCTCATGAGATAAGTACCAACCCCCTGTACAGTGACAGCCTGCTCACACAGCAGCAGCTGATCTCACACCTCACCCACCAGGATGGAAATTTCCAAAATCAGCCCACAGTGCCCATCGTTTCTCACCTCCACCTGACATGCTCAGGTCTGTCACTCGCCTTCACCGTCACTAAGCCCAGCCACAGCGAGCAAACCAGGATCAGAATGGGCTGCCGACAGGCTAAAGCTCAATCTTCGCCAAGCAAAACTGCTCCACCACAGAGAACATAAGTATCCAGTGTTACCGTGACTACTCCTCAGAGCACAGCACAAACATCCCGCATCTGCGCACCCACAGTGACAGCAGCTGAACAGTAAGCCAGTTCAACTCGGAAGGAGACGAGGAAAAAGAGCAAGAGGAGAAGATACAAAGACAGGGGAAAGCGAGGGAGGAAAAGGAAAGAAGGAGAAAGTCATTAAGTTGTCGGACTTGCCATTTACAGGCTTTAAAATTCTGCTCCACCCGTAACAATAATTGGTCTGAGGCCATTTGAGAGTCCTAACACACAGCCCGCAAGAGAGCCGTCACCGTTAACCGCAAGATCTAATGAGCCAGATCTGACATGGGAGGTCGAGTGGGGAGAAAGTTCACCTCTCATCCTGTCAGGATTCAAACCGTGCGGCAGCCCTCCAGTTTATTTCTAACCCCCCTCCCACACAAAATTCATACAATGAATCACTTCAGCTGCTTTTTATTTTTAACACAGTCAAACAGTCATTTCCCCCCGGAGTCTAAGTCCATTAACCTACCAAACAGCGAAGCAGAGTAATTACTTCACTTCACCCCTCAGCTAAAGAGCCTGAGATCTGCAATTACACGCCAGCAGCATCTCAACACAGGACACTGCGGGTCAAACGCAAATTCAAGTCACTCCCCAAAGCAAATCCCTTAGAATCCCGAAAGCACGGATCCTTCTGTAATCGAGCAAACGCAGTCATTTCTCCAAACCTCGCAAGTGCTGTCTGAGTGATACACAGCCGGCACGAGAAAGTCCACAAACTAGAGGACGACATTCAGTCTATACTCCTTGATATTGCTTGCTGGGCAAATCAGTAGTTAAGAGAAACTAAAATTTCACCTAGTTGTCTCTTACAAGTACCCCCAGTTTGAGCTACCAAACTAGGATGCCAGTTCCAGATACCCACAACTCTTTGTGCAAAGAAGAGTTTCCTACTCTCCGTCCAAAATGAATGCCCTTTTAATTTCCAGCTGTGACCTTTGTTCCAATATTGAATATGAAATAGCCGCAGGTTAATCTTTTCTATAATCCTTAATTTTTTACATACCTGGACTAAATCTCTTAATCTCCTTTATTTTGGATCTAAGATGTTTATCGCCCTTAAACTGTCTGTATCTGATTATGACCTAGAACCAGGAATCGCTCGCTGCTCTTCTCTAGTCTCGGGACTAAATCGGAACATAATCACACGAGAGCATTGTAAAGCTTAAACATAACTTCCCTGGATATAATTTCACCCTTTTTTATCCTGGCTGTCATTGGGCATTGTTTCACCACAATTGCTCCTAGATGAAGATGTAAAAACCCACATCCAACACCCAGTTTCTTTTCATGTGTAGCTGAATCACACAAGCAACACATAGAGCATGTTCCAAATACCAGTGTGGATCACTTAGAACTTCATAACGCTGCATTTCAAATTCACATTGTGAATTTTGAATTCTTTTTCAATAGCTGACAGTTACATTCTTCGTCTATTCCAGAATGAGACTATGAAAATGGACTCGACACGCACAGTGCCACACCAAGCACAAGCACAAGACTCCCCCTCTGTGCGGGATCAGTAAAGGTTTTGGTGTGCGCTCGCAGGCAGACTGCAAACCCAGGCTCACCTCCACATGGTTGGCTACAAAGCGGCTGTCTCCAGTCACAGCTACAGCAAACTCGTAGTAGCCACTGGCAGGCTGGCTGTCCATGAAGTTCAGCTCAAACCGCTCACTGGAACAGAGAAAGAAAGGTAAAAAGAGTCATCTTCACCACAGCTGCTGGCCAGAAACAGACCGTAAAAGCTCTTCCTCATACAACCTGTAGCTTATTTAACTTTTAAGGCCCTACTCCACTATTCATTTTACTTATTTGGCTTACACTTTTATCCAAAATAACTTACATTTGCACCCTTTTCTACAACAGATTAATTACTGGAGTAATTTGTGTAAGGCAACTAGCTCAGGGAAATAACAGCAGTGTCTCATCTGGGATTTTAACCCGTAACCTTTCAGTTACAAGTCCAAAACCCTAGCCTGCTAATCCTGACAGCCTGCTACTACTTTAACAGTCAGCAGCCATATCACCCTGCAACTCACAACTGGCAACCCACTGAAGCTAAGCAGGTGTGAGCCTGGTAAGTACCTGGATGGGGGAGACCTCCTGGGAAAAACTACGGTTGCTGCCGGAAGAGGTGTAAACAGGCACCGTCCTTCGGATGAGACGGAAAACCGAGGTCCTGACTCTCTGTGGTCATTAAAAATCCCAGGGCGTTTCTCGAAAAGACTAGGGGTGTAACCCCGGCGTCCTGGCCAAATTTCCCATTTGCCCTTACCAATCATGGCCTCCTAATAATCCCCATCTATGAATTGGCTTCATTACTCTGCTCTCCTCCCCACTGATAGCTGATGTGTGGTGAGCGTTCTGGTGCACTATGGCTGCCGACGCATCATCCAGGTGGATGCTGCACATTGGTGGTGGTGTAAAGCGCTTTGAGTCTAGTGTCCAGAAAAGCGCTATATAAGTGTAAGCAATTATAATTATTATTACTACTCCACACTGCTACTCCTGTGCCTCAAGAAAACTGCACACATCCATCGACAAGCCAAATCCACCATGGTAATACACTTGAAGGAAAGGATATCGGTCAGCCACAGTACGTTAAAGAGTTTCAGAAGACGATTACCTTTATTAAAAAAAACTCAGTAAAACACGCATGCTATATTGGTTTATAAAGACAGACATTAAATGAAACTAGCTAAATATCTAGAAAGGTTTATATGAAGTTGCCACAAAGCACGAAGAAAAATATTTTCCTCACAACACACTCAGTGATCATAGAGCTATGGAATAAGAACAGCTTCATTATGACTTCTTATTTATTGCACATCGGCAGTCATTGTTTGCATGTCTGCACTGTTTACATTCAAACTTTCTACTTGTACATTGTCTTGATGTCTGCACTTTTTTAACAATTGAGAGACTTTCTGTAAGTAAGAATTCCGTTGTATCAGTATATGTACAGGCTACATATGGCAATAAAGTTCAAGTTCAGCCCCACTGCTGATGGCACTTTTCAGAATGGGCACACTACACCCAAACGAGGACACTACAGGGGCCTTCGGGAGCATCACTGACCAAAGGAGGCTGCTTCCCCCGGTTCTAGCACAGTGGAGCCTGGTACAGAGTGATGGGCAGTGTTCACCTACTCTCGGAGCGTGAAGGGCGCCTGGCTGAGGACGACGCTCTTGGAGGACACGGAGCGAGCCGACTCCAACTGCACGCCGGCGGAGCTCAGGGGCTGGGAGAGCACGTTGGTCACCTGGAGCTGAGCGGCACAGAGAGAGCGTCAGCGCAGCAGCCCAGACAGCTGCGGCCAGAAACTCCACCGCCCATGTTGAACGGAAGATCTGGCAGCGGCACTTCCAAACCACTCCTTTTCATCCCCCTTGCTGAAACCTTACTTTTCTTGCAATTCCAGATTAATCTCTTTCCAAAGTCTTAAAGGGGCTTCTATGATGTATATCTACTGACTACACCCATGGCAGGTATACTTAGCAATATGATGGATCACGTCCAGGTGGAGAACATAGCAGTCATATCACCCTGCAACTCACAACTGGCAACCCACTGGAGCTCAGCAGAGTGAGCCTGGTCAGTACCTGGATGGGGGAGACCTCCTGGGAAAATCTAAGGTTGCTGCTGGAAGAGGTGTTAGTGGGGCCAGCAGGGGGCGCTCACCCTGCAGTCCACGTGGGTCCTAATGCCCCAGTATAGTGACGGGGACACTATGCTGTAAACAGGCGCCATCCTTCGGATGAGACATAAAACCGAGGTCCTGACTCTCTGTGGTCGTTAAAAATCCCAGGGCATTTCTCGTAAAGAGTAGGGGTGTAACCCCGGCGTCCTGGCCAAATTTCCCATCGACCTTTATCAATCATGGCCTCCTAATAATCCCCATCTATGAATTGACTTCATTACTCTGCTCTCCTCCCCACTGATAGCTGGTGTGTGGGGAGCATTCTGGTGCACTATGGCTGCCGTCGCATCATCCAGGTGGGGCTGCACATTGGTGGTGATGGAGGGGAGACCCCATTACCTGTAAAGCGCTTTGAGTGGAGTGTCCTGAAAAGCGCTATATAAGTGTAAGCAATTATTATTATTATTATAACATTTGGGACCTCAATAACTTCTGTCACTACATTTTCCTTTAGAAAATCTGTCCCCTTCCCTCTGGAGACAGACAATTCGCCAATGCTCTGACAATCAACGCCAGCTGGCGTCACACGTTCAATAAGGCAACAAAGGGGTGAGATTGAGCTGCGTCACTGTTTCGGGCTTCACCTCCAGGAAGACGCCTACGTGTGGCTACGAGGACACACTGCGCTGTGACACCACTCCAGGGGCTGACAGTGAGGGACAAGGTTGGCTGTCCTGAAGGGAGTGAAAGGGAAGCTGCCTGCGCACACGGGGGAGGTACCTGCAGAACGGGCTGCCTGTAGGAGACGCTGGCTGGGCCCTCCGTGCTGACGATCACCGGAACGTGGTAGCGGTTGTTGGAGAAGGCAGCGGCCGCGCTGGCCACACTGAAGGCCTCGGCCAGCGAGCCCCAGGACTTCTTACTGAAGATGGAGTTCACCAGCTGAATTACCTGATCCTGTTGAGGGCCAGAGCCAGCACACAGGTTAACACCTGCCTACACTGGGCACACTGTTCAAGTTTATTGTCATTACACTCATATACATGGTATATGGTATAACGAAATGCTATTTAGCTAGCTCTCGGACATAAGTAGTACAAAGAGAGAAAAAACAACAACAATACAACTGTGTAGCAAAGAAAGACCGAGACAACAGGCAATGTGTAAAAAAACAACAACAGGCAATGTGCAAAACAACAAAAAGGTAACAGGTTATGTGCAAAAATATGCATCAACAGAATAAAATAAAGGGATAGAAATTATGGGGAGTGAGCTTTTGACATGTATGGTAGAGGTAGATTTTCAATGTGTGTTTGGGTTTTTGGTAAGAAAGAAAGGAAGGCGGCACTGTGAGGTTCAGATCATAGGTGAGAGTGAGAGTGAGAGAGGCTGGGAATTTTAATCTTGGTGCACTCTATTCACATGATTTTGCATTTTCTTTTAAACAGCTAAAACCTGGGCATGCAAACAAGCAGCCCATTATGTCCCGGCCAAATTTCCCCCTGGCCTTTACCAATCATGGCCTCCTAATAATCCCCATTTATGAACTGGCTTCATCAATCTGTCCTCCACAATGGTGGTGGTGGAGGGGAGTCCCCATTACCTGTAAAGCATTTTGAGTGGAGTGTCCATAAAAGCACTATATATGTGTAAGAAATTATTACACTATCAAGTAGTGTTCCCAGACAGGCTTAAGAAAATGCCTAAAAGGAGCCATTTGACCTCTGGCCCATCAAACTACAAAGCCAGTCACACCCTCTTTTAATTATGTCTGTCAAAGATTCATAGAGATTCATAGCTCTCTCCATTAGCTGGATCTCATAGACACAAAGGAAATCAACAGTTAAAAAATGGTAACAGTGTATTCCCATCGTTGGAGAATTCCTGGGCCTGGGGAAGTTCTGTTTAACAAATACAAACTCTCTATGCCAGTGTTAATCAATACTTTGACCACACATTTCCAGATCTATTCAGGTGTGCATCTCTCTTCGGCACGACACGAGAGCGAGCGGTGTACCTCTTTCAGGGGGGGCTCCACGCCAACATGGTCAGAGAGGGCGTAGGCTGCCGTCACAAACAGAGCGGTGACCTCCAGCCCCTCCTCAAACTGCAGGTACACACCTCCCAGGTCATCCAACCGTGCAGCCAGGTCCTGTGGGGGGGGGGCAGGACAGGACTGTCAGAACAGGCCCCTTGCATACACAACACACCAGGCTGACTTCTGCACGCTGAACCAGGCACACATTTTACACAAATGTGCCTGCATGCAACAAGAATCAAAGCAAGAGCTCTGCTTTTTTAATCAGTGCTTGCTCTCCAAATGATCTGCCAGCTGAAGGTCTTTTCCCTGCGTCACTTGCTGTCATGCAGCTGCCTCACCGACTCTATAAAACTAGCAGATTTCTTTAAGTTCTTCACCACTTATGCCAGCTTGGCTCTTCCCTTTCACGATTTAGGAATGATTTTTCATGAGAAATTATAATCGTTTTTTGAATGATGCTGATCAGGGATTAAAGGTTTTATCCCGCGGCCGGCAGAGGAATCCTACTCCGTTGGGCTCCTGAGCAAAGCCCTTCACCCCAGCTGCTCCAGGGGCGCTGTACAATGGCTGACCCTGCGCTCTGACCCCAAGCTTCTCTCCTTGTCTGTGTGTCTCATGGAGAGCAAGCTGGGGAATGTGAAAAGACAAATTCCTAATGCAAGAAATTGTATGTGGCTTATAAAGTGATGTGATGTTATTTATGTAATGGTAAAAGAAAATGTCAGCGCAAATTTGTAAATTGGCAGCATTGCTGCATTTGAGAGCAGTACCACTACTCTGCTTCAAGTTGAAATCATGTTTCTCACTGTAAATGACTATTTAGAGTGAACTGACATTTAACAGACCCCTCCTGCAACAGCAAAATCACTGTCAGTTTTACTGAAAGGTTTAACAGTATTTGCTGCCGGGTGTAATGAAACTTTCTGATCCTGAAATCTATAATTCTCCTTAAAAATAGTTACTTATATTACATAGAAATAACATTGTGTTTCCTTTCTTCTCTTTTCAGCATGGAATAAACCTTTACTTGTTCCTTTGCATCCTACGCATGCTGACGCAGCTCCCTACTTGAATTACATAGAAATATGACAATTACATAACCAACTATGTTCCAGAGCTTTTGTAAATTAGTTAAAACTACCCCCGATTGAGTACTTGCTAAAGCTCACAGCCTGTAAAGATAAAGGCAAAGTTATAGGATGCAATCACACTGTTGGGGTGTTGTTTCTCAAATATAAAACTCTAGACAGTTCACCACCTGCTAAGAGCTGTTCAGACCAGCTATTGGCAAATCAGAAGCATGCAGTTTGCTTCAGTTTTATATACTACAGACCACAGTTGAAAAGAAAACAAGACACCTGTGTGCCCTCAAAGATCAGGGCTGCCGTTCGCTTGTCTGAGAAACGGCCAACCTAGCTAAAAGGAAAGACAACCCCAGCCCTTTCAGTGCTTGGCTGAAGCTGCCCGTCTTGTGCTCTATAAGGTCCACGTGGTGGAAAGGTGACCCTCCCCCAGTCCGCTCCCACAAACCTCGATCTCCTCCAGGATGCCAGTCAGCTCGGCCTGCTGGGACAGGCGTGAGGCCGTCAGCAGCGCCAGGGTGATCCTGTGCAAGGCAGAGAGGACACAGCTCTCAGACAACCTCAAATCACACGGCGGCCATGACTTTAAAAGCTCAAATCACTAGAGGTGGTAAGTGGACTTAATAGCATACACAATCAAAACTGAAAAGACCTTATTTAATATTTCTGATTTTAACTGACAGATTTATTTTAGATGAACTTCCAATACAACACTTCAATTTTAGAGTATTCTGAATTTTATCTTAAGGCACTTATTGCTGAACTTATACCCTCAGCACCATCTAGTGTCCAGGTACAGAACCTTCAAGGAATGAAACAATCTGCATGTACTGTGCCTATAACAAAATAATAACACTACAGCTAAGCAGGTGTGAGCCTGGTCAGTACCTGGATGGGAGACCTCCTGGGAAAAACTAAGGCTTCTGCTACTGGAAGAGGTGTTAGTGAGGACAGCAGGGGTTCTCACCCTGCAGTCCATGTAGGTCCTAATGCCCCAGTATAGTGAAAAGAGTAGGGGTGTAACCCCGGAGTTCTGGCCAAAATTCCCATTGGCCCTTACCAATCATGGCTTCCAAATAATCCCCATTTATGAATTGGCTTCATTACTCTGCTCTCCTCCCCACTGATAGCTGATGTGTGGGGAGCGTTCTGGCGCACTATGACTGCCGTCACATCGTCCAGGTGGGGCTGCCCACTGGTGGTGGTGGTGGAGGAGAGTCCCCATTACCTGGAAAGCGTTTTGAGTGTAGTGTCCAGAAAATTGCTATATAAGTGTAAGCAATTATTATTAAAGAAGCAGTTGTTTTTACCTTGAAAGGATCCTATGACTACATAGACTAATAGTGTTCAGCTTAAAGAAGCCGCCTGCATACAGATGAGCGAATGCAATTAATGACGAAGACAAAGTCAATGAAAAGGAAAAAGTGGAGTCTGATACAGAGTGCAGAGAAGCAGGCCGATCGTGCGTGCGATCAACCGGGTTTGTCTGAGGCGAAGAAAGGCCAGGGAGGGCTCGGAGACATACGCCAGGACGTTGTCCTCCTTGGTGATCCGGGCCGTCAGTGCGCTGATCACTTCCTGCGAGGCGAGGGGCAGGCCCAGCGAGCTCAGGGCGCTCACCGAGCGGTAGATCTGCGCAACGGAAGAGTCCTCGCTCACCGCTGCCAGGAGGAGGTCTCGCGTTTCATTGGACACCGGGATCTAGGCAGAGCACACCGACACCTTCAACACCCCCTGTGCCTAGCCATATCTGAGCATCCGTTGTCCATTAAACAATTTTAGATGCACTAGCTGAATTAAAAATTGAGAAACACTTCAAGGTCATGTAAACCAACTAGGTAAAGCACATGATTTCACATTTTTCTCCTTTATTCCATATGCTTCAATACTGTATTTAACATTTAATGGGAGTGCAATCTAAATTATGTTGTTCTAACTATGGCAAAGATCTTCGGTATATAGATAGCTACAATAAGAAAGCAATGTTATCTGAGAAGTTTAAAGAATTAAAACAATGCTGAGCACCAATACCAGATGTACAACAGGAGACTGACTTACCTCACATCCAGAAAGGGCCTGACTTGCCTCAGCAGCGAAGAAGAGGGAGTCGATACTGGTAGGGTCAAGCTGGGACTTCAGGAACTGGCATGCACCCTGCTGAGATATGGGGGGCGGGAACAGAAATTAGACATCAACAGGGCACACACAGACAGACAGGACTACCCCCGGGGCAGATAGAGAACAGGGCACACACACAGACAGGATTTTGACAGGATTCTCGAGAGGAAGGGGCAGACATACAGACAACAGACCCAGAGGAGACAGAGTGATCTGGGCACGCACCGAGACAATCTACACCAGGGGCTGAGGAGTAAACGGACACGCACAGAAACAACAGCAAGAGAAGGACTTCACATCGTTCACCTCATCAGACACTCCGGCTCCCAGTTTCTGCAGCCCCACGATGGAGAAGTAGGCGGACTCCAGGTCCGTCAGGGGCTGGTCCAGGAAGGCTTGCAGTCGAGTCACATCGCCCGCGGACAGGTGATAGGAGGGTCTCAGGCTCTGAGCGCCGAGCACCAGAGCGAAGAGAACCAGGCTGATTAAACCTGCACAGCAATCACCAAGACGAGACCTCAAATCACAGCTCTGCGCAAGGCGGAAAGAGTCCCCAGCCCAAAACTGGACAAACACTCCTCCGACCTACAGCCCTGGAGCTGCACTGTGCACTAACAGACACTGAGCACCAATGCTGCTGCCTTATTGTAATCTTACAGGAACATGGAAAGCATCTGCCAAAATGTACCAATAAATAAAGCAATCACATATTAAATCCTACTACACTATACTGATCACCAGGGTACTGTAAAATAGTAGGTTTTACAAGACTTTCCTTTTGCTTCAGCAACTTAGTCATCAGAATAAAAAATTTCATTTATAAGTATACCCATATTTTATAAGAGGACATCGTTTTCACTGTACTTTGACAACAGCTACACGCCTCGCTCGCTTTGCAGACGTGCCCACCTGTGCGCGCCATGCAGTCGTTTTCGGATTACAAAGTGCGATGAATGAAGATTTTTCTAGCACAAAAAGGCAATAATAAACACACTGAAGTGATGGCTCTTTAGCACTGTATTTTATTCTATTTTTTTCCACGTTAAGAACCTCTCTCGCTCACTTACCGGACTGCGCCATGTCGCCGAGTGCAGCGTCACCAAAACCCGCAGGACTGCTTCCGGGACTGGCGGACTGTACCACCGACACTGAGGAGGGGACACAGGGCAAAAGGGTGAAAGAGTGTACCGACAAAAACCCTGTATATAATCGAATAACTATATAGAATTATTCAGAATTGAAACTAAAAACACGCTCTTGTTTTAAGGAAACTGCGAGCCTTTCATAGCAAAGAATGTTATAATATGGCTTTTTCGTGTACTCTATTTCTAAAATGGTCTTTACTACGATATTTGTATGTGTGTGATTCATTGATAGGACTGCACGCTGTTTTAAGACCCGGGACGAATACAATTAGTTTTTCTGACTTCGATGACATTTTCGACAAAACTGGATTACTGAATAAAGATAAAGTGTTGACATTTTGCATTTTCGTTGGAGAGAAGCGGGCAGATCCTATAGAGAAGTGTGTCTGTTTGTGATTGGTCCGCCGCCGCTTTCAGTCAACTCCCACCAGCTGCACTTCCGCCTTACTGTAGTGCAGTTGAGTGCAATTCTGTTCCCATCCAGCTGCGGGTTCAGTCCATTTCAGCTTTTAAGGACGAAAATCAAATTGTCAGTGGTTTAATTTGACCAAATTATCAACTTTTTATAGCTCTGCAGATGCTGCTGCTTTAAAGAGACCTTTAAAATAATAATTATAATAATAATAATAATAATAAATGTTTACACTTATATAGCGCTTTTCTGGACACTCCACTCAAAGTTTTTTACAGATAATGGGGATCCCTCCACCATCACCAGTGTGCAGCCCCACCTGGATGGTGTGATGGCAGCTATAGTGCACCAGTACGCTCCCCACACACCAGCTCTCAGTGGGGAGGAGAACAGAGTGATGAAGCCAGTTCAGAGATAGGAATTATAAGGAGACCAAGTGCGGTGAAGGCTAATGGGAAATTTAGCCTTCACCACACTTCAACCTGACTGTTCAACCTGAGCCTGCGCTTGGAGAGAGTCCCGGTGCTCTGGAAGACATCATGCCTGGTCCCGGTACCAAAGAAAGGGCGCCCCTCTGTCCTCAACGACTACAGACCAGTTGCACTGACTTCTCACGTCATGAAGACACTGGAGAGGCTGGTCTTATCCCACCTCAGACCCCTGGTCAGCTCATCACTGGCCACCCTACAGTTCGCCTACCAGCCCAGTGTTGGTGTGGAGGGTGCAACTTCTCCAGTGCCTTCAATACCATCCAGCCCTTACTTCTAAGGAGGAAGCTGGAGGAGATGCAAGTCGATGCCTCCATGACCTCGTGGATCACTGACTACCTGACAGGCAGACCACAGTCTGTGAGACTTCAGAACTGTGTGTCTGAACAGGTAGTGAGTAACACAGGGGCACCTCAAGGGACAGTTCTTTCTCCATTCCTCTTCACCCTCTATACTTTGGACTTTAAGTACAACTCAAAGTCATGCCACCTGCAGAAGTTCTCAGATGACTCTGCAATTGTGGGATGTATCAAGGGTGAGCAGGAGGAGGAGTACAGAGGACTGGTCAGCAGCTTTGTGGAGTGGTGTGGGGTGAACCTCTTGGAACTGAATGTAACAAAGACAAAGGAACTGGTGGTAGATTTCAGGAGGAAAAAGGTCAAACCTACTCCTGTCTACATCCATGGGAGTGGCGTGGAGATGGTGGACTCGTACAAGTACCTGGGAGTGCACATCGACAATAGACTGGAATGGTCTAAGAACATCGAGGCCATCTATAAGAAGGGACAGAGCCGACTTTACTTCTTGAGGAGGCTCAGGTCCTTCAATGTATGTAGTAAGATACTTCATATGTTCTATCAGTCGGTGGTAGCGAGCGCCATTTTCTACGCAGTGGTATGCTGGGGCCCTGGGATTAGAGCAGTGGATTCTAAAAGGCTGAACAAGCTCATCAGGAGAGCAAGCTCTGTCAATGGGTCTGACCTGGACCCCTTGGAGGTAGTGGCTGAGAGGAGAATGATGTCCAAACTAGAGGCCATCATGGACAACATCTCCCATCCCCTCTATGACAGGCTTGCAGAAATGAAGAGCACGTTCAGCAATAGACTGATTCATCCACGGTGCGACAGGGAGCGCTACAGGAGGTCATTCTTGCCTTCTGCCATAAGACTGTACAACGCATCCACCTTGCGTCTGGGCAGAGGCAACATTGACAGCGACCTGTTTCTGGACTGAACGCATCTACACATCTACTGCCACATCTGTTCTCTTTCTTTTCTTTTCCAGTTTACAACCGTTTTTTGTGCAATATATGCCAGGGACCCGTGCAATACATTTATATTTATATCTATATTTACATCTATATTTATTTTCATATGTGTGGTACGACACTGTGGCTGTGTTGTCTGTGTAAAGCTGCTGTTGCACTGCAATTTCCCTCACGGGATCAATAAAGTATCTATCTATCTATTTGGCCAGGACGCCAGGGTTACACCCCTACTCTTTTCAAGAAACACCCTGGGATTTTTTAATGACTACAGAGAGTTAGGACTTCGGTTTTACGTCTCATGCGAAGGACGGTGCCTTTTTACAGTATAGTGTCCCCGTCACCATCCTCGGTCATTAGGACCCACACAGACCACAGGGTGAGCGCCCCCTGCTGGCCCCACTAACACCACTTCCAGGTCTCCCATTCAGGTACTGACCAGACCACAGTCACAGCTGCTTAGCTCCAGCTGGCTGCAAGTTGTGAGTTGCAGGGTGACAAAAAACCTACACCCACACTGGCCCTCCGGGACTGGGGACCAAACTTTAATACCAGTTAGACAGATACATTATTGATCCAGTGAGGGAAATTGCAGTGCAACAGCAGCTTAACACAGACAACACAGCCACAGTGTAACGAATGATACAATAATAATAATAGTACAATACATACAATACAATCAGTACAGTGAGGGGTGCACTAAAAGAGTTCCTCACAGTCCGGACACACAAAGAACAAACTAGAACAGAACAGTACGCAGAAAAATCGTATCACACATATGAATATAAATATAGATGTAAATATAGATATAAATATAAATATAAATGTATTGCACAGGTCCCTGGCATATATTGCACAAAAAACGGTTGTAAACGGGAAAAGAAAAGAAGAGAACAGATGTAGCAGTAGATGTGTAGATGCGTTCAGTCAAGAAACAGGTCACTGTCAATGTTGCCTCTGCCCAGATGCAAGGTGGATGCGTTGTACAGTCTTATGGCAGAAGGCAAGAATGACCTCCTGTAGCGCTCCCTGTCGCACCGTGGATGAATCAGTCTATTGCTGAACGTGCTCTTCATTTCTGCAAGCCTGTCATAGAGGGGATGGGAGATGTTGTCCATGATGGCCTCTAGTTTGGACACCATTCTCCTCTCAGCCACTACCTCCAAGGGGTCCAGGTCAGACCCAATGACAGAGCTTGCTCTCCTGATGAGCTTGTTCAGCTTGTTCAGTTACAGATACAATTTGAGGTGTATAGTACCATACATTCCATTCTGAAAAACACTTATTAAAACATTGTCCCTGCATATAATGTGACATGAAAACCCTGAACTGATTTCCATGCTGCTGACATAAGATAATAAGGGGAGGATCTTACATGGAATAAGGAGTTTTTCTAGACTAATTTTCTTCTGACCTTTATTTCTGTCTTCAAGCACCAAGAGGTTAATGGAGGGTCTCTTCTAAAGACTCCTTAATAAAAATGTAACTTATGGTTCTTAAATCACCTCAATCTTTTAATTGCTACAATCTGTACACATGACGATAAAGCTCATGCTGCTTGCTTCCATTCCCAAAAGATGTCTCCACACTTTTCAAGTTCATCCACATCTCCTGCTTGGCTTGAGAGAGAGCTAAGGTGGAGGCTTCCACATGGTGGAACTTTGCCAGCAGCCGTATCACCCTGCAGCTCACAGCCAGCAGCCCCACTGGAGCTCAGCAGTGTGAGCCTGGTCAGTACCTGGATGGGAGACTCCTGGGAAAAACTAAGGTTGCTGCTGGAAGAGGTGTTAGTGGGGCCAGCAGGGAGCGCTCACCCTGTGGTCTGTGTGGGTCCTAATGCCCCAGTATAGTGACAGGGACACTATACTGTAAAAAGGCGCCGTCCTTTGAATGAGACATAAAACTGAGGTCCTGACTCTCTGTGGTCATTAAAAATCCCAGGGCATTTCTCAAAAAGAGTAGGGGTGTAACCCCGGCGTCCTGGCCAAATTTCCCATTTGCCCTTACCAATCATGACCTCCTAATAATCCCTATCTCTGAACTGGCTTCATTACCACTGATAGCTGGTGTGTGGTGACAGTTCTGGTGCACTATGGGTGCTATTGCATCATCCAGGTGGGGCTGCACACTGGTGGTGGTGGTGGAGGGGTGTCCCTATTACCTGTAAAGCATTTTGAGTAGCACCAATTGCACCACTTCAGAGCAGACAGCAACAGCACATCAATTAAGCTACTGATAACTCCACCTGCACGTTCACACAGAAGAGACAATTCAGTTGCAGGGTTGGTAGACTTTTAGTGCTGGAGCCTTATGATGCTCAGGTCCCATTCAAGCAAGACAGGCCATTCAGTGGAAAGAATCTCCTGGTACTGGAGAAGACCTTCCAGCTGTATTCAGGAAGGAAAGATTTGGTAAATTAAGCCCATTCTAAAGTCAGGTGTCTTGAAGTGCTTGTAACAGTTTAGGCAAGAATTAGTTCTGTAGTTTTTACAATCTAAAAATTGGTTCTTACTATTTTTATAGTTTTAAGTTATATAAGAAGGTTTGCATTTTCAGAACAAATTGATCCAGGTGTTAAATACACCTTGAATTTTCTCTTTGCTTTACACTTAGTATATTGAAACCAAAGTAATTTCCTCTTCATAAGCTTCATAATTCTGCCTTAATAATCAGTGCTACATCTAAATAACTTCACTGCTTACAATTAAGTAGTCATTTAAAACTCACTTTAATATGCAATGCAAGTATGTCTGAAGCTTCTTATCCAATTTACTTCACTCACATTTTTCTGACCTGTCCTAAGGTTAGGTTTCTGAAATTAAGTACCTAAAATACTAGTAATTTCCCATTTTCCATTTCATTTATCCCCCCAAGATGTCTAATCGGTGACTTTTCTAATTGTAAAAGAATTTTCGATTAAAATAATTTTACTGCTTTTTAGTTGTAGCCAAAATATGATCTTGGTAAATTGGAAAGATTAACTCTTTGTTTGCCCGTTGGAATTTATGCACTTAGAGTAGCTCCAGACAAAGACAAAATGGTAGATGAACTGGATTTTCAGAACCTATGGAATAGTGCAGCTAATTATGCATCAGATGTGACAAGTTCCAAATAGAGCTTATATTGTAATATTATACAATTTTTAATTGTAGGCAACTTAACTATATAGAATTAGCTAAGAATTAGATTTATCTGTATATTTCAATGAATTTCATTACATATCAATGAAAAGGTCTCTACACTATTAAAGCTCATGGACCTAAAATCTAATCAAGAATTATTTTTCATGAGGTCAACATTATAAAATATTCCCCTTTTATTCAATTCCAATTTCTGTCAAGATTTTAATGGAGGGAGTGTCAGCCATACCCAGTACAATCGCTGTTCGTAGTGTGAAGCCAAACCTAACTCAGATCTGCCAGTCACATGATTTTTGAAAAAAGTAGCTGCATTATCCATTATAAAGTCATATGATTTAGCTCATCCAAGATTTATGCATAAACCACTTAACATGTTGACATCTTTTTAGAATCCAGACACTTGTGCGTTTGTGATCTTACCTCCAGAAGGCAACTCCCTTTCAGAGACACCAGGAGGGTCTTGGGGTCTTGACTAGTTCACTGAAGAGGGGAACTGCTTTTGGTTTCCCCTTTGTCACTCTTGGGAGACTTGATATACAGCCCCATTTAGTGGGGTGGGACCCTTGGACACCCAAACAGTGCACTTGAGGGTGCAGGCAGCTTCCAAATTTTCTCACAGATAGACTTTTCAATCTAGTTCTTCCACAAAACATGCCTGTTCATGCCCTTTCATAGCAACATCTATTAATTCAACCCATGTGAGAACGTGATTTTCAACCCCTTCACCAATAATTAAATTCATTAACAAAATAACACCCAGTGAGCCTCTTTATTAGAACTGAAAGCCCTTTAGTAAGTCATCTGTTATTGTAGTCTCTTCTTGGGCCAGCCTGCCACAATCCCCTGTTGTGAGTATTGATTGCTGATTATCGTGATGAGCAGTGACTGTTAAATGAGTTTCCATATCAACACCTTTCCTGTCTTTTTTCTTGTATTGGAAATTTTGCAATTACAGATCTGTCCGCAAATCGTGGCTCAATCATTTTTGGCATCTTCCTTTCAAGTTTATGTTTGACCTTTATCCCACTCAGAAAAGTAACCTGTTGTGTCAGGATATATCTATAGCCATCTGACACTGGGAAGAGCTTTCTCTAAATCAATGCCAAGTAATTCCTAGATGCATGTTGGATTCAAAGAAAAAAACAATGACCGCATTTAACTTTTCTTCTATTGGCTCCAGATCTACAGTTCTTCTAAAAATCTTGAAGATGCACTAACGTAATACAGATGTCTACTATAAGTTGTATAACTTAAAGATAGGAAGCTTAGCAACTCTGTCACATTCACATACCCAGGAAACAGAAAAAAAAAGACTTACACATTAACTGGACATTACTTTAAGAATAGCAACTGAAAAGAAAATGAAGTTAATGTTATAGACAAGGTTAAAATAAGACGTAATTTGCTTCAGAATGTTTTAGACGGATGTTCTTGTTTAGAAGGAAATGTAAGGACGGTGCCACTTTTAGCACTTTCTAAACATTATTTTTGATCATTTAAATCTTGTGTTCCCTTTCTTTTTTTGTCCAGTTTTCTATTTGGACAGTTCAGTTCATCTGCCTCTTGTAACGAACAGTTCTTTCCGGACCCTATGCGGACGACACAATCCGAAGAAGTGGGAAACACTGGGAAAACGTCATGCAGGAATACGGGGCTGAAAACAGGGGGGCGTGTCCAAAGTGCACTGGTGCACAGGGGAGGTGTGGCCAAGGCAAACAATCCAAAAGAGTAATCCATAGAGGGAATCTAAAAACACAAGAGTAAGTCCATAGTCAGGAGATCCAGAGATCCATCCAAACAAAGAATTAAAAACACGAACCGGGACGGAACCGGTGGACTAGGAACAGGAACAGAGGTTAAAACCTTAACGGGACCAGGCGCTTCCAGGTCCCGGACTCGCACGGTGCGGAAACCAGATGCAGAGCCAGGATGAGCGTCAGCGCCTGGCTTTTAAAGTTGGGCTGGGAAAAGGGATCAGGTGCAGAGAATAAGTCTAAAGTGAAAGGGCTGGAGCACCCTTAAGGAGGGGGGACTATAATCATGACACCTCTGGTGTTTGTGATGCTTTATGTTTCTAACCTCAGATTTATGCCGCAGATTTCCAAAGTCAGTTGACATGTCCTCCAGATGTTACCTGCTGGGGGACACATTTCTTGTTTTCAGAGTTTCTCTGTGATCACCCTTACCCTCATCCTTTGCCTGCCTTGGGAGTTCTCCACCTACATCAACAGGAAAATGTACTCAGAAATGCTTTCCGAGCTCTTTTTTCCCCTACATCCTTTCATAAAGATCTTCCTCTCATGATTGGCAGTCGCTGCCTTACCTTCTGAGTGAGGCCAATGAAAACTTGTAGGGCTTCCACAATAAGTTGCAGTCATCAGAGTACAGTACAGCAGGTGGATATTATTGCACTCAAGCAAGAACTCACGTCAGATTGATTCTGGAGAACTAGTCAGATACTCAAGATTCTTGGAGTCTTATTTCAAGTGATTCTTCGTTTAGCTTTCTTGCACTGGCTCCTTGTGAATTTCAAAATGAAATTCAAAATACTCTTGCTTGCCTTTAAGAGCCTGGATGGTTTAGCGCCTAGCTGCATCAGTAACCTGGTGCTGTATCTCTCTACACACCTGCACTTTGTTTGCACTCTTTGGAACCTGGGCCTTTGTCAGTTCCCAGAACTGAATTCGGAATCTTTTGCACTTTTACTTCGCGGCTGTGGAAAGATCTCCGAGTCTATACCGAACCTTTTAGTCGGAACTTTCAAGTCTAATTCAGTCTAATGCTTTGTATTAGTTTGTGTACATACGTGTGGCGAAAATGTTTTGTCTTATGAAATAATGAAATGTCCTAGACTCTGAGGTCTAAAGAGCATAACTGCTTAGACAGTTAGACTTAGACTTCATATACCCATCTTTACTCAACCCAGCAAATCCACAACACTGATTGCTGTTTGTCATCTGGAAGCTTCATGTTTCCTATGGATACACTTAATATCTTAAATTTCTTTACAACACTCCTAATGTGTAGCACAGTATCTCTCTCTCAACCATTACAACAGTAGTCCTTGGTTTTAGAGGTATTAAGTTGAAAGAAGGAGCTGTTACACCATTCAACAATATAATACACTACATGACCAGTAGTGGGTGGAGCAGTGGTACTGTGGTTAAGGATCTGTGGCTGGAAGGTTGCTGGTTCAAATCCCCTGGTTGGTAGAGGAATCCCACTCTGTTGGGCCCCTGAGCAAGGCCCTTAACCCAAACTGCTCCAGGGATGCCGTATAAATGGCTGACCCTGTGCTCTAACCCCAAGCTTCTCTCTCCCTGCCTGTGTGCCTCATGGAGAGCAAGCTGGGGTTTGTGAAAAGACAAATTCCTAATGCAAGAAATTGTATATGGCCAATAAAGTGATCTTATCTTACCAGTGTCTAAGTCTTGAAGAAGACAGAATGTATAGGAAGGTGGATAGTTAACATTCCTGTGGAGATACAGTGGAAGAACAAAGTTGCTCTGATATAAAACACTTTACCTTAAAATTTAAGTTTTACCGCATTTTATCTTTAACATCATAGAGGGATTCAGAGCACAGTTCTCTGTCTGCACGATACGTGCTTAGAGAAACCTACCTGCAGGGTGAAATCGCCCTCTGTTCTCAGCGTCTAAAACATTGCATGGACAAGAAGTCTCTTCAGAGTCACACTCTGCTAGTGTGAGGAATTGCCCAATGCATGAGGAGGCTCTGAACTTGGACAAGTCTCTATCTGACACTCCTGTACTGTTGAAGGGAACCAAGACTCACAATGTCAGGAGCTTCGGAGCACGTGGTGTCCCAACTGAAAGAACTCCCAGCCAGGCTGCTGCTCACAGAGGTCTTCTTACAGTAAGGTGGGGAGAAGGATCTGACTGAACTGCCTGGGACACCACTGAATGAAACTGAAGCCTGACAGTGTGAAAAACACAGTTTTAGACTATAATGGGAAGATCACAGGGAGAGTTTCTGCAACCAAAATGGCTCCTTTTTCAGGAGCTGTTTTTCCTCTCTCCATCACACCTAAAAACGCACACCTGAAGAAGGCTCCACAGCCAAAACTTTGTGTCTCTTTTCTTTTAGCATGCAATACATCTTTACTTGTTCCTTTGCAGCCTACGCATGCTGACGCAGCTCCCTTCTTGAACTTCTTCAAATCTACAGTATTCTGTTCCAGGATGGAGGTTGTTTGCATGATTCTTAAATGTAAGTTTGTCATACTTTTTACAGATATTTTCAAATATTATTTCAATATTCGAATTATTCAATTATATATATAGAACTAGAATACAAGGAGACGATTTAAAAGCTGATGAACAGTCAGCATGTTCATGTAGTTTATCTACCAGCAGAGGGCAGTGATTGGAAGAAGACTAAAAATCGTTTCATTCTGCAGCACTCCAGAAATCAAGGACTGCAAATTGTACAATTCATTAGACTAAAGACATGTCTACAGCCTTTGTATAGGAGCAAACTCTCTTCTTAATTACATGCTTTTAATAATTTAGCTAAATCAGTACAAGGCTAATTCCATTTTTTTTTAAAAAGATCAATCCATGTAGCCTGGTTTATATTTGTCAGTATTTCATCACATTACTTTCAATAGCCACTTATCCGATTCAGGGTCTTGTAACCCAAACCCTATCCTGGGAGCCAATTAACCCACCAGCATGACTTTGGACTGTGTAGGAAGACCGAACACCCAGAGGAAACCATTATAAACACAGGGAGAACATGCAAACTTCACACAGGTAGCAGAACTGCAGAAATCAAACCTGATGTCCAAGGCAGCAATGCTAACAACTGCAGAAATGTGCCAGCCTATCTGTGAATATTTCTTGAGAGCAAATAGGTGATATGGTACTGTATCCCCGGAGTTAATAAAACCTGTCTTAAATTAGCCAAGCAGTGTCTCTCTTTTTCACTTCACAGAATCTTTTACAGTTTTCTCTTTGCTTCAAGGAAAACAGTCTTGGGAAAATGGTTCCCAGAAAGAGTTTTCAGAAGGAGTCCAGGCAGTTGAATGAGTCAGCACCTCACACATTAAGAGTTTACAAGCAAAGTCAAGGTTGTGTAAAAATACTGATTTTGTTTTCAATGGCTGATCAGAGGGAACCCACCTGTCATGACGGTGTCGAGGTGCTCTCTGTGTGGACAGGCGGGGTGACAGGGCAGGACAGAGGGTCAGGACTGAAGACAGAAGCAAGCATACGGCTAAACTGTGTTTTAATCACGTCATTAATTAAGAAAAGGCCATACTTGAGGGATTTCCTAAGCTGTTCAGTCTTATTTCATAGGCTTCGTCCCAATTGCCAAGAGTATGAAATGTGTCAGTTATCACAGTGTACGGACAACTGTAGTGAACTACTTCAAAAGAAACAGCACTTTGTACGCATTTACATTTCCAGAAAATTCCGTTATAGGTATGTTTACATGCTTTTTTTATGATTATGCATTATGCTTTGAAGCCAAGTGTGTATTTTGGAGTGCCATATCGAAACTATCTGCCTTTAGGTTAACTAATAGCCGACTAATCTGAAATCTAAAAAAAATCCAAATCCCAAAGCAGACCAACAACCCGAAAATTCAAGAAGGGTAGAACATCATGTCATTCTGATGTTCTAATTTTCTGATTCTAATTTTGCCCCGAGCAGCAAGCATTAACTAACGTTTGCCTGGACTCCCCTTTACTACACCTGACACATTGCCACGTGAATGTTGTGTATACATACTTGAACAATCTTAAAAATGAACCAAATTAAAGATATACAGTCATGTCTGCTGTATTACAAACAGTAGGGAGATGGCATGTTTTCAGCTCTTTCCAGAAGAGGATACTCATGTAAATGTTCTGGGTTCAGAGTGCTAATCAAGATAACCCTTTGAAATCCAGACGGAGTAAGACTGATGTGTCCGAGGACCTGATCCTTAGGCATGGTGGAATTATTCTCTGTCTAGCCAGCGGCGCTGGGCCGGGTCAGAATCATGGCAGAGTAAAAGTAAGTTTGGCAGAGCCACACTAGTGACTGGTGACATGTGATGCGGAACTCTCACATGATGCAGGACGGGTCATTGGCGTGGGGGGAGTTATGTGCTGTCTAGGGAGTAACACTGATTATGTATGGCGCCCGCAAAGCACTACGCTCGAAATTCACCTATCCGCCACACATTTTAAAATCACCGCAGTGCATTCTAATCAGCCCTGTTCTTTCAAATCCAAGCCTGTAGGTCTGGGCCTGTAGAGAGTATCGCTGTGAAGCCAAACAATGACTTTGTTCAACAGCATCCACAGATGGCCTCATGTTGCTCAGCTCAACCATATTGTTAAAAGACAGGTAACAGTTTGTAAATGAGGAAAGATTTAAATTTAACCTTCTTCCAGCCTATTCCCTGTGGGATTGTTCTTCCTGTGCTACAAGCAGAATCTCAGCTTATTCCACATCAAGCTTGTGACACTCTGAACTTCCCACACCAGGGAGCCCCTGTGAACTAATACGAGTAACAGTTGTTTTTTGTCTTATTTTTCGCAAAGTGGCAACCACAAGCACTTATTATTTCTGTAGGTTACTATCGTCATGAGAGAGAAGCAATAGGCTCAGGATTCCTTGGCATACAAAATCGCACATCTTGCCTCTTACTAATCAAAGCCATTACAGGGGCGTTCCACTGCTAGAACACATCTTCAAAGATGACAATTTTAAGTTTGGCAAAGGAAACCACGAAGGAATCTTCCACAATTTTAGGTCAAGCTATTGTTCATACTGTAAACACTGTCCCTCCTTCTATTTATTAGAAAAGCACAGTGGCTGGAAATTTAATGTATAAACCAATGAAAACCAGGAACACAGGACTGAATTGCACTGAGACATTTATTTATGTATTTATTTAATTCACTTGGACCGAATGCAAATACAGCAAACACACACCACCAAGCACTAGGGGGCAATGTAGAGCAAAGGGGGGGTGACAGGAGTGGGTGGGGGGAGAAACGTATTTAGTGGGTGAGAGTTGGGGGAGCAGAGTAAATAGGTGCTCCTACTAGCCGTGCACAGAGCTACAAGGGTGTAGACTGGGATGCTCACGCCACTAGTGCTTTGTTTTCTGCAGTGCACAGAGCTCCTTTGCAGTAATGCAAAACTGTCCACACAGAGCCTGGCCGCTGGCAGCAATGATACGTGACTCTCCGTCTGCATGACCCCTGCAGATTCCTCTTTGCACTTGCCTGAGTCTCCTGAGTGCTGCTGCGTGTATATAACTAAGGTCATTTTTTCACACAGCCGAGTTCCCACATAAAGACAGGCTATGCACAGTGGTAAAATACTGCCCCAGGTACCTGTGCTGCACAAACTCCTCAAGCTGTTTTCAGAGTTCAGCTGCACCAGTGGGGCAGACTGCACGTATTCTTTAAAACTGCCCACTTGTAATGAGACGTGTATCGGTATGATCCATGTCTGACTCCAGCAGCAGATACAGCACTATCCTACTGCAAGTTGATACCAAACCTCTTGGCCTGGTTAACAAGAAATCTGTTTTAAACATTGACATTAACAGCCCATGCTAAGTTTAAATTAATTTAAATGATACAAGTAAACAGGTATTGCTGTGTCATGTTCTTTCTGGACAACATCTGAAAAATCTGAAACATTGAGATTCATTAAGCTCCCTGCCTCCCCATCCCACTCCATACACCCGCTGAGATAGATGCTGGAGTTCTACAGCATCACAAGCAGGGGATACTCTCAAGTAGTTCTGGAGTCATTTCCGAGAGCCTGAACCCCAGAGCTTTGGTACAGTCAGGCTTGTCCTAACCAGAACTCTGAGCCAGACCGCACCATTGCTGACAGTGACTTAAGCTGCACTTTGGAACGGAGTGCCATGAACATTACAGACAACCATCAACTCCAGCATTACCTGACAAAAAAAGAACTTAAAAAATATATTTATATATATATATTTAAGAAACAAAAGTCACCAGCAGGTAAGACAGATCAGGATTGGATTTTTTTTTTCCTGAAAAAGTACATTAGTGGTCCAGTGAGGGTTTTGTCCCATCCCCAATCGAGTGCAAGAAGGGAGGCGATAAACTGGGTGTCGAGGTGATGTGAAACCATGGCAACCGCATCCAGGGGGCTGCAGAGATGCACTACTGGGCCACAACGAGCCATGTTGCCAGGTACAGCTGTGAAGGCTACAAATACAGGTTCAGCAAAGCTGTATCTTTATTTCCTCCAAGAGCATTCATTGTGAAACCACAGCACACTAAAATCATATTTTTGTAAGACTATGGCACTGTAAGTGTGATTGTAGCAGAACACCGGCTACTTCAAGTTAGCTTTTCTGTATCAGTGTCGCTAAGAGGCCACTTTGATCTACTGTTTATATTCTGTGAAATACCTGCTGTACATAACATATATCGATGGATTGCATTAATAGGTGTTGAACGTTGTGTGTTCGCTGGCTGTCAGGGCTTGGCTACTGGTTGGGTAGATTCAAATGTGTGGGTATGGCTCTCAAAGGCTGGACTGCACTATCCTGAACAGCAGGGACTCTGGGTTCTTTGATTGACGCGGCTCAGCTTCAACGTGTTGGCTCAGTTCCGCTGGGAAGAGAAAACCGGTTACAGATCACATTGCCTCTACTGTGTTCCGCAGACAGAAAGTTGCCTGGGATCAACCTCTCGTTGCTGCATTTCTTCCCTCTGGGGTGTTTGTACTCACCCAGCAAGAGATCATGCACTCGGTTCCAGGAGGATAAAACCCTTGCCCCACATTCACCATTCTCATAAATACACAGGCAAATTCATACATTATAAATTAAAAAAAAACAACAAAAGAAAAAGATCTCCTCACATTTCAATATTACTTAATAGAATTCATATATTAAAACCAATTTACTGTCTATGTCCAATCTGTAATGAGCCTACATCAGGATTCATGAGCTTTTCAACCATAGCGATGGGGATGGAGGCGACATTTGAAGGCAGGCATGGGGAAGGGGTAGGAAACTAAAATTGGTTTTTGGAACCAAGCCCGTTTTCTTTAATTGGAACTTTAAAAAAAAAAAGGAGGCAAAACCCAAAAGTACCAAAATGACAACCGACGTACAAGAAAAAGATTTTCTGCCCTTGTGTCTCGTTGGTATGGGAGCACAGGCCCCTGAGCCTACGGTGGCGATGGAGCCCCTGCCCGGCTGGTCGAGGTCCATCTGCACACATGCACCTTCCCATCGGGCCTTGCCACAGCGGAGGAGCTCCTCGATTCCTGCTTCTCCCGTCTCTGCTGCTTCTCTGCTCCTCCTTCCCGCCCCTCTCGGGCAGCGTGGAAGCACAGCCGCACATGTTCCACAGAATTGCATGTCTTTGCACGGGTCTCAAGGATGCTGAACTAGTTCTGCCTCTATTCACGATGCTAATGTGTTTCCCCAGTGGGAAACAGTCCTGTGTTCTAAGCCAGCGTCTGGATTTTTTAAAAAGTCGTTTGGCTTAAATTAATTTACAAACCAGCACTGAAGCCATCCAAGCTGTTTTTGGACTGGATAGTTTTTTCCCCACGAGTTATCTTTTCCAGTGTAAGTTGTTAAGAAAACTGAATTATCTAACAGTGCTCGACTTGCTCGTTTACAGCGGTTTGGGGCTGGGCTGTGTTCTAAATACTACTTGTTTTAAACAAACTGGGGGTAGAATGATACCATTCATGGTGTTTGTGTCAGATTTGGCTGAACACTTTGGCACAGAGCACGACAGAAATCAATGAGGAAGTCTGAAAAAACTCTAAGGGAAGGGAGAAGTCACTGAAATATCTCTTATCTCCTCTTCCTGTCCCCTGACTACAGCGAACTCTGAAGCCCATGCATGAGGAGGACTGAGAGACAGCAGCACAGGCCACAGTGTGTGTGGATTTGACTGTTGTGGATATATAGTGATAGGGGACATTAAGCAAACACAGGATGGGAACCTGCAGAGTTGAGTCAACAGGGCAATGAGGAAGAATAAATCATTTCCTCACATGTCTACAGAACAGAACTGAAATGAAGGATTCTGGGCTTACCTAAGTGCTCAAATATGACGATAATATCACATTACAAACACCCCCATCCTGCAAGAGTGAATATACAGTAACAAACGGGGGCTCGTATGGTCCAAACTGTTGTTCCTTCTGTTCAGAAAAACCCTTATGATTAAGTGGAGTGGAGGACGAAGGAGGGCTAGCTCCAGTCCCTGTGAACGGGACTCAAACCTGTTGCCACGAGCAACTCTGTGTCCAATCTCTGTGCTCCTGCTCCCTTCCCACAGGCCTCAGGCCTGACAAATACAGCAAGTGTTTTGGCCTACCCATGGCAAACCAAGCTAGGCAAAGTGCAACAAAAAAAACACGACGTCACTTGAAAAGCAGAACAGAAGACTTTCTAAAATGCGTTAGTTGTAGGTGTGTGTAGTTTGCATGTGACTACCTTTCTAAGTCTAGTTTTGTGGGTCAGTCCAGGCGGGGTTTGGGGTGGGGTCAGGGAGGTTGTATCTAGAAGCAGCAAAGATCCCCAGGTGAAAGGAAGAACATGCTCCAGCAGAGGGGTGGCTGTTGCACTCACAGGCGGCGCTGGCGGGAGTGAGTCCAGGGGGGGGAAGAGCAGTGGGGGCACCCCGTGCGGCGGGGCCTCTCATTGCAGTTTCTTTCGCGAGCTCGTCTGCAGTTCTGGTCGTCCTCCCGTGCAGCAGATGGGGTGTGGTGCGGTGTGTTTTTCTCTCTCTCTCTCATCCGTTGCCAGCGAGTGAGGTTGGTACTGGGAAGCAGCCAGGGGGCTCGTAGGCATTGGCGGGCAGTAGCAGGCGAGGGTCCCCTCCCGTCCCCATTCCCAGCAGGGGCCCGGGCTCCGGAGCAGGCGGTTCAGAGATCAGGACTGTGGGAGAACACAGACCGCCTTAAAAACTCACAGACCGCCTTAAAAACTCATTTCCCATGAGCAGCCCAACTGCTAATGTCATTAGAAAATTCACCGCTCTTTGCGTATTCATGCAAATCATTGCCAGAAGCCATGAGCAACTAAACAGATGGTAACCTACTCCTGTTTTTTTTATAAAACTGCATTTTTTAGGAAGATAAATGTAAATGTAATACAAAATGTAAATCCTGTCTGCCAGGGCTTAAAATGTCTTACAGGCGTATTCACCCCTTTCCAACAAGTCCCATATTATCGTTGATGCATTTTGTTAAAGTGAACGTTTCTTTTTTTAAAGATGAATGTTCCACCAGAAGGTGTCAAAGTGGCGCAGTGGTCAGCGTTGCTGCCTTACAGCACTGGGGCCCTGGGTCCAATTCTGGACCTGGGGTGCTCTCTGGGAGGAGTATCTTGCTGAGAAGAGATATTTTGCTGTAGTCATATCAGTTATGCCCTTGTCAAAATGGCTTGTAAGTTATGCTAAGGGATCTTTTCACACGCCTTTTGTTGATTTTTTACTTGAAAAGTGAAGCCCAGTGTTTCTTCTGCAATTGTTCTACAAAATACTGATTTGCTTTGGGTTTTTTGGCTCCAAAAGCTTTGGATTTCTCATTTATGCATAGCAAAGGGTGTGATTTTCTTTTCAGACAGCTCAGTGCTCTTTTACTGCTCCAGGAAATTATCATTAACATCCCCCTAAGGAGCTTCTTAGCGGGTGACACACTCTCAACACTTTTTACAGGCAACCATTACACTGATGTTTTGCAAAAGCTCATGTCATAACAGGGTCCAGGAAGGCAGAAGAGGTCTAGAAGGATCAGTCATCAGAAACTGTCAGAATTAAATTACAAACTACAGACACAGGTTGACAATCACTGTCTGGGGTACCTCTGACTTGCTGTGTTTCTCTTGAGCAGTGGATTGTGTTTCCCTGACAACCACTGCCTTGGTAACCAGCATGTCAGGGTGCTGTTGCTTGGCTTCTTGTATAGCCAGGGCCAGGGCCTGAGAAAGAAGAGAGGAGAAGATTATTTGACAATCTGCTGGTTAAATTAATCACCGTGACTCCATATTCATTATGAAGTTTTTCTGTTGCTCTACACGATTAAACAACTGGTTTGTCACAAAAAATGATAATAGAGTTCAAACTAGCAACAATTTCCCTGCCCCAACAATCTCCATACAGATAACTAAACTGATTAAACTACAAAGGTTCTTCCTCTGAGAGCTCAGAGTCGATGATCAGGATTAATAACATATAACACAGCAATTCCCACCACATGGGAACATATAGAACACAACAGAACTACATGTTCTAGGCTGAAGAGGTGTGTGAAAGGGTCTGTCTAGTTCTGTAGGTCTTGACTTCAATCTAGACTCAAGACTGGTTTGTTTACTATTATCTAGTAATAATGAGTTTTGGCTTTATTTTGAGTGTTCTTTTGACGATTTACTGTAAACTATTGATGTACCTGGAAGAATAGGATCAAAGAGAAACATAGACAATAGAAGTGCCAGTATGATCTGAAGACAACGCACCTGGTCTTGGTCGACATCGTCATCCCCAGTGATGATGATTCTCTTCTCGATCCTGGTCTCCGAGTATCCACCCTTCACAGTCTGCAACACAACAGCACACTTCAGTCTACAAGACTGCTAGAAGCAATCCAGTCTGATGGATCTGCTTTTCATCGCGTAGAGCTGAGGATTAAGTCAATACAGTTCCCCAGCAGTACAGTCAAGAACCACAGAGGGGTTTTTCCAATTGGGTAGGAGGAGAAGCCCCTTTCTGGGGAAAGAGAGGAGACTGGGTTAAAAGTGTGCATCCAATCTGTCACAAAAAAAGGATCTGCATTTTGCACTGTTTTGTTGCTTTAGTTTCAGTGCCTGTTGCTCGCAGTCTAAATACTTGTCATGTGCACAGCATCACATTAGCCTGCAGCAGGCAGTTTTATGATTTACTTTACCACACCCAAGCTTTACTGAGATTTCAATGTGTTTTACTAAACTCTTTTTTTACTTTTACTAAGCTTTTAATGTCTAATAATCAATCTATTAGGCGCAACCCAAAACTGAGGCGTCACGATCCTCTCTAATAAGCTGAAAGGTTCTCCTACACAAGTGTGTTTTTGTGTAAGCCTTTCAGCAGCGCGGAGAAAACAAATATTGCATTATTACAAGTGGACACGGCATTATTTCGCAAATAATTTTTAATGCAAAATCTGAAAAAAATGTTAAAAAACATTTTGCGATTTTGTTCAAAAATAATTGTTTAAAAACTGAAATACAATCTTCATGAAAGTACTCTCTTACATTCATAGAATAAAACAATAGTGTTACTTTCCCTTTTGTAGAAAGGAATTAGTATAAGGAAAATGTGTACTACTGTACATCTACTTTTAGACATCAAGTATAACTCCAGGTAATGGAGCATTCCTGGGTTAAACGTGCAGCATTAAAACATACTCCCAGAAGGACAGCTACATCCAGAAGGATGGGATTAAACACAGCTGGGCGCACAGCCCATCGACATCGATGTGGAAGATTTGGCTGATGACATTTTGAGCGCTGCTGGCCTTCACGAGCAGCTCGTCGAGATCCAAAAACGACAAGACACTGTTTCAAAACCAAACAGAATCACTAAATGCGCTCTGGATCAAAGCGAAAGAACAAAAAACCATCCTAGGAAATGGAGCTCTTGAAGGTTTTACTACCATTTTTTTTCCAACCAACTTGTGTGAAGCCGGTTTCTGAGCGCCCCCCCATCACAGAACTGAAGCTTTGAAGCCAACAGCAACCAGAGCAGGACTCAAGACGCAGCCTTTCAAAATACAGGCCAGGGTTTGAACTACTGTACCTTGAAAGCTTGTGAAAAGTCGCAAAGTTTTTTTGTACTATCTGTGCTTCTGCAAACCTATTGTGCACTACCACTTAATAAAGAAACCATTTTCCTAAGCTATGATTATATTTTACGGAAAACAATTAGTATTTAGTACATACAACATTAAAGTAATTAAAAGGAAGTCCATTTAAAACTGAGGCTGTGAAGCTGACTGCCAAACTCAGTCTGGTTCCTGACTAAAAAAGGTTTAGGAGCCTTGCTGTAAGTGTCCAGAGGAACTGTACAGCCTGTGGAACACCTGAGAAGCATGGCATGACTGTTCACATCCCAGCACAGCCCAGCGCCCTTTCGGAACCCTGGGGGGGTCGTTACCTTGGTAACATGTGTGGTAGTTGCTGAGGTAACGTTTTCTGTGGTGACGCTGTGTGGGGACATCCCTGCCTCCTTCCCCAAAGTGCTGGTCTTCACCTGTAAACAACCCACAAGAGCCAGTCAGTTCCCCAGGCCTGGCCACACACTAGCAGTCTGCATTAACAGGTGGCCCACAGCTCTGTTCTTAGAAACATGTTACAAGTTCACTGGAGCATTCTTAACATTTTTTTTTTGTTTCTTAACCTCCACCACCAAGGGGTGAGGAGTTTTATGTTCTCAAGCATGACAAGTGAGATGAATTTAATAACTGCAAACGTCAATGGGTGCTTTCTGTAACTTTTTCGGCTACCACCAGGACAACCGGGCCTGATACCATTTAGAGGACTCTGTAATTTATTTATATGTTTTAAATGAATCATTAAACCTGGAACTCAAGGTCTTGTACTTTCCCCAGAGAGTAAACAAGCTCTGTCTCTTTAAAGCACAGATAAGAGAGCTTAAAAAAAAAGTCTGTGGTTAGATACAAAATTAACAGTAAAGAACCTCAATAACAACATCCCAGGAGAATACAGTGAGACTATTTAATACTGGAGGGCCTAGTGAGTAAGACTATTGATATTTCCAGTCTAGGAGCCAAGAGAGAAGGTTTGTACTGTAGCTGCAGAGTCATCCACTCATATGACCTTTCAAAATAACATGAGGTCATTCATTTCGGAGAGAGACTTTTCAAAGGCAGCTGCTGGAAAAGGGGGGTGTACTCACAGGGGAACTGGTGTCCAGGGGTGTTGCCTGGGGACTGGGAGGTGCCTCCTTCCCACTGCTCAGACTGTGACTCTGGAGGAGACAAGAGCAGGGGGTTACATGCAGGTAGCAGGTACCCATTTTAAATAAAAGACAGGAAACGGAGAAATGTCTTCCTTTTTTGACAATGTGGGGAAGCAATAAGAAGAGCAAATAGGATGCAGGGACACTGTGTGCTGGTGGTATATTAGTTATACCTACATGAATTATGACGTAACCATTGCTAGACCATCTAGCCAGTACAGCCAATGGCCTACAGCCACAGTTCCTGGTGAGTGGCTTCACAATGTCCAGAGAGCTATGCAGGCTGGAGAGCACAAGGTCAGGAGACAGAACTGGAACATGCATTTGCCTTAAAGTGGGAGGTACAATCTGTGTGAAAGATGTCCAGGCAAGGTAATGAAATTGTATGCTAAGAGATGAATGGCTCAGCCAGGAAAACCAGCTCAGTATATCCGTAGCAGGGTTAGCAATCTCTCACAAACACCACAGGGCAATAAGCAAGACACTATGAGCTCCACCCTCGCGAAAACCAAAGGCTTGGGAGCTCTGGCCTGCACTTTGAGGACTGAAACTGAAATCCCTTCTTATACGTGGCTCTGAGAGTCTACCTGTGTCCTGGGCTCACCCACAGGGTCAGCCAGATTCAGGTACCTCACTCTGTGACCGAGGCAAATCTGCTGGGAACTCTTATCCTTTGCAACCAGATCGCATACAGGTTCGCCGGGGGGACAGCCCTAGCGATCTCCTGTCGATGCTCCAGCAGCTGCCTGGCACTGCAATCTGTCAGAGGAGACTGCAGTATCCAGTCAGCACACTCACGTGTGTCAAGAAACGGTTCACAGTGGAGGCTATGGGCGCTGCAGGACTCTGGATTGACAAGTACAGTATTGCTGAGAGAGTTTCACGCAGGTCAGCCGTCAGTTTTGAATGGTTAGTGAATTATAACGGTAACGATCAAAGGGAGAAATACTTTTTAAAAGGGAAATCTCTGGTACAATTACCTCATGTGTTTATTTACATACGTACCTTAACTATCTATCAATAATTATTATGATTAGTTCAAGAAAGGTTGAAATTTCTCACACCCGGCACAGCTACAGTAAGTAGTTTAGTTCCTTTCTTGCACTGAAGCTCCTGAGAACTTCAAAAGCTGATACTGAGCCAGGTGTTGCCCATTGTATCTAGATTCACCTCGATAGCCACTTTCAGTTTCCATAACAATATAAAATGTTGTAAATACTATGGGGATCAAATATGATATTCTTCCAACATGGCTAAACATGCTATGTGAAATAATGCCCAGAAGCAAAAGCTGAAATAAAAGTTTCAGTGCTGCACAAGGCAAACAAAGACATATTTCACTTCACTGTCTCGATACTTTTCACTGTATGCTTATTACGAGTGTTCATGATGATGAGGGCGTGTATCCAGTCGAGCAGAGAGCACTTACTGTATGCCCAGACTGTGATGCCACCTCTGGTGAGAGTTTATTACCTTGCAGGTTCTCACCACTGCACACTACCTGTGAGTTTATTGGCCCTTACAACACTTTACTCTATTTTCATCATCGTTTACCTCAGTAAGCTGTTATAAATTCCATGCCATCTGCCGCACAGAGAGGATCAAAAAGGCTCCATTCACAAAGCCGTAACATATGAGTTATTCAATAAAAGGATTTACATACAAAGACTCTCTTAAGGGCAGGATTCCTAGTTATGTTATTATTGTTAGCACACTGGAATTTAATAAACCAGCTGCAGAGATAAAACGATGTGGAAAATGACAAACATCTCACAGATACCTCACAGATAGTGAAACATCTATACAAACCTTTATGAAAGAATGAGTAGTACTGAGTAGAGAATACAGCTGAACAGTATTCTGTCTACAGAGAAGGCTGTGAGTCTCTATCAGGCTGAAGATAATATCAACAACTAAGTCATTGTAAGGCAGTGAGTATATTAAATATTTTCCTTTATATCAAAGCTGTTTAAAATGAAACTAAAAAAGATTGTTTCACTTTTTGAAATAATATACAACATGGTGCAATACAGGATGTTGGGTGTGGTCATTTTTTGACTAGTTACATGAGTCTAATTACTTCTACAAAAACACATTTGTGCAGAAGCGCTAAAATTGCAAGTTTTGCAGCAAGTTATTGATGATAATATACTTTTATTTCTTTAACAGCTTGTAGATTCTGACTCATTTGCTGACCAACACAGAACAGGGAATGGGGAATGACAATATAATCTTGCAAACAGAAAAAAAGTTTAATTTAAAAATCTCCTACTGCAGCTACAAAATTATAACTGTACTGTAGCTATGGATCCAGTTGCATGAGAGTGATAAAAGAAAGATGTGTGGAGCTGTGGAGCTGTCAAGCAGGAGATGCTCGTGGAGTTATTAAGATAAAGATACATACCGGGGAGGCTTCAGCAGGCTGTGCAGCCACAGTGACAGATACAACTCCTGTCTCCTTACTGCTGCTCTCGTTCACCACCTGCTAATCATATAAAAGACAAACATCACTACACAGCTTTGCAGTACTGCTGCAGGGTCACTGCCCTCGCATCAACACACAGCCATGCAACACTGCTGCTGGGTCACTGACAGCTGTGCAACACAGCAGGGTCACTGCCCTCGCATCAACATCCAGCTGTGCAACACTGCTGCTGGGTCACTGACAGCTGTGCAACACAGAAGTTGGGTCACTGCTCTCGCATCTACATCCAGCTGTGCAACACTGCTGCTGGGTCACTGACAGCTGTGCAACACAGCAGGGTCACTGCCCTCGCATCTACATCCAGCTGTGCAACACTGCTGCTGGGTCACTGACAGCTGTGCAACACAGAAGTTGGGTCACTGATAGCTCTTAACACAGCTGCTGGGTCACTGATAGCTCTTAACAATGCTGCTGGGTCACTGATAGCTCTTAACACAGCTGCTGGGTCACTGATAGCTCTTAACACTGCTGCTGGGTCACTGATAGCTCTTAACACTGCTGCTGGGTCACTGATAGCTCTTAACACTGCTGCTGGGTCACTGATAGCTCTTAACACTGCTGCTGGGTCACTGTCCCCACATCAACACTGCTGTTGTGAAACTGACAGGTCTGCAACACTGCTGCTGGGTCACTGTATGGTTCTGCAGAACTACAGTGAAACCTTTCCACAAGTTGCTGTGCTTCAATGGCCTCATTTCGAGTAAAAAAAGATCAAATTTACAGTCTAATCAGACAATTGTGGGGAGCAGAAGCCTTCATGTGTCCTTTCTGGAGATGAATTGGTCTGTCTTTTGTTTTATGACTATCATAACTTTACTGTCAATTTAATTCCTCAAGGGTAACAACATAATTGAAGCTCTTCTGCGACAGAAAACCATATTTATCATAACACTGAAGTTCTTAATGACCACCTAATTCACAAAGCAGGTTTCTAAACTGCATTAATTGAACAGAAAATACAATCCATTTCATGTCAGAATGTTTGTACAGGGACAAAGTTGTTCAATAGTATAGAATACTAATGCTTAGAATTAGCATCTTCTGAGGTCTAGAGAAAGTTAATAAAGAAAGATGTTTTTCTTTTCAGCTGCATGTAGCACAGGAACTCTCCAGAAGGATCACAGGAGAAACTTTTTCCTGCACCCTTTCAGTAATCATTTTATTTTATTGTTAGTTTTGTCCAACCACTTTATAAACAGCATTCTCTCCAATAACAGGGATGTTGTAGACATTGGTATGAAATGTTATACTGAACCTGCTCCGATGTTTCCACAACTATGGTCTTAGTCTCTGAGGTGACAGGGGCTCCATTGGGTGACATGTCAGTTTTGGAGTCTGTTTTTTTGAGTGACTGTGCAACACTCACAGCACTGGGATCTTTCTTGGCCACAGGAGGCTGAGGAAGAAGAGGGACAGGTTAGCAACAGAGCTGTACTTGGCCCTGTCTGCTTCAGAGGAACTGCACGGAGAAAACAGACAAATGTCATAAGGAGACGAGGACCTTTTTTCTGATGACCCAGGGCTTGTATGACTCAATACTAATGTGCTCAACAGGGAAAGATCTTAATAACACATTAGCACTTTTGGTGATTAACAGTTTTTAAAACATTCACTTGTATTAAGCTTTTGTTTCCCTTTTTGCCAGTTCTACCTCATGCACATGGAAGCAGGCAAAACAGTTTCTCCCACACCTTTCACTAGGTTGGGCCTGCAAATAGGTAGCTTTATCTCAGTGCACCTAGCAAGGCCTAAAAAAACCCACAATCTTAAAAGTATAAAGTAATTTAGTATAAGGGCGTTCACTGTTGGAACAAGCATTCATTGTAAAAACACTGCTCAGAAGAGACCACTGCCAGGAATCTTTATCACTGATTCTTTTGGCTTGCATTTATAACACATGGTACTTTCCAACTGTGACCTTTGCGGATTTCCTTGGGAGAAGAAGTGAGAAAAATAAACCAGCAACCAAGAACTAAATAAACCCCTTGTTTAGATTCACGTGCAGGACAAAGGCAGATCAGCCGCAAAAGTCATGTCAGTTTAAGGTGTCAAGTCCTTGGGAGTGGGGTTCTCAGAGTAGCTCTTTCAGGAGCTCACCAGGAGCCTCACTCAAGTGTTCAGAGATACTGTACAAATAGCGCGCCCCGCAGGCTGGGAGGACTCAAGGCTTCACAGGTGAAAAACCAGTGCGTTTGACTCCACAGCAATGGAAAACACGAGAATCAACGCTGAGGGATGGAACAGAGAAGCCAAAAAATGAAGGGCAACTATAAGACGAGGCACAAAATGGATTCACAAAAGAACGAAAATCAACTAGATACAAAAAAAAATAAGTAAAGTGCCATGCTTCTCAGGAGGGTTTATTCAAAACCATGCGGATGTTGTATTGAGATGGTCCACCGGAGCGTGGGGCAGTAGCATGCTGGACGGCTAACACAGACGGGATGGTTCATGCAGCGCAGATGGCTCCAGGCTGGGGCAGGGGAGGCTCTTTGCTACCTCGTGCAGAGGGAGATCTTCCGAGCGGCTGTCCTCGGCAGGAGATCTCTCCTGGGAGGCCATCAGGCGGGCCGAGTAGAAGCGGGAGGTCTCTTCGAAGTCGTCGCGGCCCACCTCGGGCAGGCGATCCCGCTCGCCCAACTCGGACATGCCCTTGGAGAACTCCTCCACCCCTGTGTGGAGGTCCATGATGACGGTGAAGTCCACCTCGGCCTCCAGGCTGGAGGTGGAGCTGACGGTGATGCTGGAGCACTTACGCTCTATGCCCAGGTGGGTCTCCTTCAGGTACAGGGTCTCGCGCTCCTGGTCGTCCTCGGAGGCTGAGCCTGTCCGTCTCTCCCAGGGCTCCCTCTGGACAAAAGACCAAGACAGTGAGACAGACGGGGGGGGGGGGGGGCGCCAGGGCACACAGGTCATTTCTTTCACCTGTGGCAATGTGGAGGTGAACAGGAGATGAAAGATGAACAGAGAAAAACAGGGAGAGAAAGCCCGGATGTCCTGGCTAATGGCACGGGAAGCAACTCCCGGAGTGTCTGTTACCGGACTCTTTCCAAAATTCCCCAAAAATCGGAAGCGTTGGTTAGACTCCTTGACTGTTGGGAGACCGGCATGTCATGTCATGGTCCGTGACAGGGGTGAAAAAGAGAAGACAACCCCGCTTCTGCGATGAAATGCAATTGTGCCACATCCATAAAGAACAAGAAATGGGATCTTAAAAGAAAGAGATTAGATACAACACAACAATGGCAGAGGAGAGACGGACAGGGGTTTCCACATCGTTGGTCCCAACTGTATGTTGCATGCATGTTCCAGAACCAGTCCTTCATGTATACAGTACATTCCAAGCACAATTTTTCACAGTATCAATACAGGATTGGTTACTGGATTAAACCAGAAACTGTCTTAAGAAATCGACAATCACATAACCATAGAGGTGCACAGATCCACATTAAAGCAAGGCATTATAAAAAGTACTCGGTACCTGGCTTTTATTGGCCAGGAAAGGTTTAAGAAGGTAGAGTGAAAAAGCCTTGAGAAGAGATGAGACGAGAGGCAGCAACGCACACAAGTCTAATGGACTTGGCAGCATGCAGTCCGAGGACTCTGGGAGTGTGGGGAGCGAACACGGGGGAGATCCAGGTAGTGAAAAGGTTAAAGGATGAGGTTAATGAGGAGACAGAGATGGACCAAGGCCAGAAACGGATGCTGAGGTTAATGGGCAATGGATGATGGAGGGGGTGATGTTTTAAATCCAAGAAAAAACGGGCAACCTGAGATTCGTCAAGCGGCTCTTCGTGAATGGCGGGAGTGGAGAGGGGCTCCTGCAAAGGCAAAAGGACAGCGGTCCAGAGTTAGTCCAGCGTTGCCATGGCAACGGGGCTGGGAGGAAGTAACAGGGCCAGGCCTGGAGTCTACCGGCTCTCAAGTTCTCCGCCAAAAACGCCTCTCCTCAGAGACTCGACCAAACTCTGGCTCAGCGTGACTGGCAATCCAGCAGTACCAAGAAATACCACAACATATTTTCTATATCGCCATTTTAATACAGCTCCCTAAACTGTTAGGACCTTTCATTTCATTCTCAGCTCTCTCCATAAAGTAAGAACAAACCTTTCCCATTAGATACATGCTCCTGTATTTAGTGACCTCTGAATTAGCCTGTACATTCAGACACACACACAAATAAAAAAAACAGCCTTCAGATACAATGTGTAATGAATTTTCAATACAATATGAATGCTATTCCAAATTTCACATAATGAGACAATATGAAAGCACTAATTTTACATATTTCCAAACCTGCAAAACACATACTTATTAAGACCTACAGTATTTGTATAATTGTATGTTTTAGTTTTAGCAGAAAAAAAAGACACCTAACCAAACCATTACAGTAGAAACCAAACAGTAGATACTGTAAAATGTCTATGAAACAATGAGACCAATGCAATGACTGTGCCTGTTCCAGAAGGTGTCCCACAACAATAGTTACTTCAGTTAAATATGTATTTTATAAATCTCAAACAAAATCTGAAAAGAATTGGGCTCACAGATAGGTCCAGCACTAGGCCAGAATATTTATATAAATATATATAAATAACCACTATGGGTAAATACTGACAATACTGCCTGAATGTGTGTGACAATGTGACCTGTTTGACACTGTGTATATTTGATGCAGAGTGCTGTATATTTCACTGCGTCACATCTGTGGTCATTGAGCACAGTATCTTGTATCAGTATCAGAGATCGAAGCAAGTACAGTAGCAGTGGTCTGGCTTCTTTCTCCAGGTCAGCCAGGTTTAGACTGCATGTGGTGTCTAACACTAATTCCAAGCAGGAATTCGGAAACATTCACCCAGAATTAAGAATTCGTGTTGTTGTTTTTTTGTCAAACACCTGGATTTTCCCCCCAGGAATTTCACTTCATGAAAAGTAATTCTGAACCTGTTGCAAAATAACCCACCTATGCCTCCATTAACATTCCACTGGTTCCAGAGCCTGACATATTGCAACTTGTAATTACTGCACTTTCTAAATTACTGTGGCAAGCAGGATATTTTTGAAATGTGCCAGGAAAGGTTTTCTTAGGGTTTTCCCACATAAGAAAACCATGCATCTCTCTCTCAAATTCTTGAAGCTGCTCTGCTAGTTCTGTAGAGAGTGGGAAAAAGCTCTGAGACACCATTCCCTAAGTAATAAAAGAGTTGAACGCTGACAAGGAAAGGTGATAACGTAGAAACATTCATGTATTGCAAGTACAATGCTTAAGATATAAACAGCTCACTGCATATGGCAGAAAAGGCCTTGATTGGTATTGCCAGTATATGTCTAATCTGGGATCTCTAGTATCTGGTTCAGTTTGGCTGAAAACCTGATATTCTGTGAAAGTGCACACCCATATGCAGCACAAACCTTCCTCTGCTATCCTGCAGCATTGAACTCCCCTGTGGAACATCTCATGAAGTGGAGGAGGCTGCAATTTCAGCACCTCACACGTATTTGTGGGTATAATATACACGATCAGCCACCCTCCTACAAATAGCCAAGGAACTAGGAAGGCATAAGAGAAATTAAACTGATCCCACATTTTTCCATCAGTTACACAGAGAAGTCAATAAGGGATAAGATTTGGAGTGAAACTACATGTCACTGTTAGACTATACATCCCACAGTCTTTACCAATAAGGTTCTTCTCTCCACCCCCTGAACCCGAGTCATTCAGATTCGCCATCCCTGAATTTCTGTTGTGTGGTCATGCCCAGCTTCTGGCCCCACTGGAGCCTACACAAAGTACGGTCCAGTAACACCTTTGAGGCCGGCACAGAGGAGAGTGGTGGTGAGATGCAGAGCCTTCGTTTTCCTTTCCGAACCTCAGAAACGTCAAGCTGATTATCAAAGAACAAAACAAAAGGTACTCAAAGGAAAGAGAAGGTCTGAACAAGGTTTCAGGAAGGGGAGGGGGACGAAAGCCACAAGCCAAAGCATGGACACTACTTTGCTAGGGTCAATGCACAGCCCTCTACTGAGTTCTGCTGGCACGCAAGCAATAGAGCCTAAGTGTGCACTTAGAGGAGGAGGGGGTGGGGGGATGGGGTAAAGAAGCTTGGAGAGCTCCACAACTCGTGAAGGAGGAGGAAAGCTGATGGCCGCACTACTGCATCAGCCAATGAGACGAAGCCAAAAAGTGCTACATACACTTTTTCTTTTATTTTTCCTCTTTAGTACAGGCACATATACTCGGCGCATGTATACCCATCAGGTCAATAGAAACAAAAAGTAAAAAAACAAAACAAAATGGAGGTGCAGTTTCTCTTGAAGCACATGCTATGTATTGTTCCAATGATGGAAAGCGGATGCCAAGCACAGGTTTACCGCGTGTTTTTTCTTGGCCATTTCCAGGCTGGGGTCCTTGGAGGCAATCCGGCTGTTTCGGAGGATGAGTCCAGACTCTCGAGCCTTCTGGGTTTTAACGGGAGGCACGGGGGGAGCGTTTTTGTGGGTCACGAGGGTCTTTGTGCAGGGCAGACGGGGCTCTGCAGGCTCTTCCCAGGCCTTGGACGGATCTCGCCCTTTGCTGCGGGTCTTCTCTCTCTCATGCTCCTTCACTTCCTTCTCCAATTCCTTCTGCAATCGGTTCTCATCCTCCGACTCCTCTGAGCAATGGGTTTGTTGCTCAGAGGGGTCAGAAAGCTCCGTGTGTTGGCTGTCAATTGGTTGTGCAAGACAGAGATTCAGACCCAATTCACGAGAACTGGAAGACTCATATCCCATCCTTGTGGCATCAGAGTAGGGCTCTGCTTGAATCTTTTCTCTGATATCCCTTAGGTCTTCTGTACCTATGTCTCCACTCTCATCCTGGATCACATGCTGTTTGGTTGTATCGTTTTGTGTTTCTTGTTTTTCCTCAGACAATTCTATTGTTTTAGGTTCAGGCACTGGCGGTTCAGGGATTCTTTCTTCAGCTCCTTCATCACAAGACCCTTCTTTAGCTTCATCTGCTGGGATCCCTTTGCTCACCTCTGATTTCTTCCAAGCAATCTGCTCCTCACTACTTTCAGGCTCCTCTTTCTCTGATTGCTCTGGACTCAGAACATTACTCTCAGAGGTCTCTGATGATCTCATCTCATCTCCTTCCTCTATGAGGATTCTCTCTCTTTCTTTTCTTCCTTCTGAAGAAACATCTTTTTCTGACAACTCCATTACAGACTCACTCTTCTCTTCACCAGGGAGCCCAGAATCCTCTTCTTCCTCTTCTACTGAATACATCTCCTTGCTTTCAGGTGGTGGAACATGCCATGAATTCTCATCCTCTTTTTTATCTCCAGGTGTTTCTTCTTGTCCATCATCCTCTTGTTGCAACATAATTGGAGCTAGGACCTCTTTCTCCTCTGTTGCTCCTACAGAGCTCTTTAAACAGCTTGCACTACTATCCGATTCATCTTTCACATGTCTGACCTCTGGACTCTTCTCCCAATCACAGAGCTTCTCTGTGTCTTTAGAAACATTCATCTCCAGTGAAGAAGGTGCTTCTTTCTCCTTTTCACGTTCCGGTGGAGTTCTCTCCGTTTCTGCACTCTGAGCTGTGCTTTGATCATCCTTCTCCATGACTCCCGTAGTATAATGTGTCTTCACTTTCTCATCAGCTTCTGTGTTCTGAGTCTTCCCAGTTGCATCCTCCTCACTTTGACGGAAAGCTGGTTCAGCCTCTTTCTCTTCCAGACGACCAACATGTTCCGAATCTGAACCTGCAAGCTGATTTTTCACCTTAGGTTGCAGGTCTTTGGATTTCTGAGGACTACTAGTCTTAGTCTCTGTGAGCTTCTCTATTTCATCCATCTGCAAGTACAGTTCTGCAGACACAGTCCCACTCTGTTGTTTGTCCGATGCAACATCCTGAGGTTTTTCTTCTAAGTCTTGATCTGTCTTGGCTAACGGACTGCTGTCACTGTCAGAGTCTTTGTGCTGTTGTTCACCATCATTCAGCTTGACTTCTCTCTCGTACACAAACTCTGATGGCCTGCCCAAGTTGAGGCTCCGGGGTCTCTTTTCACGACAGATTCTAGTCTGCTCGCTTCTGTTGTACGTGATGGTGCCTTCAGAGTTTCTTGCCTGAACCAAGTCATTATCGTGCAATTTGTCCTCCACTGATTCTGGGTCATTAGCTGGAGCTTGGAGCTGAGAATCCATAGTGATGACAAGTTGGTCATAGTCTTTGTTTGTCTCAGGACTGTCTGGCTTGGTTTCACCAGATTCTTCGTTTGAAGGAACAGTTTTGTCTTCTAGAGGCTCCTCTCCATTCTCTCTCTGGTCGTGCTTCATTTCCTGATCATCTCTTGCACTTTTGGGTTCCTCTATTCGTTCACACAGGAAGTAATGACCTGCCTCTTGTGGTGAGATACTAGTAATGTCGTTCTCTTGTTTCAATTCAATGCTCAGGTCCTGTTGGCTAGTTGCTTGTTTTTCAATTAATACCCACTCCTCAGAGCCCTATATGTTGATATAGATTAAACACAGTTAGCATAGCTTGCTGTTATAGTGCAGTGCCTACAGATATTACAGCCTATTTTTTCTTACTCTAGAGATCAAGAGGATACTACATGCTTATTTGACTTTTTCCCTGTTGATGTACAGTTTAAAAGGTGTTGCAGACACTAAATACCAAAATCTTAATTTGATTGTTTTGAGATATCATGCTGAGAGATACCAGCTTGGCTCTAAGCATCACTGGCTCTGCAGAACCAGTCTGGTGTCACTTAACAGTGATTCTGCAAGAAATGTACCCCTCAAAACAGGCACGACTGCATGTTTGCAAAGTTATCAAAATTAGGTTCTGGAACCCATTTAAAGGTGCACGCTACAGTTGGACTCCCAGATGGCTGCTTACAACAGAAAGCAAAAATTATAGTAGCAAATATAAATCTTATGAATACTGATCAGACATATCATACAAACATTTGCTGACTGTGTCTGACTTACTTCAGAGTTGACTGAAGGCATGGCAAGAATCTGCTGAGTGAAAGCATTTGAGCTATACTTGGGAACGCCTTAAATGTACATATACAGTATGTGAAGTTTCCTGGATACCCAATGATACAATCAGCACATTTTGCTACTAAGAGGAGGAAGGTAGAAGAGAGAAGGGCAACCTCTGGAGATGACATCACAGTCTTCTGGATGAAGCCTTCCAGACCAGGGCTGATCACAGGCTCCTCCCCCCCTCCTCCTCTTGACACCTGATTGGTTGTTTAGCAATCCCACAGAGGCGGAGCGAGAGAAAGAACAGAGAGCAGTAGTTAACCATGAACTCCCTGTCACTGGCTACAGAAATCTGCTTTACTTCTGCATGCTGCCAGCAAGTCACATCTGATCAGCTATAGCATCACAGGTACTATAGCTGCTTCTATGGCTAGTTGCCTGGAAAATTCACCTTAAACTTAAATGTTCTTCCTGACATCAGTGAGCACTTCTTTGTGTACTGGCAGTTCAGACTAGCCAAAGTATCTTCTCATTACTTTCCACAAAATATCCTGGATGGAGTGTAAAAGGTTTCCTAGTTTGACACTAGGTTCCACCTCTGTGTGTAAAGCTTATTGTATCAAGGCAATGGAATTATCATTTAAATTCTTAGACTCTTAAACCATACTTAAATCAAACAGCACAGAGTCCATATATTTCTTACAGGAAACACAAATCACTGAAATGCTAAGAGACATGCTTGATGTATTATACAGCCTGAAGCCTATATAATAAAAGGGAGACAAGGCAAATCCTTAGTGCAGTGTACCCCTGGTGCATGGTGTTTTAGTCACGACTTTCCATAGATCACACCACTCTTTACTGTATGTTTATAAGCTTTATTCTGCTTTTACCACTATACTCTATTCTAATTGTCATCCCAAGCTCTGTTCTCCACTCACAGTATTTTCAGCACACCATAGAAATGGCACCCATGTGGCTCAGAGGCCAGGGATTTTAAATGTGGAAAAGCTGAGCTGGAGCTAGTGTAGAGTGCATTCCCCAGTGGTCTGTCAGACTGCAGTGGGTTGTTGTGTTCATATGAATGGAATTATCAGGCAGTCAGCATGCGGTTTTTCGTAAGAGGAGTCGGTTCTCAGTCATTACTCTCCCAGCTACATGACAGCTGAGTCCCTTTTTATTTAATGCGTGCAGGGATCTCATTGGCAGGTGTGTACGGTACCGGGTAGGGCAGAGTGTGAATACAGCACCCCTGGAGCTCGAGGGAAAGGTTCCACAAGACTTTCCAAAGTAGCCAGTGGTCCAAGACACGGGGATACAAGCCACTATGCTGGCAGTACAAGTGACGAAACAACGAGTCAAAAGGGGCGCCAAGAAACCACTGTTGTGGTTTTCCTAACGTTACATGCATTCATCCTGTGAGCATCTATTTCCTGTGAGAATTAGAGTTGTATGAGAGAGTTGTTGTATAAAGTGTGGAGTATGCTTGTATCTTGTACAGGGACTGGTGTTATTGTTGTGTGAGAGAGTTGTTGTATAAAGTGTGGAGTACGCTTGTATAGGGACTGGTGTTGTTGTTGTGTGAGAGAGTTATTGTATAAAGTGTGGAGTACGCTTGTATAGGGACTGGTGTTATTGTTGTATGAGAGAGTTATTGTATAAAGGTGTGGAGTATGCTTGTATCTTGTATAGAGACTGGTGTTATTGTTGTATGAGAGAGTTGTTGTATAAAGTGTGGAGTACGCTTGTATAGGGACTGGTGTTATTGTTGTGTGAGAGAGTTGTTGTATAAAGGTGTGGAGTACGCATGTATCTTGTACAGGGACTGGTGTTGTTGTTGTGTGAGAGAGTTTGTCACGGACGTCCAAAGGGACTAACCGTGGGGAGCAGGAGAGCGGAAAAAGACCCATATGCGTAGCGGCGAGACGGGAAAAAGGCCCGGGCTCATTAGTGCAAAGAGTTCAGGAATGCCGTATAGAAACCTATGCCCTCAGGGAGCGGACGTGGGGCGCCCTGGTGCTAGGCGGGTCTCAGGACATCCGAACGTCAATGCTGAGCGAGGACAGAGTGCAAGACCCGGAAATATATAGCCCAAGAGAGGGACAGGAAGGACAGCAGACCGGAAACTAGGGACAGGACAGAGAAGGAGGGCCCCCTGGCTGCAGAGGGCGTGACAGTACCCCCCCCTTCATGGGCGGCTCCCGACGCCCAAACAAATAAATAAGCTGCACAGCACTGGGGGGAGGAAAAACCTCATTTAACTGAAAGGAAACCTCCGGGAATCCACGGCTGAGAGCTACCCCTTCCTCCGGGGTATAAACCTTTATTGGGTGGAGGAAGGGGGGGTAGAGAAGAGCTCCAGAGACTTAAAACAAAAAAGTACACAAGCACAAACCCAACAGACAAAAACCTGGGAAAGACCAGGGAGACAAACCACACAAGACAGATAGGAACCAAAAACAGGTAGGAACCAAACAGGTAGAAGTTCCGAGACACAGAGAGCAGGGGGGACCAAAAAGGAGGGGAAACCAGGAAGAAAAAAAATCAAAACAAAAGGCAAAAAACAAGAAAACACAAAAACCCCGGGGAAAAATACCGCAGACTGGGCAAATGGCACGTTCACATTCTAACGCTGATATCGGAGTGGACAACCTGAGGAAAGCCAGACCGAAGTCCGCTCACAGACACAGATGCCCGGAGTGATATCCAGCGAAAGGCATGGAGGAACGGCAGAAAGCTTACCATTCTATCACTGATATAGGAGAGAGCCAGACCAGGAAGAGCCAGGCACGGGAACCCGCTCCAGACACAGAAGCTCGGAGTGATATCCAGTAATAAGAATAGGCAAGCCAGCTCAACATTCAATCACTGATATCGGAGTGATCTACCCGAGGAAAGCCAGGTACAGGACCCGCTCACAGGCACGGAAGATCGGAGTGATATCCAGTGATTAGAATAGAGGAACTGAAAAAAAAAAACAGCCCAGAGAACAAGAAAAAAAAAACTGCGGCAAGACAAAAAAAAAAAACGCCGCTCGCGGGGTCAAGTAGGTGGCTCAGCATTCTGTCACGGACGTCCAAAGGGACTAACCGTAGGGAGCAGGAGAGCAGAAAAAGACCCATATGCGTAGCGGCGAGACGGGAAAAAGGCCCGGGCTCATTAGTGCAAAGAGTTCAGGAATGCCGTATAGAAACCTATGCCCTCAGGGAGCGGACGTGGGGCGCCCTGGTGCTAGGCGGGTCTCAGGACATCCGAACGTCAATGCTGAGCGAGGACAGAGTGCAAGACCCGGAAATATATAGCCCAAGAGAGGGACAGGAAGGACAGCAGACCGGAAACTAGGGACAGGACAGAGAAGGAGCGCCCCCTGGCTGCAGAGGGCGTGACAGAGTTATTGTATTAAGTGTGGAGTACGCTTGTATAGGGACTGGTGTTATTGTTGTATGGGAGAGTTGTTGTATAAAGTGTGGAGTACGCTTGTACAGGGACTGGTGTTGTTGTTGTGTGAGAGAGTTGTTGTATAAAGTGTGGAGTACACTTGTATAGGGACTGGTGTTATTGTTGTGTGAGAGAGTTGTTGTATAAAGTGTGGAGTACGCTTGTACAGGGACTGGTGTTATTGTTGTATGAGAGAGTTGTCGTATAAAGTGAGTTGAAGAAGCCAGAGAGCAGGAGACACAGCCAGTATTCTCCCAGCTCTGGTGGGGTTGCCTGTCCAGCTTCTCAGTCTGCTGGTCCTGAGTGAAGACTGGTGTCTTGGCCCAGGTTGGATAAATGCAGACCATCCGAGAAAAAGTTATTGTGAGAGAAAAAAGATGAAATATTCTTGTGTGAAAAGAGAACATTGGGTAAAGGGAGTGCGATTGTGAGACCAGAGAGCAGGAGACACTGGTCCAGAGAAGGCTCTTGGCAGGGGTGAGTACATAACCACAACCACCACAACCATCTGAAGACTGAGTTACTGATTACTGAAAGAGTAACATGAGTGTGAATACAAAAAAACAGTGCGAAAGTGAGAGAACACTGAGGGGAAATTTGACAGTAATTAGTGTCAATGTGAGTGGGACTAATACAAATGAGTGAGTAGTGTGGGAAGTAATTATCTACACGTCTGTAATGAGCTCACCTGGTTGGGTTGGGGCCATTCTGTCACAACGTGACATAAATGAGTTCGCAAGAAAACTTCAGAAAGTTCAAAATATGGATCTTTGGCCACTGCATTCTTTCTCAATCATCCCATTCGCTTTTCATAAAAACCACTGTCATTTCCATTACACCACTTTCAAAATGTTGATAATGAACAAAAACTGGAAACACCACAGTCACGTCAATTAACAGGCCGTCGAGCTACCGTGCCTGGCCAGTACAGCGTATGCACTGTGGTCTAAAATCTGTCAGTGGCTGGAATTCTGCAGGAGGGATGCAGAACCATTCTTCCACCAGAAAACACCATCTCAGGTGTCATTCCAGAATATCCCATACATGTTCAACTGGGTTCCAGTCTGGACACTGAGAAGCTCATGACACATGGATAACATCAGGCTCAAGAAACCACTGGGGAACCACAGTGGACGGCAGCATTGTCATCCTGGTAGATACTCCTCCCGCCAGGAAAGGAATGCTTCAACGTGGGTTGAATATGATCACTCTGTACCATTAAGCAGCGTAAAGCATTGTCCCAAACATTTAGGAGAATAAGTGCACCATGCCAGGGGAATTCACCCCACAACATTACAGAATAACCAGAACCCTTCACTGTTGGAACCGAGAGCTCGGGGCTGCAGAAGTCTTTAGGCTGGCACCACACATACACTCTGTAGAGATCATGGTCAAAAAATAATGCATCTCACCCCTTTCCTGTGCTCTTTGCATCACTGAACTTGCAAATGTGCTCTTCCAGGTGTGATGAGTGGTTTGTGCACTGACACCTGACCAGGGGATCCTGCTGTGTGGAGCTCTCCACAGACCATTTTGCTGAAACCGGCTGCTCATGCCACAGGTTGGAATCTGCAGTCAACTGATCTGCAGTTGCTCGCCTGTTTTGCCTTGTAGTTTGAATTAATGCACAGATATCATGATTCCGAGCACATACTTCCACCCACTATAGTCCTACGCTGATGAGATCTTTCCTTTGGAGTTCTGTACTGACATCACCTTAACACACATCAGTAAGTTGAGCTGCCTTGGTCACTGAAACATCCTAACAATCTCCCCTTTGAGGTCTTCTCTTGCAGCAATGCAACAAATAATTATAAGCAACCAGATCTGTCCAGCATATTCATATATGACCCTGAGTAAACTGGGATCTTGCTTAATTAACACAAGCCACTCCTGTGTGGAAGCTCTTGTTTTTAATATACTTGGTGTGCCTTGTACCTGGGTGTTTCCATTTTCTGTCCACTCCCTGTACCTACCACATGTAATGCCCTTTTGCTATTGTGTAGGACTGCACAGACCCTCTCACTACACATTATCTGATGCGTCTGCAAAGTTTTGTCAGTATTCGATTAGGAAGATAAGATCTACTTCAGCTGCAGGAACAAGACAGATTTGATTCTCTGCCTCTAACTTCAAAGAAGCAACGGATACCCTTATCGTTTCAGACATCAGATGAACAAGGGTGTCTCGTCTATTACAGAATAACTAACAAACTGCACCGTATTGACAAAGCTCAGTGTGTCAGAAAACATTTCAGCTGCCACTTCATATCTGCACAAAATGAAACAGGTAAAAGTAGACACACTGTTGGACTGACACATGGATTGAGCAAATCCTTGTGAGCAAGAATCTACTTGATAAAAATATAAGAATTATACTTATTGAAAGTAAGCAATCCATACTACTAAGGTAACAAGATTTATTACTTATCTTGTAACAAAACAAAATGAAATTTAACAAAATCATGCCTAACATTAAAACTGTAATTGTTTACCACTGTTTTAACATACTGTTTTTTTAATTAAATAAGCATTGCTACACTTCTGCTGCAGATCTTTTATGATGAGGACCTGCTGTTTTGCATTTTGCTACCGTATCAGCACAAAACTGATGTTTTCTCTTCCATCCCGTTATTCTCCCACCTGAAGCTTCACCCTAAGCAGCACCTTTCTCTGTTGCTGATCAGAATGCTGCTGGTGTGCTGGTCTCTGTCACACTGGTTTCATCCTGCTGGATTCCTGCTTCTCCACTGTGTCTGTGTTCTGCCTTCAGGTTTCACACTGCATGTTTCAAGTGCTTTGGGACTCACCCAGCCAATTACAATTATCCTCTAAACACTTTCAAAAACTCCCAATCACCTCGCTGTATTTATCTGAGCATTGCACAACCCTCCAATTAATTCAACTGTATATTCGAAATAATAAAATTCGAAACTGTATAATAAATAAAACCAGACTTTCTTTGAGAGACTGTGACTGAAACATGCCCTTTGCCCTCTATTCCCTTACTTGTGATATCTGCAAAGCCAAACACCATCAAATACAAGGAACAAGACTAAAACTCGACAGCACTGATGCGCCCACACACACGTCCCTGTATTCAGGACTAAACACTTTCTGAACTCTCATAGCAATACACGTTCAGCGCACAGAACAATTTCAATTGCTGGTAAATACAGAATGAGCGAAAATCAAGATCCTGCTCGGTTCAATGAACTCCAAAGCAGTCTCCTCCAGATTTGACATGACGGGTTCTTTTTACAGGGGATGGAAGACCCCCTGTGACCCTGTTGAGTCAGTACCACCAATACCAACACCCCTCCCGAAAGGAGAGGCATCAGCTCAGCACCCAAGCCCCCGAAACAGAAGCCTGGATCATAATGAAGCTGCGGCCTAGGAAGCCGATGGGCTCGAACCCGAAACCCCTACTCACAGCCTTCTTCTCTGGTGTGCCTCCTGGGGAGGTGCCCGACAGTCGCTTCTCCCTGTGCACCAGCTTGCTGTTGGGCTCCCTCAGGGCCCTCTTCAGCTCGTTGATGCTGGCCTGGTGCTTCAGGAGGATGTCCTCGGACTTGTCCAGGAACTGCCCCCGGGAGAGAGAGAGAGGGGCGGGGGGGGGGGGAGAAATCCACCATGAGGGCCGGTCTGCATGAGGCAGCAAAAGCAAACGACATTCACGTCCATGAAAAATGGATTGCCATCAACCGCACAATGCTCTTGTCTGACTCTTCCATTTAATCGGAATGGAAGCGTTGACTTGTGATGGGCGACACCTCCATACAATCAGAGACTTTCATCTTTAAAAGTTGAATAAATCTAAACTTTAATAAATGTCTATGTCAGGGTCCTGTCTGTCCTGGCTGTATTTGCACTGTGAATGAGGAGGAACAATATTGCGCTCCACTGTATACTTCTATATGGCTGGAATGACAAATAAACATGAACTTGAACTTGACTCTCCAGATTAATTCAGAGGGCTGGACAGCATGGAAACCCCCCCAGAATTTGCAGGGCTACAATTGTCCCCGACAGCTGGTAAAGAAATTACTTCAAAATCCATCTGCCACTCATTCAGAAGACATTTAATTGATTTCTTTATCAACCTACTAGATTTTTATTTAACTTCCTCCCACTGATGTAAATTACTGTGAAAGTCAAGCTGAGCCACTGAATTAGGCATTGTTAAATAGCATCTTGTGAGCCTCGTCTTTACTGTTCCACAGCTAAAGGCTTTGGAAGGAATGGTAGTGGAAGTTTTTTCAACCCACTCATCTCCACAGGCACCGGGAATAACCAAATAAAGTCACTATAGACAAGAGCAGGGGGGTCAGACAGTCATGCCAGAGTCTCACATATTCATTACTGCAATGACAGAACAGTGGGAGTCACTTGTGTGGATGGAATACAGTCTGCAGGTTCAAACAAAGGAACAGTACTTCACAGTCTGTGCACAGAGGAGTGACAAAAATACCTCCTGTTTGTGGCGAGGGGTTGACTCCTGATCCGACTGAGGTGGTGAAAGGGGAGTGCAGAGACAGAGAGGGAAATCACAGAGGTTGAGTCAGGAAGCAGCCAGACAGACAGACAGTACAGTACAGTACAGTACAGGTCAGCTCAGGCATGCCATTCAGCCTGGAAATACTCAGACACGGAGACCAGACAGACACACTGGCTGGATCACAGTTCTATTTACACACACACACACACACACACACACAGACTGATGCCTAAGGCTGCATCACAATATTGATTGACATTTACAGCTTCAGAAACATTGGACTGGTCTCCATTCCACAGAAGAATGTGTGCAGTTCAGCTGTGGCAAAAGAATAAGAGGGTCTTTGGAACCCATTGGTACAAAAAAAAATTTCTAAATTGTAATACAAGCTGAACTGTAATGAAATGATCCAAAACAGCACAAAGACAGCGCTGAGGACAGCGAGACAGACAGACAGACACTGGCCACCATCTACAAGATACCTCCTGCTTATTGTCAGCTGGAGACTCCGCGTCCTCCTGACAGCGAAAAGTTAAAGAGAGAAAGCAGTTTAGTGAAAAAAATGTACGAAAGGAAACAGCTAGATTCTTTCTTCCTGGAGCTGGATTAAAAAAAGGAGTGAGGCCAGGTGTAATAAAAACATGCTAAGACTACTGTCGACAGACTGGTTTAAACAAGCTCAGACGTCCCGTTGCCTTTTCTGTCAGTACAGCAATTCCAAGAAAGCCGATATATCACTCCCTTGCCTTCTTAGGCACGGGCTTTAATTTCCATGAAACGAAAAGGGCTGTCTCCCTTTTATCAAGATATTGGGCTAATTAAGCACAGCAGAGGAAAGCTTTTCAAAAACAGCTTTTTGCTTCTTCTCCGTCAGCTGTGTGGCTAGGCAGGGACGCACACATTCCAGCAGGGAGGAATGGTGTGATCTCTCCAAAGATAATCTCCTAGAACAGACAATTCGCGTGGATTCGTTTTTCCAACTGCAGTTTAAATATGCAGGCCCCACGATTCTAACATCTGCTTATCCACAGGGTGCAGGCTGTCATCTGCTTTTCAACATTTAGTTATTACTTTTTGCATACTTGTTCTGCTACTTGAATTCATCAACTCTTCAAAGCATAAGTGCTGTTTTCTGATTAATAAGTGCATAAGTGCTGTTTTCTGATTAACCCCAGAAACAAACCAATCCAGAGAAAACAACAGACTCTACAGACAGCAGTAAAATGGTCGCTGGGAATCTGAACACACTTTTCATGCAGTATCTTCTGCTTCTTCTTCTGTGTCTACTGTATGTCTGCTTCACTATGTGTCTAAATACAGTGGTTCTCCATTCTGGTCTTGGAGCAAATCAGCGCTTCTTGGTGCCTGTGACTGTTCAGCTTGCTGGTTTATACTCTTTTCTGAGTACTTTTTCAGGCAGTACTCAGTCCTATGTTTCCAAAATGCCCCCACTTTTATAGTGCATTATTTCTGACACATTTAGAACATGGGATTTTATGAAACCTCTCCTGAACTTTCTAAACAGCTCTTAAAAGGTGGTCAGTTGAGGACACAGAAATGTCTGATATGCGGTCACTCCAACCTCTCACCTCCCGCTGGTTATACTTCAGCACACCCACCTGAATGAGTGTGAAATTCACTGCATTATCGCAAGGTCTATACCGATTACAAACCTCATTAATGTTTTTCAAGAGCTGAAAAGCCTCAAATGGAAAAAAATGAAGTCAATTAGCCTGTGATTAAAACACAGCTGGAGCAAAAACCTGAAGACACAGGGGCAACTCAAGTTCAAGACTGAGAACCACTGTACTACGGTATTTTCGAAACCTAAGTGCCTAAGTGCAGAACAAAGCCTAATCAAACAAGCCGGTCAATTACTGGCAGCAATTAGCACCTGCGATTAAGGGAACAGTTGGAAGAAAAACCAGCAGGCATGGGAGTAATTCAGGACCAGGACTGAGAACCACAGTCTACCACTTTTGTCAACCAAATGGCCATTAATACTGCATACAGGGTAAGCTCATTAATGTGACACTATACACTGAGTCCTTCAGGTAAAGTCTTACTAATATTAAATAACTGTAGTTTTAGAAATAGTTATTTATTGAATAATTTGTAAGTTCTGTAATACTGAAGCCTGTCTGACAATGGTCTACATCCTCAACTATTCCTCAACCAGGGCACCAGCTTTGGTTGGAATAGTTCTATTAAATGTGCATGGCAGGACAAGTCCTAAGGTTCAGAGGCAATTGTTGGGAAAGACTTTAGGAAAATGCACTGAGAGACACAAAATGGACTGGCCCAATATGGGGAACACTATGGGGGGTCTAAGAGGAGACACCCCCCGTTTGGAAGCTGATCTTTGCCGCTCTCCACCCTTAAGGAAACAGAAACATAACGTGAAAAAACATAAGGCTAAAATAAAGGATGATAACTAGCGTTGAAGAAAATGCACATTTCTAAATCACTTTATTATGGAAGAAACGGTATTCCACAGCACATCATGACTAATAACTCATCAGCTCTTCAAAGCAGAATCATTCAAATACCGCCTCAGTGCCGTTCATGCACCGAGAGCTGAGAGAATCCTGCCACCCTCTCCAGCTGCTTCCTGCTGCCTCATTCTCCTCATCCAGAGAGGCAGCTGCTACCACTGCGACTGTGCTTTTCCCCACACCATGCACTCCGAGCTTTTCTGAACGCTCAGTGCACCCAGATCACTCTGGAAAACATCACTGATACCTGTTTGTATGATAACCTGCAAGTGTGTTTCCCATCCTGGTTAGTGCGTTATATCTCATGCTTAAGGGTTTTGGAAAAACAAGGTCAGCTCTTGGTAGCACAGAAAAGCCAAATTCAGAGTTCCTGCTTTATCCTTAAGATGTGCAATGTGAGACCCGTCAAGACTGCACAGACAGCAAAATATGTCTTTAGTTCTCCAGAGCAATATGTTTTTTACAATGAGATAGACACACTTCAAGTAACTCCAGCTTGAGCTCAGGAAGTAGATGTGTTGACTTCTGGCACGTGCGTGGTTGGAATAAGAAGAAAAGGTTTTAGGTGGATTAAAAGGTCTCAGAGACAGGTCTGATTCCTTGGGAAGGCACACAGGGGGTTTGGCTAACCCCAGATCATTGGAGCACAAGGAACCAAAGAAACAGCCTGGCAGGGGGTACTGTGGCTGATTAACCCCCACAAAAGGTGACATTAGGATGGGCGGATGTTAAAGACAGAAGTACCTCCTGTTTGGTCATGAAATTGGATGACTCTTCCTTCTGACATCACAGCGACAGAAAGAAAGAAACAGACAGCAGAGTTCGTGTGGTGATGAGCAGGCAGTACAAAGCTGAAGACCTTGATTCACCTCCAAATAGCTGAGCTCTGCAGCAGGTCTGCTATAGGAGGCAAACAGGAGGGACTGTGCTTCTTAGAAGGGCGAAAGGGAGAGGAAAGCATCAGCGATTTGAAGCTCAATCTCTTCTGCACTTTGCATGTCTCTTACATGTTGCTTCAGGTCTATAAGCTGTAGTGCACGATGTCATCCATCACTTGCATTATAGTTTCAGAAACAAGGAGAGGCCATATGCCTTTAATCCAGTGAACACAGACTCGTGGTACAGCACTGCTCTGACTCAGGCACCCGGGTCTGAAACCTGCAACCCCCCACCCAGTCCAGCTCATTCCCCCCTGTGCCTGTGAGGACAGCAGGCTTTGCTTTACCTTCAGCTCCTTGATCTTGGTGGGGGTGGTGACGCCCTCCTGTTCGTCCTCTGAGCGGCGGCGCTGGCGCTCACTGGCGCTGCGCTGAGACACGCCGTCGTGGTTCTCGTCGAGGGCGGAGGCTGGGCAGGAGAAATCTGCAGGTCAGAGATGCCAAGAGGAAGACACAGAGACACAGGAGAGGGTGGGGGGGGGGCGGGGGGGTCGAGGCCAGGGTGCGAGAGGGCAGGGTGGGTCATGGGAAGGCAGGACAGAAGAAGGAGAAGACACAGGGTGGGAGACGTCAAGGGCAGGTCAGGAGTTGGCAGGGCAGGGTGGGGCAGGTCAGGAGTTAGCAGGGCAGGGTGGGGCAGGTCAGGAGTTAGCAGGGCAGGGTGGGGCAGGTGAGGATTTGGCAGGGCAGGGGTTGGTAGGGTGGGGCAGGAGCGGCAGGGAGGGACAGTTCAGGTGTTGGCAAGGCAGGGTGGGACAGGTTAGGAGTTGGCAGAGTGGGGCAAGGGTAGGTAGGGTGGGGCACGAGTTGGCAGGGCAGGATGGGCTATATTGTGGAGGTGAGGCTGACTAGGAGTATAATATAAAAAATAAAAAAAAATATTGTAACTTTAGTAATACAATAGAGCTAGGTCCGAGTAAGAACAGAAAAGCAGAAAATGGACGCAGCTTGAGCAGATTCTTTGCTGTTTACTCAGTAATATTGCCCCCTGCTGATTAACCGCTGTGAGGTAATCAGTGCATAGTGTTCTAAGGCTCTGCAGCAATGTCTCTTGCCAAATAGCTCCTTTCAGCTTTCCACAGATCAAGTCAACAATGACTCACTTGCTACGTTTGCTTGTATTAGCGCAAATCAAATGAGTGTGTTCAATTAGTTCAATCAGTCTGTTACCTATTAGAGCTGGCATTTTATCATTCATAGTGTGCTTTTATACCAGCAGTGTTACTACCTGATGCCATCAGCTCTTCCCTCTGGTCTACATAACATCCAAACCAGTGCCCAAGCAAGGAGACTAAGAACACTGTACAGTAGGAGGTGCCAACTTAAGATGAGAAGTTAAAGCTGACAACTAAGTCATTAAAGACCCCATGGCCATTTCATCAATCAATCAGATGTCCTGGTGACGGGTGACCCTATTGATAGGGGGCTTTAAGAAAGGGAACATCCTGCTGAATGTGTTTAGGAAGCCCTGCTCTCCATTTCCTTTATTACTTGTAAGGGCACAGACAGTTCAGACAAGATGGCAGCCTCGTCTGGACCACATTTCCCAGAAACCTTTGCAGAATGGGCTGCTGCTGCTCTATGTTACCTCGTAGGGAGACAGTTGGTCAGGTGAGTGTTTAAAAAGCAGAAAGCAAAGGACAGTGGAACCAGGGAACTTGTGATTAAGTCTGAGAAAGCTGAGTTGAGGGGGTGTAACCCCGTCGTCCTGGCCAAATTTCCCATTGGCTCTTACCAATCATGGCCTCCTAATAATTCCTATCTATGAATTGGCTTCATTACTCTGTTCTCCTCCCCACTGATAGCTGATGTGTGGGGAGCATTCTGGCGCACTATGGCTGCCGTTGCATCATCCAGGTGGGGCTGCACACTGGTGGAGGGGATCCCCATTACCTGTAAAGCGCTTTGAGTGGAGTGTCCAGAAAAGCGCTATATAAGTGTAAGCAACTATTATTATTACTGAGTCTTCCCTGAGAGCATTTGTTTCACGTCTCAGGGAGAGACTTGGGTTACTTGTGAAGAGTCTCAGAGACAGACTTGGGTTTTTCTGTAAAGTCTTAGGAAGAGACTAAAGGTCAATTGTTTTCAGGCTGGTAAGCAGCTTAGCTGCCCAGCTGCCACAGTCAGGGGCTGAAGAAGTTAGTTGACAGCTCAGCGAAGAGCTAGGCTTTTGTTCTGGTGTTGGGTCAATTTTTGGTTTCCCTCACTGTAAACATAAGAGCACTAGTTGTGAAGCTCACAGCTGTGCATTGATGTGTCTGTGGTCCTGGTCCTGCCTATTTTTAAAGCTCCCGGAATGACACACCCAGCAGGGTCTCGTGCATTCAGAAGCCAGCTGAAGCCGGGGGGGGCATGGGTTGACAGACCCGGAGAGTGTGTGGCTGTGACACCTACGCTGTACCCACCTCCGTCCATGCTGCGCGACAGCAGGTACCTCTTGCTCGCCGAGCGCTCGAAGTGAGGCGCTGGGCGGTCAATTAAGGCACTGGCCTGCCGGGTCTGTGCCTGCGTCCGCCCACTGTAGCGGAACTTGGAGCCCATCACCAGGAAACCCTTGGGAGGGGGCTCGGGGGACACCAACCTGCAGGAGATCCGTGGAAACATGGAAGAAAAACCACCTCAGATCAACCTTCCTGCGGGGTCATGCAGATCATCGACACAGCCCACCAGATCCATCAGGGATGGACTGTCTGTTTAAAAGTGAACCACATGGAAACTCAAGACCCGGTGATATGGTGGCTAGTGATATACCAGCAGCCATATCACCCTGCAACTCATAGCCGGCAGCCCCACTGGAGCTCAGCAGAGTGAGCCTGATCAGTGCCTGGATGGGAGACCTCCTGGGAAAAACTAAGGTTGCTGCTGGAAGAGGTGCTAGTGGGGCCAGCAGGGGACGCTCACCCTGCAGTCTGTGTGGGTCCTAATGCCCCAGTATAGTGACGGGGACACTATACAAAAGGTGCCGTCCTTTGGATGAGATGTTATAGACGATGAGCACTATATAAATGTAAGGAATTATTATTATTATTATTAAGACAGGGTTCAGATTATTACACAGATATAATATAAAATATATTTAATGCCAAGTTAACTGTTTATAAAGATCTGCTCCCTGCCAAACTACGGGGTCTGTGAGCCTGACACGATCTGGAGCTAACCTGGGAGTGCATTGTGAAAAAAACGCCATCGCAGAGCTAGCAGCCCCCCTCTGTGATAGCAAGATTACAAACTGCCACCAGACAATCCAGACTGGACAGACAGCACCCAAACCTGGAGCTCAACTCTTCCTGTGTCCTACATGAGCACATCCAATAAGTTAAAGGTCAGGAACGGTGCTATGCTTAGCCGCATCACAGTCCAAAAGTTGTACACTTTGCTGTGTGAACAGAAGCAGGCAGGCAGAAAAGAGGATTATGAGAATCGGGAAACTCCCTGTCCTTGACTCAGGACTGACTAATGAAGGGAGAACCTCTGGAACTGCGGTGCCAGTTTCCCAGTCGCCTGCTGGAGACAGGCTGCCCCTTCAGGGGTTCAGGCGCAGGGTGTGTACCTGAAGAAGGTGTGGTGCTCGATGCAGACCTTCCACAAGCGCTTGGCAGCTCGGTGGTTTGGCAGCTTGAAGCCAATGGTGCTCTCAAACTGTTCGTACTGGGGAAGGAGAAGGGCAGTCAGACAACAGGATAATAGCACTAACACTCTGGCACTGAGCACCACAGTAAGGATACTGCAAGTAAGGTGTAATCTTTATGGAAGGACAAAGAGAGGTCTTCCAAATACATTAATAAACTGCTAAAATAATAATAAACTTGTGACACCAGACTTGTACAGGGATATATTCATTTTTTTTTTTTTTTAATTGACCTGCTGCATAATACTCATACTGAAATTGTCACGGAGCCCAGAGAGTTCTTTCTTAGCTATTGCTTGCCAAGAAGTCTGAAAGTGCGCTTACTAGACTTTTTTCACTCTGCAGGAGACACAGAGCTCACAATTATTTATTGCTGGCCTTGGGCAGAACGCTCTGAGCTCTGGAGCAACGCGGTGAAGTACAAGCTGTGAGCTAGCGCTCCCGGAGCTATCATCTACCAGTGCATCTGGGAGAAAGAGTGGGGTTCATGGCCAGCACCAGCGAAACAGGCAAAAAGGAAAACTAACAAACAAGCATTTAACTAACAAGAAAACTGATCCCCTCGCCCTGGTGCTGTGTAAGTCTTAACTGCTTTGGTATTTCCTAGCACACATTCCTATTCAGCATCTCATGATCACAATTGAAACTCGGCTACGTGACAAGAAGGCTGGCAGCTGCCCCAGACCTGGAAAAAGCACCTCTTTATGCTGTGGTCCTGACTCTTTTCACAGGCCTTTGTGACTTGCCTGAGCTGAAGGAACGAGGCCACCCTTGGTAGAATAAAACACACTGCAGCAAGATACCGCATGGAGCTCTGGAAGAGCCAGAGATCCTAGTCTCCTCTCCCGTTGTAGACCTTCCTGCGGGAGCAGTCCTGGGAGACACCACACCCCACTTCCACTGCGTCCTTCCTACTATATATCACTGCAGCCAAGGTGTGGCATGCTGAGAGGAGGTATTAAAATAGGCCAGGATTTCAGGGCAGCCATCACAGGAGGACAACTACAACACCTTCCAAACTTTTTTGTATTCTACACTTCCCTTTTGTCATCTCATACAAGGAGACATAGATCCAAAACTTCCATTCCCCCTTGCAAATCCCTGCTTTATCCCAAGACTAAAGTGAATTCACTGCTTGATTAACAGTCGTCTATGACTGCACAGTTCCTATTCATTTCGTCAGGATGGTCTCCCATTCTCACTCTCCAATGTGTCCTGAGTCAACAGGCTGTAGCTGAGGCTACACTAAACAGTGCAGCTATGATGCTGACATCTGAAGTCCGAGTACTGTCAGGAGCAAGACCCATTCCCTCAAAGGTCACGTTGCTCTTGGACAGCTGGACCATGCCAGAGCATGGCTCTTCAGAGATATAATCTCAACGCGGGGAGAGGCGGTGACTGTGCGCGGTGCCGGTGTGGTCCCAGGGCTTGCCTCGCCTGGCCGGATCTTGATGTAGAAGTTGCTCCTCTTGTAGGAGATCTTCAGGATCTTGGGCCAGGCAAAACGGTTGATCCGCAGACGATCGCGGTAAATGAGCAGCCCGTTGGCACACACTCCCAGCATGATGTCGATGCCTTCGGAGTCCTGCCCATGGGAGAGACAGAGAGAGCGAGTGGGCGGGGTGTTGAAGTGTGCGTGGGGAGGTGTTAAATGAAGAGAAGCAGAAGAGGAGGACAACAAAGGGATAAAATCGGCAAGAGAAGAAAGAGGGAGAAAGTGTAGCATGCGTCTATTTGCAATATTAACACCAACGTCTTGGAAATTTGCTGTTTGGACATTGGATGGCCTAATTCACTCCTTTACAGTCACAGAGAGGGCAGGAACAGACTGGTCTGGGATCAGAAATCAGGATGTCCAGAGGGAGCACAGCTCCAGCAGGTACTGGGCCGCAGTGGTTGATGGGAAGCTCGGACTCTTGAACGTGACCAGGATGCTTACCTTGGCATGGTGCAGGTCTACCCCATACATGGACAGCTTCTTAGCGTTCTCCAGGAAGTTGATTTCAGCTTCAGCAGGTATCATGCCCCTGGACACAACAACAATCACAGCACAAGTAAGACAACTCCTCTAGAAAACAGAATTCTCATTAAGAATTAAAAAAAACAGGTTATACAAGGACCTACGTGCCAACTGGATTGAGCAATAGAATTTGTCCGAGCAGGTTCTCAACCCTGTGCTTTAAATCAATCACTGAAATCTCATCTTTAAAAGTGACTAAAGATGTCTGAAGTGAGAATGTATTAAAAGGAGCTCCTCGCTATCAGAGGCGGACTGGATGTGACTTCTCTTCAGTATAGGGGCCCACAAATGAACTAATTTCAACTTTGGACTTGGGCCAAAATCATACTGATTGATCCATAAACAGAATTTAAAGCACAGATTGAAAGCACCCTAGAATACAAGTTTCTCCACGTCTGAGTAAGTCTGAGTAAAGCCACATGCAGAGGTGAACACACAGTAGAGACTGCAGACTCTCTCTGCAGCTGCAATGCAGATCCTGTCCTGCCTCTTACCCCTGCCATCTAACACAGTAATGTTGAAGTCCCAGGGATATATCAAGAAATAATTGGATGACATCACAAGGCCTATAACCTGCCAACAGCTGGACAAGCCAGACTGACCAAGTAACATCTTCTCGTTTGCTGTCATTACCATGTTTTTATGTTCTTAAAAATAACATGCTCGGATACATTTCAGTTATTCATATTGTCTCACTACTGTATCCTGTACTCAATTAGTGCAAAAAACCAAGGCTCTCATGAACTGCCGCTTGTCCTGGGCGAGTAACACAATGACGTATTTCACTATACTACAAATCTGTAAGGGCTCCCAGTCTGTATTTTGAGGGTTCATCATTCAGAAAAGTTTATATAAGGCAAATAAAGCAGAACCTTTAACCCTCATCTATCCATTTTCTAACCGTTTTATCCAATACAAGGCTGAGGTGGAGCCAAAGCCTATCCTGGCAAACAGCAGGCGAAAGGCAGGTTACACCCTGGATGGGATGCCAGTCCATCACAGGGCACACTCAGACACACACACATCCACACACACACCCACACCAGGGCCAGTTTGACAGAAGGCCGTTAACGTACCAGCATGCCTTTTTGACTTTCTTTTGCATTTTTCTTTGGGAGGAGACGAGAGCACCCAGAAGAAATATAGAACATACCAACTCCACACAGACAGCACATACACCCAAACCCTGGATTCGAACCCACGACCCCAGCCCCGCGAGGCAGCAATACTAACCACGGTCACCCTAATTCTAACCTCCTTCTTAAAAGCGCTAAACCACTTTTTTCGAAACCCAGAACCTGCGGCCGGACGAGTCCCCTGAACGCAGGGCCATCACCTGCCCCCGGCCCTAGCGATGGTACCGATAGTTGCGGTGCAGCTCCATGACCCGCTCCTCCAGCTCGCGGGTCTGGTTGGGGGCGAAGCGAAACTCGCTGGCGTAGTCGGTGCCGTGCTCCTCGGGGTCGTAGTCCCCCAGCTCGGCCTGCACGGCGTAGGAGCCCAGGAGGGCGTGGGTGACAAAGGAACAGGGCAGCCGGCCGGACAGGATGTCATCCCTCAGCTGCAGGCACAGGTAGTACCTGCGAGAGGACGGCGAGAGGCAGGGTGAGGCCAGGAGTGGATGAAGGAAGGATGAAGACCACCGGGGAGGGCAACAACACTATAGGGAAGCACTTTAAGGGAGACGAGGCTGTTCAAGCCCAGAGTGGTATGTAGTCAGGACACCAGGGTTAACACCCCTAGCCTTACAGTGTCAATAAACCCTTAATAACCAGCACTATAGGGGGGCCAAATTGTAAAAGCCATTTTTAAATCTGAGCTCATGACCTCTTTCCACAAGCAGGGCCTACGAGAAGGGGGGACAGCAAGGTCATTTGGCCCAGGCCTCACCTCACTGGGGGGGCTCACCTCAGCCCAGGGTACATGGTCCTCCACTTGCACCCTTTGGCTGTGTTTCCCGACTTGAATTTGGAACTTTTACCATATACCGTGATTCTCAACTAAAGTCCACGGCAGTGAAAAAATGGCCCCCTTTCAGTGCCGAATCTACCCTTCTTTAGGAGTTTCAAAATGCCCGCCTTAATCTTCCCATCATGCCATTCTTTACATTAAAATATTTTTTACCTCTCTTCCCAAACAATGAGGAGGCCTCACAATGTGAAATGGTCTGGGCCTCATCTGAGCTCTCAGAGGGCCTGTACACAAGTGTATTTTTTCAAATCCAGTACTGATATTGTTTCTTTTCCTACACCCCAGTATGGAATATTGACTTGTCATCGAGCTCAGCCTAACGTTGGAAGCCCCCCATCACTACAGAAGCAAACATCTTCTCTTGGAAATACGCTCCAATGAGCCGTTTGCCATTTTTCTCATGCTGTGAGCCCCACAGTGCCTGCAGCAGAGTCTTAATCGAATGGACGAGTGGTGCAACTCTCCAATCAATTAATCAATCAAGGTTTATTTGTCAATGCACAAACAGTACAGTATAATTCAACGCTGTTGTCCGCAATGAAATGCTTTGTCTGCAGGCTCATTATAGCTCGGATAGAACAGGAGAAGGACAGGAATTTATAGGGATTCGATTAACAAAAAGGAAAAAAAAATTAGGATACAATAAATTACACCACCGCAATTTACAATACAACAACAGAATGTCAACAACATGTCAACAACAGAAAACTCGCAGAGATCTTGCAAGCCAGCAGGGTCTTTGGTGTGTGTAAGAAACTGAGGATACCCACAGACTAAACTGCTCCCCACGCAGGAAGTAGGCTGATAACAACATCACAGCCTAGGACCTCGAATTTCCAGACTATAGACCTTAACCAGCAGTCTCTCTGAGTTCCTCTACAGGCTGATCAAATGAGAAACCCCCCTTTCTGTCACACGAGCTACGAAAATAGCATTTTGTGGTAATAAGCAAATTGGCTTGCAATTTTTATACGGAGCATTTCATTTCACAGGATCCCAGAGCATTTACACACACCCACGTCATCTCCCCCTGAACCAGCTGAGCAGAACTGAGAAATTTAAATTGAAAAGCACTTTAAGGGAGACAAGGCTGTTCATGCCCAGAATGGGAATCTAGTCAGGGCACCAGGGTTAACACCCCTAGCCTTACAGTGTCAATGAACCTTTCATAACCAAGCAGTAAGATAGCACGTCTTACAGCACAGTGTCCTTCCTCCCTGTGTTGGTGAACTGGTCCATAAATTCTGGTCCAAAGAGAAAAGTGCCCCCTGCTGGTCTACCAGCACCACTTACAGCAGGAACATAGTTTTCCTTAGAGGTCTCCCATGCTGTTACTGACCAAGCCCAGTCTTCCGTAGCTTCTGAGACCTGACAAAATTGGGCTACAAGGTGGTAACAACGCTGATACAGTCCTAACTAAGCCTTAGATGGCTTTGGGAGTGAGGCGCCGATCCTCCACCGCTGTACATTATACTCGGAGCACAAACTCCAATGTGTTGATGCAGAATGGCTGCTAAGTTTCTAGAGCTCTCTTTGGCTCTGCTTCTGGCTGAGAAGGCGTGTGGCCAGGCTGAGACAGCAGAGAGGGGGAGTGTGGAGGAGAGAGAGTGGGCAGGAGGAAGAGAGCAAGCAGAAGGAGAACAGGGCCCGTAGGCGGAGGTCAGAGAGGGAACTGAAGAGTGCAGGAAGACGGAGAGGCACAGCAGGGGCACCGTGATACCTGTGCCTACCTGGTAATGTCCTCGGTCAGCTGAGAGGGGTCAGGGGGGTAGAACTTCACAGCAAAGTTGAAGTGCCAAGGGCCAGCTGGAGACACGGGGAGACAAGAATACAAGCTGAGTGCAATTGCTGAGAACATCCAGAAAGAGCTCGCAGGGCTGCGTGTTGAGAAAACTAGCTTCTGACAGGCTGTCAGGTTCTGTTGGGCTTTTCCAGTCTCATTAAAGCAAAAAGGGACTTTTTTTCTGTTACTGTGGAAGTGTTGTTTCAGTGGCGTTAGTGGTGGAATGTGTCTGAATCTCACTGCACACTCGCTGGTACACAGCTATTCAATCTTGCAAACTAGGCTTTATAAGATCACTTTATTGTGCCATACACAATTTCTTGTATTAGGAATTTGTCTTTTCTCATACCCCAACTTGCTCTCCATGAGGCACACAGACAGGGAGAGAAGCTGGGGGTCAGAGCGTAGGGTCAGCCATTTTATACAGCACCCCTGGAGCAGGTGGGGCTGAGGGCCTTGCTCAGGGGCCCAACAGAGTAGGATTCCTCTGCCGGCTGCGGGATACGAACCAGCAACCTTCCAGCCACAGGCACAGATCCTGAGCCACAGTGCACCCCACAGAGAGCCACCGTACCGGTGACAACATTATGTTTAACATTTGGGACTGTCACAGTTCCGCGCGGGCACGTGCCCTCCGCCGCTCCACCCCGCCCGTTTCGTCCCACAATACCTGGGGCGCGAAGCCGGGCCTCCGGCGTAACACAACAGGGAGCCAGCTGCATGAGCTAAAGGAGACCTCCCCCACCCCCAGGCGGCTGAGGTCCCTGCTACGCGCAGGGAGGGCGATGACGTCACCGTGCCCAAACTAGCTCCGCTTCACATTGATAAAAAATGAAGAGAGCATTTAGGTCAACAGAAGATGGCCTCTGTACCTTGACACTGATCATCCTGAGTCTCTGCCCCTCTGTTACATTATCACTACATTAACTGCTATTACTGAAAACTTCTGACAGTCTTGATTGTCTCCATGCTGCGGCTCTGTTTTTGTTGTTTTTTTTGTTGCGTAATTTCAACAAAATACCCACTTCAAGAAGGAAATCGAAGGGAGCATCAGCATTAAGCACAAAGCAATTAGAGATTACAACTGGTAACAAGCGAAGCAAAATTATTGGTGCACAACAGCTACAGCTCGCAGACAGTGCCTATATAATCACTGACTGCATGACCTCCCCTTGGATCTGGGCATCTTTCCATCTGGGCATTGATTTAAACTACTATTTAAACTCAGATGCAAGAGATCTAAGTTATCTTTAATTATCACAGCTATTAACCTCCTTAATTTGCACAATTGACTGTATATTTGATTCTATTTTCACACAAGTGTTTTTCTTTCTTATCCTACTAAATGTCTCTTATATGTTAGTGGGTTCATCTTGTGTTAAATGTATTGTGTTATGTCTTCTACCTGCCTGCAAAGCAAATTTCCTATCTGGAACAATAAAAAGGAAGTAAAAGTAGGATATTTCTTGTTTTTGTTTTAAATCTTGGTGTCAAGAGATGGTTATAGGAAGATAACCACTTCAACTGTAAGCAGCTTTTCTCCAGGGTTAGGCCTGGTTGAACGGTAAGCGACACACCCAGTAAGAAAGACACTCACTGCGGATCTGTTTCTTGATCTCTTTGGAGGGGTCCAGCCAGTTCTGAAACACAGAAGACAAATTCAAATTGATACAGTGTTCAGCCCCCAGGCACGCCAGCCCCTGACATTCAGACTGCATTCAAATACCTCAGCTGGCTGGCTACTCCAGCTTCCAAGTGGCAGCCTATCCTGCCTGCGTTTACTGAGTGAGTGAAGGAATCCGCCTGCCCTGCTGTGATCTTCAGCACGGGGCAGCGAGTGCAAATTGGAGCATCTGCTGCCCAGCCGCAGTGCTAAACTACCCCACACTGCACCGTCAGACTCCTCGCAGCAGGTCTGATCTGCATAGCTGCCTCCTCCTGCATCAGAGGCGCCGCAGCTCAGTAGACATGCCCCAGACAGGTGCCTTCACCCCTGTCCAACACGCCTTCTCTGCTGGGTCTCTTGACCACACCTGGGCTCAATACACACCAACCCACGTGAGTCAAAAGCACACATGACCATCCTCCCCTAAAGATAATTGCTGCTGTACAGCCTTACAACGGCTACCACTGCAGGGAAGAACATTCACCCAAGTTCAAATGCTAGCCTAACACGAGGGCAAAAACATTGTCAGCCTTGTTATATGCTTCAGATTTAATTCGAAAGTACGCTGTGGATGTCACTGTTGCAGAAAAATCGCCTCCCAATCTGAGTAAGCAGGCCTGCTAAATAAATTGATGAGCTGAAACGATCAACGATGTGATTGATACAATTTAACGTCTGAAAGGCCAAGAGCAGTTCATAATTTTAGTGCTCGGATCTTCACAGAATGTCTCAAACCCTAGACACCAAAGCTTCTGCTTTAAATTCAGGGTTCCAGCTCATCTGTCTTCAGGGAATAACAGGACTGATTGTTGTGTTATCTGCTACAGGTCTGTCATAGTTCAGGAAACCATAATGGAATAAATCCTTCTCCATATGGAGTTACAATTCGAACATTCAGCTCAGAAATGACATTTCAATCAAGCGCACACAGGTTAAGGTCACCATCTGCCCAAGGAGCTGAATTCACTTTTGAAAATCCCACTCCTTTACAGGGGATTTTGTTTTGTCATCATCCTCTGATCTTTTCAGTCCTTCACCTTTAATTTCTTGGTGTGGTTATGTTATATCACAAGCATAGTCTAATAAAGTCCAGTCTTTAGTCATCCCGACAGCCAGCTCTCTCATTTTGCATCTGAGCAGATAGATTTGCTATCTGCCTGTACACATCTACTCCAATAGAATGAGCCAAAGAATTGCTGTTATGAAGTTAATATTGATTATTAAGTGAGTAAGTGAGGTGGGAACTGTTTCAGCATTGCACAAGTGTTTCAGCAATGGGCTTCAGAGCACTGCATAAAGTTTGTCTTCGCCCCCAATACCAAATTGCTGCCCATCAGGTTTAATAAGGCTCATGAACGGCCAAAAAACCAGGCCAATTAAGTAATCATACAGAATATATGCCATTCGGTTTGCAACAAACCAGGGGTGATGTGACTGGAATAAACCCAGTTTGTAAAATGCTCTTGTCACCGCACACAGCCCAGTCTGAACAGACCGAGCGGGGTGCTCTCTGTTAATGGATCACAACATTAACCGAGAGGAACATTTTCACCCAGTAACAGCACTGGAGGGGAGCTATTTGATCAGTGGCGTAGGAGTGTGTTGAAGAGAAGGAGGAATAAATCCCAAAGCCCAGCACACAATCAGGACATAATTGCCTGAAGGCAGAATGACAAGGCTATTAAACTCCTTTTAAACTCAGTCTCACTCAGGGGCAAACTGGGAATGAATCAGCGACAATTACAGTGTTCAGCAAACAACTATAGGTTCAGCAAAAGAACAAAAGAAGAGAGCAGCTGTTTCGGGGGTCATGTTGCCAGTCAGCTGGTCAGTGGGTGGTGTTTGGTGTCATTTATTTGCTCTGTAGGGTAAATGTAGCGACAAATCCAGAGTTCCTGAGGTTCATCTTGTGCTGTTCCTGTTGTTATTACTATTCTAAATTTGTAACTATATGTTTTCAGGAAGGATGTCACAGACCTGTTGGTTTATGTCCTAACTTAATTGAACCCTGAACTACAGTATACTACTTATGAGCTTGGAAGTTACTAATATACTAAAATATTTCATCATAATATCTCCTATTGTGATTTCTCACTACGTACGCATCTTAAAATTCAGTGCAATACTGTCAAATGAACTGGATAAGGTTTCCAGCTATGCAGATTACGGTTAGTTCAAAATAAGGGCTCAATTAAATACCTGACAGGTTAGCTGGAAATGAAAACCCAGAGGCACCCAGAGACCCCGGAGAGACGAACCATGCTGTAAGGCCTAGGTCAGTGGTTCTAAATCCCAGTCCTTAAGCTCCTCTGCTGGTTTTTGTTCCAGCTCTCCCTTGATTACCCGGGTTGACTGGTGCCTGCACCTGACCAGCTTATTTGTTTAGACTTTTATTCTGCAATACATGGGCCTTGGTTATGAAAATACTCTAGTAAACCTATGTTATTTCCAAAACCTTTAAGACTGTGTCTCCCTAGCTTACCTTATAAGAATTTGCTCCCTTATCCCTTATTCCTGGCTACACAGCTCTTAATAGGTGATCAATTGATGAGGAATAGACACAGGTGGGAAAGACAGTGTGTCAAATGTGCCCTGAGTAAGTGTTTTTCCTTCTGTTCAAGTCCAGTGGGCTCATATTGCTGATCACACACCTGGTGGACAGGAGTTCTGAACCTCAGAAATTGGCACAAGGGTCGATATCAATCACAAACCCCATAAAATATTTTAAGAGCTGAAAGAAAATATATAATAATAATAAAAAATGTTTTTATAAAGGACTCTGTACATCATGAATAAAGAAAAAGATTAGTACAATCAAAATAAACGAAGCAAAAAACAAGAGCATAGAGGTTTTCACAGACGTAGGAAATCAGATGTAGACCTTGATAAAAGGGTAAGTTTAAAGTTTAGATTTGAAGAGAGTGAAAGAAGTCATCTCTCGTACAGTCTGAGAAAGGTCATTCCACAACACTGGAGCAGCGACAAAAAAGGCATGGTCACCAAAATGTAGTGGCACAACTATGAAACAAAAGTGAAATCAGTTTGTGGGCCGTCCAGAACGTTGCTGGAACTAAAACCAGAAAACACAGAGCTCTTCTACGACGAAGACTGGAAACTGCAGGACTATAGAGAGAACTTGAACTTAACAAAAAGAATCAGACCCTGACGAAGTACAGGCTCAGTGACCACAGCCTGGCCATAGAAACTGGACACAGGCAGACCTGGCTGCCCAGAGAGGACAGGCTGTGCTCCCACTGCCAGCGGGGAGAGATAGAGACAGAGGTGCACTTCCTACTGCACTGTGACAGATACTCTGGGATTAGAGAAACATTCTTCCCTAAATTCAGAAATCTTAACCCAGAGTTCCCACACCTGCCAGAATCACAACAGGTCCCAATCCTACTGGGAGAGGGAGGAGGGAACTTAGTTGAACTGGCAGCCCAGTATGTGATTTCCTGTCACAGCCTAAGGAACAGTGAGTCTGTCTCCCAATAATGCTCCATCTGTCTACAGTATATGTAAATATTTTATGATATGTCTTTGTTGTAAATGTCTGTAGATTTTATTTTACTTTTATTTTTTGTTTTGTTTCATGTGAATTTCATTTTTTCTTTGCTTTGGCAACACTGAATGTACCAATCGGTCATGCTAATAAAGCACCTTGAATTGAACTGAACTGAATTGAATTGAATTGAACTTGTACTCAAGGACCTACCGTGGGCTTCACAATGACCAGGCCTGTATTCCGCGAGACAGGACTAACCTTTTGGCTGTCAGTATCGCAAAACGTCAGGCCAAAGTAGTCCTTCTCCAGCAGGTTGAGATGCTCACACACCAGGTCAAGAAGGACCTGTCCACGAGAGTGTTTCTGCCAAACAGAGAGACAAACATGGGTAAACACTTTCCCGGCGTTCTGCTGTACTGCCAGGGCAGTCTGACCTGGAGACATGGGGCCCTAATGCCTGTACTGTATCACTGTCGTGTGAAGATACCATCAGTTCATTTCTGCAATTCCAAAGCAGTCGGATGATACAAACATCAGGTCTTGTCGCTTGGGAAATAAATCATGAGGCTTGTCTGGAAAGATGTATGTGGCAATTCTGTAGAAAGGCCTATAGATGTGATGTATGGCTTTATTATTTGCCAAATCCCTTACAGCCAGCAAGATATTTGTACGAAAAAGGAAAAACAAATAAGTGTCAATCTCAAGATTATTGGAAAATGGGTGTTCTCTTATTCTCAGAAAGGGGTGATGAGTATTTTAATTAAAATCTTAAATTCACACAACATACAAACAGTTTATTTGAAGTTCTGTTTTAATATTGTTCTAGAAAATCTCATAATAGAGATGGAGGCACTTTTATTCAGGCTTTTCCTTAGTACTTTATTGCTTTGAAATTAAAGACAAGAATCTGCCTATTTCATTCCTGGTGGGGATCTCAATCTCTGTAAATCTCTCATAAACATTTACACAGGCAGTGTTTGAAATCATTCCCAACATCAGGGTCATATTCCTCCTCTCCCAGATACTGTTCTCCTTCATTTCTTCTCATATGGACCAGAATTCCCCAAATCCTTCAACTTACATTCAGATTCCAAGGCAAAAGACAGATTCTGCTTAAAAGCCCTGTTCTGTCAAGTTAATGATACAGGCTGACGGTAATAACGCTTCAGGAAAGACACAGACAGATTTGTCATCACTGTCAAAACATTTGCAAATTTGATAGAGTATTCTGTGAATCCCTGCTAACAGTAAACAGCTTAAACAATATCTTTCATGGTATATTCATGGTGGCAGCAGGTATTTATTGATAAAATTAAAAACGGAGGAATTCATTAGAATGCAAATTAGAGCTGGGACTGGTGCTGCAGGCTGGTACTAGTTCCTCAGCATTGTGCCTCAGTAATGTGGACTGGTACCACAGAGCTGTGGGCTGGTTCCACAGAGCTGTGGGCTGGTTCCTCAGTATCGACTGGTACCACAGAGCTGTGGGCTGGTTCCTCAGTATCGTGGACTGGTAGCAGGCTGGTTCCTCAGTATTGTGGACTGGTACCACAGAGCTGTGGGCTGGTTCCTCAGTACCGTGGACTGGTACCACAGAGCTGTGGGCTGGTTCCTCAGTATTGTGGACCAGTACCAGGCTGGTTCCTCAGTATTGTGGACTGGTACCACAGAGCTGTGGACTGGTTCCTCAGTAACCTGGACTGGTAGCAGGCTGGTTCCTCAGTATCATGGACTGGTACCACAGAGCTGTGGACTGGTTCCTCAGTATCGTGGACTGGTACCACAGAGCTGTGGGCTGGTTCCTCAGAATTGTGGACTGGTACCACAGAGCCGTGGACTGGTTCCTCAGTATTGTGGACCAGTACCAGGCTGGTTCCTCAGTATTGTGGACTGGTACCACAGAGCTGTGGGCTGGTTCCTCAGTATCATGGACCAGTACCAGGCTGGTTCCTCAGTATTGTGGACTGGTACCACAGAGCTGTGGGCTGGTTCCTCAGTATCGTGGACTGGTAGCAGGCTGGTTCCTCATTATCGTGGACTGGTACCACAGAGCCGTGGACTGGTTCCTCAGTATCGTGGACTGGTACCACAGAGCTGTGGGCTGGTTCCTTAGTATTGTGGACCAGTACCAGGCTGGTTCCTCAGTATTGTGGACTGGTACCACAGAGCTGTGGGCTGGTTCCTCAGTAATGTGGACTGGTACCAGGCTGGTTCCTCAGTATTGTGGACTGGTACTGTTTAAGTCTCCTTTGACAGGACAGTGGTGTTGGTTAGCCTGGCAGCCTGTGCCCAGCTCCCAGCTTCTATCTAGGCTTGGCAGGAAACCCCTCCAGTAAGAAAGCCCACCGGCTCATTTAGTAACCTTAGCCAATTGATCTAAGAAAAACCCCATAAGCTATTTCACAGGAGTGACTCACAGAAGCGGCAGTGCTCTGCAACATGGATGGAACACTTTTATAACATTGGGCATGATGGAGATACTGATGTCTTCCCTAGTAAACATCTGTAGGTTCGCTATTTAGTATAAAGCGTACTATTTATTTAATATATTCTATTAGAAATTCGTTATTAACTTGTACATTTCTTGTGTTTCTTCCTGCTTTTATAATTCTTACACAGATAAAGCACTGTAAGAAGGCATTCATTTATTATTAACCTGTCCCACTTTTACAGTTGTAGTACTGGAAAAATATTCTGCATGTTTTACCTTTAATGTGATATTCTTTTCAGTCTCCCTTATTTCTAATTGCTTATTTCAGCTGTGCCTTAAACGCTTTACCTACCTCTGATACTTAGCCCTATTATGAAGCATATGGAGTGCTCTCAGTCTTTTGATTTTTTTCTTAAAATCCCCTTTCATTTTTCATAGGCCATCTTAGAGATGGATTTGAATTTAAGCCTTTAAGATTACGTTCTACAAACATTAAGATTACAGTTTGATCTAAGCCTCGTTTTCATAACCTGTCATTTAACATAAGTCTTACTGTCTATATAGAAGTCTATAATTACATGACTCTGCCTACCACTGCAGTGGAGCACCTCCTGCACTAGCAGCCCCGCTGCTAGCAGATGAGGTGCAGGAGAGAGAAACTGCTTCATCAGTTGAATTAAGGGGGAACATTAGATAGGACACACTATTCTAGCCCAGAAGAGACCTTAGCCAGGACACCAGAGTCAATTCACACAGTGCCACAAGGTCTGTAATTACCAAGCAGTCCAGCACTTCAGTTTAATGTCTCATCGAAAGGATTAAACCACTTACAAGAGATCTGCCTTGGTCAACAATACTGGTGCATTGGTCAAGATGTTTTGGAACTGGTCCACTTACAGCAGTAATCTGTTTCATCCTTATCTCAAGCCAGTAAAGACCAAGCCCAGCTGCTGAGATGTGCTTAGATCAGATAGAAGGTGGCAGTTTTCCAGTCCAGGGGTATAACCTCTTTGTGTCACACAGCGAGCCTGCCTTGGAGCCCCGTATCCACGGCAACAGGGAGAGCAGCAGTGTTGCCAGAGAAACCGGGGTGGCACGGTGTGAGTTTTCCTGTGTTTCTATCAAAGCCCGGTTCACCGGAAACATTGATCCACGAATGAGAGGCGGGTTCTGCTCTTGGGTCAGAGAGGTTGCAGACAGAACCTGCTGCAGATGACGCTGCTGTCATAATCGCATCTCTCCTCGGAGTAACGCTTCCCTGCTGCTCAAGATACACGCCTGAGGAGAACCAGACCGGGGGGTGGGGGCTGCTCCCAGTGACCCCACCCACCTCCCAGCCCGAGCCCACGTCTCTCAGCGCGAACCTGCCCCCGGTCCTGCCCGTGTCCCACTTCACAATCAATACGTCTTCCTTGTGTCCCCAATGGTGCAAATCACACCTCAGGCTTTTCCCTCATCAGTGAAGGACAAACTCCTCTGACAGCTGCTTTCCCATGGTAAATGTACACTGGCATTTTTACCCTGACTTATACAGATTATTCCATCCATTCACTCTACCATGGCCTCCCATGGTGCCTGTCATAACTAAATAATTCCTTACACTTATATAGCGCTTTCAGGACACTCCACTCAAAGCACTTTACAGGTAATGGAGATCCCCTCCACCACCACCAATGTGCAGCCCCACCTGGATGAGGTCACGGCAGCCATAGTGCACCAGTACCCTCCCCACACACCAGCTCTCAGTGGGGAGGAGAACAGAGTGATGAAGCAAGTTCATAGTCATGGATTCTCTCACACCTCTGCCACTTTCTGTCCCATTATTTCACTGCGTTTGTACAGTACCTTGGTGTAAAATAGCAAACAGTTACAATGAATGTGACCTTGTGGGCAAAGCACAGGAAGGTTCCCACTCAAAACCTTTCCAGTTTGATTGCTTCTGGTGGGAATGAAGGGAGAGGTACTGATCCTCCACGACTCCATCTCTTCTTCACTCTTCTCTCTTGGGCTCTCTCGCAATGCTTTCCCCTGCATTTGGATGCCTTCAACAATACCAGAGGATCAGTTCTCGGGGCGTGGAGGGAGGAGGGAGACCAGATGGGTGAAGAACATCGGAGCTGGGGTTTAAAACCGGACTGTGTCAAAACCAGACAGCTGGCAGCCCTAGACAGGGCAGAGGGATGAGAACTCATTGTAGTGTGGTTTGTAAATCAAGAAACCGCCATAGTGTAAAATCAGCTACAGCGCAAAAGGAATCCTCTGGTCAGGTGTTCCACAGCAGCACGCAGTTCAGTGTAGTGCTCAGCAGGACTAAGAGGCACAGAAGAACAACAAGTCAAGCCTTGTGCCTGAACATACACACTGAGCTATTCCAAGTGGAAGTGCACTGTAGTTTGAAGAAAGAGCATTTCCGCATGATGCCGGGGGTAACTTCAGATATTTAGCATTTGTCACAGGCCCGTTAATTAACCCTCACTCGCGACAGTCCCTCGCTGGGAGAGTGACACAAATTGCCAGCCTGCTGCCTGAACACTGCCATTACTCAGCCCTCAGCAGGGCACCGAGAGGGCAGAGCTGATATTGCAGCCCTACAGTACAATCTGCTGAATGGCACAGGAAGAGCAAATTGAGGGGTTTGAGGTCTTGGGGGAGTAGAACAGAGATTCAGTTCTTTATTATTTGTGTTAGTAGAGTATTACAGTAGATTTTTTGTTTCCTTTCAGCAGGAACTGTTAATAACATACCTAATAGGATTGTTATATTGTTTCTGGTGACATAAAAAAAAAGGCTCACAAAAAGCTCTCACAGAACACTGCGTGGGGCAGAGGAGAGAGTTTAGCATTCATTCCAAGAGTGTATCTCTGAAGCACAGACAGAGTGGTAGCAATCAGAACTAACATGGTAGTGTCAGGCTGCTAAATGACACTTCAGACTGTGCTTCTCCACACAGACAGGCTTCAGGCAGCATAAGGCCTCACACACGTTTTTATTTTCTCTTGTTTGTAACCTTATCATCTTCCCATTAACACAAACACACAAAACCACAGTACTCCATTGATACCCTGCACAATGGTAAAAGAAGAGATTCCCCCAAATCCTGCTGCGTACAGTATTTGTTTTTGCTCACGTGCATCTTGGGGAGGGGTTGAAGATGAAGATGGAACAGACAACCTCTGCAAAGTCTATTTCAGGTCCAATGAGAAAATGGAGACAGCTGGTAATGGAATAACGCATCGCTCTTCACAAAGGCAGTGTAGGGGGAGAGCCTTGACACGAATGCTTTCTCGCTCAGTCCAGTTCTGTTCTGTTCGGGTTCTGTTTCGATGACGCTGTGTCCGCGGGGCCCACTTCGGCTCCAGGCTTCAGCACCTGAGTTCCACTGCCGCCATGGCAACCTTAGCTGCTCCCCGACCACAGAAGGGTCCCAGGAGACTGTCCGAGTCCTGAGAGCTTTATGAAGGTGCGCTGCTATGATCTGATCTTGCCTCAAAGAGTCAAGGAATCCAGCAGGCTTCATTTCCTACCTAACACATCCAACATCACCGAGGATAAAAAAGCAATGATGCCAGAGAAACTAATAGATCTACTGTAAGCTGGCAGCACGTGACAAGCAGACTAGATTCCTCATCTGCAGGACCATGCTTTCAGTGTCCTCTTACCAAACTCATTTTCACCTCTGTCATTGCCAGTGCTGACCTATGATACTCTTTTGCAGCACTGCATGGGGGCATCCCTACCAGAGTCTGAGGGGGACCCTTGTGTGGCGACACTTAGGAGAGATCTGCCCAATTAGGTACCGTCAACTCAAACAGCACCACCCACGTGAAACAAGGAAGGACACCTCCGTGCAGACAAGCCGGGCTCCACTCCGTCAGCAGGCACACCAGCGGGACTCTGAACGGGCTCCACTCGTGCGCAAAGGGAGAGACAGCAGACCTTCCTGGGTCATGAACTCTGCTGCCTTTCCAATCAGCCTTTCCTCTTCCTGTTTCAGCTGGACAAATTCCACCAGGCTTGTTTAAGAGAGCGGCTTGCAACACACTCTCTAATGTAGCCTAACTGACAGCCTGCGTATTTTACCGCTCTGATTGAACCTTGTTCTTTGTTGCTCTGAACATGTGTGAGCTCTCTGGCTGTTTTTTGGTGTTTCGTCATGCTTTCCAAATTACGCACTGACATTGCCATACAAGACTATATCTTGCTTCATCACACCTCTAGGCCTTATTTCATTATGATTTGCCCAGTCCTTATTATATTTTGCTAAAATAGAGTACCACCGGAAAGTAGAATGAGAGCACGCTGGTTTTGTGACCCATAGCTACAGAGGTCACTTCCATGTTCCCGAATCGGGATGAACAATTGCTTCACAGAGGCCTGCGGCTGGTGAGTTTGCCAATTGCACTGTGTTACTTCAGAAAAGCCAAGAAGTTCCAGCTACAATTCTTGAAAAAATGTCATTTGAAAATGTAGTCAATAAGCCAACGTCATCTCAACAACGTTCTGGTATCTATCGACCCAGCACTTACCTCGATCTCGTCTTCATACTCGGAGCTGTCGAGCAGAGTCACCTTGAAGAGAACAGTTTTGGGCCTTTTGGAGGTCTTCTGAGGGGATTTGGGGGCTTTGCTGGGAGTTGTTTTCTCCGAGGCTTCATCTGTATCCCGGTGGTCTTTGTCATCCAGATGTTTGGCGTCATGATCCTTTGGAAGAAAGGTGAGGACTGTCACACCCTAATCAAGATGACACTTGTGCTACATCAGCAAGCAAAGTTATTCCATTCCAAGTGGAACTGAAGAAAACTGAAGTTTGCCGCTCCTCATTTTCAAAATGACTACTAATCTAATTAAGTTCATTTAGAGGCTCATACGTGTTATCAGACTAATTTCTACTTCTGTCGGTAAGACTGTGCAATGTTGTAGTTATGCTATGTTTTTACTGTTTTTTCATTTGTATTGTCAGTTCAGTTTATTATAGGGCTTTATCAAATTTTACTAATCGTTTTAACCTAATGATACAGTGTGCTACAGGAAAAGAGACAGGAGTAACATCTGGATTACTGGCTGACTGATGCTATGAAACATCTGGTGAGAACTGCCAGACAAGGAGAGTGACATCTGGTCAGCATCTCCCTCGAAAACTCTGGATTCAACTCGAATGTCAAAATATGAGGGAACTCTCTGGATTCATTTAAACCAGAGAAACACTGAAACATTCCCTCCCTCCAAAAACGTTTGCAAATGCTTAAACCCCTCTGACTCGCAAAAAGAATACAATATATTCACAAAGAGCAGAATCACATAAAGGAAGTACTGTGCTCAGTTGCAGAAAAGATCTAGAAAACAGAAGAAACAAGCACACCTGCATTCTACTGATTCTAATGTAAAATCCATTCATTTCTAATCCAGATGCCCCTGCGATAAACAGGTGACCTGTGCTTCGAGAATGAGCTCCAGGTGGCCGAGACCCTTGCCAGGAATGACAGTCTTTAAGATAATGGAATGATGGTTGGATATAGTCCAGATGATATACAGATGTCAGACAGTAATAATATTTTAATTTATGAGCACTTTTCAAGAAACTCAAAAGCGCCGTACAATTGCTCACATGCTGTATAATGCACAACAGAAGCAAAATAAAAGTGAAAAGGCACAGCAGACTGACTTATTGGAACCAGAAGTAAAATAAATTATACATTAAAAGGCTTTAGAGAAAAGACAGGTCTTTAAGCCAGTCTTGAAAACGTTGACAGTCACAGAATCTCTAATGGATTGGGGGCAGTGAGCTCCACAGATGTGGTGCTGCACACTAGAAAGCTGTATCTTTCATTGTGTGAAGCCTGGTCCTTTGCAGATAAAGAAGGCTTGAATTAGCAGATCCCAGACTAAGAGCTGAATTACACCTATGCAATTATTTTTGAGTCTAATAAGTGTGCAGAAGAAACTTAGAAAGGACCCTGTGCAATTTCCAGAATAGGGGAGAAACACTTTTAAGAAAAACTTTTCAGTAGTGTACACTTAATTATATAAGATTTTATTGAGGGATTTTTTTATGGACACACAGCACTCCTGTACATTTAGACAGAATGCAAACAAAAAAACTGAGAAGAAAGAAAAACATTGCACATTGCTCCATTACAAAAAATAAGAAAATAGTATTTGTCACGATCGCTACTCCTCCTCTTAAGGGTGCTCCAGCCCTTCCTTGTTTTGCCCCATTACCTGCACCTGTTTCTTATTTCCATTCCACCTTAAAAGCCAGACGCAGACGTCACTCCTGGTTCCTCATTGAATCCCGCTTCGTGAGTGTCTGGGTCCGTTATGGTTTTAACCTTCTGTTCCCGATTCCCCATGCCGGTCCCGACCCGGTTCATGGTTTTATTTCCTGGATGGATCCCCTGGCCTTGGACTCTACCTTCTGTCTTGAATGACCCGTTTGGATTAACTCATGGATAGTTCGCCCCGGATTCACTCCCCCTGGACACCTGCACCCCTTGACAACGCCCCCTGTCTCCATACCCTCTCCTGCATGACTTTTTCCTAGCGTTTCCACACTCCCTTCCGGATCGTGTCGTCTGCATAGGGCCGGGAAAGAACTGTTCGTGACAGTGTTGTGTAGTTTAGTAAACTAGATATGCTACAACACTTTTAAAAAAAGCAAACATAAACAAGAACCAAAAGAAAGAAGAAAAAGAGCAAAACAACAACAACGAAAATAACCAACCAATAAGGAATAAAGAAAAAAAAAACTACAGAAAGTACAGGAGCACAGGTGTCCGTGTCACAGCAGGGCAGCGCCAAAGAAAGGCATTTAAACAGTATTTTAGCACCAGATAGACAAGTGCAAGGAAGCAAATGTTACACAAACGGACGAAATACCATTGTGACATTGGGACCATAAGTTTCCAATGAAAACACAGGGTTAATAACAACACTGAAGTCATCAGCTTGGCAAAGCTGTTGTGAGCCTATGGCACAGTTTAGACTTAAAGTTCTGTTGCATCCGTGTCTCAGTGGCAGACTGGCACCTGTAAAGTACCGAAACCACAGCAGTGCTAGATTTGACCTGGAAATAAATCTGAACAAAGAGACGCCGTGAAAATCTGAAGAAGTAAAGGTCCTAGCACAGCGCCTTGAGGGCCACCTTGACAAAGCTGAACAACTTCATTTTTAATACCGTAAAGATCTGCAAACTGGCTCCTGGTAGCAAAACAGAAGCCAAGCCAACAAGGTACAAATGATCCCTAAGACAATTTTCGGTCTGATCCAGCTGGGATTGACGGTTTCAAAAGCTGAAGAAGCAGAAGACTAATCGATTGTCTTAAGGACAGTGTCAGTGCTGCACCTTTATCTGAACCCTGACTGCAAATAACAGAGTTCACTAGATTGCAATTGACCTGCCACTGCTTGTTCTATAGGATAGCTTTTACAGAAAAGGCAAACTGATGGCACTTGTACTTGGGGTATCCGGCTGAGTTGTACATATACAGGCATGACACCAGCAGACGTTAAGCTGACAGGAACTAGACCAAATTTCAGAGTCTCATTGAGTCTCTGTATTAAGTTATTCATCCGTGCACAAGGGAATGTTGCTGGGAAATCTAGAGTTGACTAGGAAAATTACATCTGGTCTCATTTTAGCAACCAACTTAGACACAATAAGCAGCAACAACAGCAGTTAAAGGAAATGCACACCTGCAGGAGAGCACAGAGATGTTATGACTGCAGGAGGTGAGGTCAGGAACTGGGGAATTAATATAATGTATTGTGTTGCCTTCCTCAGTTGAGAGAGGGACGTATTCAGGAAAGTCTTTGTAGCTGGTTCGAGTATTTCACTGATGATTGAGAAGAGGACTGAAGGATCACTGCACCCCCTTTCAGCAAGACTAGAACAAGTATAACACAAGACTAATACATGGATAGAGAGGACACTCAATTCAGTATTTCGTCAGCAGTGCTCACTGTCAACTGTGAGGACCACCTGAGGTACAAAGACACAATCTCTCCCAGATGCTCTTGGTAAGACGTTACCTGCTTGGCCTTCTTGCCATCAGCATTTGCAGTGTCCTGTGAGCTCATCGTCGCCCCCTTCTGCTGAGGAGGCTCTTCCGCCGCGTTCTTCACCTCCGACTCCGATCCCGTCTCCGTTGTCATAGTAAGCGCCTGCTATCCTGAGACAGGGTGGGAAAAAAAAAACGTTTCGAGAGAAAAGGCAAGGTTCAGCCAGTGCACAACAAAGAGGCATCAGCTCTGACACAAACAGAATTCATTCATATAAATATTGTGTTATTTGGTTTGGTTCTGAAAGTGTCTGCCACAAATCTGAACTCTTCCTCTGTGTCTTTTACTTGTGTTACCTTTTCCCCTCAGCTGACTGCACAGGCACCTGAGGTGCAGGTCTGAATATCCTTACAACTCTCCAGATTTTCTGGCTTTGCCTGGCAGGTTAAGCATCAGCCCCTGTGTCCCACAGGTGATGAGGCACAGCACAAAACCCTTGAGAGGAAGAAACGAACTGTAGAGGAGACACAGCAGAGGAGAATAGCCTGAATCCTTCAGCTTTTCCTAGATGTGCTGGGATGTGCTTTCAGCCTATCAAGAACTCGCAATAATGAACAGAATAACCCAAGCTGACAAGCTGTAGTACAGAATGTTTAAAACAACGGAATGCAAATGCAAATGGAATTAGCTGAAAAATGCGTTTTTTTCAGTGTCACTCCTACTGAAAGATTATGACGGCAACTTTCCACAGCATTTTGAATTTAAGCTCATCTAAGTCATACCTGACACATTCTTCGCCTCGCAGTCTTTGTCCCTAAAGGGTTTTGTTCCCTGACTCCTCTGCTGTGTTTAAAGACTGCGCTTATTATGACTTCATTGTGCCCTATTTCATATTATTCTGATTTTACCTGATTTCACCAGATTTTACCTCTTCTGTAATCCAGGATGAACATTACATTGGCAGCTTTCTAAAGGTGTTTTTTTTTTCTCACAAAATAGGCTGCCCCTCTCGAGGGTGAGACTGCAATATCCCTGTCAGCAGCACTTGACTGGCTCCCCACCTCTAATTAAACACATCTACAGCAGGTATCATCTGTGGCGACGCAAAGCTCTCTCTCTCCCTCTCTCTCTGTTTCAGCATGCCACGTGATTCCATTGTCTCCGCAGTGCACTGGCACACAGAGACAACGAGCAAATTCAAAACGATAAGAATGTGGCAGGAACAGATCCCTATCTGTCGGACGTGGATTTCCAAGCCGCCAATACGGATTCTTCATCGACAACGATAAAAAACCCCAGACAGCAACAAAAGGCAAATTAGACTTTCTCCTTCTGTATCTGTTATTGGGATGCACAACTAAGATGCGATCTGCAAGTGTGCATTGTGTCGCTTCATCTGAGAAAGCACAGCATCCCCCCCTGAAAGAAAAAAACAAGGCAAGCAGAAAGGAGGGGAGGAGGAGATGAAGAATTGAAAGCAAGATAAAGAGATGGAAAAACAGAACTACTCTGCTGGCAGGTTCAGCAGAGCGACTCGCCACGTTCTTCTGGGGATAAGTGGGAGTGTGGGGGTGTAGGAAAGTGCTCGTTACCAGCGCTGTCTTTTACCTCACATATAAATATTCACAATCTTCAACCCATAACAAAGGACACGATCGCACCAGGCAATATCCCGGCAGGGTGGGACACATCCCAGTTCAGCACTGCAGGTCATTCCCTGGACTACTGCACCAAATTCACACTGGCCGTGTAAACTGCAGATTTCCTACAGTAACTCTGTCCACCTTTGGGCCAATTCCCTCTGCCATGACAGGAGTTTTTAAAAGACTTGCACACGCCAAGAAAAACTCTTCGCAAAGGGTCGTTCTAGTCTAGTCCATTTGAATGAGAGGTCAATTGGGCCTTCTAGACCAGAAGCCCTGAAGACGTTAATCATAACAACTCTGTTCGCCAAATGGCTGAAAGACTTTAAAACTGGCCCCGGTATTTAAGACTGTGGGACAAATGAATCCATTTCAGCCCAGGACGTAGGGTTGTTTTACTGCTTACAGATGAGAATACGCTGCTTACCATTTAATTATAAGAGCACAGAAACCAGGACAGAACCTCCTTTCATTAGAAATAAAAGGAAAAATGATTTTTTCATGATGAAATGCGTGGTGTCTGCCTGCTCTAGGGCTAATTTTCTCCCACTGTCAAGTTCAACTGAGCTCATCTGGTGGTGGGCTGTAATATATATAATTTCGCTTCAGCTATTGAAATCAGAATATTACCAAGCATCCAGCCTTCGCTGTAGACGAGGTCACTGTGGGGGCTAGCGACCAGACTCCAGCATCCAAGCCTCTTCACTATTTATTGTGTCAAATACATTCCATTCCATTACATCCTAGAAGATTGTTTTTAAGGGCTGCCGACTATCTGATGAAAATAAAAACTGATGGGATTTTCCCTTTCTTTCACCACCAAAGAGAATGCATACACTTTTTTAAATGATTCTGTTTGAAGATACAGTACATTTTTCTTCAGAGCACGTAACATGTTTTTAATTCTTTTTTAACAAATCCTTTCAGATGTCTGTTCTTGATCATTTGCAGATCTGATACACAGCATACACTTAATTTTACAGGAAAGAACAGCCGCCTGTGACTAAGCTGGAAATCGGTTTACTTCATGTATAATTGCACACAGTCATTCCCTTCCACTGGGTTGACAATACAGGCAGTTGGTTGATCACTCCACACATACTGCTCCTTGTTGCTCCAGTTACTCAGCACCCACACAACACAACCCCCACATCCACAGGCAAATTTCACTCCGGCACAAACACACAATTCTGTTTTGTGATGACGGGCTGGGCCGTGGGCTGGCGGTATCGAGGCAAGATTGGAAAAAGTTAAAAACATGCGAGATGAAAGGTTTAATGTCCTTTCAAAGACACAGAGAGCAGTGTAGGCTAGGAGACTGAATTAATTTGATTGAAGCGGAGGGACTGCAGGGTGAAGCACACCGGTCATGGCTGCTAACGAAGGAGATGGACAGAGCAGCTCACATGTCACCACAACTGACATCGGACTCGCCTCTCTCTCAGACACAGAGGAGCAGTTTGAAGAAGTCAGTAACTGTCCAGTGACTGTAGATAGCGCAAGATCTCATGACATCCCTACTCTCCCAACGAAAGAATCTCACTATAAAACTGCATGGCTACAACACTACTCAGTTAACTGGAGTCAAGTTACAAACCCTAATATTAATTAGGGTTTGCAGTGAGGACCTATCCTACAGATTTCTTACACTGCACTGAGGTGCGCTCCTCCGTCATGCCTCACACGTGTCTTTCAGGCCACTCCTGAACACTGTGACTCAGAAAGCATCCAGTCCTGTGTGCTAGAACTACAGCGCTCAGCCCAGTGTGACTGATGGCTGTCAGCGGATGTCTGATGCTCCTCCGGGGCGTGTCGGGCAGCTGCTGCAGCAGCGCCAGGAGAAGGAAATCGCCGGGGCGACAGGCACACTCTGGGGAAGCTCTCGACATCAGAGAAGCTCGTGGATTGAGGCATCTCTGATCCGCCTGGATTCAGACGAGCAATATTCCCGGTGTTTTTCCTGCTTAAGTCAAAAATAAAAAAAAGACCATAAACGGTCCTTTCTATTGTATTCCCTTGTCGTACCGTTTCTTTCTTTCTCCCCTCTCTCTCTTTCTCTCTCTCTCCCTTCACGCTGATAAAAGCCTCTACTCTGCCCCCCAGCCCTGACTGGCTAGGAACAGAGGATTCGGTTGCCATGGAGACCACTCTGCATTTCAAACACTTTTCTGGCACAATGTGACTGCGAGGGGCCTGTCGGGAGGTGGTGGTGCGTGGGGGGGGCTTCCTGTCATGAGCAATGAGCAGTACAGCAAGAGCTGCTGCCCAAGATTAGTATTCCATTGCACCACAGTCCTAATACCCCCCCGTCCCCAGCACCCAGCAGGCCTCTAGTAAGGACTCTGGGCCTTTCACTGACCCTGGTCCCCTTCCCAGCCTCCTCTGTCACAGCTCTGCTGCCCACTGTGCCGGAACCTGAGATTCTCAAAGGGCAGCGTTTACTCCC